>NC_084722.1:9186971-9811971 GCF_033807575.1 Cydia pomonella
ATGTTATACAAAGCTTTTAATAAAAAAAGTTTGCCATGATTTGATTTGAAAGCTTGTTTTATACTGATAAAAATGTAATTTAATTATTTTAAAATGTAAAGCTCGTTTTTTTATTAATTTACTACTTGTTTACTTTGGGATTGTCGTTAGACGCGAATACACACGAAATAAAAAATAAAATATAATATAACTTTTTTTTCGAATATTACATATGTTTGAACCCGGATCCGTCTTTAAAAGTCATCTCGCTCTGTGTGGTAGGGCACAGCACAGCGGATATCATTCCAGATCTAGAGCAGGGCCCAACTGGGGAAGTACCTCACCTTACAGAAAACCGCAACCAAATAACACTAGACCCTACTCATAGTGTTGCCGGTGAGTAAGGTTGGCAGAGCTAAATGAGGGTGCGGAGTGTCAGGGTTGGCAACGCGCATATAACTCCTCTAGAGTTGCAGACGTACATAGGCTATGGAGACTGCTTACCATCATGCGGGCCGTATGATTGTTTGCCACCGACGTAGTATAAAAAAATGTTGAACACTTAATGCAAAACTGTATCTATAACTTTTTTATCAGTAAAAATCTATGTGACAGAACTTATGACCTGACTAACTGATGTTGATCATAAATTAGGGCGGCAAATTTCTGATCGGCCCCGGGCGGCAAACACATACGCTACGCCGCTGATGTCCTATAATATTTATTTATTATTTATTATTATGTGTAAACAGGAAAAGGGAAAAGGGACGGCCGCTTCTCCATACAAACGTAGTCCCCTTTTTCCTGTCTGGATATTTTATTGAAAATATTTAAATATTTTTACATAATTTGAAAAAAACCAAATCTGAAATTTGAATCTGGTGGGAGATGGCACAGTATCGATAATGAGACAACTGGCGTGTACTCGTGTCGGAGGCCAAGACTCATTTTGGGTCGCTGCGCCAAGTACTTAATTTGATGCATTTTAACCATAGCTTTGCCTCTACGTTTTTTTTTCGTTTTTTTTTTGTAAAATATAAGAGCGAAAACAGGTTTCATACAAATTTTTAAATGCTCCTATCTCTTATAATAATTAAAAATTCGAAAAAATCAAACGTAGGGGCATATTTTCATATTTCAAATCCAGAGAGGAAAATGAGGACTACGTTTATATGAAAAGGCGATTTCGCACGGGTCCTCCACTTTCGTCTTAAGCAAGTTATACTATCCGACTAAACCACGAAAGACAATAGATTTTAATCTCTACTATCCACCTGGTAGACCTTTTTCAAAAACAAAGAAACAATGGAGCTACTTCGCCCGGCCCTCTAATCGCTTCATGTATTTTGTAAACACGGCACAAACGTGGCAGTTAACACGAGAGAGCCCAAAGAACTAGAAGGCTAGTCAATAGCTAAAAATGTTTTCGAATAAGTTGATCTTCATTTTACAAGTTCTACATGTTTGTTGCGGCAACTGGGTAAGTGTAAGTACTTAACACACTAAAAAGAAATCACGCTCCGATTTAGCATTTTCTTCATTACTATTTCAAACATTTCAGTGTAATAATCAAATACAGGTTCGAATTTGTCTTTGCCTATCCTGACAGGGAGTTGAGAATAGGATCAGCCTGTAGTTTAGATACTTATATAGGTATAATAATCAGAAATAAGAATATGCTCGTAGAGAATACTTTGCTTCATAACTCTTATATGCTGTCACTCCTTTATAATTTAAAAACATATACTTTACTCCCTATCAAAGGCACAAAACAATATATATCTTATTAGTTATACGTTGTAGTGTAGGTTTCAAAATTATCTAGTGAGCTATCAGTACCCCTAGTGTAAATTTGAACGACATAACGTGACGCACGCGTTTGCGTTAAGTCTCATTTTGTATAGGATTTTGAGTCTCCAAAACGTCCCGCTTGGCGCGCTCTTTCTAAATCCAATACAAAATGAGACTAAACGCAAACGCGTACGTCACGTTTCGAAATCGAATTTATTTACACTAGGGGTACTGAGAGGGTAATAATAGATGGAACGAGGAAAAAAATTAAACTTTATATTAAACCGGTCAAGTGCGAGTTCATAATTATTACAAACGGATTTTAACCAGATTAAGTGTACCTATTGTACCTTCCTACTTGTATTCAGCGCCATCAATCCGAAAATCGACTTAATAATTAGCGATTTTGTAATCTCATAGAAATTTCAAGAAAAATAAACACAAGCAATTTCCTTATTTTTTTTTTTCATGCGTCTTCTTCCCAAGGGGGGAACCCCTTCCTGACTGAGGAACTTGGGGATTTTCCATAGTGAATAAAAAGTGAATAAAAAAACGTTCAATGCCTCTGGTTTAGCCTTGCTCATAAATAACTATTCAGAAATTCAAACCGATAACGTAAATATGAGTTCCCGGGAAAGGTATTTGAGATGTGACAGACAGACAAAATCGCACCATAAGATTTTTCGTTGTTGTCGATTCAAAACTGCAAAAAAAAACAACTAAAAGAACATTATTTTTATAGGCCTCCGAGTGGATGTCGCAAGTGCAAGATGAATTTGGATCAGTGTAAGTAACACTTACAACTTAAGATCGTTACTGTATACATAAATGTCTCAAGTAAGTCAACTTGTATTTTTCAGCAAGTCAGTTGGTATCATTGTACACCCAGCCGTAACATATATTGCCACTTTATGTACGAATTCAATAATAAAGTTTCTGATTCCGTGGGAGATGGGACGGGTGTCGGTGTGGGACGCTACATGCGTGGATACACTAGCCACGTCCCATCTTCATGGCACTTCCGTCTCACCGGGTGCAGCGGCGGATGCGGCTGAGCGAAAAAAAAGAGCTAAGTACAGCCGCATCGGCCAAGAATATAGTTTTACCCCTTTTGGTGTGGGAACACTTGGCCCGTGGGGTCCCGGTGCCCTGAATTTTTTTTGGGGCTTTGTCAAAGAGGCTTGTGGATGCGACTGGGGACCGTAGGGCTGGCAGCTTCGCACAGCGCATTAGTATTGCAATCCAGCGGGGTAATGCTGCCAGCATCTACGGCACCTTGCCGAGGGGTGAATTTTTATTTTAGTTTAGGTTTTGGGTTTTTTTTTCTAATTATTATTAATTTCGATGGTTATAATTTAGTTATGTTTATAAGTTTTGATACAATATTTATGTTATTTGGTTTACTTGAAATATAAAAAATTATATTATTATTATATTATTTTAATTTAATATACCGGGTGTGGCCTATAACGGGAGCAATGATAGTAGTTTATGTGACTGTGCTACATAATGAAAGGCATTAAAATACGGGTGTGGGTTTATGAAACGAATGAAATGAGTTTCAAAAAAGGATCACACGAGTAAACAAAACATACACCATGATAAACAAAACGTCAAATAAAGACTTTTTCACGAATGTCTTCTTGTTTGTTTTTGCTGTAATGCACACAGCGTACAGCACGTAAATCCATTTCTCGTGATTAGTGATATTATTTTCTCTGCATTTTGTACTTTAGTTTGATTCTGTTTGTTTGTTGATTTGTAAATTGTGTATTTCTGCAGCATTCAAATGAACGTTTTATCTATCTTTCCATGTCACGCATCCGTAGTTTTTTTTTATTCGGAGACAAACTAGGGTGGGAGTCGACTGCCATATCGTTCGATATCAAGTAACATGCGAAATGCGTCAAAATTGTTTGCAACTGACACTTCATTTCGAATAAAACGCCATCTCGACTGATATTAGAATAGAGCTCAAATCAAATTCCTTTATTTCTCAGAGATGTTCTAAATTTGAATATAATTAAAATATCGGCTATCGATAACGTAAAGTGAAAATAACGATTCAACTACAAATTAAGGTTTGTTAATATACTCGTAGGCTATTAGTTTATCGGCTTGAACATATTAAGTCATGATATGGAAGTAGATAATAGTACATTACGATACAAGTGCGAAAAATAGGAAATTCGAAACGAGTGGCGATAAATTAAAACACGACCGAAGGGAGTGTTTTAAATCGACACGAGTTGCGAATTACCTATTCGCACATGTATCGTACAACGTTTTACAGTACATATGGCCCTTTAAATGTTCGACACAGTAACATAATATGCTACTTCTCGCACTAGTGCTATAAAGTAGCCCCATATGTACTGTAAAATATTTTTCGACTTTACCAAGTGATCAATTCTACACAATATAAATAAAAATATATACCGAGAATAAATCAATCCAAAATAGTACTATTTTATAGCAATAGTTAGATATTTATTTTAAACTGGCTAGCGACCTGAATTGTTGGACTTAAAGACATTTTCTCCGCATTATTTTAAGATTTTTATGGTCGTTTATAGTTTACAGTTTTCCAAATATAAAGAAACATTAGTTATATCGATTAAGAGTCCAAAACGTGACAAATTTAGCCACAAAAGCAGAAAATAATAGCTCATATTGCAACTTGTACTTTTCTCATATGCAGAAATTGTAAAAAACTTTTTGGTACAGTACAGGCCTTAAGTGTGAATAAAGTTCATTACCAGTACGGTCACTTATTGGGTCATTGTCCATTACTGGGTACTTAACACAGATTAAACTTTTAAAATGAACATCCTTTACAGTAAAGATATTAACGCTCGAATGAATTACGACGCGGACCTGAAACAGTATGAAGATCAAGAGCTACAAATTCCCAACCAAGATCTCCCAAAAACGCTGACAAGGGCCAATGAGAGTAACGAAGCTTCCGAACTGGGTAGTTACGTGTCTGCGCCCACGCTTCAGGCAAAGTTGGAGGCCGCGCTGCACCTCGCGAAGGAACTTGCTACGAAACTTCGAGAGAAAATAGCTTTGTTGAGTGAACGGGAAGCTACGCTGAAAGATACTATTGCTAAAGGAAGGTGAGGAATTCTTATTAGAAACCTCGAAATTTAGACAGGTTATCTAGTTTAATATGATAATGCTTAATTACTGATTTAGGTACTCACTACACTCGTGGAAATCCTTTTCACTTCATGGTGCGTAGCGAACATGCCAATCGTGTACTCTCCGTAGCGAAAGAAACGCAACTGTAACTGTCGCACTAATAATATGGAAGAGTAACACGAAGCGTTTTGCTGTCGTAGCGCAAGCGATTGTCACCTTGGCTAGGCACCCAGTTCACTTCATACCTTTGTCACAGTGACAATCAATATGAAAGCTGCTTATTACCTTAGTTAACTTAGTAATACTATTGCAGAAAAATATTGAGAATTTATCAGGTACGGTTGAGGATATTGATTCTTTAGCAATTTGCAGTTTAAGTCAATATGGTTGTACATAGGTACTTATGCTAAGAGATGTCCAATGTAATGTGAACCGTAGTGATAGTGCTTCAGGTATCAAAATGAAAGTCGAATCTCATTTTATTTGTCACTGTGACAAGGTACCAAGTAGCACAGAAATCAAAGTAGGTACTTGACCGTAGATATCTCCGATAAAAACGTCTAGAAAAGTTAAAGCGTGCATAAAAGGGTCGAACTTTCAGGAAAATGCGTTTTATACGCACTTCAAATTTAAGTGAACCTATTCCCCTTACGGTACATTGTTTCTTTCACAGGTCAGGTGTATCGGTGGTGACAGTCCATACGCTATCACGAGCGCCGCGCTCATACCTCGTCCGAGACGGCGCCTGGGCGAGCTGCCAGGGGCTGCTTCAGCTTTCGTACGGGACTGCGGGCCCCACGTGCGTCGGTGTTGAGGTACTGTCCAGTCTGTAGTGACACGACATACGCCGACGCTCATACCTCGACGGCAGCGAGTGGGTGAGCTGTCAGGGGCTGCTTCAGCTCTCGAACGGGACCACAGGTCCCACGTGCGTCGGTGTTGAGGTACTGTCACTGTCTGTATTAACACGACATACGCTGTCACTCATACCTCGACGGCGGCATGTGGGCGAGCTGCCAGGGGCTGCTTTAGCTCTCGAACGGGACCACAGGTCCCACGTGCGTCGGTGTTGAGGTACTGACACAGTCTGTATTAACACGACATACGCTGTCACTCATACCTCGACGGCGGCATGTGGGCGAGCTGCCAGGGGCTGCTTTAGCTCTCGAACGGGACCACAGATCCAACGTGCGTCGGTGTTGAGGTACTATCACAGTCTGTATTGACACTACATACGCTGTCGCTCATACCTCGACGGCGGCATGTGGGCGAGCTGCCAGGGGCTGCTTCAGCTCTCGTACGGGGAGCCGGCGATGCTAAATGTGTAGAAATATAAAACTATTCAAGAACCATACAGGATACAGGGCTTAAACTGTTTACCTTCTTGCCAAATTTCACCTAAATCGATTCAGTTGTTTAGCCGTGAAAAAGTGACAAAGAGACAGAGAGTTACTTACTTTCACGTTTAATAATATTGGCACAGATAAGAACCAAAAATACTTATTATCAGACCACCTTGGCTTGAAGGTAACTTGTTTCAAACAAAACAAAAAATCAAACCGGACCACGGGTATCGGAGTAATCGGTGAACATACTCGATTTAAAAAAATCTTCATCATAATCATCAAAAAAATCATCAGGTCCACTCCATCAAATTGGTAGTTTTCGAGGGAAAATGCTTGAGTAGCTCAAAATACACCCAAATCACCAAACAAGTGCCTTTAAAAATTCCCTCAATTCCGCATGGATCCTTTCATCAGATCAGAACCAAATTAATATGGTACCGCCTTGAAGCAATAACTCCTTTCAAACAAGAAATGAATTACTCAATCGGACTACGGGTGTCGGAGTAATCGGTGAATATACATAATAACCGGCCAAGAGCATGTCGGGCCACGCTCAGTGTAGGGTTCCGTAGTTACTCTTCCGTCACAATAAGCTAAACTGGAGCTTAAAGTATAGTAAATTGTTAACCAAGGGATGAAACGGTACCTTTCACCCGAGTTAAACAAATAGGCAAATTTGCATAATCAGTACCTAATTAAAGTAAGTCTTTTTACTATGAAGGGTAAACTTTTTGCGATAACTCAAAAACAGCTAAACTGATCATGTCTGTTATAGTTTTCATTTAATGTCTTTCTTAAGCTCTACTTCCACGATTTTTTTCATATTTTTTGGACCTATGGTTCAAAAGTTAGAGGGGGGGGGGACACATTATTTTTTTTCTTTCGGAGCAATTATCTCCGAATATATTCACTTTATCAAAAAATGTTTCTTGAAAACCCCTATTAATTTTGAAAGACCTTTCCAACGATACCCCATACTCTAGGGTTAAAGCGAAAAAAAAAATTCACCCCCACTTTACGTGTAGGGTACCCTATAAAAAATAAAATTTTTAGATTTTATTGTACGACTTTGTCGGCTTTATTGATTTATATATCCATGCCAAATTTCAGCTTTCTAGCACTAACGACCACGGAGCAAAGCCTCGGACAGACAGACAGACAGACAGACAGACGGACATGGCGAAACTATAAGGGTTCCGTTTTATGCCATTTGGCTACGGAACCCTAAAAATGTAAACACAACTGAATATTCCTACTTCTTAAAATTGAAGTCGGTTAAAAAAGACATCAACAAGAGTTTGAATTTGAATCAACAGGCCTGCACTTCGTTTACACGGGACTTATTTTTGTAATAGGTACATAATAGTATGTTAGATATTTACATTTAGTTTTATAATTTAGATTGACTTGTAGAAAAAAAGAAAAATATAATAGTGACATAATTAGCTATAAAAACGCACGGTCACGCACACGCACCTACTCTTTTCCTCGTATATTACGTTAAAGGTCATGTGCTACCTTATATCTTATATTGACATCATCACTGGTTGTCCTATCATTAAATTAAATGACATTCAATGTTCGAACGTACTGTCTGCTATTTTAGACATTAACCTGTTGTTATAAAGCTGTTATTACCTCCTCAACCCATCTTTATGAAGTCTAATATAGCTATTCATTATGATTGAGTTTTTCGTAATAATGTAGCATGATGTTGAATTGAATTAATAGATTCAACCCATTTGCATAGATAGGTAGTTAACCTAACAACTTAACACTCAAATTGTGTGGCCTCACATCAAAAGTAGCTTAGTCCTCAAAATGTCTTACACTGATATGATATTTTCACCACACTAATTGGTAAAGGCCCTATTGATTGTGCAAAAGAATGTTGCATTTTTTATTACGTTTATTTCGATTTGATTTGGTGTGAGTTTTCGGCATTTCATGGTTCGTATTTTCTTCGCGTTGGTGTGGTGAAAAAATGTATGTTTCACTTGGAGGCAAAGTTTATTTAACCCTCGTGCCTTGAAACCCTCGCAACGCTCAAGATTCCACTTCTCGAACCACTAGCTGCGCGTGGTTATATTTTGGAATCTTTCGTTTGTTCGGATCAGGGATCGGAAACCGGTATTTATTGTATGGGAACGAAAACGGTATTTTTTCGTTCTTTGTTAATTATTTCATTTCTAATTGGGCAATCTAATAATACGAAGTCGTTATCTAAAAACACAACCGAGTCCTATATTTGGAGTATAAAATAAACCGAAATAAGTATATGTTTATTTCAGAGTTTTTCCAAAAAACCGGTTCCGATCCCTGGTTCGGATATCAATACGTACGTACGTACGAGTGGTTAAACAACAAAACCAAATAACTATTATTACGCTCTTGTCATTAAATGAAATTATGTTACCATTTTGCACGGACTTATCTTAATTAATTATCTTAATCCGTGTTGATACACGAAATATATCAACACAACGTTAATGACGTAAGTATATCTTTCGCATTCCTCACTGACTAGTTGTGTTTTATTAATAAAAGATAAGGAGTCCGAATGTTTCAAGACACCTTAATTCCAGTAAGGTCACCTTCAGAAGGAAGGTCAGGAACTGTCGCCCCCAGTATTTCCGAACCTTTTCCGGACGGTTTGCCTCCTCCTCGTGCAGGTTTACGTAGTTAGTGTAAGTAGTTACCGGTCCGTAATAATAATATTTATCAAAAAATTGATCTTGATGACCCTTATTCGTTTTGACAGACTTATATCCAGCGACATCTCACCCACCATCCGACAACTATAGGGTTGAAGCGAAAAAAATCATCACCCCTTTAGTGTTTTCGTTTTACGACTTATTTTAGCACTAACGATCACGGAGCAAAGCCGCGGACGTTCATAACTATTCCAAATTTCAAATTGATAACTAAGTGGTTCTCGAGATATTTAGCAATGTGACTAGTACGGTCGCCAAGCCGCTCCGAGGCCAGATTTAATTGACTCAGCTCGGCCTTACCCACAACCGGTATCAATGTGTTCGGACAGTTCTCCTGATCACCGTACATGCGGTAGTAAAGCGGAAAAATGGTGGAGGGGATAGTAATGACGTCACAAAGATGGCGGCCGGACCTATTCTTTTTGGCGGTGTATCTCGAAAACCACTTAACCGATTTTAATCATCGAGGTGTCAAATAATAGCTTATATTATGGAGATTATTTCCTTTTCTACAAACATTTACGTGAAACCTATAGGAAAAAAATAATCACAAAAAACAGTTTTTTTATAAAATTATTATTTTTTATTTTGTAAAAATCTCCGTAAATATTAGCATTTCGCAAATTTTGTTTAATATAAAACATATTGCTTCATTATCAAGGAATATAATGAGCCTTAAAACATACAGATCGAGTAATAAACAATGAAGCTACACTCATTTATTTGCGCATGGGTAACGATAACTGGCTTTTACCGGTCGAAACTGTGGTGACTGTTACGATACGTATTGAATGGAATTTATAGAGTATCGGTTTTAATTACTGAAATTATAATTAAAATTATAAAAACCAGACACAATAATGTTACCTTACTTCGACGTTTAGTCTCTTTTTTCGTCTTAATCATAGGTAGGTACATATTTCTTTTTACTTAAAAATTTTATACAGGGTGAACTTTTAACCACCAGTCATACTCTGCGCAGCGACTTTATAGGTCATACTTAACAACTTTTACTATGGGACCAATTCCGAAATCGCGAAAAAAATTTTGACTGTCCCATATAAAGGTGCGACCAACTTTACCAGACCAACACTTTTCCAAACTGAGCTACAGCTGTCCGATGAAGTTAAGTACTTAGGACTAACTCTCGACAATAAACTCAATTGGAACAACCACATCAACAAACGGATAGACAAGGCGGGAGTTGTCTTCTGGCAGTGCAGAAGGATGATTGGTAAGAGGTGGGGACTCAACCCGAAAATTACCCTCTGGCTCTATAAGACGATAATCCGCCCCTTACTCTGTTACGGTGCTCTGGTTTGGTGGCCAAGAACAAACCTAGGCAACATACGAGACAAACTACAAAGACTTCAAAGGCTCGCATGCGCGGCCACCACTGGCTGCACGAGGTCTACCCCGACTGCAGCCATGGAGGTCATGCTAAACCTTCCACCGCTGCACCTACACATACAGCAAGAGGCCAGTCTCTCAGCGGTAAGGTTGCGAACCCTCAAGATATGGTCTAACATCACAGGAGCTCTTCACACAAAATGCCTGGAAAAGGTGTATGACGAATTTCCAGTGCTTAGGTCAGGCACGGACCGGATTCACAAACAAGCTATCTTCGATAAAAGGTACAAAATACAGTTATATGAGGACGACAATCATGAAGGACTCAATCCCCGGGAGCTGAGAATCTTCACTGATGGGTCCAAAACAGACAGCGGATCGGGCTCTGGAACCTTCTCAGAAGACCTGAACATGTCGATCACCACTCCGCTAGGAGCCCATAACTCGGTATTCCAAGCTGAGTGCATGGGCATCATAAACGCAGCGGCTGCCATCACTGCAAGGAAGGTAGTAGGATCCTCCATCCGCATACTCTCCGACAGTAGAGCAGTCTTAATGGCTCTAAATAGCCATTTAGTTACATCCAAACTTATACACGAATGCCACGAACGACTAATGGAGGTATGTCATAATAACAAGATCACCCTACAATGGTTCAAGGGACACAGTGGATCCCGAGGTAACGATGCTGCGGACGAGCTTGCCAGGCAAGGATCGAATGCGGGGGCGATTGGTCCGGAACCGATTCTTCCGATACCATTTAGCAAGGTACGCTCAATGCTGCTGGCACGTACAGGGAAACTACACACAGAACACTGGCTGAACCAGACTGGATGCAGACAGGCAAAAGAAGCCATGCCTGGCATCAACGGAAAACTCACAAGGGCGCTCCTGCAACTAGGGAAGGTCCGACTGAGTATGGTAACCAGTGTCATAACAGGTCATGGACTATTTAACAAACATCTTTTCACAACAGGTGTCACAGACAGTCCCCTGTGCCGAGGTTGCATGGAGACAGAAGAAACAGTCTCTCACGTGGTGCTAGAATGCAGCGGAGTGACTCCATACAGGGCTAAACATCTCGGATCTCCGAGAGACCTCCCCGAGGTCCTACTCAACATCAAAGGTTTGATAGGATTCCTCGAGGAGCTGGGCTGGCAGGACTAGCCCACCCCCAACATATCACGCAAAATAGGCGCAAGTCGTCGAGTTGCGGAAAAATCGCCCGAATACAATACAATACAATACAATACAAGGTGCGACCAGACCGCAGCTTAAAAAACGGTCACGATACGGAATCGCAGTGACGCGTCGTATGCGTACCGTTTTTGACGCATGCTCCCCACACCGCTGTTTAAAAAACGGTGACGGTACGGAATCGCAGTGACGTGCTTCACGCGAATCTTTTTTGTTTGCAAAACAGTTGCGTCTTTTACGTCACCGGTACGGTGTCTGCCATAAGATTTCCGTGTAATATTTTTTGAGATTTTTACGCAGTTCAATTTACGGTGCGTCAGCTTATTTTAAGCAGCGGTGTGGCGAGCATGCGTCATGGACCCGGGTACGTCCTTAAACTACGTCCAAAAGAGAGGTATGGGCATTGTGAATGTCATCTCGCTTTGTGTGGTAGGGCACAGCCAGTGGGTGTCTAACCAGATCCAAATTTTCTTGCGTGATTCGGCATTGGTCCCATAATAAAAGTTGTTCAGTATGACCTGTAAAGTCACTGCGCAGAGTATGGCTGGTGGTTAAAATTTCATCTTATACCTATATTCGACACAAGTAGTAAGTACTTACAGACCAACTATGATACACATTTTGCCTGTATAGTGATACATAGTGAATAAATTAATACCTGATTTAAAAAATAAAACAAAAATAACAAATAGCATGTTATTTAATTCAGTAATCACTAATCAGTCTTAAACAATGAACATCATACTTTTAGATTAGACAACAAAATGTATATTTATACTGTGTTTCGACTTGAAAGATTTTACTGCTTTAAAACATAAGACAAACCTACCAACCAAATGTATAAAAAAAAATGTTTTTTGTGATTATTATTTTCCTATAGGTTTCACGTAAATGTTTGTAAAAAGGAAATAATCTCCATAATATAAGCTATTAGTTGACACCTCGACGAATACAATCGGTTAAGTGGTTTTCGAGATACACCGCCAAAAAGAATAGGTCCGGACGCCATCTTTGTGACGTCATTACTATCCCCTCCCACCATTTTTCCGCTTTACTACCGCATGTACGGTGATCAGGAGAAACGCCCGAACACATTGATACCGGTTGTGGGTAAGGCCGAGCTGAGTCAATTAAATCTGGCCTCGGAGCGGCTTGGGGACTACTAATAGTAAAAGTTGTTCAGTATGACCTATAAAGTCGCTGCGCAGAGTATGACTGGTGGTTAAAAGTTCACCCTGTATAAAATTTTCAAGTAAAAAGAAATATGTACCTACCTATGATTAAGACGAAAAAAGAGACTAAACGTCGAAGTAAGGTAACATTATTGTGTCTGGTTTTTATAATTGTCATTATAATTTCAGTAATTAAAACCGATACTCTATAAATTCCATTCAATACGTATCGTAACAGTCACCACAGTTTCGACCGGTAAAAGCCAGTTATCGTTACCCATGCGCAAATAAATGAGTGTAGCTTCATTGTTTATTACTCGATCTGTATGTTTTAAGGCTCATTATATTCCTTGATAATGAAGCAATATGTTTTATATTAAACAAAATTTGCGAAATGCTAATATTTACGGAGATTTTTACAAAATAAAAAATAATAATTTTATAAAAAAACTGTTTTTTGTGATTATTTTTTTTCCTATAGGTTTCACGTAAATGTTTGTAGAAAAGGAAATAATCTCCATAATATAAGCTATTATTTGACACCTCGATGATTAAAATCGGTTAAGTGGTTTTCGAGATACACCGCCAAAAAGAATAGGTCCGGCCGCCATCTTTGTGACGTCATTACTATCCCCTCCACCATTTTTCCGCTTTACTACCGCATGTACGGTGATCAGGAGAACTGTCCGAACACATTGATACCGGTTGTGGGTAAGGCCGAGCCGAGTCAATTAAATCGTGTTTCTAGAGGGCTTTTGAGATTTGGCGACCGTACTAGACAGACAGACAGAGAGACGGACATGGTGAAACTATAAGGGTACCTAAGTTGACCACGGAACCCTAAAAAGGAAATATAGGTGACAGCAGGGTATGAATGTCATCCATTGGGAATTGTAGCATATCGAAAACTAGAACATTTGCCTTAATTGGTTGAACTAGGTGAAGTTTATCGTCATGATTGTACGGATTCTCAATCAAAACACTTATTGTTTAAAACTACAATTGTCTTTATTAATCCCTTTTTTTGCATACATTCAGATTTAACTAGCTGTTTAACATTGTTTCCATTTTCGATGCATATCAATATCTAGCTGTCAAAAGTGACAGCTCTCAATCAGTGACGTTCCATCACTGATGGACTCTTGGACTCTACAATCTCTTTCTTTCTTAATAAAACAAAAGAATTCTTAAATAAGTAATAACACACTTAAGATACAAAGACATAATATAACTTTGGATGTGGTTACAACATAATAACCAAAAGAATTGGAACATTTTAACTAACCAAGCAAGTATGTTCAATCATATACAAGAAAAGCAATATGACACAAATTGATAGAAATTAACATATAGTTTAAATACCCTTGGCATCATTGAGATATTACATTTCAATACATGCTGAGTTTATCAGCACGTCCTACGGGTGATCATAAATGTAATGTTTATTTGTTCATACACTCTAAGATGAGACTAAGGACAAAATCTCGATATTTAACAGGTGCATGTCTCTGTCGCTTTACTAGCATTAGAGTCAGTAGTATAAGTGTCTGTATCATTTGTCATGTCTGGTAAGCCTTTATTCTTTTTATCTGGTATAGTCTCAGTCACATCCGGTAGATCCTCTTTCTTCTTATCTATTTTTCTTTCTGTAGACTCTGACAATGTCTCGTCTATGCCAAATCTGCTCAGGTCTCTATTATTTATAGGTTTAAATTGGGAAGAGTTCCTTCTGACTATTTTCCCCTCCGGTGATTGAGCTGCTACAGAATTTCCACTTTTCCATACAACTGTGTGCTCACTTGGAGAAAATGTGGTACTTAATTTGTTTTCCTTTCTTTGCTTGACCAAGACTTTATCTCCAGGCTGAATTTCAGATTCTTTTGCTTGCCTTCTTTTGTCAGCATACTGTTTGAATTGATCTTTTTTTAATCTGTCCGTGTCACGCATTGCTTCATCTCCAAGGCTATTATTTTGTTCTATTTCTGGTAATTTAGTTCTTATGCTCCTTCCTCGAAATACATTTCCAGGAGGAAGTCCAGTGGTACTGTGTGGAGCTGATCGGTAAGCAGATAGATAAATGAGCAGCTCTCTTTTCCAGTTTTGTTTAAGTCCCTGTGCAATTCTCAGTCTTCTCAAGATATTTTTATTCTGTCTTTCAATTTCTCCGTTGGCTTGGGGCCACAACGGGGTAGTATGTCTTAGCCGAATCCCGTTGATGTCAAGGAATTCCTTGAACCTTTGGTCTATGAAAGCAGGTCCATTATCACAGATTATTTCATCCATTATTCCTTCCCGATATATATTTTTTTCTAAAGTCTGTATTGTTACTTCGGCTGTTTGTTGTTTTAATATTTCCACTTCCAAGTATCTACTGTAGTAATCCACAATGCATAGAAGGTAATGTCCGGAGGGCAGTGGCCCAAGATAGTCAATTCCAACTAGTTGCCACACTTTAGTAGGTAATTCTGTGGGCATTATAGGTTCTGGGCCAGCCCCTCGTCCTACCAAGCGGCAGCCTTCACATGTGTCACACCAGTATTCTATATCACTGTCCATTCCTTTCCACCATACCTTGCACCGCAGTTTAGCTTTCATAGAATTAGTAGCAAGATGTCCTTCATGCCCTATTTCCAGTATTGACGGTATCAATTGTTTGGGTATGACTAGTCTAGTACCTCTGAGAATAACGTCATCTATTGTACATAGCTCTTGCTTTATTAGTTCATATGATCTCAGCTCTTTGGTCCAAACATCTCTTTCTATGGCATCTTTTAGCCGTGTCAACTCTTCATCTTGTAAAGTGGCCTCTCTTACCTTTTCTATAGTGACAGCTTTTATGGAAGTTTCAGCTAATGCCAGTACCAGCTTATCTTCTTCATCTTCTGTACTTGGTAGTGGAAACTTGCTGTTGGTGTTAATCAGTCTTGAAGGTGCATCTGCAATATTGCTCTTCCCAGGCTTATATATGACTTTGAATGTAAATGGTTGAAGTCTTAACACCCAACGCTGTATACGGGCACTTGGCTTTGAATTTGCAGAATAAATTATCTCCAAAGGCTTATGATCTGATAAAATTTTGAAGTCTTTACCTATCAGATACATGTATAAGCTTTCACAAGCCCATACGATGGCGAGGGCTTCCTTTTCGGTTTGTGAATATCTTTGTTCAGTTGGAGATAGAGCTTTGCTTATATATTTTATTATATTATATTATTAATCGGTTGTTTCTCAGTTTCTATTCTCTGATTTTGAATTAGTACTGCAGCAATGCCTATTGGACTAGCATCGGTCACTAAAATTGTTTCTGCATCTTTGTCATAAAAACCCAGCGCAGGAGCCGATGATATAAGTGTTTTCAGTTTTGTAAAAGCATTTTCATGTTCTATGTTCCAAGTAAAGTCAGAGTCCTTTTTGGTAAGTTCTCGTAATGGTCCAGTAATTGTGCTAAAGTTGGGAATAAATCTAGCAGAGAAGTTGACAAGCCCCAAAAAGCTCCTTACTTCTGCTTTATTTTGCGGTTCTCTGAAATCCTGTACAACTTGTTGATTGGTCACAGTAGGTCTTACTCCTTCAGCAGAAATGTGATGTCCTAAGAAGTTGATTTCGGTGACACCAAATGAGCATTTTTTTTTTATTCAAAGTTAAACCACTGTCACTAAGCCGTCTAAGTACATGATGGAGTCGGGCATCATGTTCTTCTCTTGTTCGCCCACCTACACGAATATCATCTTGGCTATTGGCAACACCCTCTATATCCTGTAAGAGATGTGCAATTACTCTTTGAAACATTTCGGATGCACATCTAATTCCAAAAAATAGACGCTTGTATCTAAACAGGCCAAGACTGCAGCTAAAGACTGTTATCTTTTTAGAGTCCTCATCAGGCTCCAGCTGATGGTATCCTGATTTGAGGTCAAGTGTTGAAAAGTACTTACATCCATTTAAATCTGCTAATAGTTCTTCAAATGTTGGTAATGGAACACGTTCCCTCATTACTGCTTCATTAGCCTTTCTCATATCAATAACAAGTCTATATTGACCTGCTTCTTTTTTCTTTACTATGTGTGAAGGGGAAACGCAGGGGGTAGGTCCAGTTACTGGTTCTATAATGTCATTTTCTACTAACTCTCTAATCAAGTCTTTCTCTATGTCCCTTATGTGAAAAGGTTGTCTTCTAATAGTTTGAGCTACTAATTTAACATTATGATCAATAGGAATTGACAATTTGAAATCTTTAAGCTTCCCTATGCCCCTGAAAATATTAGGATATTGATTCAAAACACCATACCCTTTTAGAATATTATTAATGCAATTTACTTCGGGTCCTACTCTCAACAATCCTAGTTGGGTTGAGGTCGTTTTACTCAACAGAGAAGGCCCGCATCCATTAAAAACAAGAATTTCTGCATCTACTTTAATTTTACTGTCAGGAGAGTACAATACTGTTTTAAAAAATCCTAGTCTTCGGACCTCTTGGCCGCCATATGCATAATATTTTTCAGCTGTTTTATCAAAAAGTTGGCAATCCAACCCTGATCTCAGGAACTTCTTGAACATATGTTTATCTATAGTATTTATTGGCGCACCTGAGTCTACAATAAAAGGGGAACTTACATGACCGCCAACTACAATCTCGAACTTATTGTCCTTAGAACTTATCACTGTAAACACTGAATTTACACTTTTTGTTACAGTTTTATTATCACTTTCATCGTCTGATTCGTCTGAATCCTCTGAACATGATTCTATTACATATTTAACCATCTTCTTCTTTTTCTTTATATCTTTTTTTATTTTTGTTTTGCAGCACTTGGCAAAATGGCCTTTTAATCCGCATTTGTTGCATATCTCATTTGCTGCATTGCACTCCGCACTTTTAGCAAAATGCCCTCTCCGGCCACACCGGTAGCACTCCACATTGCTGATCCTGTTAACACTATCTTGTTCTTTATCTTTTTCTTCTTTCTTTAAATTTTGGTTACTAACCATCTTTTCCATTTCATAGAGTCTTGATATTTCCATGATTTTATTGATCGTCAGCTCCTTTCCTTTCTTTAAAAACTTGAGCTTTAGGTTTATATCACTACATTTCTCAATAACTTGATCTTTTATTGCGTCCTCTTTTTCCGGAAAATCGCAAAATGTGGCTTGTTTTCTTAATTTCACTATAAATTGCTCCATTGTTTCTTCTTCTTCCTTTTGAATATTACGAAACTTCTGTCGTTCATAATTAATATTTACGTCTGGTTCAAAATATGAGTCTAGTCTTTTTATACATTTTTCGTAGTCTGTACTGCCGTCGACCTGCTCGTCTTTTATGCTTTCATATATTTCTTGGACCTCTGTCCCTGCTTGATGCAGTAACCTCGCTACTTTCTGTTTGTCGTTTAATCCGACCTGGCTCTCAATGTAATACTGAAAATTCCTCTTCCACAAACGCCATCTTTCTGGAAGTGTGCTGGCTTCTTCATACGGGTCAAATTTCGGTCCCGAGGACCCTGCAGCATAATCTTGAAACATATTTTTTTTTATCGCGTGTCTTCGAAATGCGTGCGATGATTTCGTATCCACTTTAATCACCGACACGTTGCAACATCCTTGTCGCCAAAATAGCTGTACGGATTCTCAATCAAAACACTTATTGTTTAAAACTACAATTGTCTTTATTAATCCCTTTTTTTGCATACATTCAGATTTAACTAGCTGTTTAACATTGTTTCCATTTTCGATGCATATCAATATCTAGCTGTCAAAAGTGACAGCTCTCAATCAGTGACGTTCCATCACTGATGGACTCTACAATGATGATGAAAAAATAATCATAATAAAAATATCATGATATAGCAAGACCACATACAGAAAGTAAGCAATAAACTATCCAGATTTTCATATGCCTTATTAGAATTAAAAAAAAACAACAAACTTAAAAACTGCCACTTCCACCTATTATGCCTACGCCCATTCCATACTCTTTTTGGGGTAATAGCACGAATGCCAATAACTTATTTATTCTACAAAAAAAAATGAATTTTAGCGAACATAAAACCAAGGGAAAGTTGTCGGCCACATTTTAAAAACCTGGAAATATTAACACTTACCTCCTTATATATTTTTGAAGTTTGCACTTTTTTCAAATTACACAGCTCTTTCTTCCTACAAGCAAAAGACCGACATGCAAAACCATTAAATCTCCGCCAAAATACCTTTCCTTGCCCACTTCTACCTTAAAAATATTTCACTCCGGACCACACATGATGTGCATAAAAATCTTTAATAAACTTCCACAGTCAATAAAAGAAATAGAAAATTCAAAATTATTCAATAAAGCACTTAATATACATCTAAAAGACAAATCTTTGTATACGCTGCAGGAGTTTTTTGATAATGAAACGTTAAATTAATACCTATGCTAAGAGTAGGTAACTTAGCTCTTAAGTACTGCCTGTGATCTCAAATAATTGTCTGTAAATCTTTGTACTAGTTTGTTATTTAGTTATAAGACTGCTGCGCCCTTGCAGGGTACATATTATGTAATTTTGTGTACTTACCTAATATGATTGCAATAAATGCTTTGTCTTGTCTTGTCTTGTACCTATGAACTGCTGTAAAAAGTAATGAAATAAACGTATTTGTATTTGTACAAAACTTGGTGAATAGAGTTCCCTATTCTCTACAATATAAATAAAGTATGTAAGAATTTAAGTCTTGGAGACCCTTATTTACATCTCTAAGGGTCACCAGGCTGTATCTCATGAACCGTGATAGTTAGACAGTTGAAATTTTCTCAGATGATGTATTTCTGAGTCCGAGTCGCAATTATCAATTTTTTTTTTTAGATATATTTTAGCTCTTTTACAGCTATACAGAATTTTAATAGTATTTGTCTGTTGTTTGTATTTAATATTACAGTATTTTTTGGTTTAATTCGACATTTAGGGACTGGCATCCCTAATTAAGTATCTAATGTTTCATTGATTCCATATTTGTAGGTAATTGTATTTTTGCCTAGTTGCTGAATAAATGTTTCAATTGGAATTTTGAAGTTTGAATTACAAGGGGCAAAGTTGTTGTTTAACCGCTCGTGCTAATATTGATACCCGAGCAAACGAAAGATTCCAAAATTGAATCACACGTGAGCGTTGCAAGGGTTTCAAGGCACGAGGGTTAAACAAACTTTGCCTCCGAGTGAAACACAATATTTTTCACCACACCAACGCGAGAAAACTAGGTACTTACTATGAAATACCAAAAAAAAACAAATTAAATCAAATCCAAATAAACGTAATAAAAAAAATATCATTCATAATCATCATTTAAAAGTCGATTGTACTAGCTAACATAAGGAAACAACTCAAAATTTGCATCTAATTACTTTATTCCCACATGTGGATAAAATGCAACTTAACTTAGTTTGTAAGCCTTATTGTATACTTTTATTATGTACCTATGTTTAAACTTATTGAAGAAATGTCTTTATTATTATTATTGTCTGTCTTTACTTTATCTCGAGACCATGGGGCCCTGGACATTTGGAAGGCGTGCGTGGGGCCGAAGCCAACACGTAGAGGCCCCTTGTTATAGACAATTTACTAAATGTGATGTGACACCAACCGAATGAATGAATGAGTGAATTTATTGCGTATTTGGAAATTCAGGTTATAAAGTAGCAGTTACAATTGCAGAAAATGATTCACACCGAACCCTACCTTTACAGGTGTACACGCTATTACATCTAGTTCTAGAATTATATTAAATACAAAATAAAAATTACAAAATGTCAAGTAATATAAATAATATTCAATTATTAAATGGTTAATGGTAGGTCCAAGTAATCATTAAGGCTGTAAAAGCACTTATTTATAAGCCACATCTTAACAGTATTTTTAAATCTGTTACTATTGAGATTCTTAAAACTATCTGGCAATTTATTAAATATGTCAATACTCATCATAAAACAATTATTACATGTCAGTTTTAGTCCGACGATGCACCCAAGGATAAGCCCCGGTTAGTGTAGGGCTATTGTAAAAAAAGCGGCCAAGTGCGAGTCGGACTCGCCCATGAAGGGTTCCGTACCATTTTAAACGTATTAAAAAAACCTACTTACTAGATCTCGTTCAAACCAATTTTCGGTGGAAGTTTGCATGGTAATGTATATCATATATTTTTTTTAGATTATTCATTCTGTTATTTTAGAAGTTACAGGGGGGGGGGGGGGACACATTTTTTCACTTTGGAAGTGTCTCTCGCGCAAACTATTCAGTTTAGAAAAAGATGATATTAGGAACCTAAATATCATTTTTGAAGACCTATCTATAGATACCCCACACGTATGGGTTTGATATTTTTTTTATTTTTATTTTATGACGTATTAAAAAAAACTACCTACTAGATCTCGTTCTAACCAATTTTCGGTGGAAGTTTGCATGGTAATGTATATCATATATTTTTTTAGATTTTTCATTCTGTTATTTTAGAAGTTACGGGGGGGGGGGGGCACATTTTACCACTTTGGAAGTGTCTCTCGCGCAAACTATTCAGTTTAGAAAAAAAGATTTTTTGAGTTTCAATTCTAAGTATGGGGAACCTCCAAAATTTATTGTTTTTTCTATTTTTGTGTAAAAATCTTAATGCGGTTCATAGAATACATCTACTTACCAAGTTTGAACAGTATAGCTCTTATAGTTTCGGAAAAAAGTGGCTGTGACATAATCGGACAGACAGACGGACATGACGAATCTATAAGGGTTCCGTTTTTTGCCATTGGGCTACGGAACCCTAAAAAAGGACAAAAAGAAACAGGGCTATTGGGTAGAAATACTAGTGGACTGGTAACCGGGACTACGGAGAAGACTATGGCACCTGCCCTGATCATATGTTAAAAACATGAAAAAAGTGGGCAGGTGGTGACTCGCCAACTCACAATATGGGTCCCCGAAAACGGCTATTTACAGCCACTGTTCCCAACTCGCGTCTTATGCATATTTCACTTCCAGCCTGCGAGCATATTAGCTCTGACACCCCACTGTAGACGGCCGGTAAAGACAAGCCAGAGGTGAGAGTCCTGTGGCCCCTGCTCAGTGTTCACTCCAGCCGGCCAATCAAGGCAAGCAGGAGAGAGGGGCTTGACAGACTCTCGGGGGTATGGGATGGGACCCAAGCGACGTCACTTCCCATTCAGCTCGCCACAAGCTGCCCTGCCTTTCTTATTATTATTAGCTTTCTCATTTGTTTTTGAACAATCAAGAGGGCCTTTACCAGTTGGCAGTTGGTGTGGTGAAAAATGATTATTTTTTGTACCAAGTTGAGATTTCGTGTGTATTCCGACCAGAATAAGGAGCTCTTAAAACTTACCTACCAAATTTTATCAAAATCCGTTTAAAAATTAAATCGCCAACACAATAAGAATCGGCCCTTATAATTATATGAACAATTGTTATTTGTTTTACAAGGGGGCAAAGTTGTTTTTTAACCGCTGCTCGTGCTAATATTGATAAATCAAACGAAAGATTCCAAATTGAGCCACGAGCGTAGCGGTTCGACAAGTAATTTAACCACGAATATAGTGAATGGTTTGAAAAGTGGAATCTTGAGCGTTGCGAAGGTTTCATGGCACGAGGTTTAAACAATTTTTGTCTCTGAGTATAACACAAAAAATTTCACCACACCAACGCGAGGGAAATAGTCGCCCTCATTTAAAAGTCAATTCTACCAAACAACAACTCAAATTTGCACCAAATTATTTTACCCCACATATGGATAAAATGCAACTTTTTTATATGTTTTTGAAGTACAAAAAGAGACTTTACCAGCTGGTGTGATGAAAAATTAATTATTTCATTGAAATTCCCTCAGACCCCGACCAAGCCAGACCCGTGCGTGTTCAACTCAGTCACCAAGTACGAGACGATTCCGATACGACGACGATCGGAGTACGCGGAGGACGACTTTCTTTGCCTGAAGAGCAGCTTCAACACCACGCTGGATCGATACCTGAGCGTGCCTAGGACGGTTATCAACGACACTTGCAAAAATGGTAATAAGTCTACTGAAACCTATCAAACGTGTGTATGGCTGCCGTTCCACTTGAAGACGCGTGTTGACTCGTATTGTCATGTAATTAAAGGTTAGATTTGACAAATCCGCGCGTCATCGAGGATGACACGATCACACGAACTATAGTTGTAAAGCATATAAAGCCAGCACGACCACATATATATGATCATTTTCAAGAGGGCGCTGTTATTCTCATGTATAGGATGACAGTTCAGTTTAGTATGAAAAAATTAGTTCCAGTCAAATTCCGCAACATGGCTCGTGATCATATATATTACTGGCAGGGTTGAGCAGTATTTCAATTACATGTATTTGAAACGCCAAAAAATAAGTTCGTTAATTACGTCGTAAAAAAATGTATAATAAATATTATTAAGGCATTTAAAAAAAAACTATTATGCCTTATGCCTGCCATACGTATATTCCATATATTCCTAGCTAATACATACTTATAGGAAATACCTAAGTTTTATGGAAGGAAATTCGTTCTTCAATTCATAAAAACCTGTAAAGAATATCGGCACATAAGTTTAAAAAAAATCGTAAAATGAGGGCGCTGTTATTCTCATGTATAGGATGATAGGTACTGGCAGGGTTGGGCAGCTATCTAAGTATAAGGGACCTGCAAATATTGTGTGTATCTCATTGTCAATTCACAGGTGTAGTGCGAAGCCTGGAAGACAACGTTGTAGAATGCGGAGTCCGGGTACTCTCCGAGTACGTGTACTACCCCGGTGCCGCGGCGCGCGTGCCCCGCGAGTACTGCGACTCCGACCCGCCGGGCGCCTGCCACCTGCTCGCCGCCTGGCATCTCTCTAACACCACCATTGAGAACTTTGAGTTTCTAAAAGACGACCCTGCGTTTAAAGCCTACTTTATTAAGAATCAATGAACATGAATAAATTTTTGTATTGCCAGATACTTATAGTTAGACCAAGATAAGTCTGCAGCGATTTTATAGCCCAGACTTTGGTAGTGTTAATTTCAATGTCAAACTTCTATAAATTTATGACGTATAAATAACACTTGCACAGTCTATGCAATCAAAATCGCTGCAGTTATCTTAGACTAACTCTATTTTGTTTATTTGCCCACATCATGCTAACGTTGTTTTTCTCTCTAAATGATAATATTTAAATATAAAGGTACTTAACTACTTAGTTTGGATGAAGGTAACAATGATATTATAACCATACATAGGTCATACCATATTTATTTCTATACCTACGAAGAGATCTGTTATTTTTGACTAATTTTCGCATTCCATTCATTCTCTTTCGGTTTGCTTGTTAGCACCTACACATTTCTCGCTTGCCCAAGTATGACTTAAGGCAACTTGTACAGTTTGTCACGTCACAAGGCTAAGCGCTTCAATTTTGAAACGCCCATTAACCTATCTTGAGTTAAAATATAATTGGGAGGTAAAGCAAGACCGGTGGTTGTGTTGTAATTTTATGAAGATCATTGAGGGCTTCATTTTTCTAGCAGTGGACGTTACATTCCACTGTCATGATGACAACGCAGTTTTTGTTTCGCTGGTATTGAATTATTTAGGTATCAAGTTATAGGTATAATGCTAAATATTCATGCAAACACGTTTTATTGCCTTTATTATAATGAGTTAAACTAGTTGAAGACAGTCATTTGAGTAGCGCCACGCCACGTAGCACTATTTGACAACTAAATATAATTTAAACTAATTTTACTGTTAGCGTGTGGATTACGCTACATATAGAATGGATGATTAGGTACATCTTCCATTTCGTCGGAAACTTTTTGGATCTTTCTGCTGAGAGGGGCAGGGAAATGAAGTAAACTTTTCTGTCTCTCTGAGCAGAAACTGACCGGCAAAAAGCTTTAGTTATAGTCCATGCTAGTTATCCATAGTATACTACTTGCCAATAGGCCTCTTCTCAACCTACTAATTCGTATGTGTCAAAAGATGGCAGAAAATTTACTGTGGCTACAAAGTTTTCCTTGCCAATCCACCTCTATTTCAAATTCTCTTTGGTAGAAGCCTTTAGAAATCAAGCTTAAGTTTTCAATTTAGGCCACTAGATGGCAGTTTCCCTCCCACGTGCAAGTGGAGGGCCTACCGCGAAAATCAATTTATTTTATGTACCTCTTCTTGTATATTCGAGCCGTAGAGAGACAGATTACGAAATTTCGATTTAGGCATTGACTTATTATACAGTGTGTCCCTAGCCATTGGACAAAGCCGAAATGTACATATGCATTAGGGTATTTAGAACCAGTGTACAAAGTATCATAACAGCTGGTGTAGCGGTTTCGAAGAAATTAACAAATTCCCAAATTTTTACTTTGGAACAGCCTGTATTGTGTTAGTAGCTCCTAAGGTAATATCCTCAAAGAAAAGTATGGAACCTTCTTCAACCTTTTTGATTATCTTTTTTATTCATGACACTAATAAGCTTCTGACTACGGAAGGTAGAGACAAGGAAAAGAAACTCCTTAGGCAGAATTGTTGCAAAAGTGTCCAGCTGTCAGCTATACCTAAATAATAGTTCCAAATGTCTCCAGAGTAGCGCTAGAGTAGCTAAGAAACCTAGGCGTTATTGACGGAGTGAAGTGCGCTGTCTATGATTACATTTTTTCTCAAGTATTCTAGATATTGTAGCGCCATCGCCACCTATTTATGGTTTTTTGTCGGACACTTTTTGGTATATGGAGATTTTGTTCCTTGCCTCTACCTTCCATGCTTCTGACTTATAAAATGTCATCATTATCAAATATTTCGAACAAATTGTCAAAAACACTGCCAAAGATTAACACAGTGTGTCTCTTTTTGTTGTCGATTATTGCAAATAACTTTTGTTCGAAAAATTTATTTTTATATCTTTTGTTCTAATTAAAAAAATATTAACGTTAGAGCATTCCTGAGAAGTAACCCTACTTGGGATTTCAGGGTTTGTCCAATGGCTAAGGTCACCCTGTATTACTTCGTAAAGAGGTCCTTACGGGCACCAATGATGGTGCCAGTACAGCAATGTCAGTGACACCACTGCACGAATACAAGCACGCAGCCCAACGCAACTAGTTGCGACCAATCGCGCGCGTGATGCGATCTCATTAACCAATTGCGTGGTAGTATTCCACCGAGGAACACCAAATGAGAGTGATCGGTCGAAATAATATAGACAGACCTATCTTTACTTTTGAAATCTTTGGATTTAGGCCATAAGTGGCGGCCCCTATTAAAGCTATTACAGACGGGCGTTCTGGACCGCGACCTTGGTCTGGTCAGAACAATTCTTTCTTGCTCTCACTTATAGCTGCGTCCTTAACGCGGTCCTGGACACCCGCGTACCGGACCATGCCTGTTCGATCGTATGGAAGGTGGTCCGCCGTATGTTCGTTAAGGACGCTGGCATGGCATAAGTGAAAGCGAGATTGAAATATTTTGATCAGACCAAGGTTGCGGTCCGGTTCGCCCGTAGATGGTAGGATCGTATACATGTGCTATACCGCGTGCGGCTGTGAGGGATAGAACATAGGCAATGCGACAAAATTAAAAATCCGTTTTCATTTTAACATTCCTGACAATGACGACTTACCAAAAACAACCTACATAATTTGGTTGGTTCATGTTTAACACATTGTTACGCACCATAAAAAAACGGTAGGCCTCAAAAAACGTCAATGTCACTTAGGTCTTTAGAAATAGGCAGAAAGGGCTATGACAAGAACAAACAATAATAGCGCTTTCTCTGCTACTCCTACTGAAAATTCCGTAAGAGCATCTCGTTCGGTCATTTCCCCTCTCCCCCATGTCATCTCTATATTATTGTACCTCTATGGGAGCGCCCGTCTATTATACCTTTAAGTCATAACAATGATCAACGGTTTTCTCACTGTCTTAAACATTCTTAGTTCGACTTGTCAAAACTAAAAAAAAAGAGCTGTCAAGTTCGTCAAAAATAACCCGCGGTATAATTCCGCGAATTTTTTCCCAATTTATGAATGTAAATAGACAAAAAACACGATGAAATGTCACGTACCAGGGCCAAATGTAAAAGGTATGTAATTAGTATTTCAAGTTTACCATAAATGTTATAAATTCTCAATTTATTCTAACGCGAAGTTTGTATTTAGTTTTAGGGAGGACTGTTCACGCTTTAGCAAGATTTGGAGACGAACTTTACCTGGAATCACTTGCGGATTGTGTGATGCTAAGGACACTAAACGCAGCAGAATCCGCTTACGCCGTTGTGAAGTTTAACAAAAACTTCTTTTCTTATTTTAATTACAATTACTATTCTACAGAAGACAATGAAGGACTAAAGTGTAAAATTTCAATGAAATCTGCCTTACATACGTTTAAATCTCCAACTCATATGGATAAGCAAGTAGAGAATTTAGAAATCAAACTCGACCCGGAGTCTTGTAAGCTGATTTTTCAACTGAGATGCAAGCATGGGATTGTTAAGACCCATTTTGTCTCAATACTCGACTGTAAGGCAATGCAAGCAGTTTACACTAAGGATTTGGTTCCAAACAGGTAACATGAAACCCTACAATGTAACTATTACTACCTGTTATGGGCCAGTTGCACTAACCACAATTGATGAACTGATAAACAGCAATCAGAAGTAAAAAAATTAGCAAGTATTTTATGGTGACAAACAGTTTGATGCAACCAACCCTAAATTTGAAGAAACACCAGTAACCTATAAATTAATGAGTAACCATTTTGGACAATCAGATGAAGACTTTAAATAAATTTGTGAACAACAGAGGTACAGCATAAAAAAAGAAATTGTGATCACCTTACTTAAAACTAGATGTTTCAGTCCATACATTGTTTTTTATACCTATATAGGCTTTTACTCATATTAACCTTGTAACATTTCAGAATAACATCTCCACAGAAAATACTCTCTGAAGCATTAAGTAATTTCCAGAATTCAGATGACCAGGTAACTCTAGAAGTAACTACACAGAACATGCTTCTCCGAAACTATATAGACACTGTTGGGGATCTTACCAAAGTGATTCGGACACAAGTGATGTTAAAACCTGCTGAATTTGATAGTTACACCATAGGAGCTGACACAATGATCACATTTACTTTAAAAGAATTTAAAGCATTGCTAGCATTTGCTGAAGCTTTAAATCTACCAATCCAAATCCATTTTGAAACAACAGGCCGACCAGTTGTATTCATTGTTCATAATGGCGCTACATTTGAGGCACATTTTGTTCTTGCCACCTCCAAGGCTGACAGTGGCTCCCAAACTACCACTCAGAACACCACACGCACTGAGAGAACCAAGAGGAAAGATGTGAACACAAGCCATGGATCAGTAAGGAAGAAACCTAATTTAACTAAATCAAATACTGATATATCCAAATGTTTGGAGGAAGACTCGCATCTTTTCAATTTTATTGATATTCCTGAAGAGCCTGCTGCAGTGAATGCTGAGGCCGCAGCCAAAGAAAATAGTATAATAAATAACAACCAGCTAGATAATATGGACTGTGATGTTATTCCACCCTCTCCTACAGCAGTAGCATTTGTGCGGAAAGTGTTCAAAAGGTGTTTTGAGCAAACTATAGATATTACTTCTTTACAAGGCACTGTGTTGGCTGAAGACTCGGATCCTGAGTTGTGACTGTGATTTATCTGTTATTTGTTTAAGTTATTGTAAACCTATATTAAATTATCTTTATTTAAATGTTTTTTTTTTATTATACCAAATTGGTGGCTGCCGGTACAGCCTGCCTGATGGCCAGGCCAGTGGACAACTTTGAATGCGCGTAAGGTTTTTGTGTATTTTTACCACGGTCAGGGTAATTCCACGAGACTGTAACGTCAGACCTGTAGGGCTACGCCAGACAGACAGACTCTCAAATTTAAGAATACAACTTACAAAATGTAAGAATACACGAAAGAATTGGTAACTGACGTTACAGTCCCGTGGAATTACCCGTCAGTTTCTTCGCTAAAGATGCATAAATGGGTAAAGAAAAATCTGTGCTTTGAATTTGACAGCTAATGTAGATGGCGCTATGTAGCTCCGGACATTGTGGTATAACAAAGAGTAAAATAAGTATCATTATGTATGTAGGTAGGTATAATTCTGGTTACCAAAAGCAAGAAGCAAGGAGTTTTCATTCAGGAGGAGAGAGCAGAGTTAGTACCGATTTTCATAACATATATTTTTTGTAGTTCACAGATTTAAACTTTCACGATTTTGACACACCACTTCTCCGAGAGACCACGGGGACAACGCCGTCCTCGAAACGTCGGAGGTAAATTTAAAACTCAATACGCGATTAAGTCCCGTTTATATTAGTTAATAATACTTTTTCCTCGAAATATGTGATTATTTTTTGTGTACAGTCAGCATCAAAAGTATCTACCATTTTGTAGCAACTGATGGTTCTATATGTAGAACAATAAAGACTGTAAAAGATATACTATTGAACGCGAATTTCAGCGATTTATGTATATTTTGGAAAAGTTATTCGGAATGTTAGATACTTTTGTAGCATTGTTTCATCCGCTTCTGTACTATCACCTATCAATAGTTAAGGCTGCACCCGACGCCAACGACCTCGCGCGTTTGGGCACTTCTCATATCCCTCACCGCTCCACCTGCTGCAAAAGATCGAGTGGGCAGAAGTATGCGTTCGAAATAGAATTTTGCTTGCTCGTGCGCGCAACGCAGCAAGGTCCCTCTAGCACGACGACTTGCCCCGGCTGCCCCGCACTGACTATACGGACGAGAGCGGGGTAAAGGTGGAACTTAGGTGGGATTAAGGCTTATTTTGTTGGGAATCAAGGCAGTTTTATGAATTTGCAAAAAGAAAGAAAACCAAATAATTTTATATAGTATTTTGTGAGAAAGATTATAAAGTTTCATATATTTTTGATAAAAGTTGCAGTAGTAATAAGGTTACAAGTTACAACTGATAGAAATAGGGGTGACTACAAGATTTTTTTTCTTCACTTATTTACCTTAAAATAGATGTTCAGAAAAACCATATCATTTCTCATATCTTATAGATTTTTTTATTCGCTCAGAAAGTGCCATATTTAATATAAAAAATTGTTTAGAGAGTAACTCAGTTTTACGGTATTTTGCGGAAGGAGCTTTAATAAAAAAAAATACGAAGCAAAAATTGTACTTTTTCATGGGGTTACTTCTGTCGTCTTTTTATTTTTCATAACTACTATAATGGAAGAAACTAAAACGGCTCCTGCAAGTGCAGTGTTTTGGCTTTTCTCGACAAACATCATAGAAATCGCTCCATGGTTTACTTGCGTTCCTATTCCCATCAGAACAACTTACCCCTGGCTCGTTTAACCCCGCTCTCCTCTACTGTCAAAAATGTACCCTATTTCTATTAGGCTAAAGTATCATTTCGCTTGGTAATAAAGGAGGAGGAAAACGTGCCGAATGAGACCTGTCTCTTTCTATTTTATAAACATTGCCATTCAGGAAATGACCTGAAGGTCTGATTTTTCAAATTCAGATAAATATGACATGTTCTTCTTGCACGTGAAAGAAAGGGAGCGCGCTATATATATATATCTTACAGATCATCTATTTAACATATTTTAATGTGATATAACCTCCCACATATTGATTCTTAATAAATTAGAATGACATTTATAGGGAGCGTGCATGAACTGTAGGAGGCAGTACAGGAGCCGTCAGATTTTTAGCGCGAGGCGAAAATGTGATGTTTATTGTTCCGATTCAGGCCACAAGATGGCAGACCCTCCAACGCGCACGGTCCCTATATTCATGTACCAAGCTGTGGCGAGTTAGCGACAACATTTTATTCTCTTGCCACTTCATAGTGGCCCTAAAGAAAGAAAGGGATGGAGGTCTCCCTCGAGCTATGTCGTCCGGCACGTTTTTTGAAGGTGAAATGCAGTCTAATGACAGGTCTGTGTTAAATATGAAATATAAAACATGGTGCAGTAGGTACATACTATTTCAGCTGACAAATAAGGTTTTGAATCAGGCTTTCAGACTCACTTTAGACTTTACCACAACTTTACCCATCTTATGCTATCAATTAATCTTCTTAGGATTCGCTACACTAGTACACTACTTATACTGTATTGATACTGTACGGTTTTACCCTATTTAAATAAATATTATGGGTGGTGTCTGGTGTATAAATGAAATGTCGCATATTTACTGCATTAATATTTTATAGTAAAAAATATACATACACAGGTAAAATATTGTACACACGTTCCAAGCGGTATGCAAGAGATTGCTATGTTCCACCTTAGAGTTGACACCAAATACAAAGCTTAGACCAACTGCACAAAGATTTTTTCGGAGGCGTGTAACGGCACACCAAGTATAACTAATCCTAGCGAGAAACATCCCATTCGCCTCAGAGAAATACCTTGCGTAATAAATAGCCTTGGTGGACTTCAGGAACATGAGCAATCGGTAGAAATCAATAGTAGTACTATTTAACTTATTACTACACACGCATTTTAGATGACTTGGTAAGACTTATTCGTTTTGAAGTGACCAAACTGAACCATGAATGTGGTCCTTCGAACGTGTAGGTATCGACTGAAAAATTTCCAAATGCAATAAATTTACTACTAATTTGTACCTGCAATATACAATGACAAGAATTACTTGAACATATTTATATGTAGTTTTGTATGCACATGACGAAAGATATCCAAGTACTATTACAATTTTCCGCTTGTATGTAAAGCTCGACCAGAAATATATGATCATTGTTAAGAGGGCGCTGTTATTCTCATTTATAGGGTGACATGAAAAATTTAGTTCCAATGAAATTCCGCAATATGGCGTGTGATCATATATTACTGGTCAGGCTTTATATAAAATGAAACGGGGCAGAATCAATACATTTGGTAATTTTACAGTATTGCTTTAAAGAACAAAATATAAATAAATGTTAATATTACCACTAACATAAGCTTTAGCTATATCAAATTTCCTAAATTAATTTGCTGGCTGGACTAAGTATAATGGATAGTTAAATTGAAATATCGAAAGTAGCTTTTGCATTTTTTTTAATATTTCAGTTTTGATAAAATGCTACAAGTTTTGTTACAGTCGGTTATGATTTCATGTGAGATGCAAGATGTACACAATAAATAAATCTCGTTAAATCACTTCACATTTGGTTTCTACTATACAGAGATCAACAAAGTATATGGAAGTAAAAGAACAAAATGCAGATTTGTTTTTTCTATCAAAAATTACAATACACATTTTATTATCATAATAATAGCTAGCTAACATGTCTTAAAAAAGATGAAAAAGACTTCAAATTCTATTTAAATTTATTATTTGATGTGGCAACTTTACCGTAATTACAATACCATTTCATTACAATAAGTATTTATTTAAAATCAATTTCAATATTGTCTCTGGCCCAGATGTGAGGGCTGGGGGCGGCGGCACGAGCCCACATTGTCCTAAGTGCGTCACCAAACACTCACTCTATCGAACTAAATCAATGAAAAAGGGCACTGTTTGTTTAGGAACAATCCTCTTGACTCTTTCTTACACACTGTGCTACTTTTCTTTTAAACTCCGAATATGATTCTCTCCATTCTTTCTGTAAAGAGAAGCAGAATGAGCGCGGTTGTATGTGTTGTATGGGTCGTGTCGGTGTCGGCGTGTCGTGTCGGCGTGGCGCCTGCGGGTGTGTGGGTGGCTGTCTCATGCGGCGGTACTGTAGTGTCATAGGGCCCTTTTCCAACATACAGTATGCCAACTACTACTGCCCATCCTTTCCTAAAAGCAATCTTCTTGACTTTTCCTAACACATCTGGCAACTTTCTTTTTGAAATCCGAATATCGCTCTCGCCATTCTTTCTGTGGATATAAAACAATGTATACAGTAAATAAGACATCTGAAACAATTTAGGCAATTGTGAATGTAAAGCTTGTTGTTTGAGTAATTTGAAATGAGTCTTAAGTATATTATAAATAACTAAAATAAAATATTGCAGGCAGCGTGTGTTAATGTAGCTAATTAAAAACTAACTGGTTAACTAATTAGGAATTAATGTTCACTCATCATTTGTATAAATAAAAAAAGGTATTTAGAAGGCAGGACTTAATTAACTGTAGAAATAAATAATTTTGTCTTATAAAGAGGTTCCCAAACTGTGCAGCGCGGCGCCCTGATGCGCCGTAGACACTAGAGGGGCACTGGGAGACAATCTATCTTACCATGTTCCCAATCTACGATCCCTTTGTTTGACATAATTATTGAAAGTCATAATGTAATGATAGTCATATTATCATTAGTCATAACTCTGAAACCGTTAACTTTTCAGGAATTTCCTTAGGCAATCTTATAGATAAGTTCTTCTTCTTCTTAGGTTAGGTTAGGTTTGTTTTATGGCAATCCTGAAAACTTAAGCGTTTCTGAGAAAAACCAAATTATGGCTAACGAAAATGGGGACAAACCATACATTATGACTTAAAACTTTATGGAAAACTATAGAGACCCTACCAATCTATTTCGTATAGCCTTGCGCTAGGTTCCTGCGTGATTAAGTTTTGAACTTTGCAAGTTTGCATAATATGTGCATACACACATGTTTTCTGCACTGTGTGTTATAGCTACAAATGTCAATAAAGTAATTCAGCAACAGCCGCTTAAAAGAAAACAATGTATGGCTGAACCACAACTGTGTAACTATGAAAATGAATCCCCAATATATAATTTAATATGTAAAATTTATACTATATGGCTTTTTGGGGCTACAATTGCGGCTCTCCAAGACATCCAGTATATTAAACCACTTAAATCAAGTTTTATGGCTCTTTGAGATACCTAAAACTGATTAATTCTTGGAGGTCAGTGGGGAGACACTACAGCGTTCGGGCATTTTTGGCTCGCTCGGCTCAGCATAGCTTATAAGGGTTGGTACAACTTGACGTCCCTTTACGTGCACAACGCCAAATAAGATAACGACTTGAATTTTGACGACCCTTAATAGCCGAAAAGGATAGTGCCATAAGAATGGGACAGCATGATTCGTCCCTGAATTGGTGTCAAACTTCAGTTTTGTAGGAAGTGTCATCTCTGTATGATAGTACTATTATTTATTCTGCGCTGCAGTTGGCTCTTCTATTAAAACATTTGCTGACACCTATTGTAAATCTGATTGGACTTAAATCCTTTTCTATTTTATTATTATTATTATTATTTATTAATCAGGCAGGCAGTTGAAACAACTGATAGTTGCCTGTATCTGAGTGATCTTCGCTTAATATGTATTCTTTGCGCTGGTTAGTTATTTTGAGGCAACAATGAATGCCAGCTTGCTAAGGGACTACCGTACAAAAATCACATTTTAACTTGAGATATATTATGTATCCACTAGACTTATTAACATATGAGATGATTAAATGTCAGGTAAATTAAGAAGTCAGCTGGTGGCAGTCTGCACCATGCAGCACACTGATACCACACAAAATGGAGACAAATTACATGTGGCTCTGATTCTTAACAATGAGGGAACAAGAGAGAAGAGATGCTATTTGTATCTCATACTACAAGGTCTTGCCTAGTTTTGGGTTAGTGGCTCTGTCCTAAGTCTTTGTATTTAATTATTTAAGTTATTACATACCGCAGCATCCACATTAGCAGGACTCTCATCATTGGGGTCTGCCAGCATTGAGATGACACTGATAAGTATAGTCTCCACTGTGTGTACTGGTAGCCACCGCTCTGATGCCTTCTCATAACCCCATTTGTCATCTCCTGGCTCGTGCAGTATTGATATGCAAACATCACCATTCTTTTCAACTGAAATTATATAAGTCATCTATTATATACTGGAAAGTATACCATTAATAATTCATAAAAAAATGACAAGGCAGTGCAAATGGTTTATGTCCAATTTGTTCTTTTCAATGATGATGAATCTGATAAGTATAGCAGGTCAGGGATTTTGTAGATATATCCCAACACGTAGGTAATTTCAAATAGCTAAAATAACTGAAAATATATCCAAATTCCACACACAGTATACCTGAGGACTCAAATAACATAATCCTCATATTGAATGCATTGATTGAAAGATGAGTACAACAGTTATTTATGCCAGCAGTTACTTGAAAACACATGTATTAATTTTGCAATATTATGGGCATGGCAATTTACCATAATTTAACCTAATTTTTATTACCCATGTTTTGAATTCATATAATTAAGTTTATAATCATGTGATGTAATATGTTGTAACTATGGGAGATTGAGATTAAAAGAATATTCCTTATTTTATAAGAAAAACAACAACTATTTCTAGTTATGCTTTCTAGTAGCAGTCATTACTTTTAGATTTGTTTTAATTCTCCGTCTATTTCTTAAATTTCAATGACTGATTCCTGCTGCAGGACTTTCCCAAACAAAGGGTTATGACTTAGCTACATAATCATCCACAGCAAATTATAAGTAGAGAAACAGGAGAACAAAATGCATGTACTTACTATTTGGATGCCATATTTCAGTAACAAATTTCATCCTTGGTGGCCTCAGAGGATATTCCTTTGGAAAATGTAAGTGTGCCTTGAAGAATCCACCCTCACTGAAAACAACAGTTAAGTCAATCAATACTAGCATATTATCACTAATAAGCCCATTTAAGGGATATTACAAAAAAAAAAAAAAAACAAATTACACAGGCTTTTAATTACAGTTGGTAATAAGCAGTTTCAGAAAGTTAACTGATTGAATACAATACTTGTTACTCACTATAAGGTGTCCGGAGGACCAATGATAAGGACTTCCCATCTGTATATGTCATTGTCGTCTATCAATCCAGCAGAAAAACCTTCTACCGGATTTTTGTTCAGTTCTGAAAACAGTCAATGGAATGCTAATGCATTTACTTAATTACTTTATCTATACTGACTAGCCTATTAATACAAATCCTTTGTCTTGTTAACTGCGCGTACGATAAGAGAGGAGGTGAGATCGTCAGTGAACGAGGACTAAATATAAAAACAGTGAAAACGTTACTCATACTGGCACTGAACGTCACTCATTACTACGGATATTGATTTTTAACGTAATACCGAGTTTCATTAAAAATATTTCAGGGAAATAATCACCAATACCGTGCCGTAAATACATACGTTTACATTGTGGTGATTTATCCCACGACGATTCTCAAAATTCGACCCACGGAGGTCAATGAATGTACGAATATGTCGTCGGACGCTCACGTTAGTGTGCTTGCAAAAAATTGCCTCTTAAATATTTAAAAGACATACCTGCTAGTTGCTTTTTTAACAAAAGCGAAGACTGTGGCTCTGACATTAATTACAATTGCGAAATTTACCCAGACGACACGAAATAAAATGATTTTTCACAAAAGATGGCTGGCTGAGTTTTGGGCAGGTTGTGAAACATATGAGTTGCTTGTTTCCGGCGAAATTGATGCCAGTGTTGCCATTGAAATAACTGAAGTGTGAATATTTCACAAAATATTGTATTTTAAATAAGAATGCGTGTATAATATTTTGATTTTTCTATTTTTTACATAAAATATTATTAAAGCAAATTAGACATGTTAATATGCATATCATATTTATTTATTTGTTACAGAACAAATAGAAAGGCTTGGCTTGCACACCAACATAGCGATAAAAATGATCATTGTTAATTTTCATTTTTATACTTTGTCGAATAAAATGTATTGTCTCAAATCACGTTTAATATTATAATAATTAAACCAACATATTAAAACTTTCCAAAAGCATTCTAGGCTCACATTTTATAAAAGCTTGTAACCTATAATTTATGTTTGCCTCTCATTCTATCGTCGAAATTTGTTAGAAAGAGAAATCTTAAGTCTTTAGGCGTAATTGCATATGCTCTCTCTTTCTCTCCTATGAGATGCAGGCATGCATTTCCTGGGGTGTCACATGAGCGTCGGCGACCTTTTATAATACTGATTTCATGTGATTTTTGATGGTTGTTCATTTTTGAACAACCCTTTACTGTAATTTCTTGAGAATACCTCGGCAGCTTAATTAGATTTATACCTAACATAATAAGTTGACAAAATCTTGATCAAATACATCTATCTATGAAGGGAATATAGGTAAAAAAAGCACTTGTGTCGATTTATTAAAATTGTATTCGAATAAAGTACAAATGTTAACCAAAGTTAACATTTATTCACTCTCAGAGCTCTTTTTCATCTTCTTTCCTTCCGGTTCCGCATGACCATTAATTTTCTCTAACTTTCGCTTTTTCTTTTTACTATTCTGTTTCTTATTCTGTTGGTTCTGTCTGGGTTCTTGAGTCTGACCTATATTCTTACATTTTGCTGTACCTTTACAAATTCCTACTAAGTCAGACACTGTTTTGAAGTTTATGTTTGAAGGAATATGGCAGCTTTCATGGAACATTCTCATGATATTTACCAACTTCTTAAGTATGTTGAAGAAGTTCTTATTAGCTTCGAACCCACTATCACTTTTTAAGGTACACATTAATTTGTTTTGGAAGTCTGTTTCCAAATCATTCAGTTTGTTTAATGCTGGGCCTAATGGTTTGGATCGTTTTAGGGACCGGTAGAAACCTGTCATCAGCTCGAGACCTTCGTTTCGTCGGAATTGCCTGACCTTATTGTTAAAAACGTTTTCTACTATAACAGGCACGAGCTCGTAGTTCCCGTTCCATTCGGTTTGCAGAACGCTATGGAAGAAAATGATCGGCAATAAACAGTTTCGGTTTTGGAAGTAACTTTGTAGTGCTTCGGAAAAAATAGCAATAAGTGGCGATGTGGAGTGCTTTTGCTTTTTAGGTGACATTTTCGCCTTGGCATTACTATCGATTTTTAAAGAGCAGTGTATTATAAATGTTGCGAATTGTGTTATGATGTCGCCTACGGCTTGGAACATAAAGTGCGACCTGGAACCTTTGTCAATTATAGACTTGAGATTGTCACATAAAATGTCTATAGTAATACCGTCTGTGGACGAAAATTTCCGGATTTTGGTTAACGTTTTTATTGTTTTTCGTACTCTATTCTCCAGCTCGCTGAACTGAGTGTCCTGGATGCAGAACTCCAGACAGCGCGTGAGCGGCGCGATCATCCCCAAACAGATGTCCATGGACAACTCCTTTTCTAAGTAAATGTCGATCAAATCTAGAGCTCTTATTCTAAAATCGGACAGGGCTTTTTTGTCCTTGCGGTCTTTTTTGGTCTTTTTGCCTTTGCCCTGGTTGAACTGCCTGAACGCCTCGGCAAGTGCTTCGTCGAGTTTATTGCCCTCTTCTTCATCGATCTTGTCGGCGTCCACGCTCTCGACGTCGGAGTCTGCGGCGGCGCCGAGAGCTTTCTGTACGGCGATCCTCAGCTGGTCAGGAACCGTGAGTTTGTCGTCCTCCTCTGCGTCAGTGTCGCTGTCCTCGTCCTCGTCGCCCTCATCTTTCTCATCGTCGTCATTCTCTTCTTCAGAGTCACTTTTGTCGTTAACACCGTCTTCAGACTCGCTGTCTTCTGTTAATGGATTATTTTCACTGTCAGGGTCCAATACGGAGAGAATCTGGCCAACTGATGTAGGTGTTACGTATTCCCAAAGCAATCTAAACACACATTGGACCACAGACCTAAGGACACTCGACTCGGTGGATAGAATAGACAATAGAACTTCTGTCAAGACTTCTATCCATTCTGGCTCCTCTTCAGCTAAATTGTCCTCCTTTTTATTTTTCTTTTGCCCTTTCCTATAATGGTCATAGCAGCTTTTTAATTCTTTGATGGAACTCCTTGCCATTTTCACATGGTCCGGTTCAGAGAATAAAAACAGACCCAGTTGGTACAGTAGTACAAGGAACACCTTGTCAATTTTAGATTTGGGTTCATTCTGTTGTATTTTCCCTGTAACTTCCGTGAGCAGTTCCCAGCACTCCATGTTCTCTTTGGGGAATTGTTTCTCGAGTTTGGTCCGAACTTGTTCCTTCTGCAGGATGTCGTTGATGAAGTCTGCGAGCGAGGAGAGGACCTCCATTAAGCTATCTACATTTGTGAACCGGGACGTGAAACAGCGGTAGAAGCAGGACTTGGTGCAGGCTGTGGAGGATAATACATCAATTAACACAAATAAAGTAAGTAGTGGATTGATTTAAAGACTGGTAGGACCAACTGAAGTTACTGAACTTTAAGGACTGAAGTAACTCTGTGAACCAAATGTCAAAAAAACTTAACCAAAAACTTCAGCAGGCTATTTTAAATAGTTTTTATCTACATAGCTGCTTCTACTGTTAAATATTTTTTAAATTGCTTTACAGTGTCTACACCAATTTCAGCAGACTGTATCCTAAAATGAAGAAATATTAAGGCATTGAGTGTGATAGTTAAAATTACGAGAAGAACTTACTTGATAAATCACTGCTGACGGTACCATTGTCTCCACTGCTAATCTTGAAGAAACCGAAGCACATCAGTAACTTCATGTATGTCAGTTTAAAATCCGTGTCGTCTTTAACCGCGTCGTGGCTCACAAGATATGATATAAGCTCTGCAGCTCTCATCCTCTCATTATTAAACCAGTTCCTTTCAACATCCCCTTTAACAAACTTGACAGTATTTGCCAGTATGCCTTTGAACTTCTTTGCCAATTTTTTCACTCCATCTTTATCCAAATCAGCTATGATAGATTTCACAATACTTGTTCCTGTGACCTCAGTAAAATTCAACTCACCCGGGTCAAACAACAATTTCTTTAGAACTTCTACTCGGACTTTGCTCACAACCTTTTCTGATTTTAGGGCTTTGTTCAGAGCATTGAGCAATTCCTTTTCCTTTTTGATCATAATTTTATGATCATCCTCGTTTTCTCGTTTGTTCCTGATCTTGCTGGCTGTTTGCAGGCCTTTGAACCAATCCATGAACAGTTTGAAAAAGTTCTTGCTGATCAAGTCTGGAATCACTTCAACATTATCTTTCAAGTTGTTGAGTATGGTGGTGAGCATATTAACGGCTGCTAATTCCCTGTTCCTGTTGTGTTTCACGAGCTGGCTGTCAATGCCTGACGTCCAGAACAGACCGAGGTGTGGTGATTGGGCAATTCTTATACCTATTTCTTTGAATATTGGGTGACTTAGGGAGTTGAAGTCTATGCCACTCTGAAATTTAAATGAATTTGTGTTAGACACTACTCTAAATCCATCCTATGCAGACCTAACACAACTAAACAATTATATTCGAAAACACATAGTTCATCATCATCTTCCTCGTGTTGTCCCGGCATTTTTATTTTTGCCACGTTTCATGGCAAAAAAAAAACTGGAACTTATCCCAAGAATTTTTTTTTTTTTTATTTGAATTATTACGAAAACGACTGCCATCTGACTTTCTAACTCGGAGGGTAAACTAGGCCTGATTCGGATTAGTCCGGTTTCCTCACAATGCTTTCCTTCACCGAAAAGCGACTGGTAAATATCAAATATTTCGTACATAACATCCGAGAAACTCATTGGTACAAGCCGAGGTTACCGCTAGGCCACCAGCACTTCAATATACATAGTCCATAAAATCAAATTGACATTAGGGCCCTTGCACACCGCGTCTTAATGCGTCGTCGACAGCGATTTCGCGTTTACCGCGATATAAACGCGCTAAAAAGACGCGTGCATGCATAGGCCCTTAGGGGTTACGCAATCGCCCCATGGTGAAGGTAGAATCTTAAAAAAATTACAACTTACCATAAGTTTTTCACAAATGGCATGTATGTTGTCTTCACACAGGATTTCAGTAACGCCCAGCAGCTTCTGGAGCTTCACCTTTTCGGGAAACTTGTTGCTGACCACCATGAGGAAGTATAGAGAGTCCAGGGAGTGCTCCTTCAGTTCCTTCTTGAATTCTTGCTTGATGTGTGGCCATATTATTGTTGAAAACTGATCCTCAGTTAACTATAAATATGACATACAATTTACAAATTAAGAACAGAAGAATCATTTCATTGATTCAGCCCAACAGCAAACTGTGTTCTAGATTTCATAATGGTTACACATAGCATAATATAAAAACCGGCCAAGTGCTTAAAAACAAGCCATATGAAGAGAGTACTAAAGGAACTGAAGCTCACTACTCTAAAGCACCACAGAGAACGTGGAGACCTAATAGAGACGTACAAAATACTATCTGGGCACTATGACCTCAAGGATTTCCAAGAGATGTTCAAGCGCAACAACAACAACCGTCTGAGAGGTCATCACTTAAAGCTAGAAACTCTCTCTCACAGTAACCCATACAAACACTTCTTCAGCAATCGAGTGGTGAGGGCTTGGAACAAACTCCCAGAAGATGTGGTTTTAGCATAAAATGTGAACCAGTTTAAAAATAAATTAGACAAGTATATTATATCTACTACTCGTTCATGACTATCTTTATGAATACTGGATACAGGTCATATCAGTTGTCAAAGTGCCTGCCTGCATATTAAATAATAATAATAAGTGCGAGTCGGACTCGCGTACGAAGGGTTCCGTACCATTATATTATATAAACGGCAAAAAAATCACGTTTGTTGTATGGGAGCCCCCTTAAATATTTATTTTATTATTAACAGAAATACATGATCTGTGAAAATTCCAACTAACTATCACGGCTCATGAGATAGTGACAGACGGACAGTGGAGTCTTAGTAATAGGGTCCTTTGGGTATGGAACCCTAAAAATGTTCTCTGTTCAATACAACATGTTGATTTTAGTGTTCTCAAGGAAACAAAGCAGTTGAGTACAAAGGCCACTTCACAATGTAAGTTTCTATTACTGCAAGGTTTAAATTTAACTACTGGTTTATATTTTGCTATTGACACTGAAATAATCCATACCCCATTAATGAAATCTAATAGTATTAAGTATGCTGCAGTGCCCAGGTATGACTTCTTAGCGCTGGCTTTCAGGAACAGCTGTAGGATCTCCTTCTGCTCCTCCTCTGAGCAGCTTAGCATGTGGCCGGAGCGGAAAATGGCACAGCAAACTAGAATTTGTCCGAGTGCCACATCACCAACTTCCTGAAGAGCAAACAGTGCAAATTTAAAGTTAAGTGTATGATGATTGTGATTAACATGTCCAAAGGTCTCTGGTGCGACGTGTGCACGCCAGCTCCCAACAGCGTCCTCGCAATTATTGAGTCCTGGCAATGATTGCTGACAAGTTTTGCCCGTATATTACATTTTGCTGCAGACTTCATATGCCCAGCAGCACTCTAGTTAATACATTGAGAAATAGGTGACGGTGGTCAATGTGTTAACCACGGTTGCCTTACTGTTTTAAATTTTAGTGTCATTTGTTTAGTTTAAATACTATTTTAATTATGTAATTATGAGTCATTATGGTACTTGAAATAAATACATTTTAATTTAATTTAAAGGGGAGTATGTCTCTTTCTTTTTTTTTTTTTATTAAAAAGTACCACTGCAATGGAGTAAATCGAACATAGTATTACTGTACAAAAAAGGGAACCCGCTTGACATCAGTAACTACAGGCCTATCAGCTTACTATCAACAATATACAAACTATTTTCATCTATCATCCTAAGAAGAATAGCACCTAATATTGACAGGAATCAACCGATAGAACAAGCTGGCTTCCGGCCGAAATATTCAACAATAGACCACATTCACACGATAGAACAAATTATAGAAATGTTTAAGGAATTCAAAAAACCACTTTACATAGCTTTTGTGGATTATTCCAAGGCATTCGACAGTATAGTACACCCATCCATATGGACAGCACTAAGAAATAATGACATAAACAAAACATATAAATATCATAAAAAACATATATTCAAAAAGTGTAAGTAGAGTGCAACTTAAAAAACAAGGGGAAGAGTTCACAATTGGAAGAGGGGTGCGGCAGGGAGACCCACTATCTCCAAAATTATTCATAGCTGTACCTACTTGATGAGATTTTCAAAAACATTAATTGGAAATATAAAGGCTTATGGATACTTGATAATAAACTAACACACCTAAGGTTCGCAGATGACATTGTTCTATTTAGTCAATCAGCGACAGATTTAGAATCAATGCTACAGAGCTTAAACTCTGAAAGCAAAAAAATTGACCTACACATGAATGCCTCCAAAACTAAAATTATGACAAATAGTCAAAATAAAACAATAAATGTAGAGGAAAATCCAATAGAATACGCCCTGGAATATGTATACCTAGGTAAATTGGTGTCGTTTGATGCATATAGCAATGAAAATGAAATAGACAGACGAATAAGTATAGCTTGGAAGAAATACTGGGCCCAAAAAGATATTCTTAGGGAAAAAGGGAACTATAGTCTCAATATAAAAAAGACTATAATGGACTCTTCCATCCTTCCAAGCTTAACTAACGCTAGCCAGACATGGGTTTACAGTGTCTACACCGAAAAAGTAAAAAATAAAATTTTATCTTGTCAACATGCTATGGAACGAAATATACTGAGGCTGAGAAAAATACAAAAAACGAGAAACGCAGACATCCGCATGAAAACTAAATTGACAAATGCCCTTGAATTTAGTTTAAAACAGAAGTGGAACTGGGCCGGGTACTTGTCAAGATACGAAGACAGGAGATAGACTTACCAAATAACTAAATGACCGGCCCAACAGGCAAAAGAAAATGGAGAAGACAAAAGAAATGATGAACCGATGACATAATAACCACAGCAGGAAAATGTTGGATGCATATGGCAAAGGACAGAGGTAGGAATGGAGGAGGCTTTTACTCTCAGAGGGGCCACATAACAAAGATGGAAGAAATAGTTGTAAATTAGAAACAACATTGCAAGACTGGTTAAGTGGAAAAAAAGGTTTAATATTAATAATACGGAAAGTGCCATCCTGTGCCTCAAACAGACTGTCCAATATTATAATAAAGGCAGAACACCGGTCTTTGCATGCTACCTTGTCGAAAGCTTTCGACCTTGTGTCCTACGACGTACTCTGGGACAAGATAAGTAATGAGACGACCTTACCTTATGAAATTACATCTCTTATGAGTTTGTGATGGGGTCACGTTCGCCTGGGCGGGCGTGGCCTCATACAACTCCCTTGTTCCAGACAGGAGCAAGGGTTTCCTAGTTAGCTCAGAGGAGAGAGAGGGTGCAGGGTGAGACAAAGAAACAAAAGTTAATGCTGTAACATAAATCGGCGGGCTTTTATGCCGGTTTATTATAAATAAAGATTCCTTAAATCTAGACGTCCTAGGCTAGGTACGACGCGGGGGTGTTTTTAATTTATAGCAACGGGATTACGGGACGGCGCGGACCCTAAGCTACTCGCGAGTTTTGGGATCGGTATCCCCTAAGAGTGGAGGGGCGGTTTTGACGGGAGCGAGATAGTATTGGGGTGGATACCCCGGGTGCCTTCACGCGTCTTTAAACACGCCGGCACAACCGGGATAAGGAATCGGGAAGGGGTACGTACTCCAGGTGCCTTCACGCGTCTTCAAACGCGCCGGCTCGACTGGGCTACGGAATCAGGAAGGGTACGTACTCCAGGGGCCTTCACGCGTCTTCAAACGCGCCGGCTCAACTGGTCTACGGGAATCAGGAAGGGTAGGGTGGCTAGGGACCGGGAGCCTTAAATTGGTATAACCATCAAAAGAACAGTGTCAGGTGGGCAGGGTCTCTGTCGGAAGAGTATGGGTTGGAGTGCGGGGTGAGGCAGGGCGGGTTAACCTCACCTCGGCTCTTTAACCTGTATACGAACGGGTTAATCGAGGAGCTCAGCAGTACCAAAGTCGGATGTCATATTGACGGTGTTTGTGTCAATAACATTAGCTATGCTGATGACATGGTACTGCTGAGTCCTTCGATTGGGGCCCTCAAGCGCCTTCTGGCGATCTGTGAAAGGTATGCGGTGGCCCATGGACTCAAATATAATGCTAACAAAAGTAAATTAATGGTTTTTAAGGCAGGTACCAAAACCTACACGCTACCAGCAATTTCTTTAACAGGTGTGCCTTTAAAGCAAGTTAGCCAATTTAAATATTTGGGTCACTGGGTCACCGAAGACTTAAAAGACAACTTGGACCTTGAACGGGAGCGAAGGTCGCTGGCCGTGCGATGCAATATGTTGGCCCGCAGGTTTGCGCGATGCACAGAAAAAGTCAAGATTACTCTTTTTAAAGCCTTTTGTGTATCTTTCTACTCATGTAGCCTGTGGGTCAATTATACGCAAAGAGCGTACAGCGATCCTCGCGTCCAATACAATAACGCGTTCCGGGTGCTGATGGGGCTGCCGCGACACTGTAGCGCGTCTGGCATGTTTGCCGAAGCCAGGACAGACGGCTTTGCAGCCGTCATGAGGAAAAGGTGTGCCTCGCTCATGTCCCGTCTGCGCGGCAGTCCCAATCGCATCTTGAGCGTGTTTGCTAACCGCTGGGACAACCCTATGTTAGCCCGGTGGACGTCCATGCATGTTGTCAAACACTGCTGACCCTATGTTGTGCTTGTTATGTTTATTTATTTATTTTATTTTACTTTTTATTCGTAAATTGTAATGCTAGTTAAGAACATCCATTAATAATTAGTTTGTCTGAAATAAATGTTTTTATTATTATTATTTACATTTCTTTATAATTCTCAGTATTCTGGGAATACTGTCTTAATGGAATACACGGGCCAAAGCCAAGTGCACCCCATATTAGGTTTAGGATGAATTGATGAATGATGAACTAAGGTTACGATTTTGATGAGATACAGACGATGAAATGGGCAATGGTAAGTGTGTACTTACTGTGACTGTTTGCGTTTGTCAATTAGGGAGTTGTATATCGCTCTGTAAGAATTTTCTGACTATCCTACAAGTATTTAGAATTACAGCTTTCTGCATTACAAAATAAGAAGGTGGCAATGATAGAGTTTTTATAGAAGTATGTAGCTGTTGTGGGATGACACCTGTAGTAGACAAAACAATGGGTACTATGGTAACGTTATTTAATTTCCATATCCTGGCTATTTCATCTTTTAAATCGGTATATTTAGTAAGTTTTTCAGCTATTGTATTTTGCAAATTATGAGTGTTCGGGATTGCGATATCTATTAAAAGAGCTGTTTTGTTTATTTTGTCTACTACAGTGATGTCAGGTCTATTAAAGTGTGTGGTTCGGTCTGTTAAAATAGCTCTATCAAAATACATTTTGTGAGTGTGGTTTTCTAAAACATTTTCCGGAATATACTTGTAGTAAGGAACAGCTACCTGAGGAACTAGGTTGTATTTGATCGCAAGTTTCTGGTGTACTACGTTGGCTACCTGGTCGTGCCTGTGCTTATAGTTGGTCTGGACTATTGATCTGCATGCTCCGGTTATATGTTGGATGGTTTCTCCTGTACTATTACATTTCCTACATAAATCTGTAGTACTATTTTTCATAATGAACTTTTGGTAATTACGGGTCTCAATCACTTGAACCTGGATAGCCATCATAAAGCCCTCGGTCTCTGGGAAGAGCTCACCGTATTATTATAATAATAATAATAATGTCTCTTTCTCTCACAGTTTGATAGAAGTGTCATTTGTTTGACAAGGGATGAAAGTGACTTTAATTTTTTTTTCATTTTAAAGATAAAAGCTAAGCCTAATGATATTAATGTCTTTAGGAAGATCCACACAGGACAAGCTGCCTTGTGAAGAAATTGTCTCCACCCACTGACCGAGGTGCTTCGCGGTAATATCCTCGCAAGGCAGCTTCTATATGGACCTGCCTGTTGACTATGATAAATAGAATCTTCAGACAAAAATTGAGATAGAGAATATATATAGTAAGACATATATATAGTAATTATGACAACACTATTTAACCAACATTAAAAGGTCAAGGTACATGTTTCTTTGTAACAATTATTATTACATACAGTGAGCAACTGTGTAAGATGGGCACGCTCTTTCTCCGATGAGTACAGGTTGGAGTGCGGGGTGAGGCAGGGGGGGCTAACCTCTCCCACGCTCTTCAACCTTTACGTCAACGCGCTGATCGAGGAGCTCAGCAGTACCGGTATCGGCTGTCATATAAATGGAGTTTGTGTAAATAATATTAGTTATGCGGACGACATGGTGCTGCTGAGCCCCTCGAGTGGCGCACTGAAGAAACTGCTCAATATTTGTGAGTCCTATGCGGTGGCCAACGGACTCAGATACAATGCTCAGAAGAGTGAGCTTATGATGTTCAAACCAGATAAAATTCGTTATACTGATGCTCCTGAGTTTGTACTTACTGGTGCAAAACTACATAGGGTAGACAAGTTCAAATATCTGGGTCATTGGGTCACCGCGGACCAAAAAGACAATGTTGATATAGAGCGGGAGCGCAGGGCGCTGTCTGTCCGATGCAACATGCTGGCCCGTAGGTTTGCAAAATGTACTGAGCAAGTAAAAATTACACTATTTAAAGCTTACTGCCAGTCATTCTATACATGCAGCCTATGGGTTAATATACGCAGAAGGCATACAGCGACCTGAGAGTACGATACAACAAGCGCGTTGAAGCGTGTTGCAAGTACAGAGCGTTGTTGCGGCTGCCGTGCTGCTGCAGTGCTTCTGCGATGTTCGCAGAGTCGCGCACGGCGGGTTTCGCCGCCATTATGCGCGCGCGCTGCGCCTCCATGATGCAGCGCACACGCGACAGCCGCAACACGCTCCTGCGCGCTGTTATTGATCGCTGGGACTCGCCAGTGTTGAAGAGGTGGATTGGGCTCCATGCCCTTACATAACATTATTTTTATTTTTATTTCTATGTTATACACTAACACAAGTTTCTATGTTTTTTTTAATGTACATTACTAAAAAAATATGGATCCTTGGTCTGAATTAAAGATTATAATAATAATAATAACAGTGGTACTGGCGTGGATGAAAATATTAAATTATTGGATGTAAATATTATATGGGATATATAAATGCTATGTTTGTAATTACAGAATGTTAAGGTTTATTATATTATTTTTTTTGTATCTGTAAAGATACAAAAAATAAAGAGTATGTCTATAAGAGAAAAAACAAAGTTACAAGACGCACTATTTCAAGCCCTCAAATTAAAATGGCGATGGGCAGGACATATCCCACGGTATAAAGACAATAGATGGACAATATTGGCAACGAAATGGAAAGGCCCTATTGGCAAAAGGAAATGGGGAAAGCCATATAAACGATGGCTAGATGATATAACAGAAACTGCAGGGAAAGACTGGCTAAACAAAGCGGAAGACAGGCAAAAATTGAGAGAGTTGGAGGAGGCCTACACTCGAAGAGGGGTCCAAATTAAATAAATAAGTAGTAATAAAAGTTCAAATGTAAAATGGGAAATTTGGAAATAAAAGCTTTTTTATTTATTTTTTATTAATTATTATATTAAGTATTGCAGTAAAACAAGAACTTTTGCAGATTACGTATAATTTTTAAAACATTTTTTTCAAAAAAATCAAAGTTTGTTTTCACCCTGTATAAAAAATTAAAATTTACAAAATTTATAAAATCACTTTAAAATAGTAGAACTAAAAGTCTGCCTTCCGCATAAGGGGAAAGGTGGGGTAAAACTGCAAGGAAAATAAAAAAATACGGCTGAAAATTTAGAGAAAAAATGAATTAATGTGATGAATAATTATGGACTATGAGGGTTGATACGATGGCGCATGATACCTAAATTTTTAACCGGTTAATTAAACAGCCCAACAAAAGAGGCTTTTAGAATTTTTAGGAAAATTTAGTATGGCGGATCACAGAACTTTAGCAAATGGATAAATTAAAAATATAACACAAAAATACACAAGAAATAATTAGAACTAGATAATACTGTTAAAATTTAAAAACAAAAAAAATATTTCAGTGGAAACAGGGTAAAGGGGATGAATGTGGCACACGCCAAGGTACCGGCAGCTGGATTCAGGTTTACTCGTGTAGAATGGATGGCGCACAAGTTGGCGACTTTAAACAAGCCGACGAGGTAAGCCTTACTCGCTTCCTGGCGAGCACGTATGGCAGCAGACCGGGCGATAACGATGAGATTTCTTCACTTCACCACTGCTTAGCGCCGACCTGCGCACGGCTTTGGAGACCTGTCGCTTCCTGGCTAGCGCGTATGGCAACAGACCGGGCGATAACGATGAGGTTTCTTCACTTCACCACTGCTTAGCGCCGACCTGCGCACGGCTTTGGATACCAACTCTTTATTTAATATTTTTTATATTTAATATTTTAATATATATATACAGCATTACAGTCGAGACCAAAGCACTGTACAATTCAGATTATATGATAGGATTACATACTAGGAAAAACAGATCACAATCATCTTTCGTCCATCACCTCGCAATACCGCAGACACATCTGATACACAGCCGTCCATCGACTTGCAAACATATCACAATCTGGTGCCCATGACAGAAGGGAGTTCAGCAGCCTTAGAGCCCGCACAGCAGGCGAGTTTTTATGTGCTACAGTGCGTGTAATTGGGACGGCCAAAAGCTTGTGACTTCGCGGTCGCAGGAGATTTTTGGGCACAAATGGAATAGCGAGTCTAACAGTTCGTCCTACCAGTTCAGGACAGTCTGTCTCGCCACGTAAAACTCCACATGCTGTCACCAGGAGATTGTAATTGCGTCTGACTGCAAGGGAATTAAAACCTAATGATCCTAATAAGTACTTGGTCGGATATAAGAATGGATAGTAAGTATATAGCTTCTTATACAAGAACCTAAGAAATGTTTTTTGCACTTTTTCTACGAGAAGGGCGTATGTGATTTCAGCTGGGTTCCAAACAATACTTGCCGCCTCAAGCTTACTCCTCACAAGAGCCGTGTAGAGCAGTTTGATGGCTCTGGGATCGTTAAAATCGCGCACATTCCTGATGACGAAACCAAGTCGCTTATAACAATTGGCAGCTAATCCTTTTATGTGGTCATGAAAAGTAAGAGAGGCGTCGAAGGTAACACCCAGGTCTTTGACAGTTGTTACACGAGCTATGACTTCTGAACCAAGGACATACTGTGCAATTAAAGGTTTTGGCGAGCGAGTATAGGACATAACGCAACATTTGGAGACGTTGAAATGCAGTTTATTCGCAACACTCCATTGCAAAACCTCATTGATGTCTCTTTGCATCGCTTCACAATCCGCCATTTGTTTAACACCAAGCATGAGTTTTAGGTCATCTGCGTACAAAAGGCACCTAGTATTCTCTTTCAGAACTACCTCGAGATCATTTATCATGATGCCAAATAGCAGAGGGCCAAGAATGGATCCTTGACTAACTCCGGATTGTGTAGAGTAAGTGGATGAAACAAAACAACCATGCTTTACGAATTGTTGCCTGCCGCTCATGTAACTGGCAAACAATTTTAACAATCGCGGCGAAAAACCAATGGCACACAACTTTCCAAGTAAAACATCATTATCAACTTGATCAAAAGCTTTCCTGAAGTCAAGATAGAGGACATCAACCTGTGTTCCTCTATCTAAGTGTTCTGAAATGATGTTGGTAGCCGTCAACAGGTTGGTGTCCACTGATCGTTTCGACCTAAAGCCGTGCTGTGCGTCACAAAGGAATGGTTTTAATTGGGGAGAAATCAATGCCTTCAGTACAGATTCAAACAGCTTCGCTAACGAAGAAAGTATGGCTATGGGCCGGTAGTTCTCTACACTTGAAGTGTCACTAGATTTGGGAATTGGAGTTACTCGAGAGAGCTTCCACCGTTTAGGATACACACCAGTCGCAATTGACAAGTTAAAAATGTACAATATTGGCTGAAGAAAGTGATTTTTACATCCCTTTAGTATATAAGGTGGAAAATTGTCCGGTCCTATGGAGCTTTGAGCTTTAAGTTTAATTAAGGCCGTTTCAACGTCGCGGGGTATAATAAGATTGATATGCACATAGTTCGCGGATCTGAAGCTATCATTCAGCATCACGGCATTATGATCTAGGGACGGGGTATCGGGCAAGAAAACGCTAGAGAAGAATTTCGCGAACGCATCAGCTGCCTCCTTACCGCTGAATTCCTGATCACCAAACCTAACACAAGGCTCAAAGCCACCTCTGGACTTAAGGCTACCTATATGCCTCCAGAAAGCACGAGGATTATGACACACATTAGCTTCCAGTCCACTGACGTAGTGATCATAAGCTTTGTCTATTCGTTGCTTTATGTCGGCACGAAGTTTTGAAAACTCATCGTATATAGCTACATTATTAGTGCTTTTCCATTTCTTGTGCATTCTAGCTTTGCGGGTTATATCGTAAATAATATCTTTACTAAACCAGACCGGGTAACATCTAGAACGACGTGTAGACCTCTTTTTCCTTAAGAATACTTTATCAAATAAGTCATATATAATACTATAAAAGATGTCAACAGCTTTGTTAACTTCCTGCGCAGCCAGTACATCTTGCCAGGATACTTGGGATACGAGTTCATAAAGTAAGCTGTAGTCACCCTTGGCAAAATTCCAATCCAGGTGAGGATTAATATTGCTTGGATCGACAAAGTTAAAAACAGATCTCTCATGGTTACTGTCAGAACAAACGACTATATCCAGAGGTGGGTGGTAAGCATCACGCTTAGGTACTAGTCCACCGCCTGTTATTTCCCTAATATCGGTTATTTGAACCCGTTCTGTCACAAGCACCACGTCGAGCTTACCTCCATACGCATTTTCAATTTCATTCTTCTCGGTCAGGCCACAAACAGTTAGAAAATAACAATAATAATTTAAAATATTCTGAGACATATACAATGGGTTAAGATTAAGATCTCCTAAGATAATTATAGGTGCACAAACATTAAAGGTTTCAATCACAGATTCGACTTTGTGGAACCATGACATATATACTTCATCCGAAGCTCTTGGATGTATATAAACGACACAGACATGGAAGCAGGTGTCGCCGATATTCAGCGTTGCCCAGAGATCTTCACCACTAGGGGTTTCTAGCTCCTTGCGCCTTGTTAATGCCCGGACGGCAGGCAAGGAGAACTCCTCCGCCGCGAGCACCGGTGGCACGGTCACGCCGCAGCAAACTCCAGCCAGCACCAACTATTTCCGGATCATCAACAGAATCCGTTAAAAATGTTTCGGTTACTGCGACGATATCAGTATTACAGGAAAAGAAATTATGCCGAAAGTGATTCAGTTTGGTATTAAGGCCTCTTACATTTTGGTAAATAATATGTGCGGTGGGTTTGGTTACTGAGTGATGGAGTCCCTCGCCCCTAAATTCCTGCTTACTACGTTTTTCGCTCCGAAGGTCGGCGAAATAACCATTCTTTAACTCTTGCATTATGAGGCCACACGTCTGCTGATAAACACTTATCAAAATGTTTCATTGGAACTCCAATCTTGAAAGACTTGTAGTCTCCTTTCGGCTTTAATTCTTCCACCGTACATATCTCATCTGTGCAGAGAACTTTCAGGTAGTCCCGTATTTCATCAGGGCCAGACAGCATGTTCCACAGATGTAAATACTTGCGCTGCTCCACTGCTTTAAGGGATGTTACGTCTGGACCAGCAGTACCGCGCACCGAAAGGTATCTTTTGGATTTCCTACTTTGTTCAATTTTCGTCCAATCTCCATCGCCCTGCTCTTGGGAAGAAAGATCTACACTCTGGACATGAACTGTGGATGACTCAGTTAGCGGCGAGCACGAGGGTTCCGCAGAAGGAGGTTCCGACGTCTCAGTGATTGGCTTCTCCTGTTCAACATCCGTTCCTACAGAAGTAAGTTCCAATGTCTCAGTTGATGGATTTTCCTGCTCATTATCTCCTACAGTACTCGACAGCGCACCCGCGTATGTAACCGGCTTTTCGGTAGAAGTCTTTGTACTTTTCTTCGGTTTTTGCGGTTTGTGTATTTTTATGAGAGGCCTCTCCTCTTCGAACGCCGATTTATGCGCGCCTTTGGTAGTCAACTGTTACCAGGAGCTTCTCCACCCGTGGATTTATGCGCACTTAAAAAGACTTCGTGTTAACTATTAAACTGGCTATAAATTGCAAAACTGGTTTAAAACGACCCGGGAACACAAACGACTTCTCCACTCCGAATTCACCAAACCATCCGCCGAAAAACAACTTCAATCTTCTCTTTTTCGAATATTCCATAAAAATTTAAATTCAAAATAAGCGCAAATAAGCACTTAATTTATTAGAAACGGCCAGGAATTATACGAAAAAAGGTCGGCGCTTTCTTTTTCTTTTTTTTTGCTAAAAGCGCCATCTAACCATCAACGCCTGAATTATGAAACCGCATAGAGAGACAACAGAAAGAGAACTGAGCCAGCTGACAACTAGAAGAAGAAGTTTAAAAATAAACCGACAGATGTTGATTATGTAGCAATTTCGCTACAGCATCTGCTTTGTATATATAATTGCAATTTAAATTTCGTAGATGTACATAATTCATATTAATTTACTGCCACCTAACTATTACCCATGATGATGAAAAAAAAAAAAGTTTTCAGTTTATTTATGTAAGTAAATATTCTTTATTTTGCACCACATAATGAAAAGCGAATTCAGAAAAAACACAGATTTCAACTATGTCTATGTATGTTCACATGACTTTTTCATACAAACAAACCCTATGTTACTAACAGCTTGCATATTCTACTACTTCATAACATTACCATTTATTAAATTACTTTATTATTTGTTATATATAATAAATTACTTACACTTTTAGAAGATCCGTTGGCATGCAGCTCCTGCTTGATCAGTTCCAGCAGCTGTGCAACCGTCACTTGAAACTTCTTCAAGAGGGTGACTAGGGTGGCAAAGTAACCTGTTCGTATATCCGGCACGTTAGCACCCAAACTTCTGACTAGCCTTTTTAAAACATACCCAAGCTCCTTTTTATTCTGAAAGAATATTCTCAAATATATATTTTCTTTATTTACTGCTTTAGCTTTAAGTACTTTAACAAGAAAATCAATGTAGAAGGCTTTTGGTTATGCGTTTGAAATTTCAAAAAACACAATAAGACAATCTAGGAATTTCTCATCTATCATGTTGAAAGTACTTGTGAAGGACCTGCGGTGGCAGTGTGGTTCCATTTTTATCACTTGTCACTATACCCGTCACTTTCACGCTTACATACTTGTTAGAATGTGACAGCCATGGTGACAAATGATAAGGAGCCCACCATCTTAGCCCTACTGGAGATTGATAGGAAAAGGGTGGCTTTATAGGTCAACAACACAGTGGGCTATTTTGGCAATGAGTTAAGTCATGGCATTCCTGAATATAAATTTTGATTTTAGTAATTGAATCTAATGTTTGTTAAAACTTACAAACTTTAGATTCAGTTACTAATATACTTAAACTTTTCACAATAAAAGCATGATAGTGATAAACATGATATCAACGAATTAGTATAAATTTATATTATATACTAATCCGAAAAAGCATATAATCCATATCTTTATGTTTCTCTAATGCAATAATGATCAAAACTAACCTCCTCTCCGCCTTGTTGTAGCCGTGAAATTATTTTAGCGCCACCGTTAAGCTTGGAACCTTTATCGGAAGCTTTGAGCAAATCAAATGCATCCAGCACTGAAGAAGTAACTTTCACATCTTTAGTAGGCTTTATAGCGTCCACTTCCATTTCTTCACCCATTTTTTTTAAACTTGTATTATATCCATGCTTACAGAAAGACGCACATCCTAACCCACATGTGAGTCGGAGAACTTGACGTTTTGACGTAAAATTGACAGATGTCAAACGTGTACCGTTCGAATTCACGTGCTACGGAAATACGAACGAGTTTTGGACTGTCAAGATACATTGTCTATGAATTTAAACTATTTTTACACCCTCGGATCGCTTGAATCGAAGAAATCAATATTGATCGTGCAGTAAGGTACCATTTTTAAAAAATCCTTGCAATAACTATATTTTTCTAGGTGATTCAAAATATACTTGTTTCTCAAATTAAACATGTTTTTATTACATTTTGCTGTAAATTCAATTAAAATGTTGTTACATGAAAAAAAGTAATGGCTGCTCTTCTAGAAATTGATGCGCGCGCGCTCAGTGTTCCATGTTTCTAAACATGGCAGGTCGCAGTGGTTTCGACGATGGAAATCCTAGGTATAAAGTCAAAAATATTATTCAATAGGCCTTTTAGAACACTATTTTATGTCTAACTTACCTTTCTGAAAATGGATTTCCCTATTATAGCGGCGCTTCACCGTTCCTATCAGCAAATTCCCGTGTTTTGGCAATGCGATAACATATTCTGAAATTACGGTTTTTATAGTGACTATGTGAATTTAAACGGTATCATTGTCGCGTTAATAACAGTGAAGATCATGTCTCATATGATTGTGTTAAAAGTAGTGCGTGTGATACAATTTTATAGGTTATAATATACCTTGGTTATGTTGGCGACTTTAGGGACTTCGGCGGAGGCCGAAGGACAGCGGGCGGGCGCCCGCTTCCCACCGAGCCACCATACAAGGCATACGTCGGAAACTTACCCGGTGATATCATTCAAGGAGATATTAACAGAATTTTTCCCGTAAGTACCCTTACCTGATTTTGTACCATTCAAAAGAATTACTCATTTTCTTACTTCATCTTGACTATCGTTTACCAGGATGAGAAATGTTATTTGAATAATAAAAATGATATTGTATTATTGATTTATTAATAAGTAATACTTAACTTATGGACTAAATTAGTTCAGTATTTCTTTGACTACACATCTTCTTGTCTTGATGTTTTTCAACATTTTGTTAAATTTATTATTAACAAATATTGAAATTGTTGTCTTTATACATGTACTTTATTCAATCTCCCTATGGTGACATGAACTATTGATTGTCCTGGCAATAATTGCTTAAGCTGCGGTTGTATAATATTATAATGTAAATTTGTCATTGTATTTATGAAATAAAATCATTTTCATTTTCAATAGACTTGAATTGTTTACATCTCTGTAACATAAAATATTTATTATGAAGTAAATGTTTTCAAACATTGACTGACACATAAAATATTTTCTTTTTCAGAATCTATCCATTAAAAATGTGCGATTGGTGATGGATAAAGAAACAGACAGATTCAAAGGGTTCTGCTATGTAGAATTTGAATATCTTGATGACTTGATTAAAGCCATTGAAATGAATGGTCTTCTCAATGTGGACGGAAATTACATAAAAATAGATGTGGCAGAAGAAAAACGAAATGACCGGTAAGTCAGTACCCAAATGTCTTACGTTAAGAACATTAAATAACTATAGTTGTAGTTTGTTTTGACTAAGCTATGAGTACACACTTTTTAGCTGACTGAAACTTTTTTTATAAATATTTTGAGTGCAAACAAATTACCTAATAGCTGATTAATACCTCATTAAATACTTCTAATTGTATTAACATGAGGTAGGCCTGATTACTGTCTTAAGTTGCCTAGTTTATTAAAAGTCAGACCCCTGACCTTTCTTAATAGAAAGCATAGCTCCCATATTCCCTCTAGTGGCCCTAGCTCTCCATGAACTGATTTGTCACATCATTTGTGAAACAATATTGAAAAAACTGCAGCAAATATATTATTATAGGGATATTCTTACACAAATTGACTAAGTCCCAGGGTATGATTTGAATTTTAATTTAATTTAACTTATTGGATGTAAGCTCAAGAAGGCTTGTGTTGTGACAACAATATATATAATATACAAATACTTAAATACATAGAAAACATCCATGACTCAGGAACAAATATCTGTGCTCATGACACAAATACATGCCCTGACCAGAATTCGAACCCATGACCATCGGCTATAAAATAATTATGTGCATGCAAAGATAGCAACAGGCGGATCAATGTATGAAAATTGAACCAAAGACGAGAATCTATCTGGAAGGTGTCTCTCCTGTACTTCTAGCAACTGATAAATTATAACAGGTAATATAATTTTGCAGCTCAGCAGACAGTCTCCTAAGTGATTAAAACAGTGACTTAAAAACATTCAAAACTAATTTACTACAATGAAGTTTTTCAGGAAGTGACATAATTCTGACTTCACTGTATACAATGCCTTTATTTGTTTTTGCTAATTTAAACATCCTTGAATAGGCTTCATACTTCATGGTTCATCATACAAGTAAAAGTTTTGATATGGCCAATTATAGGAATTACTTTTTGATTCAAGAATCTATGATAAGTCTTCTCATTTTTAATCTAGATCCTTTGCATGATATTTTTTTATTATGTTCCTTTGGAGTTGATTTTTTGGTATTGCATAGATAGTATTTTCCTCGCATTGGTGTGGTGAAAATTATTGTGTTTCACTTGGAGGCAAAGTTTGCTTAACACTTCTGCCTTGAAACCCTCGTAACACTCAAGATTCCACTTCTTGAATCACTTGCAATCCTAGTGGTTCAATTTTGGAATCTTTCACTTGCTTGGGTACGAACAACAACTTTGCCTCCTTGTAAAAAAAAACAGAGCGATGATACGCGCGAGGCAATTTCCTCGCACACAAAACGGCCAATAGCCGGGTCCACACAGAGCTATGCCCGCTCTGTGTGGACCCGGCTAATGTAGACGTGCCTCGCTCGGCCGAGGCAGAGCGCACGTTTTCCTCGGGCGAGCGCGAGAGCGCGACCTTGTCCGACCCGCTCGGTGTCGGTTTTTCGGCATGCTCAAAGGCGCCTCGGTCGTTTGCCGCGCGCCGGTCGGGACGTGTTTGTTTGGTGCGCGTGGTTATTTTGTTCCGTATATCAAATGGGAAAATTGAATCACACCAATGAATATCCTTTTACGTATCAAATACATGATATGGGATGCTTGATCCCATCTATACGAATACTCATACTCATACTCATTTATTCATAAAGTTAGTTTACATGTCAAAATAAAACTAGATTAAAGTTAAAACTAACTTAAAAATAAAATTACAATAAAAATTAAAGCAAAGCCTATTTACATTTTAAATTAAGATCAGAAATTAGACTCAGTATCAAAATATACATTAAAATCAATTAGTATTAGGATAATCAATAAGTAAAATTAAAAACAAAGCCAATTTATATGTCAAAAAAATAAATAAAGTAATATAAAATTAGAATTACAATTATAATAAATTAAAATTGGGATAAGAAATTCAAATAACATTAGAATCAAAAATATAAATAAAAATAAAAAATAAAAATAAAATTTAATTTTAAAAATAGGTGAAACATACATTATACATTAAGTTTCTTATTTAAAAGTCTGTTCGGATAGGTACTGACCCTGTATGCATTATGAACTCCTCGTAGGTGTAGAACGGGTGTTCAACGAGCCAGTTTTTTAGTCTATGCTTAAAGTTGCACACACTTGATGCGTCAATAATGTTTTGTGGCAGATTATTATAAACAGTAGGTCCCATTACATGAGTTAATTTATTAGATTTTTTTAATTTCCTACTAATTCCTACTAGTTTCCTAGCATTACGCGTATTGTAATTAGACCCCATCTCTTTCGTTTTAAATAAGTTCAAGTTTCCTCTCACGTATATAGCTACCTGCATGATTACTATTGCAGGCAGTGTAAGAATGCTAAGCTTTTTAAAAAGCTCTTTGGCAGGGGTATCAGCAGGCACCCGCGCGATGGTCCTGATGGCACGTTTCTGCAGGCGAAATACTCTTTCCCATTGCGCACAGCGACCCCATAGCTCCGCACCGTACTGTATCAGTGAGTGTACAGTAGCGAAATAACAGGTGCGGGCAACCTCTGGAGCCACTGTTTTCGCAACACGACTCAAAGCGAAGCATGCACTTCCTAATTTGCTACACAACCTGTCAACGTGCAGATCCCACTTTAATCCCTGATCAATTTGGAATCCTAAGAAGTTGGTGGAGATGGTTTGCTCGAGCATTTTTTCATCAGTCTGGACTCTCAGTGGACTCATACTGCGACCTGACAAATTGAAGTGCAAGAAGTGCGTCTTTTTTAAATTTAAGGCTAGCCCGTTCCATGCAAACCACCGAGACAGCTGTGCTGCTGCGTTATTCAGTTCTTGCTCTAAACCGTCAGAGGTAGGCGCTGTCACAATAGCGGCAACGTCATCGGCGTACATTAGAGTTTCGGCAGCCTGAATTGACTCTGGTAGGTCATTGAGAAGTAGGGAAAAGAGGATATTTGATACTGATGATCCCTGCGCAACACCCATCTTCGCTTCCAAAGGATCCGATCGTATCTTACCACCGTCGCCTACTACAATTTGGGATCTATTTCTGAGTAAGCTAGCAAATAGAGACAGCGTTGAGCCGTGAATGCCGTAATGCTGCAGCTTTGCAGCTAGCAGTAGCACATCATGGTCAGCAACATCGAAGGCCTTGGAAAGGTCACAACACAAAATTGCTACCTGTTGTTGACCTTCCCTGGCAGCCATGATACGCCGGATTAGTTCTCGAGTTAGAGAAGTCGTCGAATGCCCTGTACGGTACGCATACTGGCGTTCGGACAGCGCGTTCGTAGCGACTAAGAAGTTGGAGAGGCGGCTACTCAGGCCACTCTCAAGGACCTTGGATACCGCTGGGATGATAGAAATAGGCCGGTATCCATCCATATTTTCTCTCTTACTTTTGCCTTTGAAAATCGGAGTTACTTTGCTAGTTTTAAGCAAAGGGGGCAAAATAGGGGAATTAGAGAGGATTGATGTTTAATTTTATTGTAAATTTAATAAATAGACGGAGATTGGTGTACGAGTCTTCCATCGCTAAATATCGCTGCGTGGGAAGCGCCATCTCCCTGAAAGTGATACCTTTCTTCAATTTGAGTCTTGCCATTTAATTTTTACGTGTAATTGAGAACAGAGCAAGTCGAATCACTCCTTTTTTTAAATGCGTTTAAAATTCGTCTTTACTCTATTTTCTAACCTCAAAAGAGCCGATTTTCGTATCGTGATTGATATTTATAGATTTGTCAATCTTCTGCAACTTGTTCGTTTTCGTTTTTTCTTTTGGATTGCTTTGAAAAGCAAAATAAAACATACACGAGCCACGGCAGTGAATATGTGCAGCATCATATTTTGTACAGCTGACTGAGGGACGCCATCTTGCCGAGCAAATTGGCTCGGCTGAGGCAAACGTGCTGAGGCAAAAGTTGCACGAGCACGCGGCCGCGCGAGGAAATTTCCTCGCGAGGCTGTTCGCTCTGTGCGGACCCGCCTATTGACGTTTCAAACCAATTTTTTTAACAAAAATAATTTGAATCCTGACAGTAATAAGACAAAAAATACCTATCTTCTTAGCTTTCAATGTCATTATAATAGACACAAATCACCAAAATATTATTATGAAATAAAAATAAAAAGATAAATTGGAATATTGTTGAGTTTCTTTACTTAAAACGTGGTAAAACGGAACTCAATTGCAATAGTTTGACTCTACTTATGACCGAATCGATTCCGCTCGTGTCAAATCGTTTCAGTCGCGTTCAATTGTGAAGGTATGTCTACTTAAAAATATAAATCATCACTAATAGAATCGATTGTAAGGCCTTTGCAGATACTTTCCAGATTTAATCGAGAATGTGAATAATCATTTCTTATTTGTATAGTCAGGATCATGTCATTGCTTTTTGACATGTGTCAGCCTACCCTTCTAGTTTGAATAATACTACGAGTATAGTCAGCTTTTGATACAAGCCAGGCTCGGAACCGGTTATAAAAATACCAGTTTATTTTGATTTTCCTCCGAACTCTTATAAGAACGCGAACGTATTAAGAACTTTATTGTAACTTAAAACAGGTTTATTCGACGAGCGACGCAAAGGCTGGTCGGCCTGGTGGTGTGCCACGTAAACATAGATACCGACATAGGAAGAAGCCGATTTTTTTATTGTTCTTAACCGGTTAATTTGACAAGAACTGTTCTCATAAAAACCGGTTTAAAAACAACGGTTTTTAGACCGAAACCGAAATTAAAAGGTTTTGCGCCAAGTACATGATAACGGTTTGGAAATTTAACCGGTTTCCGCGCCTTGGATACGAGTATATGCTTTCTTAACATTTGCTACCCAAAAGCTGAAATTAGAAAAATATCCCTGTAAACAGGGCCCGGGCCTCGACTGTCAACAATGTCACGGTGACCCACGAGCGCTACGCTCGTTTGCCACCATGTGAAATATCTATGAATTGTATATATTTGCAGAGGGGGCGGATTCGACCGCGGGCGGCGGGACGGGGGCCGCGGGCGCGACGGCGGGCGCGACGGCTTCCGGCGGGACGGGGGCGGCGGCGGCGGCGGCGGCGGCGGCCGCGGTACGTACGACCACTTCGACGCCGAGCGCCGCCCGCCCCGGCACCAGGGTGGAGGGTTTCCTCATGGTAACATTCGCTACTAACCATCGCTATGAACATACCATGAAAATTTGTTTGAAATAAGAATATAAACTGTGCATTGCCAGTGGTTTCCGCCGGGCACAGGTGGGCATAGGCGTTGCATATAAATCTTACTTTTGAAAATCTAGTTATCAAAATTATGATACAAATTTATGCTCTAGCTACTAAAGCATACATTTGTTTGAATTTCACTGTATGTCCAGTTCCACTGTACATTAATTATCATAAGATCATGTCACATCATTTGCTTGCTTTTATCCATTCATTGTACATTACTTTATAACTTGTACTGTTAGCGAATCTCGAACATGGCACATACACACTTGTATGAATGATTAGGAAATACTAATCTAAGCTGTGATTTTTTTATATCCCATATACTGAAATGACATTGTGCTAGGCCAGTTCCAAAAGTCGGTTGGACAGGTCGGTTGGATAGGTTTGAGCAATTTAACTGTCAATTTTAGTATCTGGAAATATACAGCGGGGAAATACGGCCAGCCTTCTAGGCACCTTGCCCATTGACGGCGATTTGGGCCAATTTTTTTTATCTTTAGTTTAAGTACTTAGTAAGTTGTATTTGGAATATTACCAGAGATCCGGCAGAATAACATAACTACTCGCAATAATGTGGTCATGACTCCAGAATTGATTAAATAAATTAATCTTTTTAGTCAATTTCCACACAGAGGGGGATACGCGCGAGTCATGTCCAATTTTGATTCCTAGACAATATAACACAAAGATTTCTTATAATGTAGATTTATTAAAGAAAATAATCAGTATTTTCCCAAATTTTCTTTGTACTCAGTTTCTTTTTATATCGAAAATATATTCTTTAGATATGAACTCCGCGCGTAATCCACTATTCTTAATGAAGCAAACATAAGTAGCTTAATAGGAATATTGTTATGCCAGTACAATTTAAGGTTTATTTTCTGTTCTAAGTATTGGGTGACAGTCTAAAAATCATGATTTCTTTCAAGGATGGTTTTCATTTTGCCTTGCAAACGATTTCCTATTTCTCCTTGTATACTCTCCAGATTATTTGCTACATTAACATCAGTGGATTGCGAGTGGAGTTTCTCAGCACTTATGAATGAATGAATGAATGAATGAATGAATGAATGATCGTTTATTTGCGTTAAACAAGCGTATATATACAAGGTGTTAATGTTTAATTACAGCACGATTCTTGTTTGCCATGACTGGCGTACAAATATTACTACTTACTAACTAGCTAAACTAACTATGTACAAAATGTAAAAGCTAAACTTACACACTACAATTATTCATGCAATTCTAAAAATAACAAAATTTCAAATACATTTTTTATAAATTATAACATTAGTGAAATATTAAAATTGAATTATAATTTACAATTGATAATATATTCATCTACAGAATAGTAACAATTCTCAATTAAATGATCAAACAATGTTCTTTTAAATGTATGTAGGTGCAATTCTTTAAATTCATCAGAAAGGATATTATATAATTTGATAGCCATACAGTAGACGTTTTTTCTGGATAACGCTAGTTTAGTTATAGGTAAAAGTAACTTATTTCTATGCGTCCCTCTCTTGGAGTTCGTTGTGATAATTTCAAAAAGTGACATATGTTTCTTAATAAAAATACACATTTCAAAAATATAGAGTGACGGAAGAGGCAGTATATGTTTGGATTGGAACAAAGGTTTACAGTGTGCTAAAAAGTCAGCTCCACATAGAGTTCGGATACATTTCTTTTGCAATTTAAATATAATATCTGCATCTACTGAGTTACCCCAAAGTATGAGCCCATATCGTAATATGGATGCCACATAACCATGGTACGCGGTAAGAGCTGCTTCTTCCGAGACTACACTTCGCAGTCGATACAATACGTATACAAAACGATCAAGCCGTATACGCAAGTCATCAATATGACTTTTCCAATTACAGAGATAGTCTAATGTTATGCCTAAGAATTTAGCTGATTCAACTTCTTCAATTATAGTATCGTTATATGTTACCTTTAGATTCATGGTCTTTTTCTTACATGTTAAAAATTGAATAAATTTGGTTTTTTTTAAGTTAATGTTCAGGTGATTGTTTTCTAGCCAGCATATAATGTCTCTTAATGCATCGTTTATATCGCGGTTGAAGGTCACAATGTCTTTACATTTTACGAGTAAGGTAGTATGTATATTTATATTATGAAAGAAATAGACTTAGCACAGAAAATTGGAAAAAAATACAGATTATTTTCTTTAAAAATCTACATTAAAAGAAATCTTTGTGTTATTTATAGACTAGGAATAAAAATTAAATTTCAGATAAGAAATTATTGATTAGGTGAGGAAATTGCCTCGCGCACAAAACGGCCAGTGTAGACGTGCCTCGGCCGAGGCGGCACGTGCTTTTTCCTCGCCTGAGCGCGTTGCCTCGCGCGTATGCTCGCTCTGTATGGACCCGCCTGTTTTCTATCTAATATATCATAATTATATTGCTGTTCCTCTTCCTAGCGTCTTTACTTTAAGTCTGAGAATTTCCTGTTTCTTTCATACATAAACATACAAGGGTTGCCATTTTTAATGGAGCATTTAGTATTCATTGACAATTTAACTTTTGTGAGTGATCTGAGTTTTTTATTTCGTGCATTATTGTGTTTATATGTATTTGTTAGTTTGTAAATACTTATTCCAAATATTACAATAGCATTGTTTCATATATCATTATTTTAACCATGCTTAAAAGTAATTTTTTCGAGTGTTTATCAGCTGTCTCTAATAACTAATAATATCTTACACCTTCAACTTCTATGTTTTCTTTCCTCAAATGATAATGTGGATTACGTCATTAGACATCCATTTTCAGACTATTGATTTTTAATATTTCCTCAAGCATTTGTGTGGGTTCTTATGTTTTTCTGCACCGTGTGTATGTAACCATTATTTTTATATTTAATATATTGTTATATTTGATATATTTTCTTATATTCGTCACTGTCTGTGCATTCGTTGGTATACTAAGAACTTTACTCTGTATCTAGGTATTTAAATAAAAGTAAACAAACCATTTGTACATTTTCAGGTAAGTAGTTATAACTAGAGATGCAACGAATAGTGGCATAGAATTCGGCCGGATACCGAATAGTGGCATAGAATTCGGCCGGATACCGAATAGTACGTTAACACGTAGATAACGGTAAACGAGGAGTAAAAAAAGTAACAAACTATAAGTAATCAATTATTAAGATCAATATAATTTTTCAGATTACCTTTATATTCATAGATAGTACAAAAACATGACGAAAATAATACAAAATAATTGTTTTTACACACATGACGAAAACCTACGCACCGCAATGTCCGCAATTCAATACGCACTGCGTGCAGAATGTGCAATTTCTATCAAAGACTGCCTACGCGAGAAACTAGTTGCAATTGCACAACGCACGCACGCGCGCGTTCGAATTTACTTCATTAAAGGTAAAAACTTCTAGCCTAATATTCAGCTATTCGGCCGATGGCTCCGCCTGATATTCGGTATTCGGCCAAGCCACTATTCGTTGCATCTTTAGTTATAATATTTATTGGTTAACCAATCAAATACAAAACCGCCTGGATCTGTTACTGAACGACCTGAGTTAAACCTACACTATTTGATCATGTAATGTTTTCATCTGCCCTCAATTGGCTTATTGAGGGTAGATTTTGTTTATTATTATTTAAATACCTAAAGATACAGAGTATGGAAGGGTGAAATTAAATTAGGAATATATCTGTTTTTTTTTTTAAGCACATTCAAGTGAGCTATGATTAGAGTCAGACCGAGATAAGTTGATAGTGATTTTGATAGCCCAAACAGTCTTTAAGTAAAAGCCATAATTTCTTAGAAGTTTGACATTTAAAATAACACTTTCACCGTCTGAGCTCGTAAAATCGCTGCCAACTTATATTGGTCTGACTTTATGAATTCTCTTTTACTTTCTACAACATAACTTTTCCTTTCTTCTGCTCAATTCTAAACTTTTTTCTGGTTTCTAATGGTCAGTTAAGTTTTGAAAAATCCTTACACTCGCCAAGTCCCCCGCAATCCTGACAAGTCAAGAGGAAATCCTTACGTACGGTAACCCTCCAAACGGCACTCGGACGTCCGAGAAGTTTCTAGAATCGAGAAAACGGGATCGTCAGTCAACGGAGGAATGAAAATTGTAGCATATTGCAGATCGCGAGCGCGGCGGGGGCGGCGGCGGCGGCGGCGGCAACGAGCGGTGGGGCGGCGACGCGCGCGCCGAGTCGCGCGGCTCGCGCGCGCCGGCCGAGGAGCCGCGCGCGCAGGACTGGGGCCGCATGGGCGCGCGCGCCGCGCCCGCGCAGGGCGTCGCCGCGCCGCCGCGCCGCAACTTCGACGACATGCCCAACTCCCGCCCGGGTGAGTGCGCCACCACTTCTTCACGGAAACTTATCGCCGCGAAAGCTGTAGGTCGGAGGTGAAGTCTATAAGTGCTCCTCGCAAACTGACTGCGGAAACGGCTGAATTCAGTGGTGCTTGACTATGTTGGGTAAATTTAAGGTGCGACGGGATAAGATGGAATGGGTTCTTGATTAGATGAGAAGTGTTACATTGGAACCACCGTAAAACAAAACACCAAAGGTTTGTGTTGAAATTTTGTCAAGGGTGTAAGCGCACATAATAGCCTTTCACATTCCATCGATAATACTCCTGTAATACGGTACCAATAAGTAAAAAACGGGACAGAAGTCTGACTCGCCCACCGAGATTTTTTTTTATTTGTTATGCGATATTATTTGCAAATAGTTCTAGGTCAACGGAATTTATAAATTTTGGTTCGGGATCTATAAATACGTTTTCCTGCTCGTCGATTTTAATGGTTGAATTAATTTAACCTTCGTATACCAAACTGAAATCTTATACTTTTTTCACTATGAGATCCGGACTCAACTAATATATTTATTTCCTATAGAAAGTTAAGTGTATTTTCTGGACCAGCCTAAGGTACCTTATCGGTGGTTAGAAAGTCATCCATTAATTACTGGACACCCAGTATGTCGTTAATGACAAATTGAAGCAAAATCTACGGCTTGCTTACGTATAGATGAAACGGTCGTATAATACTAACTATAATTCACCCATATGAAACTACTGGTTCACCGATACTTTTTGGCAAAATGTTGGTAATTACTTCATCATAATCTGGGATATGAATCGGTTGCAGATACAACAGGCAGACCAAAGCTGAAGCTGCAGCCGCGGACGGTGACGGAGCCGGTGAACTCGCTGGCGTCCACGTCGCAGGCGTCGTCCATCTTCGGCGGCGCGCGGCCCCGGGAGGAGCGGCTCAAGGAGCTGTCCAACGAGTAGCGCGCGCCGTGTGCGCGACTCGGCCCGCACGGCCCGGCTGTGCGCCCCCTCAGTGCCCAGATATGAACTGGAAGGCTTTCGTTAGGTTACGAGGTTGTAAATCATTTTTATCATATATTTTGTTAGCTTTATTATCTATCATTAATGAGCTTATATTAGACCCTGCGCTCATTTTAGAGCGCGCGTCCGATGTCATTCGCAGTATTTAAATTGCTAGTGTCGAATGTCTATTAAATTCTCCGGGCTTGTTTTTACGATAAACTATGGCTTGCATAATATATTTTTTAATTAGAAGAAAAACTTGTCATTCGTTTGTTAACTAATTGATTTAGTTATATTATATAATTGATACATCTTCGTTTCTCAAATGTGGCGATCTGCCTCGTTGTGGATTCACTGTTGTACTTGTTTATCCATTCGATTGTTTAGTCTGTTAGGTCACGAAAATTTAATCACGGAATGAGTAACTATGAAAATAGTTTAAGAGCTGATGTAATTACGGTTTCATTAATAAAATTAACTTCCACGTACTGGGATTTCTACTTTATTAGATATTTATGTAATGTCGATAAGCTACGTGGCAAATAAATAAAAAAAAATCGCAAAATTGTAACGGATTATAGAAAAATAAATAAAAAGTGATTCTTTGTAACCAGGGGTTTGTGATGAAGAATCAGTTCCCCTTCCAATATCCAATTCCAATGATTCCATGTCTTTCCATCTAGTGCGGCGGTTTAGCGATACAAAACTTCGCGCAGCGGTGCCACGCCGCACACCCGCACAGTGCATGCAGTGGGTTCTGCGCCATAGCGTGTGCACAATAAAGTTTGTAGTACCTGTAGCAAGGGTGCTCTGAACAATAGTAGTTGTTGATTAAGGAAAAGGTAACGTCTAAGAAAAATAAAATTGTGTACCCTAGTTTGACAGCCGAACTAGATGGCGCTATACGACTCCGTGGTAAGTTAATAGTCAATTTCAACCTTTGACAACCAGAATTACCGTAAAAACGGGGCCGTGCAGCGACAGCGACCTGGGGCTGGTGCAGCTGTTAAATTTGGGGCACTAATTTTTCTTTGACAAATAAATAAATAAATAAATATTATACGACATTATTACACAAATTGACTAAGTCCCACAGTAAGCTCAATAATAATATAGCAGTGACCATTTGTGTGCTGTCTAGATGGTCACTTCAAAAAAAAAAATTTGCAGCCCTCAACCTAATACTTAGATAACATAGGCTGCCTATGCTAAGTTTCCACTGACTTGGCAGGGAACCCTACTAATCTTAGCACTTGGGTTTGCAGACTTAACATTGATATGATGGACTCTACACCAGTGTTGTCACATCTACCTACTTTTTGGTAGATCTACCTATTTTACTTTACCTGCATTCTACCTATCTACCTCCTTCGGCCTGAAATCTACCTATTTTTCAAAATGGTACAATTGTAAGCAATTCTCAATACATGTGACGGAACATTACCTAATTTCTACCGAATTTGGATTCGATTTAATGAAAACTTGCCAAAGAAACAAATTATACAAGCAGGTTTATTACCTACAAACAATGGAAATCCTAACTTATGTTTCAATTTCTTTAATGAACATGTGTACTGATGTCACAATATTAAAAACTTATAAATAATTCAAAACATTTTTAATCATAAAAATGTACTTCTATTGAGTGGTAGATCTACCTATTATTGCACCCTGATCTACCATTTCGGCAAAATTGTATGTGACAACACTGCTCTACAACCTTCCGAGTCCTATGACCCCTATAAAAATATGGTAAGTATGTCTGGTTAAAGATAAACATATAAAGAAAACTATAACTACAAAACACAATAAAAGACATCTTCCAATAGTTCTCAACAATACACCAATTCAGCATGTGGTAGGTTTTAAATATTTAGGCAGCTTAAATACCAGGGAAGGGACTCTAGGTGTACCATACACCAGACATTGTTGCAAAAACAGTTGTTACAGCTTACAACTGGAAGAGACAATTGTTGAAATCCTGTTTATCATGCAGAAACAAGAGTCTACTGAGTAAGGTGTACATCTGGAGGGCTATCCTATCCTTCGTGGAAGTGAAACGTGGGCAATGACTAAGAGAATGGAAGCATTCAAAATCTATTGTAGAGACAATATAACGAATGAGGAAGAATGTTACACAGAGTGAGTAAAAGAAGAGCTATTCTGAACACTTGAAAATAGATGTTTGGATATACAAGGTGCTTGTGAGCATTGCGAGACATTTTAACTAAGCATTCCTGGTAATATTTAGAAACTAAAATGTCGTATAAAATTTTCTGGATTAGGCCTAGTTTCAGAGATAATTAAATGTTTTTCGAAATCATTCTTTCGCCATAAGTCGGTACAAAACACATTTTTGACTGCAGTATTACCACTTTGAGGTCTAGTCTGGACATACCTATTGATTGACATCGAAAAATTAAAACAATGTATTCGAGAGGCTACCCCCAAATAAAAAAAAAACTTTTTAGTTAATTTTAGGTTATGTGTTTATCAATAAAAATTACGTTTTATGTACAGGAGTGTTCAAAAAAAGGAAAAAAAAACAAAAAAAAATTTTTTTTGTCGAATTTCACAAAAAACTTATATAACATTCTTTGCTTCTGTTGCCATCAGGAATGCACCGTTAAAATCTCTCGCAATGCTTACGAGCACCTTGTATAATACAACATGACAACTTCTTTAAAAACTATCCTGAAGGGGCAGATAGGGCGCACGCGAAGTAGAGGAAAACCCAGACGCAGTTACTTAGAACAAGAGAAAGAAAATGTAGGGGTTGTGTCATAACAAAAAGTCAAAGAGCTGACGCCAAGATATGTAAACCTGGAAGATACTCCACTGACAAGAGAATAACTCTTTAAGTTCATGATGATGATGATGAATCCAGCATGTTTTTTAAGCTACACTGTGTGGTAATAAGTAAGATTGTACAGTTGAGTTCATAAACATCTTTACAAGCCAACTCCCAAATATATTTACACATCTCTAAGACACTTGACAATAAGGTTGTGTAAATATATTATTTTGTGGAGTGTTAAGATGTTTGTGAAGTCAACCATACAATTTCATAAATCAACCAGTAAATTCAAACTATGAAGTATGATACATTTATTTAAATATCAAGATCTTCATCAGGATCCTCCTCGTCCCAGTCGTCTACAGCATCTGGTTCATAGTAAACTTTACTCTCTCCACTGTGTATCTTACTCATGTATGGCAGTTTCAGTTTATACTTCTCCAGTTTCTCTGTCTGATCCATTTCTATCTTGAATGTTGACAGGCTACTTGGCAAAGGCTTCACTGGTTCCTCTTCCTTCTTTTTATTGTTTATTACAATATTGGACTTCAAAGTTGAAGTTCTGCTGTCATATGTAAGGATCTCTTCTGATTTGACAATCTTACCACTCTTCTTTAACTGAACCCATATTTTAGATGAATCTATTATATCATAGGAAACTATTGCACTTGCTATGTGATGTAATTGACTTTGTGTCTTGGAAGAATGAGATAAGCAGTCTTTGTGTACTACGAATATTAACTGTAGAACATCTGTACTGGATATGAGCCTTCTTAAATGCTTTAAGCAATCTGTCCATCCCAAGCACAGGGACATCTGGTTTATGGAATCAATTATCACTGAACATTTTGAACTCCCAAGAATCTCTACATGTTCTGTGTTTGGATCCTCGTGGAATATCACATTTTTGTTTCTGAAAACACATTTCCAATAGCTAGCAGGCTTTTCATAACACAACATATGCAATTCATGTTTCTCATAGTTTGCCAATTCTAAAAGCAAAGGTACTATATTTTTGTCGTAGTCATCTTCTATTAGAACTGATGGTGCTGTTTTTAATTTGTACAGTGTCATATTTAATAGTTTATTTAATTATGAAGCGACAAAATTTGCGCTAGTACAACTTTAGGTTAGGATAGGAATTTTAGGATATTTCAAATTTGACACACTGAAACTGGGGGCTTACCGCGAAAACCGAAATTCGCAAATTGCGGGGATCTTTCTCTTTTACTCTAACAAAGACGTAATTAGAGTGACAGAGAAAAATGCCAGCAATTGACGAGTTTCGATTTTCCTGGTAGGAGCCCTGGGCTATAACCGCGAAAATCGAAGTTCGTCAATTGCGGGCATTTTTCTCTGTCACTCTAATTACGTCTTAGTGAGATTAAAAGAGAAAGATCCCGTAATTTGTGAATTTCGGTTTTCGCGGTAGGCCCCCTGATGTTACGTTCCGTTCTTGGTTGCGTCTTTAATCTGACAAATATTCGACGACTTAAAAATGGAACTCGAACGAAACTACATACCTACATACTACTACATACACATACATACATACTACTATTGGGACGTGTATTATTGGGCTGAGCGTTATCAGTGTGTACCTTGTGTACAAACATGGTCTGAGTCCGAGCCAATAATATGAGGTCATCATAGATGGTAGGATCAACTATAATTCTGTTTTTTTATTCCGTAGACTAAAATGACATTTCATGTGGTACTAAGAAATGTCACGTCTTACATATGAAACGTCATTTTAGTCTACGGAATAAAAAAACAGACCTTAGATGTACTATAAGCGTGCGCCCGTAAGGGACAGAATAAATGGAATGCGCCAAACTAAAAATAAGTTTTAACATTCACGACAACATAACAAAAACAACCTACGTAATTTGGTCGGGTTATTTGTTGCCCACCATAAGCCATACTAAAATTTACGGTGGGGAATAATTTTTTTTTAACTGTGACAAGGACAAACAATCACGGCGCTTTCTTTGCTACTCCAACGGATAGTTCCATTAGAGCATCTCGTTCGATCATCTGCCGGCTATACCATTTCATCTATATAGTTATTGTATCTCTATGGAGGCCATTGTTTTGTGGTTTCGACAGGGCAATACGGGGGAACCATAGACATACAATGGAACTATTATTTATTCTGTGGCAATAGTGCACAACTCCATAATCCGCGTCCAAAAAAGTGTATGCCAATTATTGGGTTGTACATTATTCAGTCGTACTTGAGTCGTACACTAACCGGACTCAAGCGCCAATTACATCCACCATTCCCGATTTCGGGCCCGATAATCGTTCTCCGTTTTACGGAAAATCAGCACATCGTTTATAATATTTCAAATGTAAAAAAAATACTTTGTCTAATTGCCAAAATGTTCAATATTTGATATTTTTGCTTATTTATGTACCATTTTTTACATGGAAGCACTGGTGGCCTAGCGGTAAGAGCGTGCGACTTTCAAACCGGAGGTCGCGGGTTCAAACCCCGGTTCGTACCAATGAGTTTTTAGGAACTTATGTACATAATATCATTTTATATTTACCAGTCGCTTTTCGGTGAAGGAAAACATCGTGAGGAAACCGGATCCCAATAAGGCCTAGTTTACACTCTGGGTTGGAAAGTCAGATGTTGGTCAGACGGCAGTCGCTTTCGTAAAAACTAGTGCCTACGCCAATTCTGGGGATTAGTTGTCAAGCGGACCCCAGGCTCTCATGAGCCGTGGCAAAAATACCGGTACAACGCGAGGAAGAAAAAGAACTATTTTTTTACTTATCAAATATTGTAAACGATGTGCTGATATTTGGGTAAACGGAAAAATATTCTTTACAGTACATATGGGGCTACTTTATAGCACTAGTGCGAGAAGTAGCATATTATGTTACTGTGTCGAACATTTAAAGGGCCATATGTACTGTAAAACGTTGTACGATACATGTGCGAATAGGTAATTCGCAACTCGTGTCGATTTAAAACACTCCCTTCGGTCGTGTTTTAATTTATCGCCACTCGTTTCGAATTTCCTATTTTTCGCACTTGTATCGTAATGTACTATTCTCGGCCCCAAAAAAAACGGGTCTGGGCTATAACCACGAAAATCGAAGTTCGTCAATTGAGGGGATTTTTCTCTCTCGCTCTAATTACGTCTTAGTGAGAGTAAAAGAGAAAGATCCCCTCAATTTGCGAATTTCGGTTTTCGCGGTAGGCCCCCTGATATCAGATCAGGCCTGATAAAGTGTGGATGTAATTGGCACTTTACGTCACGTACTGTCATCTATTTATATGTCACACAAACACGTATTTTGTTTTAAGTAATTAATTAAATAATAATAATTATATTGCAATGTTTAACTTCTCTATTTTCATCTAGTGTACATAATGTTTGCACGATTCCTTCCCAACAATTTCAAAGAACTGACTAGGCAGATAGTTTATGTGCCAAAATATAAGCCACCCGAGCCAAAAGATGTTGAAATACTGCGAGAGTTTATAAACAGGCATCAAAAAATATTGATTCTTACTGGAGCGGGTATTTCTACAGAATCTGGTGAGAAAATATAGTGTATTTGATTTCATTAACTACTGACAGACTTATAATTTAAGCTTTGTATTCAATTAGGAATACCTGATTATAGATCGGAAGAGGTAGGATTATACGCTCGCAGTAATCACAAGCCAGTTCAATACCAGGAATTCGTGAAGTATCCGAAAGTGAGGCAGAGATACTGGGCTAGAAATTTTGTTGGTTGGCCGCGGTTTAGTGGCGTACAACCAAATGCTTCACACTTATCCATCAATCATTTAGAAAAGGTACTTAATAAGAATATGCGTCTTAGCATGTAACAGATAAGTACACAAAGAAAACGTAGGCTACTGTAATTTTTTTTTTATCTTTAGGCAGGTAAAGTAACAGCAATTGTGACTCAGAATGTTGACCGTCTACATCAGAAAGCTGGTTCAAAATATGTCATCGAGCTCCATGGTTCTGGGTACATAGTAAAATGTTTGAACTGCCCATATGAAATTGATAGGAATGACCTGCAAGAGGAATTAATGAAGAACAATCCAGCCATGGAAAGCAGTTTCACTATGATAAGGCCTGATGGTGATGTCGAGTTATCTAAAGCAAGTATATGTTAACATGTAATATACATATCCTCCTGTGACCCAGCCATAGAAATGAAAAATTCAAAATGTAATGCAGGGTACAGTTAATTTTCTTTTGTTTGAAAACTGAATGAAACAAAAGAAATGCAACTTTGCTCCAATTAAATATGATTTAAATTTCATCAAACTGAATAGGTACCATAGGGAGGATCTTGGGCCGTGGGAGGATATAATTACTTTTGCAAAGGAGACTGAAATAGTTTTTTACCCACATTTGATCTGAAGTGTGCAATTATGGAAGGTAGAGGCAAGGAACAGAATCTCCATATACCAAGAAGTGCCCGAATAAAAACTATACATACAATACCTAGAATACTTGAGAAAAAAAATCTAATCATAGACATGCACTTCACTCAGTCAATAACGCCTGAATACTACCACATACTACTAGCGCTACTCTGGAGAGATTTTTAACTATTATTTATAGCTGACAGCTGGACACTTTTGCAACAGTTCCGCCTGAGGAGATTCTGTTCCTTGCCTCTACCTTCCATAAACACAATAAAGAACTTTTTCTTATATTACCTTCATCCACTTTTTGCCTTTATCATGAAAATATTATTAATAAAAAAATTATGCTCTCTTTGAACAATCAATACTTTGCAGTACATGTTTAATTTTTTTTACCATGTTTAAATGACATTTTATTTTTCAGGAGCAGGTAGATCAATTTAGAGCTCCCTTGTGCCCTAAGTGTGAAGGGCCTCTGAAGCCAGACATTGTTTTCTTTGGGGATAATGTCCCAAAGCAAAGAGTAGAAGAAGTGAGAAATCAGGTTTCTAGCAGTGATGCTGTATTTGTCGTTGGCTCCACTTTGACTGTCTACTCAAGTTACAGGATTATTCTACAGGCTAAAGAAGTTAAAAAAGAAGTAGCTTTATTAAATATAGGACCAACTAGGGCAGACGACATTGTAAACATCAAAGTATCCACCAAGTGTGGAGATATAATACCTAATTTATATACATTATAAGTAAAGATGATTTTAGTTAGCTAATTCGTAGCTAAATAAGTGTTGTTGCTGGCTGCCTCATTATGTGATGACCATACAATGTTTTAAATATAGTTTCAAATAAAACCCATTATTGGCATTTCATTTTAATATTGATAAAAATAAGAGGTAAGAATACAGAACTGATTTACACAAATGGGTAGTCCTGGGAACTAATAAATTCAGTCAATACTACAATCAGCATCAAATACATGTTGTCTGTTGATAACTGAATCAGTTCAATTAACAGTTCATGATGCTAACTTTCATTCATAACTTAAACATTGAGCAGGAATAAATAAGAGAATACTTAAATCATATCCTACTAGGCCTGTGATTTTCATCTTTAGGATCCATAATAAAGAAAGGAAGGATTTAGAAGAGATTGGTACTAGACAATGAGTGATAATCGGAATTATTGTGAGATCACTATCATATTTATAAAGTTAAACATCATAATACAACAATACCAATTGCTATTACTATTGTATACAATATTTCAAATCTACGTTAAAAATACGGCAGTGCTCAAGTGAAAACGTATGACTGTTAGAACCTACTTAATAAGTAATAACCACTTAAATTACATCAATGAAATTCTTAATTTACTCTTTTCTCATCACAAATGCGCGATACACCTCCTATCTTAAAAGTAAGTCCGAGGTGTGAAGATATTCAAAAATAATACCATTAAACTTAACACAATGTTACATTCTGCATTGGATCAATTGATACTTTGTACATTGGGAATACGCAAAATGATGGTCTCATTTCACATACCAGTTTAAATTTTAACATGTTGGTGTCAAAAATTTTATCACATTGGTATTTTATTCATTAGGCTTCATGGGAAGCAAGTACACCAGTTAAGCACTCACGCAAAAAAATATTAAAGTATGCTATCATAACTGTTGACCAATCTTTGTGTCATCAGGAACAATACTATCCTAATATCTCACTCTCCTGCATAAGGTTTAACATTTCATATGCCTAGTCTTGACTTTATCCATCATAACTTTAGTTAAACATTCATTTCAACAGCAAGATCAATTGTACATTTTGAATGGGATAATGGATAAACGACACTAAGAACTGGTCTGCCGTACTCAACTAGTGTCCTGTTACTTGGTTTTCTGACTCGTTACACTTACCAGTCTTAAAATCACTATAAAATTATGTCCACATTAAATGTTTGTCACTACAATAAAACCGTAATACTAGACTGAGATGTTTCATTGTCTATCGTAAGCAACATTATAAGAAGTAGTCGGCCTGGGGCTTCTTCGACGGTACGCCTCGGGATTCCTGCGGCGCCGCCTCGAATATTGTGAACTCTCTCTGAAGGTTTTCGTTCAATTCTAATATAGCAGCTACGTTTCCGCACCTGAGCAAAACACAAATAAATTATTCGTGTCATAAGTATAAAAGGAGAAAAGCGAGGGGGCCAGAGACTTGGTCCAATAGAATTCAAGGTACCTATACAAAATCAAGTCTGAAAGTCTTAAATGGCGGCATATGTAGCCAAAACCATTGTCAGGCAGATATAACCGGATGATGAGCATTGTGGCATCTTCAATGGGGTTAAAAACTACAGAATGTTCGAAACAGGTTCTAAGGGCTTGTGCACAAATCACGCTAGGTTTTTTCGGCTACTTTTTGATCTTCCCCTCCCCCTTGGTGATGTGAGTAATAATAATTATGATACTAATGGAATTCAAACTAATGGAAGCTCACTACATTACAGCGCCACCTGAGTTGAGCTATCTGTGTTTATCTTCAATGTTGTTGCATAATTTCTAAGCAAACAATATGAATTCTATGTGGGAAGGTAAAAATTTATAGGGTGCACTTGTCTATTTATATGGAGAATACAGCCGGCTTAGCACAGGAGCGCCGCGACAGTATCTCGCCCGTGAGATAAACTACCCGGCTTTTTCTAAGTGTATTCAACTATTCACTAGAGAGGAACGGCTAGTCTATCTCACGGCGCTCCTGTGCTAAACCAGCGTGAGTGACATACAGTATGATCCTACATAATCAACATGGCCACTATGTACGAGAAGAACGGTGTATGAACAAAGAGAGAGACCTTAGATAAAGGGGAGCCAATCAGGCCTGAAGTGATAATTACATTCACACTTTATCGCACACATCGGGCCCGAGCAAGAGTATTTTTCCGTTTCACCAAATATCTGCACATCGTCAACAATAATTGAAATGTAAAAAATGGTTTATATGCAAAAATATCAAAAATTTAACATTCTTGGCAATTAGGAACAAAGTATTTTTTACTTTTCAAATATTGGTAACGATGTGTTGATATTCCGTGAAACGAAAAACGATTATCAGACCCGACATCGGGACTGATTTCGAGCCCGATATCGGGAAGTGTGGATGTTGACCCATGAAAGTGAACTTACCGGTAACAGTAGTTGGGTGCCGACCACACAGTGAGCACGGTCTCGTTGAAGTGCCACTTGTAGCCCTCCATGACGAGCTGGTGCGCGCGGCAGATCATGTCGATGTCGTTGGACACGTTGAACTGCGCCACCACGTCCGACCCGAACAGGTAGCCTGCGCCGCGAGGTGACACGCCCCAGCCTTGTGTGTCTGGAATATTTACACAGTTGTATTTATTCGATTCTGTGGCTGACGACGATGAAAGTCTCTTTATGCTGAGTAGGTACACATATAGGGCCAACGCACTTGGCCAATCTAAGGGACGCGATTATGCGTTAGGTTGTTATCTCATTCCTACGTATAGCTGCCAGAGATGTACTGATGTATGTGATGAACCGAGGAACTACACAATTTCATTACTCTGTCCACATTTCACCATCGGACTACCGGACAATCGGCACTTCGGCATCGCTTTATGGTATTCCACAAATACACACGTAGCGCTTCGCTTCAACACTCCTTATGCGAACTGCTAAAGAGTGGAATGTCCTGTTCGAGTCTGTTTCCGCATGAGTATCTGGATCTCTTCAAGGCTACAGTAAATAAGTATCTCATAGGTAAGCATGCTCCACCGTAGACCGCATCATCACTTACCATCAGGTGAGATCGTGGTCAAACACCTGCTTATCCTCGTTGCACGCCCTCTGCGTGTCTGCCTCAAGTCATACGGAATGCTGTATTGGATCTATTGGGCCCCAACCCTATGAGCTGATAGTTCAAAAATGACAATCAATCAAATGTAAACCTTATGGAAATGTAAACATTGAAAAAAAAAAGACATGACAACCCTGCTTTTATAAATTATAAATTTCCCTTCGTTTCTCGATTTTCCCTTATTTGTATCAAAAAATTAAGACATTTTTTTTTAACCGACTTCAAGATTTCAATAGGAGGAGGTTATCAATTCGGTTGTAAGTTTATTTTTATTTTTTATGTAAAGTCGCAGTGTTACCTTCAGGGTCGCTCCACAGCAGGTCGCACATGGGTCCGTCGTGGGGCACTTCCTGCTTGCGGTCGATGGTGCGGATCTGATCCAGCGTCTGTATGGACGGGCTGAGGCCGCCGTGCACGCAGAATATCCGGCCGTCGATGATGGCCGAGAGGGATAGGTAGTCAAATATCTCTGTGCAGTACCTGAAATTTACAATCATTGTGAGTGCTATATTATAATCACTGTATGTAACAAGTATGTACCGTAAAAATATGGTTGTATTGATAGGATTTTACCAGTTTTTAAATTACATTAACTTTGAACTGGAATTTACTGCTTTTTTATTCAAAGTTTGTTTCACTGTATTTAATATTAATGATTTCATACAATGCATAAAATAAAGCATCAGCACATGAATAGAGAAATGTAGATAGTAGTTATTTTTCAACACACTTGCTCGTAACTTGGAACTGATTGAACCGCTTTTAGGCTCATAATAAAAAAAACACAGTGTATTTCATCGAGATTGTAAGTTATTACTTATTATCAGTATCACTGATTAGTTATTATGTATGGACATGGAGTCTTCTTTTAAATTTAGATATTATAGGACATTATTACACAAATTGACTAAGTCTAAAAAACAAGCTCAATAACGTTTTTGTTGAAGGTACTTAGACAACGATATATATAATATATAAATATTTATAAATACTTAAATACATTCTTAAATTGGTCGAGTAGATTTTACAACGCGGACTAGGTGGCGCGGCGCCGACGGGCAGGGCTAGGTGGCCGGCAGGAAGTATGACAGATGCACTAACTGTTGTAACAGTTAAAATTTCCTTAATATGAAAATTTCTTTTTTAGGGTTCCGTAGCCTGTAGGTGTATCTTAATGTATTAAAAATGGTAATTTTATTTTATTTTATGGTAGAGGAGGCAAACGAGCAGACGGATCACCTGATGGTAAGCGATTACCGCCGTCCATGGACACCTGCAACACCAGAGGGGTTGTAAGTGCGTTGCCGGCCTTTAAGATGGGAGTACGCTCTTTTCTTGAAGGTTTGAAGGTCGTATCGGTCGGTCGGTAATTGGTAAAGCATAGTTCATATAGAATTGGTACGCACTAGAAAATTGTTCTTCTTTTAAGTTAATAAATTAAGAATGTTATGAATGGTGAATTTTAAATAGTAATGTATTTAGCTTTAAAATATGTATAAATAAATAAAAAAACTCTGTTATGTAAATAATTACGAACTTTTTTCATAATGGACCCCCGTCATTTTCTGCACAACACTTTTGTCGACATTTTTGGCGTATTGATTTCTTGTAGATCGCAATGAATTGATACTCTGGACAATTCGACTAGTCTTATTTAATTTTTTTTCATGATTGCCCAGTAGTTTTTGATAGATTGAAATTGGGAACAATTCGAAGGATTCATCTCGCGGGGTATTTAATTGGCCTGATTATTAGCATACCATGCCAAAACTTTTTTTGGGTAGTGGCAGCTGGCTAAATCTGGGCAACATTTCACAGGACCGTTATGGGTTCTAATAAATGCCAATACTCATTTCTCTAAGCACTCTTTATTATAAAGGTCCGACTTCATTGTTGACTATGTTATAAAACTTTTCGTCTTACAGCCGCAATTATAAATTCCTTGCCATTTCATATGTTTTTTTAACTTGTCAAGTTTCACGAACTTATATTTTTCGGGTAAATTACCTCTATTATTGGCCATATAAAACTTCGAACCGAGTAGTTGATTAAAATCGAGTTTTACATACGTCTTGTCGTCCAACAACAAGCAACCTTCGAATTTTATCAATACTGGGTCATACAATAGTCGAGCTAGTGTTTTAGCTTGTCGGATCTGTTTAACAGTCCGATTTGGCTGTTTTATTGCTCGATAGCTCTTATAGCCACCTCTGAGGTGAATCATCATTATCTTTCTAGAAGTTTCTTTGAATTTTTGGGATAAATCGTAATTAGACCGTCCTGAATTTTTTTTGAGTGACCTTGGGACTTTTTTTCCCAAAATCTTGTTATTTGTCCCAGACCTCCGATTAGTTTGTGTTTTCCTGTCGGCTGATAGAGTCTCCTTGTAACGTTTTATGACCCTACAAATACTAGCTTTTAGCATCTTAGCGACTTAGGTGTCTTTGTCCGGGATCGATAAGAATTTTCGAAGTATTTGTGCACGATCAATCTCCTGTTCTCAATTTTCATGGTCGAAAACTTTAAAATGCATAAAGCTAGGAAAATAATATTTTCACCATTAATACTTTGAAGGTTGGTGATTGAACTGTAATTGTCAATTTTTTTCCCGCCATGGAATTATTATTTTTTAAACATTGCTAATTATGTGCCAATTCTATATGAACTATGCTTTAAATAATGGTTACTATACAAATGCTTGGTCTTGCACATTCCACTGTTTTACAGAAACCAGCACTGAGATTTTGGTAACATTACAATAGCTTACCTCCAAACTGTAATAGATCCATATTTCCGCAAACACTCATCATAGAACCCATACACCTGTGTGATCTGTCTGGACTCGTGGTTCCCTCTTATAAGTGTGATGCGGTCTGGATATCTCACCTACACATAAAAATACAAATATGAAAAAATATCACATAGATTACAACATTTTCACATGCTACTATCTTAAACATTTCAAAAGTATAGTTTCATAGCAACCAACATAACTATCATAGATAATTGATTTGAATTTATACTTCTCTATTACGATAGCTGAGGAGTGCCAGCTTGTCTTTCACATAATGTTATGTTCAAGATCAGTGAAAGGGAGCTCATCTGTTGATTTACAATGTAAACTATAAAACTGCCTGACAGTAGCAATTAATATTACACTTAGCAAAACTTGGAAGGAGTATTACCAAGTGTCAAGGTGATTTAGAAAATAGTAAAATAAATAAATAATTATTATAGGACTTTATTACACAAATTTATTAAGTCCCACAGTGAGCTCAATAAGGCTTTTGTTGTGGGTGCTTAGACAACGATATGTATAATATATACACATAAATACTTAAATACATAGAAAACACCCATGACTCAGGAACAAATATCCGTGCTCATCACACCAATAAATGCCCTTACCAGGGTTTTGAACCCGGGACCATCGGCTTTCATATGCAGGGTCACTACCAACTAGGCCAGACAGGTTGTCAAGAAAATAACAGTTCTCTACAAAATTAGAATCACTTTTGTAATATGACAACTTTTAAGACTTAACACTTATCAAGGTGCCTTGGTATTGATAGAGATAGATATAGGTAGTATTGGGGCTCTAAGAGTTAAATACTTGCGATTTTAACCAGTACAGTTACTAACCTTATCCAACCTTACTTTAGGGCATTAAAACTAGTTATACTACAAAATATTTGTCCTTACCTTCAGTGCTAGTAATAGTAAGAAAGTTTCAACAGAGTAAAACCCTCTGTCCACAAAGTCCCCCATAAAAAGATAATTGGTCTCTGGAACATCTCCTCCTACTTTAAATAATTCTTTCAGGTCATAAAACTGACCATGAATATCTCCACACACCTGTAATTAAAAAAAATTTAATGTATTAACTGGGAGACCAAAGTTGACAAATAACCTATTTATCCTCTGCCACAGAAACCTTGTCAGTAAAAAACGACGGCAAATTTAAAAAAAAAAATATTTTTCTAACACAAGTTGGGTGTGTTTCAGTATATTAAATAAATACTGGGTGATTCTGGGCTTATGATCTGGGTACTGAACAATTAGGGGTCATCCATAAATTACGTAACACATATTTTTCATGTTTTTTTTACCACTCCCCTCCCTCTTTGTCACATCAGAGGGCCTACCGCGAACCACGTTCGACGTGTTGCCTCCCTGTCACACTTACGTACGAATTTACAAGTGCGACAGAGAGGCAACACGTCGAACGTGGTTCGCGGTAGGCCTTCAGACCTGCTAGCATGAGCTGAGCGACTCCATACATTTAGAGCGACTTCAAGTATGGACTCGCGCGCGAGAACGAATCTCATGCTAGATGGTCAGGTCACATCTGGCAAACCCCCTACCCCCTGATGTGACGTCATATATTTAGCTTTGTTTTCAACTAAGTTTCGAATTAAGTGTTAATATTTTAATGATAAATAGGCGGATCCACACAAAGCGAGCATACGCGGGAGGCAATTTCCTCGCGCACAAAATGGCCAGTGTAGACGTGCCTCGGCCGAGGAAATTACCTCGCGCGTATGCTCGCTCTGTGTGGACCTGCCTAACATATTTTAATAAAAGGAATATTAAAGGTTTTATGACACAAGTCAAACAGGAAAAAAAATCACACAAAAATAAATTATGATATATGTGTGTTCGTAAATGTGTTATATATGATATTTATTTATGTATGTAGTGTATGTAGTTTATATTATTTGCTATTTATGTATGTGTATAATTTGGTATTATTGTCTCTCAACTTCTATCACTCACTGCATCACCTACTCACATTGTTTTTTGTACCTTGTCTCCACTACCCTAAGGTTATCTGGAAAAGATCGCTCTTTAGCGATAAGACCGCCCATTGTCTACCATAGTCTAAGTTGTATGTTTAAAATTGTATGTCATTATGTTCTTTCATATTGCAGAATAAAGGGTCTAGCCGCAATCCTATAGTGAAACTGCCCCTGGCTGAAATGTATACCTTTCTTAGAAGCGTTAATTGGTCTTATTATAAGATATCATTTTACAATATTTCAAGCCTGGAATCCCCTTGGTTTGGATAAAAAAAATATATACATAAAATCTTTTTTAATTTTTCTAAGCTAAACTAATGGTTAGATTTCTTTGAAATTCGGATTATACATGGAACTAATAGCAACACATTTTCAAAAAAAAAAATCGAAGTTGTAACTTATTTACAAAGTCCTAAAAAAATATTTTTTTTTGTTTAATTTTTTTTTTATTACTTACAAGAGGGCGACAACCTCAATTTTTAGGTATTTAATGCACAATACAATATTGTATGAAATATATTTTTTTTATAAAAATCCATTTGTGGCAACATGGTTAAAATGTCTTACTAATGCAGGCCATTCGACTTAAGGCGTCTGTAGGTTACACATTGGGCCAACGTATTTGGCTCATTGTGTACTTCCGCCTTTACAACCATTTAGTAGGTATTAACGAGCAGCAGCTAGTCGAGCAGAAAAATTGTTTACACTAAGTAGGTATATATTTTTTAATGCAGTATTGCGTATTTCATAATAGGAATGTTTACGTAGTAGTTGTTTACGTACAGCAATATTTGATTACATACCGAGGCCAATAAAATAAGAAATGTCTCAGAACACATGTAATTATCGGCCGAAGCGAAGCTGAGGTCTATTATGACATACGCAATACTGCCTTAAAAAAATATTACGTATCAAAAGAAACTAAAAAAGTAAAGCACTTTTTATTAAAATCCTACAATTTACACCTAAACATAACACTTATAATTACTCATCCTCGTCACTGTCTGTATTAATACTAACATTTATACTTTCGGTCTTGAACAGTGCACAGAGTTTATGGCTAGGCCGCGGAATTCTGGATAAAAATCTGCCATACGACAAGTAATATATAATTGCCGCTACATGTGAACAACAACCTACTGTTCTTAACCCATTCGCACATTCACAACAATATTGATCGATTGCTTCTACTCCCGTCTTTTCGCCATCATACTTTATGAAGCATCTATATACCTTCTTAGACATATGCCGAGAATGTATCTGTATTTTACGGTTAATGGTCGTAAGACGAATGGCCTGCATTAGTAAGACATTTTTATCTTGTTGCCACAGATGGATTTTTATGAAAAAAATATAATGCCACAAATGGATTTTTATAAAAAAAATATATTTCATACAATATTGTATTGTGCATTAAATACCTAAAAATTGAGGTTGTCGCCCTCTTTTAAATAATAAAAAAAAAATTTTAAACAAAAAAATATATTTTTTTAGGCCTTTGTAAATAAGTTAGAACCTTGATTTTTTTTTGAAAATGTATTGCTATTAGTGCCTTGTATAATCCGAATTTCAAAGAAATCTAACCATTAGTTTAGCTTAGAAAAATTAAAAAAGATTTTATGTATATATTTTTTTTTATCCAAACCCAGGGGATTCCAGGCTTGAAATATTGTAAAATGATATCTTATAATAAGACCAATTAACGCTTCTAAGAAAGGTATACATTTCAGCCAGGGGCAGTTTCACTATAGGATTGCGGCTAGACCCTTTTGGAATTTGGACATATTGGTGAGCAATAAAGAATATTTGTATTGTATTGTATTTAGGGATTGCAATCCGGTCCGGCGGATCCGGTAATCCGGCCGGATCCGGCACTTTTCAGGAGCTACCGGATCCGGTAAAAAAACACCGGATCCGGTAAAATAAAAAAGACGCCTAAATACAGCACACGCTGTGCGTGTCAGATGAGGAAAAAGCGACGGATGAGAGGTATAAAGTTGAATAGAACAAATAACTAATGAAGAAGTTTAAATATAGTGAGATAAAAATATATTTATTATGACGATAACTGGGAACAGGAGAGAATTTCTTCTTCTTTCATGTTGGTGGCATGATATGACGATTACATAAATACTGTAATAGAAGGAAAAATTAAGGGATGGAGATGCCATGGAAGGCATTTGTAATTTATGCTAGAGAGAAGGTTAATGTTATGTCATAATGTTGTGATAGCAGATTAAAACTAAACAAATGAACAGGATTAAGTCGGCGGTACTCAACCGACTTGAGTTGAGCTTATCATAATATATGTATATAGATAACCTTTAGTTTACTCCGATTATATATATGATAAAATATAGATTCTTTTCTATTCAAGTTTAAGAGAGAATCTTTTGTCTTCACAATTTCATCCAATTTTATGCAATTTCCTTCATCTTCGTACGTACGTGCTACTCTACGTCTAGCCAATTCTTTACTTGATCCATGTAACTTTTCTTAGGGAGTCCCTTTCCGCGATGGTTTTCATCCTACACTCTATTATTTTTGCACGAGATCGCCGTGTCGTGTTTCGTTCCCTATAATTTGCCCTTCTATCCCTAAACAACATTTTTTAAAATCATACATTCTACTACTTTGTTGCAGAAAAAAATGAGAGCAAGATAATATTGTAGCGCATTTAATATCATTTGGGTTAAAAGTAAAATATAATTATATCTTCTTTTGTTACTAGAATGGATGTCAACGTTACAAAGAATTCAATCAAAGAACAGTTACGAAAACTTGTCCTTTCAAGGAGTTCCATTTCCCACCCCACATCCCATCATCAGGCTTTGGAAACTACTCAAATTCATAATTATAATCGAAAATTTGAGTACTTGTGAATGGTCAAATATAATAAACAACCGATTTCACATTTTGTTTTTAAAGTGATATTGACATTGTAACACTTTTTACTACTAAGTTCTATTTTATTTTTAAGAAGTTATTTGTTAACTTCAAATTATAGATTTAGAAATACGTATTACGCAAAAAACTAGAAAAATATGTCACTTAAGTAACTTTAATATCCCTATACCAATCCGGATCCGGTCCGGCCGGATCATGGCCAAAATCCGGCGGGATTGAAAATCAATCCGGTTTGCAATCCCTAATTGTATTGTATGATTGCAAAAACTAGTTATTCAACTAAATAAAAAAAAAATCAAAACCCCCTTGTCACATTTTCTTGGCCCCCTCCTTCCCCCTAAACGTGACGTAATTAATGGATGATTCCTATATTTCCATGGGGTCAGGCCCAGCCACAAAATCACAAAAAACACTAGTGTCTGATGACCTGACGACTAACCTAATTTTGCATCAACTTGAATCAAAGTGACGGAGTGTCAGCATAAATCATGTTAGGCCGTATGCTTGTTTGCCACCAACATAGTATAAAAAAATAAATGCCATATTTTCACAGAAATGTGACATTATGATGACATGGCCATACTTTTTCATTGCAAGTGTCATGCATAATTGGCTTGATGCGACACTACTACCTGGATAGTGTTCAATAGTGTGGGGATTTAACAAGGGTATTATTCTGTGACCATCAACTTCCAAATTATGGCTCCAGAATCATAGTGTATCATCTTTTAATAACAAACAATATTCAAACATTTACATTAAAATTACATGTTTTCGTTTGTCAGTTAAGTAACTTACTTGCTCAATTTTTAGGAGTGTATGATTATCATTACTAACTTCTTTTGCTCCCTTTTAATATGGTTTGATTGTACCAGTTTACTCAACATTTGTAAAGAGACAAGACAAAATAAGGCCAAGATATGCTGGTATCAGATAGTTTGTGGTTTTGCACCTTTAAACATAGCTTCATATTTATTATTTGCTTTTTGAAAGGTTTTGGTACAGTCAGTCTTTAAGATAAGTATCCACTCTCCTATACAGGTAATGTGGCAACAAGGGTTTTTAAGTAGGGGCAAGTACCGTACTATATAATAAAGTTTGTATAAGTAATGCAAATTAACGAAGTGTGGTGCATTTGTAGTGATGTGTCATTAGAGACCTGGTACTACTAGTAAGTACTTGTAAGTAAAGAATGACTTAGACATTAAGTTATTCCTGTTTAATAAATATGCAGAGCAGATACATGGAACGTAATACAGTGTATTTTAAATACTCAACATTAAGTAAATAGCATAACGTGGTGTGGAATTTATGATTGGAACAAAGAGTATTGATAGAAGAGCTCAGTTCATATACTTTTAAGTTGAAATAATGTTGTACCTAATTGATAATAAGGAAAAGACAACATCAACAAAAGCGTGATAAATACCGTAACAGGGGAATCCACTCGCTGAACGTTGCTTTCTTCTACTAGGATTTCGCGCGCCTTTGCGCAAAGGGCTTTAACCTCGGCTTCCATAATTATCTCACAGCGCTTAAGCTGCTCGATTTGGCGGTCGAGATCACTAGTATCAGACATTGTAGTAAATAAATCGCAAGGACAAATCTGCAAGGACAAAAAAATAAGTTGTACAGAAATGACTGACAAATTGCTCAACAAAAATGGAACCTTTAAGCTTCAACAATGATGCATTTAGTAGAGCGTTTAGCAAGAGGAAAAATAAACCTATTTACTTACAAGTAAGCAACTATTCTTCAATATAAAACGTTAAATTCTACAAACAATCACAATCCGCCATTACAAACACGTTACAGCAGCCCACAGATAAGTGAGGTGAAGCATAAACGATTATTGGATTCGTTCAGAAAAACGACACAATATTATTTTTATTGCTAGTTTATACAATTTGTATGTGAAATTTCTCCATTTATAATAGGTTCATGCTATATTTCGTATTAAAATATATGAAGCTACCATAACTTTATACTCCTAATTAATCGTGATTATTATACAAATACATATTAACATGACGTCACTTTTCAAGGACAGAAGGATCATAGTTGTGTGTACTGTGCAAAGAATATAATACTCACTAGTACTGTGTATATAGTTCAAATAATAATATCGGTCAGTCGTGTGAGCGCCGCTTTCTAGGGTTGTTTTTACGCGTCTGTGCCGTCTGTGTCCTACGTATCGATTGTAGAATTTGTTGTTTTGTTTATCGTGCGGTGGTTGTGGTGCGTGAATAGTGTCAGTGCTTTCGGTTTATTTTTTGAAAATAAAAACATGGGAAACATCCACACAGTCGGCCCGAATGAGGCGCTTATAGTTTCAGGTATGTACCAAAAATAAACATTAGCATTTATTTGACAGAAGTAGTTGTGTGCCGAAATTAAACATGCTAATGTGATTCGTATTGTGCATTTTCATGAGGAACTGATAATGTTTTCTAGACCAAAATATATTCATGATCAGTGCCTTTTTTCGGTATGGTATTTTATGCAGATATTGTATTTTTAATTTTTAAATCTCATCCGGCAACGGGCATACCTATGAAACATAGTAAACCACGAAGGAAATAGGTACTTATTATTAAAAATGTTTTTCCTCTTCCAGTCTTACTTCACGGCTAATTCATGATGATTTTTTAGTTGTGAGACTTGTAAGTAAATAACTTTTAGATAAGTATACCTATACTTACAGTAAATTCCCAAATCGCGAAACTCGGACCGGTTAGTAAGTATTCATGTCTACCTAATACTTATCTAGATCTATTTCAAATTAGAGAATTTAGAAATCAATGCAATGTAAACAGTGTTAACTTTGGTACTTAAGTAAGCCTACGCTTACATGAATGTTGAATTGAACTGTTATAAAACCTTAATACATGATCTTACATAATTTACATACCTACCAGTGATCTCACGAAAATAGTATTAATATATTTTTTTTATTCCCGAGATAATCATTCCGGTGGAGTCGGACCAAGCTAACTTTGGATGGCATTTGCAATGACGAAGTGTGGCCATGTCATAATTCACAGAACATTTCTAGAGTTAGACCAAGAAAAGTCTGCAACGATTTTGATAGCACACTCAGTGCAAGTGATTTTAAACGAAATGAAATTATGACGTAAAAAAAAGCACTTGCACAGCGTCTGCTATGAAAATAGTTGCAGAATTTTCTTGGTTTTAACTCTATGAACGTTTATGATGACACTACTCACTTTATTCTGTTTAAGCCGGTGCGAAGTTATTTTTCACATACTGTAACCTTACTTTGCTTCTTCATTCTCAACATCTCTAATCAGTAAGTACTACTACCACACTACTTAGGTACTGCAAATAACATTAAGAATATAAGATGTTAGGTGGGTCCTAGTAGATAAGCCTCTATTTTATGAGGGATTTCGTCACCGGATTCCCCAGACAGACACGCCCGGCAGACCATTCGATTGAGGCAAGGTCGGATCAATTAACTGGCTGGCCGAGATGTACATATAATATAGCATAATACTATATCCTGCGTCTAATATCGTCGTATTTTAAAGAGCACGCGCATAGGTACCGTAATCGTAACTTCAAGTAAATTATAATCACGAGTATCAGGACTGACGTATTCGCCCGTTATACCATAAACTTACTCAACATTCAATTGCCTAGCCCTATATTGTCAAACATTGTCTAGATTACAGTGATTCACTACGAAACCGTTGTTTATCGAATTCCTATTAGACTTATTAGAGGCAACTATCTTTTATCAAGAATTAGATAACTACGGACAAGTGCTCTGTAGAGAATCACTGTTTTTTCAAGTCAGACAATTTGAGCTGTTTACGTTGCTCTTAAGCCCGTCAGAGACGGAGCGATAATATACCAAAAGATATCTTATAGCTCGGCACCTTACGATATATTTTACGTACCATTTGACTGAGTCCACACACGAAGCTATAATAGGTATACGGGTCTTTTGGTATCTTAAAATATTTTATAACAAGGCATCTTATCTTAAGATACCTTGCGAATCTTGTGATATATAGCTAGGTATATTATGATATATTTTGGTATATTTCGTCTCTCTCACAATGTAGGTGCTAGACAGACATCGATATATATTTTGGTATCGTTGGCGTGACGTGAGTGGTAGCTATAATTAGCTAAGCACCTAATAGTAATAAGATATATGTCGGTATCTTACGGTATATTAATGGAACATTACCATACAAGTGCGAAAAAAAGGAAATTCGTAACAAGTAGCGAGAAATTAAAACACGACCGAAGGGAGTTCTTTTAAATCGGCACGAGTTGCGAATTACCTATTCGCTGATGTATAGTACAACGTTTTAGAGTACATATAGGTATTTGCATTTTCGACATAGTTAAGTAATGTGCTTAAAACGCACTAGTGCGGTAAAGTAGGACCACATGTACTGTAATATATATTTTCGCTCTGTGACGGGCTTTATTCTACTCATTCTACTGTTATCACCTTTTTACCCACATATACATTTTAAAAATATATTGTTTTCTTTTAGTTACTCGTTGTTTGGTAATCATTAAAAGGCGTATTACACTACCGAATTTTAAGGGAATTTTAAGGTGCTATAGGTACCTAGTACCTACTAAAAATGATTAGGAAGTAGTTAAGGAGAGGCAGGGTCCTCTGGTAAATCGGTTCCAACCGAGACGTTGTCTAGTAATAAATTCGCTTCTTGGTACCCTGCTACTTGTTTTGTGTGGCTGCGACACTTATTTGCTACTTTGCTGCTTCGTTTTATTAAGGCGTATTATAACTATTATAATCAGACATATAAGTTTTTGTGGCAAAATAAAGTGTTTGTCAAAATTAAATATCGACATGTCTGTTATCGATGTTACCTTAACGTTACCTATATGTATACTTATATTTTATTAAGTGAAGATAGCTACCACAAAATACACAACACGTTCGACATCTTCTTTAATACATTAGTCGTTTTCTACTTTTTTAGCACTGTATACTACGGTTTATGTTTTATTTTTAAGTACAAAATAAATGTACTAAAGAAATTATGTAAATATTTGTAATAAATTTTCATTCTTGAAATTTCTCGGTAATGAACAGCAAGTAGAATTTATATCTCTTAATTATTAATCTATGACTGACTTATCGATAACAGATTTATCTATGTTGAATTTTTCTAATAACTCGTTTTTGCCACAAGAAATTCTGTCTGATTATAAGTTAGTTAACCGTACTAATATTTACTCAGTGCTTAAACTATAATTTCAGAAGGTATTTTGCATATAAAAGCATTGTGCATATTGGCCTGTGTTATTGGTTGAATTTTGTCTTCGACGTCTTTGAACAATGAAGTCAAATAAAACATGTCGTCAGCGGCCCATTATTTTAATTTCCACGTATTTTTGATCATATCTGCCGCCTTTTCACCGATCATAATGGCGGGAGCGTTTGTGTGGGCCGCTATTGTCCTCGGGATGACACTGCTGTCAACTACGCGCAACCTGTCCACACCGTACACTTTCAGCTCTGGGTCCACCACTGCCTCAGGATCCGAAGATGGCCCCATCCGACATGTAGAAATCTGATGGTGAAGAGTAGCAGTCACCGTCCTCACCGCACACTCCCAGTAACTGTCACTGTTAAATTTATGCTGTTTACAATTTGGAAATTTCTTACTGTGCAATTTTGCACCATATTTTTGGAAAAATGGCGTATCGACCATCTTCTGAATATAACTTATCGCTGCCACCATCGTATCTACGTCTTGTTGATGCGTCAAGTAATTGCCATATAGTTTCGCATCCTCAAAGGGATTCTTTGACCCTAATAGCATATTGCCTTTAGATTTAGGATGGAGAAGCATAAATAGCACAGTGAAGCTCTCGACGTCTTCAATTTGTTTGTAAACTGAATTGTACAGCCAATCTGCTAGGCGAATACCTTTGGCCACCACGTTGCCTTCATCAGACGCTAAAGAGGCGCAGGAACCGATCAGTTCAATATCTGGAATGTCAGCAGGTCCATCAGAGACATTGGTTTTTATATATCCAAGGGTTTCCACTCCAGCTAAGGAGGAAAATGGACCATCTCCGTATTGCATATATTGAAACGTATTTTCAAGTGTAGCTATCTTTCTTTCTACTAAAGTCAGTCTAGTTGAATTCAGCTTAAACGCTAGCGCTGGGAAGGAAATATGATCGTATAAAGTTTGTCCTACTGGAAGATTTTGTATGACAGGTATTCCTACTGATTCTAGGTTCTGCCTGGGTCCGATGCCGGAAAGCATTAGTAGATGTGGTGACTCGATCGGTCCGGCTGATAAGATGACTTCCTTTTTAGCGCGTATTTCATATATTTGTCCATTGCGAACGAACTGAACGCCGATTGCAGTTTTTGTTGTAGGATCTATTAATACTTTAGTGGCTCGGCTGCTAGGTAAGATGTGCAGGTTTTTTCTTTTTTTGTGGTTGTGCAAGAAGGCCTTGGCGCTGCTGTGCCGGTGTCCGCGGGACAACGTTGCTTGGATGTAGCTGAACCCGAATCCGTCAGGACTGTTGTAATCGGTTCGTCGATTGCCCAGCAGTTTGGCAGCATCCAAAAATGCTTTAGACAATTTTGACCTGAAAAATATATGTAGGATTATTCTGAAGTAATTAATATTATTATGCCTACCAAAGTTTTAGAGAACAAAACTTCACTTAAAAAATATCGACTCTTACACTTTTCGTCTGATAGCTGTTGAAGTTTGATACCAGTCAAGGCCAAAAGTTATCGTCGTCGAAGCGGCATAATTACAAAATATACGTTGATTGTACGATTGGGATGTAAATAGAACTATAGATTTGAAGATTTTAATTGCTATGGAAGTGAATGGCACCTTATTTGATTATCTGTCCCTTGTTTCCCTTAAGTTGTGATAATCGTAACTAAAACTGAAACGTGACTAAAACGCCTAAAACTGCATAGTCTCATTTGTCTGTTATCGTTTTTGCAAGTTGTCAAAGTAAACCCAAGTGGGATAACAACACAGCATCGACAATTTTTATGATTCCAGATAAGTTTTATGTATATAAAATTTTCAACGTATCTTTAAACAGTATTTACGTACCTAAATGGTATGTCCTCTACCGATAATTCGCCATTTCTCCCGTGCCAGGGCGAATCTTGCAGCCCCTTTAGGTTGGCCCTTTCTGACTTAATGTAGTATGGCAAAACGTCGTCATATGACCTGAAAATGTTAAAACTCATTTAGACATATTTTATATAAAACTTATCGTTTGCAGGCACTAAATTGGGTCTGTTAAATGATAATGAAGCGGGATCATCGTAATAATAAATCTTATCGCGAAGCGTTCATTTTATTCGTATTTAAATTCTACATTTAGTTAAAGGAAGAGAGCACGTGGACCTTTAATGTGGCTTTGCGGTTGTTATATTTTGTTTAATAGTTATTTTTCTTCCTACAGAAATACGTATCTGGTTATACATATAATGTAACGGTCTCTGCCAAAAGAAAGGCTTAATAATACATCAAACATTTGAACAATACTCGTAGTAACGTAAAGAAATGACCTACAATCACCGAGACTGGATAACTATGGGTAGAAAAGTTAATCGAAAACAATGCCCGTATGTATTTCACAAGTCTGCATGTTCCGTAGATGCGTCAGATACTGATAGCTTATCTACATCAAACAGCAAGTTAACCATTTAACTCGTCATATTCCAAGAAAACTTGAGATATGTTTTTTTTTGCATAATATTAATAATCGTAATATTAATAATCCATCAGATATATCGGAGCGGCCAAGCGGCATATCTGAATGTGCACTTTAACGTCTTGATTATAGAGGTTTTGTTCAGATATTTGTTAAAATCTTGGCCGCTCCAATATCTGGTGACTGTCATCATCGACATAGTTGACTGACCATTGGTGAGCCAGAGTATAACTACCAATGGTTAGTTGATGTGAGGCTGTTCAAGCGGATAGGGTTAAAATTAGTAAAGTCAAAAACAATCTTAAAAAGGACACCTCCCCTATTCGGAGCATTTTTATATCTCGTTCTTAGATCGCTTCTGCATTTATTATTGCTCGTTAAGTTGCACTTTAATTGAAATTCCACATTTTTAAGGTCTTTTCTTCGAGGTAATATAAAAATATCGTTCATACATATTTCTTTCTATCTCTGAATCTTTAATGTTACAAGTCCCTGGTTTTATTAGTTGTATAAAGCCAAAATGTACCGTGGATAACCATTTACTTATTAGAAATTTGCAAAATTTTAATAGTTTGCAAAATATTGATGCAGAATGTACTTTTACGGTCTATTTTATGAAATCTCCTAAGCGGAAAGTGATCTATCCCTGAAAAAAGAGAGCTACACAATATTTACCTTTATCTTACAAGTTTACTTAACCGGGCCTAGGTATTGTTCACAACGCCAGTGTAGTTTTAGGCGAAGAAAACATATTACGAACACATCCCGACAGAACAGATCGCCCACTGCTGAATTCGCCCAATTGTGATTGTAAACACATGATTGAAATAAAATGCTTACAATGAGCAGTGAATTAGACGCATTGATGTTCGAAAGAGGAGCTAGAAATAGAGAGCAATACTTGCGCAATACACATGGATTACCTACTTAAGAAGAATTCCTAGTTGCGATTTTTCCATACAAACGCTCTCGACTGATTCCTCCCTGGATTTTTAACCTAGAGCAGTGATTTTTTCAAATAAGATCAATATCATCAATATCTGTGCCGCTATGTTTTGCTTTTTTGGATTATTTTATTTTGAAGAAAGATACAGCGCCTCGAAAATCGCAAAAACGGCTCAATTGAATTGGCTGTAAAAAAAGGCTCAGTATACAAATATGACAAAAAATATCCAAAAAATCAAAACATAGCGGCGTAGATTATTTCTTCCTGTTGCAGTTTCCAAAATTTCATAAAGATTGATTGCGTTTTGGAGGAGGAAACAGTCGAGAGCGAAACCTCGATTTTTGAGTTTTTTGCGTGTGAATTTCAGTCCGAGCTGCAGTTGTCCTTATCGCACGAATTGGAGGCGGAGACAGTTTCTAAATATACGTACACAGAAGGAATAGTGATGGGCATAACATGTTAATGGTTAAAATGAGAAAAAATACACCAACAACCAACAGTCGATCGCCGTAATATAACCAAAATACCACGTAGTTCTAAGAAAAGGGTACCATGTGTTTTCACACTTTTTAATGTAACAACTATTATGTACCATGGTTTCGCAATAAAGATTTATATTCTATTCTATTCTAAAATGTACCCGTAATGGCCTGTCACTTCAAACCGTTTTTTTTTGTATTTTTTTACATTGCAGGTTATGTAGTGCTTATGTTTAGTAATGTTTACTATTAAAGGCCTGTAAATAAAGCTAAGTAGGATAATAGGTACAACCTGCTTATTTTGATTAAAACATCATAAATACCCATTAACAATTTTATTGTCTTGCATTGCTCACACTTGTGCGTCACGAGTAAACCACTAGATAGCAAATTTACATTACCGCTAGCATAAGGGCCATTTTGAAATGCGGCGGTTCAACGATTACGGTATGTTGGGTTAATACCGGATGTGGGTGAAGAACGTAGCAAATTCATTTCTCCCTAATTTGGCTTTATTTCTTAATGTTGGCAACATTGTGTAAGGTATTTCATTGCCTCGACTACCAGTGTCCCCACGCCGCTCAGGGATGTCGGGCTTGTGCTATGCGCAATCACATAGAGCAAGGTAAATTTCGTGTATCCGATCTTCGCCCTGTAATTTATTTTGTGTATTGTGATGAAAATGTGTTTGTTTTTGTAATTGTGTTAATGTATAATTTCGTTTTAGATGTTTATTTATAAAACAATCCAATCAAAAACAGACCTAGGATTGCTGTAGACCGATATTTGATTTTGACCTTTCCAGGTAAAGATCGGAAAGAAACAATACGATCTTTACCCATTTAAAAAACAGCAGTGATTATCAAACTTTCAATTTTATGTTTTATGTTTCTGTTTTCTTTGTATTTGTATTGTATAGGAATGATTAGACATGTTGAATTTTATAACAAAATCTAGTAAAATAGATAGCAAATAAGCAATTTTTCGCAATAAAATGAATATTTAAATACTATATGGGAATGATTAAATATACAGGACCTAAAAGTTTCAATAGTTTACATTTTTTTTCAACGCTCAAAAAGGAATTAAGTAATAGATACATACGATCAGGGGGGCGACACTTAGACCCTTCGGCCGCGTACGCAACCAGAGCTTCGTAACCAGATGCGATCGAAAACTATTTCTGCCTTGTACGAAACCGGTTGCGATCAAAAACTAATTTCGTCTTACCCGTAACCAGTTACGATCGAACACTTCTCGTTCTTATACGAAACCAATGTCTGGGCCATCTAGCTATAGGTTTTTTTTTTCAAATATTTTGTCATGATACTCATGATAATTTCTTATCCTGAATGTCAGTGCTCCATGTCTCTTAAGCCAGTGTCTTTTGAGGAACAAGGTTACATTGTATTTGCCAACAAAGTATTTGAATATTATCAACTGGTACAATTTTTGTGTTCTGATTTTTGACTAGATATATAACGCGTACAGTACTTATACTGTATAACAAGGTGTATAAATATAATCTTAGCTGACTTTATCAACAGTCGAAAGGTTTCGTACAACAAAGAAAAGTGTTCGATCGTAACTGATAACTAGTAAGACGGAATTAGTTTTTGATCGCAACCGGTTTCGTACAAGGCAGAAATAGTTTTCGATCGCATCTGGTTACGAAGCTCTGGTTGCGTACGCGGCCGAAGGGCACTTAGACATGTAGTTAACATTAGTAAAGATGGCGGCGACTTCTATTAATGGGATCCGATAGCATACTTTTGCGTAAAGCTGACTTCCGATTATGCAAACTACATCACCAGATATCACTATAAGATTGATAAAATTTAAAGGCATGAATACAACATTAAGAAGGTTACATATACCTCGTATGTCAAGAGCAAGACTTATCTTTATTCATAATGTTGTTACCTAGCAACTGTTGTTTACTGTCAAAAAAATTTTAAACAGATATGATTGATATGAACTTATTATTCCTCTATTAATTTTAAAGCGCAGAGCATAGTAAAGTCGGAGCAATCATTAAACACGAGTCATATTGAAATAGAGAAATTATAAACCCAATAGTTCCAACGTTACAAAACCTGGAGGTTTAATAATTTTACAGTGTCCAAGACAATGCAGAGAGGTTTAGATATTTTCGAAGATAAGAAGAAAATCAACCATCCATCATCATCAGATGAAAACAAGCGGTGATTATTTTAATTTTGTTTACGACAAACATGTCCGATGAACCTCTGATAGGTAGTGTATTCTCGAAGTAAGACGAGATAGAGTGCATCTATGGAAGTATGTGTGTAGACAAGACATACACCCTATGCCTGAAATTCATTAGTACAAGAAGAAACCGAATAACGACATCATTACTCATGTGTTTATTTTAAAGAATATCTGGAGCAAATTGTTTACGGAGCTAGAGAGCGAGACGAAATTACCAGGAATTATCCTAACATACACTATACCTGTCCTTACTTTACCTCCGGAATATCTTGAATTCACGTCCAGTTGGATATCAAAGTCAAAGAAGAAACGCTCAGTTGAGAACTAGGCAAGTCAGTTATGAGCACATGAAAGAGTTCTAGGTCAGACTGAGACACAAGTCACAGAAGACGAAGCTAATGCAGCTTTGTACACAAAGATGAACATAGGTAAAAAAAAGATCAATTGCGAACAAAATCAGAAGCTGAAGTACTTACAACACCTAGTCTATTACTATCTTGTATACAAAATTGAAAGCAATAAACATATTCTTGCATTACTATAAAGTATGTTTTTTTTTATTCCATTCTTTTTAAAACTTTTCTACATAATATTAGATCTACTTGGGCGGCTTACAAGTTAGTATTTTGTTTAATATCTTGTAAACAGAAAAACTATGAATGTTACAAGAAATTAAACAAAAAATAACATGTACACCGCCGAAGTAGACCTAATATTATGTAGTACGAAAGTACCTACACATACGGATGCATATGTAGATGTGAACGCACGCATATAGTTAGTTTCGGATACAAAATAGAGATAGCACTTCGAAATTAGTTTCCTTAAAATGCTTCAAGAGGGCTCTCTTTTCCTATATATTGACTTTACTTTTTGCATACGATCCTTACATTTTATCCAAAAAAAGATTGTATATCAACTATATATATAATTGCAATATTTTACCGTCAAAATCGCAATTGTTAGCACATTGTTTACTTATCAAATTGCCTTATGACAAAAGTATCAAAGTTTGAGAGCCCCAATTTTACCAAATTATTGTATCAGGGTTAAGATCGGATACAAAAAAACGAAAAATAGAACATTCGTTGACAACTTTTAAGTTTGTATTGTTGGCTGCAATTTATATACGTAGGAGAAGGCTAAACACCAGACCTATTTCTTTGTGAGACCTTATTCTCTTTCCATTAAAAGCAACTTTTATTCACCATCCGATGTTATCCCTTGATGGCAAAACACTCGTTACTCTAAAAAAAGTATGTCTCATCTTTACACATGTACAAAACTAAAACCTTTATATATTGAAGATTACCAAAATTCAGGCCGAATCTACGGTTATTATTTAACGATTTGCTCCGTACTTCAAGAATCTGACACGATCTAGAAAATAAAATTAGCGAGTTCTCTTTTGGTCCCAAAATTGTCCGGCATTAACCCAACATACCTTACCCAGATTGTCATTGCGATACGTTCTTCAATAAGACGGCACAAGTTTAGCCCCATCGTACTACTACTACTATTTAGATTGTAGGTTAACCATACCTACTTACAAAATTTCACAACACACCATGATCACACCCAACTTATTGTCACGGATAGGTACGACGACCGAAGCAAGGACATCATTCTTTTTTGCAGTCTTTATCTAAATAGTAATTAATAGATACAGTATAATATAATAATTAAAAACAATATTATGTGCTAACATCAAAAACAACTTGCATCGGGCAGCGCAGGATGAATTCCGGCCGGCTCGCCGGCAATGTCAACGGAACGGCGCGCAATGAGTGAGCGCTCACGTCTCGCATCTGTGTGCGCGCACTCACACTTAGATAGCTCCCGCTCCCGCCCACCGCAGCGCGACAGAAACATACCTTCAAAAATTCGAGATTTGAAAAGTTGCTCAGCTAGGAATTGCTCTTAGGTGTGGTTGGTTCCTTTGCCAGCAGGTGTAGGATATCAGATGATGCTTACCTCCGCGCGCTTTGTCTGACTTTTTAATAAATAAATATGTACATTTTTGTGTTCCATGTCAGATAGTTTTTCTATTCCCTCTATAGTTAATATCTAAAAATAAATATGCTATAAAAATAGTAGTAGAGGACGATTTTTTAGCATTCAGCGATTTCTTTATAGGCGGTCTGGAAACTGACCTGACTGAGGAACTGATTTTTGTGTTGTTGTCGAGTTGTTGATTAGCAAGCATGTATTTCACTTCTTATTGTTCGAAATTACTTTGAATTTCATACAAAAGCGATACCGTGAGTATAACATGTCCAGAGAACTGCTTTTGTCGTCAAGCTCACCATACTTATTAACCTATCGAATGAGCTAATGCTTTTACGGATACTGGAAAGCGATATGTAAATGTACTACATACCTATGAGGCCTGGATGTTAGTGAGATGACGATATATGAGTTGTGCTGGTGTCCGACTTTATTACCTACATATAACATGAGTATCACATGATTATCCACCTGGTTTCTTGAGCTTAATAGTCGCCTCCAAACCTCCCCTTATAGCGACCCCATTCCTCACACAAAGTTTACCTTAAGTTCATATTAGCCTCACTGGATCACTGTTCACTCTGAGTACTGATAACGTTGGTCACAATATACCAGAGACACATCATTATTCTAATAACACCATAAGAACCTTCTTGACTTGATCTAAAAGCAAATATCACTGCCGCGTCGATTTGTTCGCACACAACCTCCTTTTTCCTACTGTCGTTCTCATCTACCCTCTCAACTTCCCTCAAAAAATCCCAATAACCTAGAAGCGGTTACTTTAACTTAAACGTGACTACTAGCGCCATCTACTCCATGACGTTGGCAAATATTAGCTGGTTCGCAATACGTTCGCGACAGCTTTTTTACCAGCCACAGTTGCCGTCAGCCGCGATCCTGTCCCAACCCAATCTGAGGCGCCTGTTGTAGATCGTGTAGTTGACGACGCTAGTACCGCCTACTGCTTTTCTTTACTATTCGTTCGAAATTATCGTGAATTTCACACAAAATCTTTATCGGCAGCCTGGTCCGGCATTAACCTTACCAGCCATAGTTGCCATCGGCCGCGATCCTGTCCCAATCAGTCTTGAGTCCTCTGGTGTAGATCATGTAGTTGACGACGCTCGAACCGCCTACTGCTTTGCCTCGTGGCCAGAAACACCTCCCTCCGACGAATCCTGGAATTGATATAGTTCCATTTGTGTTTTCCTACTTTGTCAAGTCGAATAGGTGCATAAATAAGTTTTGGGCAAAAATTTAATTTTTGGTGCAAACTTTATCGCTGACTGCACTTTTTTCCATAGGCAACTAGAGTCTGGCTAGCCAAATATTGTTGACAGATTATTGTCTATGATTTAAAAAAAAAAGCTAAAAGCCTGTTGTCAATTTATGTCATTCATTCAAATTGTTCGCGGTTTTTAAGGGGTTTATTGTAAATAATATGAATAATGACTATACCAAGTGAGGTCCGGAAACTATTATTTAAGCTCATAAATAATTACGATAATGTGCGAAGTTGACGTGAAGCGTTCTATAATGAAAAACTGCTATGTTTACAAGTCGTAAACAATTTAGTAGGTTGGTGCTCTGTTCATATTTTGATACTTTAAGTACTAGTTCTAACATTTGCCTATAACTTTGATTAAGTACGTGAATTTATTAATACCTGAATCTCATGAACAGGACGACAAGTATGTAAAGAAACGGATAAACTGGAAGTTCTGGAAAATATCAATAAAATCAAAACATTGGAACGTAACGAGTTACTGAAAACTAATATTTAGAAGAAATCTGTGGAACGACTGGTTAGTAATAAGTTGATATAAAAATATATAATATATAAAAATATCTTGGCGAAACATGTCTATATATGTCTTGTACTTTACATAGAGGTAGAAATTACGTGAGCTGACTTATGAGTGCACGTCAACGTATATTAACTTATTTCCTTAGGTACCTTACGTGTGCACAGGAAATCAAAAATATTTTCTAATATCAAAACTACAATTCCTACTACACAAAGTGTGCCCTAGATTTTTTAGATTTCCCGCCAAAATATTGTGTAATATTTCAGTAGCCAGATTCTAATATGGCTGGCCAGGCGATGGTTACCTCCTGTCTCCACCATCAGATGAAAAATTCAGCTCATTCTGAATTCGGAAAGTGTGTAAAATTTAGCTTCCAAGATTTCACCCACACTAACATTACTGAATTGACAGGGCAAGTTAAATAAAAGCTTGTATAAGTCGGCCCTTTGACAAAGTATGCACAATATGCGCATGGAAGATTGAACGTAAAGAGATAAGAATTCTAAAATTAAAATGTTGAATAATTTCATTTACGTCTATTGTCCAAACAGCCGCATATTTTGTGTGCGTAGCTTCCCTCTACCGTCTACAGTGCTATACCAATAGGTGCGTAATAAATAATAACAGAAAACGAATAGGATAGGTATTCGATAAGCGCTAATCCCATTGTATATCCGCTCTTTAATGGTTAGATAACTGATCTGATCGATTGTGGAATGATTGTTTGGCTAGCTCCCCATAATATAAGAGCAAATGCTACTAATGCTAATAGAATACGAAAAATCAGTATTTCTATAATAAGTAAGTAAGTAAATATTCTTTATTGCACCAACAATTATACATTTTACATACATGTAAAACTACAAATGAATTTTAAAGGAAAATAGAACCAGGTAACAACAGGCGGTCTTATCGCTAAAAAGCGATCTCTTCCAGACAACCTTTAGGTAGCAGGAAATTTCGAACTCATACAAAAGTCAACAGGTAGTGCAAGGAGCTAATTATGGAGACTATTAAATACAAACACACATACTACTTATATTATATAATAAATATACAATATAATATAATACAATATATATATATATATATTTATACTTACACATATACAATATATAAATGGCAACTTAAGGTAGTGATAGAAAGTATAGTTTCAGCTGATTTTTGAAAATGGGGAGAGATTTAGCTAATCTTAATTCTACTGGCAGAGCATTCCATAACCGAACAGCCCGGAAGGTAAAAGAGCTATTATAAAATTTTGAAGTAGATAAGGGAGGAGCAAGAATATGAGTCTGAGAACATCTGATAGAAGAGAGATACTTGAAAAGCTCTTTGAGATAAGGTGGTGTAGCGGGGTTAAAGAGAATGCCATAAAGGAGGGCAAGAACATGAGAGTCACGGCGAAGACGAATAGGAAGCCACTTGAGCTGAGAACGAAACTGAGACACATGGTCATATTTGCGCAAGCCAAATATAAACCTTATACAGAGATTCTGGAGGCGCTCAAGCTTATTCAGCTGATCCTGCGTAAGGTCAAGATAGCAAATGTCAGCATAATCTAATATGGGCAGTAAGAGAGATTGAGCTAGCGCAATTTTAGTGGCGTAAGGCAAGAAATTTCGAAGTCTGCGGAGCGATGCAATTGCAGCAAACATCCTCCTACTAACCTCACTCACCTGAGGTGCCCAAGAGAGACTCTGGTCCATCATGACACCGAGATTCCTTACCTGGAGAGAGAAGGGAATCTGAATACCGTCAAACACAATGGCAGGTAGAGAGCCAAAATCAATCCGGGCAGTAAGCTTTGAGCTACCTACTACCATAACCTGAGTTTTAGTAGGTTTTACCTTGAGACCGTAACGCTTACTCCAATCTAAGATGCTCTCCAAGTCAGTGTTCATGGCGCAGATAGTCTGTGGTAGATCGGCAACAGAGCCCTGAGAGTATATTTGAAGGTCATCAGCGTAAAGGTGGTAGGAGGACAAAATATTGGAAGTGATAGAGTTTATAAAGATAGAGAAAAGAAGAGGAGACAGCACGCCGCCCTGTGGGAAGCAAGCGCAGCAAGCGTGTTGCACCACGAAGATCGAGAGGAATCCACCTTTATACGCTGCCGACTGCCGATAATATGTATATAGGTACAGTAAAAAAGTTACGTTGGTTCCAATTTGGATTAAAAAAAATAGGTGAAAGCTGGAGCTCGAGCTGACCCGAAGTGTCTTTAGAGATATACCTATGTTAGTTATTCCAATTCTAACCGCTATTCGAGGGAAAATAAACAAAAGAAAATATTGTAAACGCATAATTTGGTGATGGAAAAAAAGGTTACATAAAGTTTTCTTTTCGTGCGAGTAGGAAATCGTCTACAATATTTTCAAGTTTTCGGGAGGGTTGGTGAAGGGTTAAAAAAATCGTAAAGAAAATTGTGGGCTCGGTCATTTTGGTTCAAGTTAATGCTATCATTTTTCTACAACTTAATCGGAAAATTATTTGTACGCATTTCCTTAATCTGACAATCACTAGTTCAACGACCGGTTTTCAGATTGTAACCGTCAGATTAAGAAAATGCGTACAAATAATTGTTAGATTTAGTAATAACATAATTATATCATTAATTATTATTAGTAATTAAATAAGGGTGACAGCTGGTAACTACGTAACTACAGTTACCAAAAGCACGTGAGTGGTTAACGATTTGTTGAACCCCACCAACCAACGGATCAAAATAGACGGCTAAAAGTGGTTAAGGTAGACTCCACGGAGTAGCAAGATAACACTCATATCTTAATCTGAACCGCGCTAGTAACTACAACAATCCCCTCTTGGGCTCCCCAACCATAAAGCATCAGTGCCAACGACTGTTCCTGAATATCCAAAAAAAAAACTTTGATAGACTTCTTTCAGACACAATACTTTATCACGGCACGTAGGTAATTAATTTTTTCCATAGTTGGACTTATTAAACGACTTGTTGTTGTTTTGGTCCGGGTGAAAATCAGAGTAGAGGGTAGGTTTCTATTTGTTTATTGTTTTTTATTATATAGATACTAGGCATAGGTAGGCCGTTGACGAAACGTGTTGTGGATATATAGGTATTTTGTATGATAGGTGCATAATATGATGACGAAGCGTGTTGTGGATAGTTTTTTCTTGGTTACGTAGTATATTGACGAAGCCTGCGTCGTGGATTTTGCCTCTGTCTTGATATTATGTTAAATTGTGTTTTTAATAAAAGGGATCTAATTCTTGTTGCACAAAATAATTAATGACATTTTAATGACACCTTAAAATTAAAATAAAACTATGCTTAATGATAATGATGTATTGTAAATATGCAATTCTAATATGTTTTTGATTGAACCTCGTAGGATTACGCTGGTTTCTCTCAGCGCGCGCCTCGCCCGAGCTCCGAAGCAATTGGAATACCAACACCAAAAGGTCGATTATTACGTTGGCGGAGACATCTTATCACAGTTTTCTGCCATTGCCATTGGCCTTCAATAAATTGCCTATGTGATGTCTATAGAACGCGGGCCAGGAGCATATATCGTCAGTCATCGCCTCGCGGCTTGTACTTAGGCAGATGATAGTTTAGATGCTGTAATGAATTAAAAAAATTGTCAGCCTGTTGTAGTTAATGGCATGAACACTCATCGCCTTCCGATTGATGGTTTGTCAGATGATAGTTTAGATGTTATTTTAAATAAATAAAACCGTCAGCCCTTTGTATCGCGGTGGAAAGCCGTAAAAAATACGCGCCTTACTTATATTCGCAAAGTATGCGTAATGCGTAATCCGTAAACGCCTGAAGGAATGCTACATGCAAAGTTTCATGATTTTGTCATCGTTATCATAAAAAGGTAAAGCGCTTACTTTTTACATGTTCATGATGCGACCAGCTGACGTTCATTCCACCGCGATACAGTCGGCTGACGATATATACATATTTATGAATGTCCCTATAATATAATATCTGACAAAGTATCAAACCTAACCACTATGCGAGTTATCACCCGGGAGGCGATTGGTCATAGAAATCTGTTCCTGGCTTGCGGTCTACTACAACTTGATTTAAATCATCATATAAAACCTGCCTCAATCTTATTACGCGATCGCAACGTAGTTATATATATTATAATGTTAATGTTGGTCTTCAACTTGCGAGGCTGGCCTAGCGAGTCTAGCAACAACACTACCGCGACCGCCTCCATTGATGTTAATGTGGTATTCAAAAACAAAAAAGGTCCACCAATAGTATGCCTACGCATCGAAAATATGTACATATTAGCTACATGCTATGGAGTTGAGAATGGAGGCTTTAGTATGTGTACAGTCGCCACTAGACATATCGGAGCGGTCAAGATGTTCACAAATATCTGGTCAACGACTCTATTATCAAGACGTTAAAGTGCATGTTCATATATTTTTGAGTACCTTAGTTCCTGCGATATATCTAGTGGCGACTGTACCTTATTAATCATACATCGGGGTTTTAGGCGCGGGAATGATTTCGTGTATTTATAACTTTGTTAATTGTACAAAATGTACAAAATAAAAATACCAAACTATGAATTAATAATAAGTTTGACGACCGGTCTGACCTAGTGGATAGTGACCCTGCCTATGAAGCCGATGGTTGAATCCCGGTAAGGGCATTTATTTGTGTGATGAGCACAGACAGATATTTGTTCCGAAGTCATGGATATTTTCTATATATTTAAGTATTAGTCGAAGATCCCAGAGCCGCCAGACCTTACTTATTTTCTCATGAATAAAATGTATGGGATAATATAGTATTAGTATGTAATTTTAATGTCTGCATACTTGCTATATTGGCCCGACGGCCATTTGTCCGATACAAGGTGGTAAAGGTTGGTAAAAATATGACTAACTTTTCTTAATATTCTCATGGCTGATTTTTATGTAGGTTTTAGAAAATATTGTTAAATTATTATTATTTTTATTATTATTCATTAAATATGTACAGCAAACTTTTCACTATATCTAATTATACATTTGAATTGAAACCAGCGTTTAAAGACATAGTGTCCAGTAACAGCCCAAAAAGACCGAGGCCTGTGCTAGGGCTAGTTACAATATATGTGCCCCAAGTTTAGAGAGCGATCGGATTTTGGATAAGTAATTTTCCTATACATAATGTAAAATTTATTCAGTCTACGAAAAAAGCTTGATTATTTAATTAAACATGCATTACTGGCTATATAGTGATAATCAACATTGTCAGACCATTTCCGCCGGCGGTAACTTTTACCAGACGCTTTAAAACTGTCATAAAGATATTTTAACTTATATTCTCAGTCTTGATTTTTATATATTATACTCAGGGAACTATTACAAACCATTTTGTCAGTAGCCAGACCAATTGGAGGGGCCCAACCATCCCCCAGACCCACGTAAAGTTTCACACAGACACACATATAAACTTTATGTGGGTCTGGGGGATGTCTGCCCCCAAATTTGTATGAATACTTACAAAATGTAATACTAATAGTTCCCTGAGTATCATATATAATATAAAAATCAAGAGTGAGAATATAAGTTAAGTTACAATATTTTTTGATAGCTTTAAAGCGTCTGGTAATAGTTACCGTCCGCGGAAATGGTCTGGCAATGTTGATTATAATTTTTTTATCAATATTTTGTAAAACGTACAAAAAAATCAGCCATCAGGATTTAAGAAAAGTTAGTAATATTTTTACCTACCTTTAGCACCCTGTACTGGACAAATGGCCGTCGGGCCAATATAGCAAGTATGCAGACATTAAAAGTACATACTAACACTATATTATCCCATACATTTTAGTCATGATAAAATAAGTAAGGTTTGGCGGCACTGGGATCTTGCTCTATATTTGTATATTATATATATCATTGTCTGAGTACCCACAACACAAGCCTTCTTGGCTTACCGTGGGACTAACAAAGAAAGGTACCCGACTGTCCGGTTCTGATTTGATTATATTATTTTTTCCTGCTCTCAAACATTTACTCAAACCAGCCATTAACTAGCAAGTTGCTTGAACATCACTTTCTATAGGAGTTAGAAGATTTAGTATTTTTTTAGTAATTTGGAGGACGATTTCTCTCAATAGGTTGAGTTTTATTTTATACTACTCTATAACATATAAAAATATGAACTGACCTTGTAAGTCAATTTGTGTAAGAGTGTCGCTACAATATTTATTTATTTTTAAGGAGTACGATTAAGCTCCAAATGTGTTTAGTTTCTGTTTTTACAGCGTTTACCTATTTTATTTACGCTACACAGTAGGTATATACTGTTTCTAATTTATAAATGTAGTAACTTAGACCATACAGAAATTAGAATATTCCATAAAATTTTTATTGGTAACCAATTCTCCGGAAGATGTCTGTCTGTACAATAGAACGTGCTATCGTTTGTTCTTCGTGGTTTACCTAGATGCGTTTTAAACAATTCGTTGCCTTACAAGGGAACTCTCGTTGCTGTGACATCCTCATCACCTACCTGTTGACTTTTGGTTTCGTTCTTATTAATTCCAGTAGGAACGAATATTAAGTATTTGGCGTGAACAGATACAGCCACACGTAGTATGTTTGTTGGAACAATGGCGCCAGAATAAGCGTTTCTGTCATCAGGCTCTCGCCTCTCGGCTTCTATATGTAACACAGCAAAGATCTGGGGGCACGGCAGTGCCCCCACCAAGTCGAGCAAAAAAGCACGGCCGTACCATCCTTTTCTCGAAGCAATTCAGACCATTTTCGACCCCCTGTAACTTCGTTGTGGATAAAACTAGAAGACTGAATTTTCAGTAACCATGCAGGCATTGTAAAGACACGGTATATTTCAAATTTCATTCAATTTGAACCAGTATTTTAAGAATTATAACGGGTCAAATTTCTTAATTTTGTCACTCACTGACTCACCGATCATCAAAATTCTAAGGCACTTCTAGCAGACCTAGAACCTTCAAATTTGGAATATAAGTAGTGTATGAATCAAGGAAAAACTAAAAAATCTAGAAAAGACCGCAAAGAAAATTAAGCCCATACAGCCAAGTCTTCAGTTAAATTTTTCAATATTGGCTTTATTCGTAACGATGTTTTATGTTTTATTTATACATATATACAATAAGTAGAAGGTACCGAAAAGGAAAAAAGTAGAACTGTCTACAAAATACAAAAAGAAATGAGATCCCATCAAAAACAATACTTGTCAAAAAAACCAAGTCTCGCAACTCAGTTGTTCTGCGGTAAAAAGTTGTGAGATCCATGTAATACCAAGTCGGTTATTAATTTATTCAGTCTCTACTTAAGCGACTTTCTGTCTTAATACGTCCAGTCTCTAACACCACGATCGTGGTCCATAACAATTGAAAATCAATTGTGTCTGGAATCCCCGTACTCGAAGCATTAAGTTGTTACGTAATAATTAACAGCATCTTATAGTGACGCATATCAATATTAAAATTCTTTAATGTTTTATATAAATATATTGAGACTTGGCCATCGCACTCTGAATTTACATGTGTTTTCAGGCGATTGAATTTACACGTGTTTTCAGGCGATGGCCAAGTCTCAATATATTTATATAAAACATTAAAGAATTTTGATATTGATATGCGTCACTATAAGATGCTGTTAATTATTACGTAACAACTTAATGCTTCGAGTACGGAGATTCCAGACACAATTGATTTTCCATTGTTATGGACCACGATCGTGGTCTTAGAGACTGGACGTATTAAGACAGAAAGTCGCTTAAGTAGAGACTGAATAAATTAATAACCGACTTGGTATTACATGGATCTCACAACTTTTTACCGCAGAACAACTGAGTTGCGAGACTTGGTTTTTTTGAAAAGTATTGTTTTTGATGGGATTAGTACTTACCCATACAAACTCCAGGCTGGTGCTCCATCAGATACGGCCACACGTAGTCAGTCTGTTGGAACAGAGGCGCGAGTATAGGCGTATCCGTCATCAGGCTCTCGCCTCTCCCGGCTTCTATAAGCAGGACTGATGCACGCCGCCCCTCGCTCAGCCGAGACGCAAGCACGCTGCCTGCGGAGCCTGCGCCTATGATGATGAAGTCGTACTCTGCTAGAGGCCCTTTAAATCCTGTAATAAGCGAGTAATAATGTGAAATTTCCAGCGCAATGTGACGGATAGATGTATGATTTCAATTCTCCTATTTAATCGCCTAGAAGTTTGCAAGGATGGAATGGGTTTAGTAGATTGGTCGCATCGCGTCGCCAGGGTATCACCTATGACAGATACACACACACACACGCACTACGCAACCACGTGGTTGGGTTAACGAACGAGTGTGGAGGGTCTGTCGTGAGTATCGTGACATTCATGACATGACTGTGCGCCGCTGTGGTACTTTCGGTTAATTTAAATCTGCAAGTTAAAAAAACGTAGGTACGTAACATACGTGTGCGCTAGAATCTAGAATACCGGCTTTAGGTACTAGTTCTAGAACAATATTCTAAGACTAGCTAAGTAAACGAAACTCAAAATCGTAGAAAAAAAAAGCGGCCAAGTGCGAGTCGGACTCGCCCATGAAGGGTTCCGTACCATTTATGATGTATTAAAAAAAAACTACTTACTAGATCTGGTTCAAACCAATTTTCGGTGGAAGTTTGCATGGTAATGTATATCATATATTTTTTTTAGATTTTTCATTCTGTTATTTTAGAAGTTACAGGGGGGGGGGGGGGGGGGGGACACACATTTTTTCACTTTGGAAGTGTCTCTCGCGCAAACTATTCAGTTTAGAAAAAAATGATATTAGAAACCTAAATATCATTTTTGAAGACCTATCCCTAGATACCCCACATGTATGGGTTTGATGAAAAATTTTTTTTTTTAAATTTTTATGACGTATTAAAAAAAAACTACTTACTAGATCTCGTTCAAACCAATTTTCGGTGGAAGTTTGCATGAGAATGTATATCATATTTTTTTTTTAGATTTTTCATTCTGTTATTTTAGAAGTTACGGGGGGGGGGGGGGGGCACACTTTTTACCACTTTGGAAGTGTCTCTCGCGCAAATTATTCAGTTTAGAAAAAAATGATATTAGAAACCTCAATATCATTTTTAAAGACCTATCCATAGATACCCCACACGTATGGGTTTGATGAATAAAGATTTTTTGAGTTTCAGTTCTAAGTATGGGGAACCCCCAAAATTTATTGTTTTTTTTCTATTTTTGTGTAAACATCATAATGCGGTTCATAGAATACATCTACTTACCAAGTTTGAACAGTATAGCTTTTATAGTTTTGGAAAAAAGTGGCTGTGACAGAATCGGACAGACAGACGGACATGACGAATCTATAAGGGTTCCGTTTTTTGCCATTTGGCTACGGAACCCTAACAAAATAGTGATTGTTGCATACCAGTATATTACTTTTACTTAGGATTAACCTTATTTAAGTTCACACTTACCAAATCTCAATACGAGTTCGTTGACGCTCGAAATAATAAAAGCAAATGTAGAATGACTGAATAACCAGGTGAAAATAGTAGCTAGTAATTTTCCCGTAAAAACCGTGACTAGTCGGGACTTGGCGAATAAGGAAAGATATATCTACTTATAGGCATTATGTTTTATTACATGTAGGTAGTTGAGATGCAATTAATAACCAACGTGGGCAACATCCACCGAGATTTATGTTTTTTTTAATAATTATGTACGTTCCCCGATTTATCGAAGACTGCTTGACCGGTTAAATTAATTAGGCATTTTAATTAACAAAGATAAGGGTAGCAGAAGCTTAAGTTCAGAATTTTAGATTTCATTTTGACCTTAAAATTGTATAGGCCTATCGAGGTCATAATTTGCATTTTGCAGGAAGCGGTTGGAACCTGTATTTTTAATTTTTTTTCATTCAATTAACAGATCTACAAACAGATTTAGACGATCGGTTTGGCCTAGTGGGTCACTACCCACTGGTCTGGTTTGCAGGGTCGCTACCCTGCCAATGAAGCCGATAGTCCTGGGTTCGAATCCCGGTAAGGGCAATTGTTTGTTTGAAGAGCATAGATATTTGTTCCCGAGTCTTGGGTGTTTTCTATGTATTTATGTATTTGTATATTATATATATGATATATATCGTTGTCTGAGTGCCCACAACACAAGCCTTCTTGACCTTACTGTGGGACTTAGTCAATCTTTGTAAGGATGTCCTATAATATTTATTTATTTAAATGTCACCTGAGGATATAAATCTACATGTATGTTTTCTGTGCGGGGAAATGCTCAAAGAGTAACCAGTCACTCACATCCGCGGTGGGACTGATGGAACGCAGTATGAAAGAGATTGGTATTGGTTAGCAACTGGAACGAGTTTGTTCAATAGCATGTCTATGTCTAAAATATTATGTCCATTTACGATAACTAAAGAATATTGCCAAATTAATCTCAATCTTAAAAATTGTGGGTTCAACCCTTGGTAGTGTTGTATGTTGTATAGATCAGAAAAATCGTTCTCGAAAAAAATTCAAAAACATAACTAAAAATTCGGTTCGGTGAGGATTCTTACCATACAAGAGATTAATGATATAGGTTTGATCCATGTAAAGCCCAGTTCCTAATAAAGTCCACTTTTTAAATAATATACCATTTTTACAAAAACGGTAATCAATGTTTTCTAAACCAATTTATTTATTTTTGGATCCGAAATAAATAAGATGGTCCAATAATTTTTGGATCTAAAATAAATAAGTGGGTAAATAAGGTTGAGTTGAACCAATTAATGTAGGTTCTTGAAATTTAAAGCATAGGTATTCTTCAAATGTGTAACCAAGGGAGGATTTTGTAAATTTAAATATGGGGTTGAAAGTTTTTAACACGCTTTTGTTAGGTCGACCTGTATGTAAGTATGTAATGGAATCTAAGATAACTATTTTAACCATCTTCCAAGGATCGTAGTGTCATGAAAATTGGCAGCTGTATGTAGTTCTGATGACAATACAATAATTTGGTACTGTCGAACTGATCTGACGATGGAGCCGGAAGATATGAACTGGAACTTCGTGATCGAACATCGTATCATAGTTGTGTTTGGATTTGTTAGAAAAGTCTTGTAATGAACTTTGACCACGATTAGGTTTCAAGGACTGATGATGAAGCCGGAAGATGGCATTTCATGGTGGAATATCGTATCATAGTCGTGTTTGCACTTGTGAGAAAGGTCACGTAATGGACTTTTTACGTGCATTTATAAAAGCGTGTTATTCTAGTGTTTTTTAAACTATTAATTTATTAACATACGCAGACGAAGTCAAGGACGGACCCTAAATAACTATATATATCGCTCCTGGTCAACTCCGGAGTGTGATAGCCTAAGGGATGAAGAATGCTTGAGAATTTGTGAGATGACGGATAAAACGGAGTCTAGTTTTAAATGTTAAATCTTAGTTATAGGTACTAAGTAGTATCGTTTCACAGTGTATAATGAATAATCTACTCGATAATGTTTTTTGTATAAAAAACCATGTATCAATAGTGTAGTTTTTTAGCTTAATAACATTGTTTGTTGAACAATAACAATGTAACAAAAACTAATATTTCAGGGGTTACTGACTTACATGAAGGCCTTTTAAATTAAAACTTTAACACCGAAAATATGTCTGGGTATATAATACAGCAGGCACCTGTCTGGCTCATGATGATTACTATTGATTACATGATGACTACGTGGGGATTCATTTATGACGCAGAACAGATTGAATAAAATTCCAGAAACAGGAGTAAAAATAAAAATTGAACTTATAAGGCAATTATTAATATTTGTATGTTTAAAAAAGCCTTAAATATGTAACAATATTTAAATGCTACTAAAATGATACGCTTAAAATACAAGTTTACATGTTTTTTTTTCTGGATTACCTGCAGTATTTAGTTATTACGTTAACTAAAAGACGAATCGGATTTAAAAAAAAAACGTATTAATAAGTAGAAATGTCTGCAAGCGATGTTACCAATTTAAATTAAAGTAATAAATTATTAAAAATCACATAAATATCATTAAACAATTGGGATTCATTCTTTATAGTTATTTATTTGTGAAATACAAAAAATGCACATGTCAAAAAATCGCACGAATTTGTCAATTAATGCGGTAATCGATATGAAGCTCGATTATTAGTGGCACATGTTGTTACACTGTTTGGTAGAAATAGATATGGACGCATTATCTTAACATTATCACGTCCATCATACGCCCGTCGAGTATTTTTAAAATCAGCGAGATGTAAGGATTATATATTATATTATCAAAAAAATTACCCAAAGTTACCTTAGCGTTTCAGTGAAGTCCGGATGCTTTTATTTTTATTTTGTGTCATTAAAAACGAACTAACGCAAAAGTGAATACTATGACGCCCTGACACACACGTTTTGGTGCGTTAATATCAATAAAAAAAAACATGCAAATAATTTATTTAAAGTACCTATCATTTACGTCTAAATAAATTCGTAGAAAATATTACCTACCTTTTGGAAGTTCATACTGGTCCCTTAAAATACCAAAAATGTCTGGTTCTGCTGGATTTAGGGGAAACATACTGGTATTCAGCATCGCTTCCACCACCCTACTCCTGATCCGTTCAGGATAATCTGCCACCCTCTTTTCCCTCGTATAACAATACGGTTCATCACAAGGTTTTGGAACTGCGTAATCTTCATTAAATAAAGTATCTTCAATATCATCACTGCTAATCGTAATAATAAGTGCGTATAATAAAATGATATGTTTCAAGGCAGCCATGCTTCTGCCGTGGGTTCTAAGCTGCGACTGTTTTTTTGATTAGATGTACGGTTGCGGGATGCCGTTATCCGAGGGATCTGGTTAAGCTTCAGCGTGTTCGATTTGCTACTTTTTGCATATTCTTTTATTACTCTTTATAAGAAGCAATAGATTTTTACACATATTTATCACGTTTAGTAGCAACAGCAATGTTACAGCAACTGTATGAATGAAAGTACATTGTCTTAATAAGTACACTGTCTCAAATTAATTACGCAGCCATCATTATTTATACACGTTATTGTTACTACCTATAATAAAATAAGTGGGTGGAAAAATTAGTTTCGATTTAGTCGCTTGTCATCTCAGCAGTTACTTCCCTATACTCATATTGTTATTTTAAGCCACACAATCCATCCACCTGTGACGTGCATGTAGTTTTTTGTTACTACGATTACCGGATTATTGTTTTGATGCGTAAATAGTATCATCTAGAGATATCTTAATTGATATGTACCTCTAAAAGTCTAAACTATTGGAAAGACATTAATCAAATCTGTAGTTATATTGTTGCTATTAAACTATGTACCTACAAAGTGATAGTAGCTGTAAAATTGAATGAGTTTAATGTCTTTTCAAAAGATTTTTCTTACACTCTTTTGGAATCCATCGTTTGAAAACTTGTTTTATAAATCCACTCTTATTGATGAAGGGGTTCAGAAACCTGTTGGTTCCGCGACGCGAATCTTTTTGCCGTTCAATGCTCCCATTTGTGATATAGCGGTAAGTATACATAGCTTCAGTTCTGTATCGATATCGATATATAGTATATATCGATACAAAACTGCGTTTTTTTGTAATTATGGTAGCATCGGTGTCATTTACAACTATTGGCTAGTTATTCGGTAAATCAGATTTTCATGGTCGAGCCACTCATAAGTATATACATATTTACTTATTATATTTAGTCAGGTCATAAGTTCTGTCACAAAGGTTTTGACTGATGTAATGTATTACAAAGCTTTTAATAAAAAAGTGAGCCTTGATTAAAAGCTTATTTTATACCGATCAAAACGTAATATAATTAGTTTTAAATTTAGAACGCGACTTAATTTACTCCTTTTTTACTTTGGGATTGTCGTTAGACACGAATACGCGGCTGGATTGTGAAAAAAGATATACTTCACAAAAAGGAGTAAAAATCAGTGTCACATTAATAAAATAGGTAAAATTGCTCATTTGTTCGAACCTACTGTATTAGAACGCTATTTTATTACCAGAATTTAGTTCTCCGACAAGTCTGTACTTCAGTTAATAACGTTCAAAGTTAGGGTACGTTTCAGTAACTCGCTTATTTTTGACTGCCATCCAACGACATGTACAGTTTAAAAAAGAAAATACAAATAGGGATCAATATCACCTTGAGCAGGCCGCGTATTTTTTGCATGTTTTTTTAAGTATAACTTTTTTTTCGAATATTACATAGAATTATGCAAAAGAGAGACAGAAAATTACAATAAATTATGTGTATTGTAAGTGATTCACCATTAAATAAGTTTTCAATCCATATATATGAATAATAAGAGATCTGTCCCTATAAAAAATTTATCAGTAAAAATCTTTGTGACGGAACTTATGACCTGACTAAGTAGTAACCAATGATCCTATCAATATCATAAATGTTAAATGAGAGCCAAGTTCAGTATTAAGATGTGTCGTTGTTGACTTCGCCGAGGAAAGAATCGGCATAAAAACTAGCCCAGACAAATCCTGAACTTTAGTTACATCCCAAGTGAACAAGAACTTGGCACCCACTGACCTATCACACATAGACAGTTAGTCCTCATAAGGCTAATCTGCCAAAAGTGAAGCCGAAACACGATCGATGTGTGCGTGCGACGCTCGTCTTACGCTCAGCGACACACAAAAAGCGATATACAAAAAGGGGTTGCCAGTGTTAATTTATTCCCCTCAAAGCAGAGGAATTTTAACCACATCCTATTACTTAGCTATCAATCATTTGGAAGTGTGTATGTAGATATTAAATTTGTAGCAAAAGCTTTCAAGGTTTCTTTTAGGGACTTTGCATTTCTGTTCTTTGTGAAATAAGGTTTAAATAAATAAATGGTTCTTTTTTATTTTACAAATGTGCACAAAATAATAGCAATAATTTTCTGAGCCTATTTACAAAGAGTGGCGTTAAAATTTTGTTAGCAACATATCAATGTAAACTGTAGCTGAAACTTTCCGTCCATCTCGCAGATAGAAGCGGATCAGTCGGAAATCTATAACGAATATTACACAAAATAAAAATATGAATTTAAAATGTAATTTTATAAAAGACAAAACATAATTTGAAATAAAAGAATGAAAAACTAAAAATGAATATAATTTTCTATAGTCATACAAGGAACTTAAAGTAAGCATATTAATTTTATCAATGTTATTGGTCATGCCTCATTTGGAGGAAAAAAGATTCATATCACCTGGCAACATTTATAAGTATTGGCGGCTCACGAAAATTTGGATTTTTGTATTTACAATTACGTAAAAATATCCCATTAAACTCGATACTTACGCGTGAAATGTTATATCAGGCGGTTTGTTTTTATTCACTGATGTGTTGTGACACCCATTCACCGCACAAACAATCATCTTTCTTGTATTTTTTAATTTATAACCGAGAGGTGTAGGTACACAAACCAACTCGACCTTGAGTACTTCGAGGGCCGTTCGGATACGATGACAAGAGTGCGACATTATGTCGTACTCGAAATGGCTTCACTAGGGATGTACAGACTAGGCATCTATGCTAATTATAAATCTATGTTGGCACCCATATTACCCATACCCATGTACTCATACATCTCAATTCTTGTCTCTGTCTGTCTTAGGTCTGTAACCACACAATTGCTCAGCTGCATGAAAAATTTCAACTTGCTAGGTCATCTGGAAGTGGGTTAGGTTTTTGATTTACAGTCAGTCAGTAAGAAAAATCGCGATTTGTTAAATCTTAATAACCGGTTGAGATATTTATGAAATGTGGTGTTCTAGTTAACCTGAGTCTTGATAATTAAACCAAATTTCATGTTTATGTTTAATACATTTTGAGTTACGTAGGGATCAAAAGTGGTACCAAATGGTTCGTGTAAAATAAACACACGGTCGCTGCGTCGCCCGTTCTCTTCTTTTGAATTTGGCTTGACACGCTGCCGCGTGTCTAGTTTTTCGTTATTTTGTACTACATACAGGTCAAACTAAAGTCTCCGACGTAAGAGTAGGCGGGTATTACTTATGTATAATTTATTTATCTTCTTTATTGGCAGTAGACAGTAGTCTCGTCTATCGCAAATATTGAATTGTCAGTCATTGTGTATGAAAATGGTGAGTCGTTATTATGCGGGCTTTGAGTGGACGATCCACTACATGTTTTTTTTATGCATGTCAAACTCATACTTCTCTATTGCTAATTTCGGTACAAAAATCTATTTTAAATACAACGGGAAACGGTACAGTTAGTTTTATTTCTATAACATAGTTATTACAGTGACGTTAACGTCAAGATACATAGATTGGTTGTTTCACCTAGCTACAAATACTAACGGGTTAGGACAATTCATGTGCCAGTTCTTATGAATTCACCTGTCTTAGATACTCTTGACTTGGCCATACCAAGTTCAAGGTTTGTGAGGTTAAGTTAAGATTGATCATTTAGTTTGAGCGTTTAGTATTTTCTGTCAGATTGTTTTTTTTTTCATATTTTGATATACCACTTTTAGCAACGTTAGTGTTCTAATTGTATACAGTATCTTCATAAAATATTACACTAGCTACTGTTCATATATATAGAACTCATTTTCCTTATTCTGTGACACACTTTGTTGATAATTCTCTGTTTTCCATTTCCAAGCTTGTTTAAGTAGATCCGCGCCTTTTTCGCCGATCATCATGGCCGGCCCATTAGTGTGTGCAGCTATATGTCTAGGAATTATACTGCTGTCGATGACCCGTAGTTTTTCTATTCCATACACCTTCAGTTCATTGTCTACTACGGCGTCTGGGTCAGAGACTGGGCCCATCTTGCATGTCGCTATTTGGTGATGCTCCGTCTGCGTGAGCTGGCGTAGCGCACATTCCCAGAACTCATCTGTATTAAATGTTCGATTTCTACATTCCGGAAAATCCGGCTGGAATAATGCTGATCCATATTTTTTAAACGGTGGCAAGTTACCCATTTTAATTACATATCGAATTCCGGCAAGCATTGTTGCTACGTCTCTCGGATGTGTTAGGTAATTGTGCACAATTATCGGTGGGCTTAACGGATTCTTATCCCTTAATTCTAAGTAGCCTCTGGATTTTGGATATAAGAGCATTGGAAAGGTGCTCCAGGTTTCTCGATTGACGATGGGTCCGTAGGCGGGGTTGAATACGTCGTCTCTTATCCTCATTCCTTGCCGGATGGCTCCACCTCCGTCGGAACCGAGTGAACCTCCAATGGATAGCAACTCGAGGTCTACATAAACATCATCTTCATGCGGCACTTCCGTTTTAATGTAGCCAAGTCCTTCGACTCCACCAGGAGAAGCAAGCGGACCATCACCATAATTAATCCACCTTATTATATTGGGTAGATTAGCCTCTCTCGATTCTATTAAACTGATGTTCGACGTATTTAACGTAAACACTATCCCGTCAAATGAAATGTGATCATACAAAGTCCTGCCAACGCTTAAATTTTGAAGTACAGTTATGTTAAACTTTTTTAAGTGGTTCTCTGGGCCGATTCCTGATAACATGAGAAGTTTAGGCGATTCTATAGGTCCTGCTGATAAAATAACTTCCCTCCTTGCTTTTACCGTGTATCTCATGCCATTTCGTACGTATTCTACACCAGTTGCGGTTTTGGTAGCTTTATCAATAACCACCTTTGTAGCTCTGGTTTCTGGCAAAATGTGCAGGTTTTTCCGGTTTTTGTGGGGATGTAAATACGCTTTAGCAGCGCTGTGGCGATGACCCTTGGAAGTTGTGGTCTGCGCGTATCCCAAGCCTACTTTGTCGGGGTCGTTGTAGTCGACTGTTTTATCGCCCAGAATTCTCCCAGCAGCCAAAAAAGCTTGTATCAAACGGGTTCTAAAATTAGAAAATAAATAACAGCTATTATAATTGGTCATATACTAAAGAAAAAGTGACTCAGCTATCCAGTGGCGGAGGCCGGATTCGAACCGGCATCTTCAGCTATCGTGGCTGACGTCATGGACCTTTAGGCCAAACCTTCACTATATATTATATACTTAGGTAGGTTATGGATCAGTGATCTGAAATAAACGGGTTTTTATTTATTTAGTAGTGTATTGTATAGTGGCCACCAGATACGAGTATATCGGAGCGGCCAAGGTGGTCAAAATTTCTAAAAATGCATTTTAGTCTTGATAACAGAGGCTTAGTAGGATTGGCCTCCTTGATTTATCCGATGGCGACTGTGTAATAGTGTGATTACTTAAAAAAACCACAAATCAAAACATTTGATAAAATAATCTGATTTGTTCCCAAATACCAAAGTTAAAAAAAACAGCGACTCAAATCATCTTAAAAGTATTATTTATTTATACTCGCAACACATTTAGACAGTTGTTAAACGCAGCACAATTATTTACGAAAATACTGTGTCTCGATATTTGTTTAAAACATCATCAGATGATCAGTTTCATTTCCGATGTTAAGAAAAGCAATAGGATTTTTTATGGCATATTCGGCCAGTTGTGTGCAGAAACTCACCTCAATGGTGGATTTTCAATAGAAACTTTTCCACTGTGACCTTTATAGGGATTTTCATTGTTTTGCATGAGGTTTGACCTTTCTAGTTTCATGTAATATGGCAGCACGTCCTCGTATGACCTACAAACCAAAGACTTTACGAGAATTGTTCTGAGAATTATGGCTAATAATGTTTATGGCGATAGGACAGGATACGAAAATTAACAAGACAGTTATCTACTGCCAATACGAACCAGCCGTAATTCCCGTCCCGAGCTATTCTGTCCCAATCCTCGGGCCGCCCTCTTGTATAAAGCATGTAATTGATGACACTGGTACCGCCAACAGCGCGGCCCCGGGGCCAAAGGCAGCGGCGGCCTTCCATACCTGGGGAACATTTAAAAAATGCTGTTGTAACAGGAATATGGAAATTCGACCAATGTTGCCTTCGCTAGCACCATCATCTTTTCGTTTGAATTGCGAACATGCTTTCTAAACAAGATTGCGAGGATACGGTGTTGTTGCTTTAAACTAGAGGCTTAGATAGGTAGGTAGGTACCTAAACACACGCCCGGCTGTGGCTCCGTCCTGTACTGCCACGCGTACTCCGTCCGTTGGAAGTAAGGCGCGAGCGCTGGCACGTCGGTGAGGATGTTCTCCGCTCTGCCTGCCTCCAGCACCAGCACTGTGACGTCACGTTGCTCGGTCAATCTTGAGGCCACAGCGCAACCTGCCGAGCCTGCGCCTACCACCACGTAATCGTATTCTGCCCACGCGTCCGTTTGACCTGAAGTAATAATTGCAAGATTATCTATATCTGAAAACACCCTTAGCGTGTTTGAACTATATTACTCTCATAGAGGCCCACCACCCTGAGTGCTTGAAGTGTTCTGCCTAATAATTAGCCAGATTATATCTGTAATTTGACAAATTATTTTACTTTTAAACAGTGACTCTTTGTCGAATGTTAAATTTTTGAGACGATTATAACGAGACGAGAGTTAGGCGATCTTTATCTATTACCTTTTTATCCGATTATATTATGTATAAGTATATTATATATTTACGTTGTAATGCAAATTACGGTTGTGGGACATACGCACTTTCAATACCAATATTGAGCGTGCGTAATTTTGTAAACCGCATTATTGTCACTCCGGTTTTATGACGCAACGCCGTATGGAACTGGATTTTCACGATGCGATTTTGTGACCATGACCGTTTTAAAGGAAATTATCTGTCTCATATTTCATGAACAAACATAATCTCGTTATCTGCTTAGGAAACAGTGCTTAATTGCTCTTACTCTGCATGCTATTTTCTAAGAGAAAGTGTGGAATTATCATCATAAACGTCAACTTTCTATGAAAAAATGACGTATATAATGACATTACTGACACTTCGACACCTCCACACTTTGTTCGGTCAAAGTAGGTGCAAAGGTAGCTTAGACGGACTTTATTATCCTCTTAAAAATGCATGAGCAAAATCTTGAAACAGGCGAATTGACGCTTACTTACCGCCAGGCAACGGATATGTATCTCTCAGAAATCCGAAAAAATCAGTAGATGTCGTAGTTAGTCGTCTTGCTGGTGAAAGAGCCCTCATAGCCAGGTCCATCATGGCTCCTCGAGGTCTCGTTTGGGATGTCGAATTTGAGGGATCTTTAAACTGGAAGACTCCTTGCGATCGTATTAACATATCTTGCTGGCATTTTGATATTACTAATGCCTGTAGTAACATTAATGTTCCAAGTAGACGTAACATTGTAGGATTTAAAATGTTCTAAATAGAAATTGGAATTAACGAACACTTGTTATATTCTTCATTTATTGCTATAAAAATGATATTCCGTCCTTTCCATGTTTTAAGTTTCAGGTCCTTTCTGAACTTTAAATCCTAATCACGAGGTAGACTCCCCTTTTTACACAATATACGCGATATAATCTATTCAATTTAACCTATAAAAATAATATTTCCGACTATAAGGTACACTGTATTCCAAAAGAAAATCTCATATCTGATTATTCCGTATGCACTTTTACTACAAAAATACTCTTGTAATTCAATATTGCGCCGCTTTTATAAAATTTGCACCACCACGAAGAAAAGTTTGCTTCACACCATATTCTAGCAAAACGGCTAGTATTACGAGCCCTTATGAGTCAAATTTCCTTAAACATGTAATTGCAATTGCACCGTGTCAAGGCGGCGATCGGTGGATAATTGACGTCGAAGATATGTTTACACTTTTGCTTTTTACTTCTTTGTAATAAGGCGAAAAATGTATACATATCTTTGACGTCGACTCAATATGCGAACTCAGAACGGGCTCAAGTAGAGCATGGACTAAAAACAGGTGACAAGGGAATGTAGATCTTGGTTACAAATCTTAATATCACTTTTAAATACATCGAATTTCAGATCCATTATGATATTGTTTTGTGTGAGATAACATTAACGACAATGTTAATTTTTTTATAGTGGAAATTTAGATAGTATACGATTTGTGTTAGTAGTCCATACGGAAATAATTTTACGACAACAATTGCAACGAAGTTTTGCCTACATTTTAACGCGTATGATTATTATTAGATCTTTAAGAGGAATTCCTAGTTGCGATTGTTCCATACAAACGGTCTCGACTGTTTCCTTCCTGGATTTTGAACCTAGAGCAATGATTTTTAAAATAAGATCAATATCATCAATATCTGTGCCGCTATGTTTTGCTTTTTTGGATTATTTTATATTAGAAGGACTTACAGCGCCTCGAAAATCGCAAAAACGGCTCAATTGAATTGGCTGCAAAAAAAAAGGCCTAGTGTACAAATATGACAACAAATATCAAAAAATCAAAACATAGTGGCATAGATTATTACTTCCTCTTGCAGTTTCCTAAATTTCATAATGATTGGTTGCGTTTTGGAGGAAGAAACAGTCGAGAGCCAAACCTCGATGTTTGAGTTTCTTAAGTGGGAATTTTAGTCCGAGCTGCAGTTGTCCTTATTGCACACACGCACTCCCGCCCACCGCAGCGCGACAGAAACATAGCTTCAAAAAAATCGAGATTTGAAAAGTTTCTCAGCTAGGAATTGCTCTTAAGACAGAAGAAAGGTAAGGAAGAAGGAGGTTGATAATTTGAAATTGAAACTGCTTTTTAACCGACTTCAAGATTTCAAAAGAGGAGGTTATCAATTCGGTTGTGTTTTTTTTTTAATGTTTGTTACTCCATAACTCCGTAATTTCTGAACCGATTTTGAAAATTATTTTTTTGTTTGAATGTATATATATACAGATTGGTCCCGTTTTTTTCAAAACTCAGTTCTGATGATGGGATCCATGAGGAATCGAAGGAACTCTTCAAATGTGAAAGGCATGCATATAGTGATTTTTGTATTTTCTGTAACAAATCAAGCATTTACATTTAAAAAAGTGACATTTGACGAAATGGAACTGCTGATGATGATCAGAATGGAACTCTTCGACGACGCATAGTACACGTTTGGCGATTTCTCCTCTTCGCTGTGTTTGTTAAGTAAATTAAATTTTCAAAACAATTTTTTGTCAGGTTCGAGTTCTGACGATGGGGTCCATGAGGAATCGAGGGAACTCTTCAAATATGAAAGGCATACATATAGTGATTTTTGTATTTTCTTTGACAAATCAAGCATTTAGATTAAAAAAAGTGACATTTAATGAAGTGGAGTTGCTGATGATGAACAGAACGGAACTCTTCAATGATGCACGTTCACGTTCACGTTTGGCAATTTGTTCTCTTTGCCAAGCAGTTAGGTTTTCAAGGCACATTTTTATATTTCTATCCTATTTAGTTTTTTTAATAATTATCTGGTGCTTTATTTCATGCATGATTTGAAATAATTTATCTTAAATACAGTCGAATACCCTATTGCGGGTAGGTATCTTACCAGTTAACCATAGGGTAAAATCTGAAATGTGTCAAGGTGGGTGCAGTCGAAAAAAAAAATATGTTACCTCCTTTTCTACATAATTAGGCGTAGGACGCTGTCTTTTTCATTTCATTGTATGAAATCTCAAATCAACAATAATCTACCTTTCACTGGTCTCCCTCAATGAAGTCGGTTTTTTTTTCTTAAAAATTATGTTTGTGAACTCTTCTAGTACTATGTGCTTACTTTAGTTTAGTGTAATATGATTCAAATACAATAAGTACATACATACATTAAGGGTGGTCCAATGGTAATTTATCACATTAAAGGCATTTCTGACGTCGCAAGGTAAACCGCATGCAGTGTAAGGACTTAGTCGTCCGTAGTTCATTGTCATATCACTCATATCTCAATGAAAACACGCTATCAGTACTTTATTAAAACATATTAAATATAAAACAATATTTTTAATATTTTTAATTTACCATAATGCATAACTTATTTTTGAATACATTAACTTACAAACTACCTACTTAATCTAAAATTACTTGCGAGTGTATGACTGAGTTATAACTAGTTCTGCACACTACTTGTAACAGGTTCATTGTTATGTTTTTACCTATTTATGGATAAGTATCTAATCATCTCGTATACCTGCAGGAATGGGTGCCCTTCGACCTTCGATAGTTAGTAAAACGATGATTTATTTTGCGTCAAAAAATTGGTAAATAAATATGTACTTTATCTTGTCTTCGTTTGATTAAAAATTCGACATCGACTTTGCATCACAGGGAAATAGGAGGCCTTATAGACATAGTAATCGGTTGTAAAAAGCGCATATTATATGTTCGCCAAATAAATAAAAAATCTGTGTACTGTATAGTATAATAAATCTTAATGATTGCAGTCTTGTTTTGTGTGTTAGCCTATAGGCTTCATGGTCAATACCCACTGGTCACTATTGCAGTATCGAAGACATATATGGGTAAGGTCTGAAGCCCTGGGAGTCATCGCGCTGACAACATAAAAGTCGTCTGGTTTCTGACCGTGAAAGATTATTACTTTGATAGCAAATAATTTTGGTTGAGTCGTGAATATCGTTTGTAGACTTCAGATTTTATCGTCTCCAATCTTCCTTTATCATATCAGCGGCTTTTTCGGCGATCATGATAGCTGGCGCGTTGGTGTGCGCAGAGATGGTCCGCGGGATGACGCTGGAGTCGACGACGCGTAGGTTTCGTACGCCGTATACTCGTAGCCTTGGGTCGACGACGGCGCGAGGGTCACTGGCGGGACCCATGCGGCACGTGGCGATTTGGTGGTGCAGCGTCGCTGTGAGCGTGCGCACCGCACACTCCCAGTAGGCGTCCGAGTCGAAGGGTATCTCGCGGCAAGCCGGGTACTGCGCGCGGTGTAACTTGGCACCAAACCGCTGGAACGGCGCAGTAGCCGCCAGGGCCTGCACGTGCCGCACTGCTGCCACGAATGCGGCCACGTCTTGCCCGTACGCGTCTGAGAGATAGTTCCCCCGCATGCGCGGATGGCTCCACGGGTTCTTGTCTTTCAACTCAATAAAACCATAAGATTTGGGATGCAGCAACATTGGGAACACACTCCATGTATCCTTAGTTCCTAATGATCCGAATGCTTCATCAAAAACTTTTTTTTTTATTCTCATGCCTTTGCGTACGGCTTTGCTGCCCCCAGGACCGCCGTCTGCGATGATTGATCCACCAATACTGATAAGTTCCATATCGGGAACAAGTTCGGGGTCGTCGGACACTGGCGTTTTAATATACCCTATACCTTCAACTGCCCCTGGAGATGCGAGGCTGTTGTCGCCGGTATGAAACCATTGCACAATAGAAGAAATTTGAGTAGCTTCCCGTTCAGAAAAGCTTACACCAGTGGTATTGAGTTCAAAAATAAGACCCGGAAAGCATATATGATCGTATAGCATTTTGCCTACAGGCAAATCTTTTATTAGAGGTACTCCAACTTGATTTAGATGCTCTTTCGGTCCTACACCAGACAACATCAGGAGCTGTGGTGAAGCTATTGGTCCCGCAGATAGTATCACTTCTCTACGCGCCCGCACTGTGTAAGTTAAGCCGTTTCTCGAATATTCCACACCATACGCAGTGTTCGTTTGGGAATCTATTAGTATTTTGGTGACAGTACTTAGAGGCAAGACATGGAGGTTCCGCCTCTTCTTGTGGGGGTGTAGAAAAACTTTAGCAGCACTTTGCCGGTGTCCGTGGTTTATGGTTACTTGCACTTTCCCAAAACCGAAACCGTGGGGAGCGTTGTAGTCAACTGTAGGATGTCCCAGGATCTTGCCGGCTTCCAAAAATGCTTTGATAAGCTTTGTTCTGAAATTAAAAGAATAATAGGTACTTTAATTACCTAGTATAATTTATTTACAAACATGTAACACAATTTTAGTAATTCTACATTTAATAAGGCACGGGAAAAGCTATTTTTACGCATATTTATTTATGTTAATGTATAACCTTCTAACCATCGACAGGGTCTAGTTAAATGTTCATGGTTTTCGAGATAATCGAACTTGGGCCTAAACCGACAGTGACAGTGCAAAAATATGATAACATGGAGCTGATTTGATGATGCAGTCGAGAGGTAGCCAAAGAAACTTGGTGATGGAAAAACGTAAATACATTGAGTTTAGGCCCATTTGAAAGGTCTCGAAGTACTTGATAGACATGCAAAGGAAAAAATGTACAGACGTCAAAATAAGTGTATAACAAACAATATTTTTGGCGGTTTCTTGTATTATTAACTTACTTTACGGGTACAAATTCAACGGGTAGTTCCCCTCCTTGGCTTCTATACGGATTCCTTTCAAATCCTTTTAAGTTAGCTCTCTCAGACTTCTTGTAATATTCTAGAACCTCATTATAGGACCTGTAATCATAAAAAAGTAGGTACGTATGTAGAAACAGGAACAAGAAATAGGTGTATCGTCAATAAATAATCACAACAAGCACATTTTCATGTAAAATGTTGCCAAGACGAAACCATAAGAACTGTCAAAAAGTTATCAAATCTATTATAGAGCCGAGCTTCTAACTCTACAAGCGATACAAGCCCTAACTTCATAAACTACACCTTAGTCAAAATATATGGCTTGGCCGTTTCACTGCCGTCACATGGGCGTAAATGTCTTATTATACAATACTTATTGTAGAAATAACATGGTCTTGGTAACTATTTACATAAAAATGTTGTCAAAACTATCTACATACCAAATTTCAACTAAATCGGTTCAGCGGTTATTGATTCCCTATACAAATTTCCATTCCCCCTTTTAGTATATAAATTTTTAGGCCCTAAGGGGGTCCCCTAAGGCCCTTAGGGCCTAAAAATTTCAAGTTTTTTTTTTGTTTGTGTACTAATACTATGTAGGATTACATACCAAATTTCAGCTTCCTAGGCCTTCAGGAAGTACCCTAAGGGTTTTGATGATCATCATAATTCATAATAATTTATTTGCGAAAAAAAGAGTTACAATAGTTCGTACATTATATTTTCAAGAAAGTCCATCCTCTTAGCCGTCCATACACAGCATGCAAATCTTACTAACTAGCTTAAATATGAAATATTTTATAAAATAACAATTTTATTTACAATCATACCTAAAACAACAACATAATTTAATAAATGATTTACAACGCCTTCAGATCAGAAGTAAAAAATAAAATAAAGAAGGGGGTGCATAAACATATAAAATTTAATTGAAATATAATGTCAAATATAAATAATAAAAGAATTAACTAATAACCAGAAACAATAATTTGATGTCAATTTTTTGCTTTAATTTATGTTGTCTAAGAGAAACGTCCCTACATTATAGTACTGTTTTTTCGCAACAGTTCTGCTACATTTTTCGAAAGCTATTAAAAGGTAGCCGTTGAATTTCGGGCGGCAACTTGTTAAAAGTTTTATACACATTATATAGCACTGCTTTGAGAAAAACTAAGTCCTTGGAACGTAATTGTGTGCCAGTCATTCGGGGTTTCTAGTGTTTCGAGGGTATATGTGTTTTTTAACAAAGACGCAAACCTCTAAAATATATAAACAAGGCAGGGGTAATATATTTAGTTTTATAAAAATGAGTTTACATGATTCGTCTGGGGCCACACCAAATATTGCCCTCACACATTTCATCAGTGAGTGAGTGACTGAGTGAGTGAGTCAGTGACGAAATCGGGGTTTTTTAGATATGAATAAAATCTAAAGTATGAGAGCTAACCAATTGAAATTTTTTATGCTTAATAGGTCCACTGTTGACATTATATCCCGAGAATTTTGTTTGTCTGGTATAATCCAAACCAAAGTTATGAGGGTTCAAAAAAACGACGAAGCGCTTCGAGAAAAGGTAGGTAGTGCCCTTGCGCTTTGCTTTGCTCGTCTTGGCGCGGGCACTACCGTGCCTCCAGATTAAAATCCAAAATTGGTCCCTGCAATTTTGACTTAATTTCAACTGTTCTTGTCTACTCCAATATCTATAGGTACAGTCGCCAGATATATGTGAGCGGCCGAGGTGCTCAAAGCTATCTGAACACTCTCTAGCGCCTTGACATTAGAGCCGTGTTCAGATATTTGTGGGCACCTTGGCTGCTATGATATAGCTAGTAGTATTGTAGAGTCAGCAGCAGAAGTCGCGCTAAGCGGGTAAGGAGCGTTTACTTTCTAAGGCTGTTTTAATATCATGTTAACCGCCTAAGTAAACATTTTTTTAACATCTCTTTCGTTTACCATTTTGTGCTGCCTGACTGTGTTGCCAATAAGTCATTACCATCCATAATTCCCGTCGGCGGCGATGCGATCCCAGTCCTGCGGGCGGCCCCGAGTGTAGATCATGTAGTTGATGACGCTCGTGCCCCCCACCGCCTTGCCCCGTGGCCAGAAGCACCTCTCGTTCTTCATACCTGAAAAAGTTGATTTCTTATTTAACATACAGGAATATGGTTACGGAATTTTTGAATGTGGTCTACATTTAAAATTTAAATCATGTAGTAGTACTGTAATGGATTTTTTTACCGCGGGGGTCAATTTCTTTGTTCTTCTAACTAATGGGATGGATTCTTTCGAAAATCGATCAAATCTGTCGGAGCAAACGAGATGTTTACAAAGTTTTTACAACGTCAGTATTATTTATTTATTAAAAGTAATTATCATTATCTATTCCGAATCAAGACTATACATATTTTATAGAAGATCCACCGGATATAGTTTATTTATAGAATAATGAACCTGATTTTCGATGTTAAAACCAATTGTCTTCTCAAAATGGTTTACACCTAAAAAATATTCCTTCCTTATAAAGCTTACAAACGGTGAAGTAACAATAATAAATGACATATAGCCATGAACCTCATTCGTTTACTAAATATTAGCACATTGTTGATAATATGTAGTACTAACGTATACCTATATTGCTATCTCACAAAACCGATGTTTGATTAGGCTAATGTCGAATTATGTCTTTTCCCCACCTTTTGCAAAAAGTGTTCCCAATGTCGATATTAATACGCAACACGATCACTTCTCACGTATTTTTTAACCCCTGACGAAAAAGAAGGGTGTTATATGTTTGACGCCATTGTCTGTCTGTCTGTATCTGGCATCGTAGCTCCAACGGGTGGACCGATTTCGATGCGGTTTTTTTTACGTTTGATAGAAATCGATTCAGCAGTTTGAAGAGTATCAGCTCTTTTTCAAAATGATGTGCGGCATTTTTGGCATATAATTGATATTTTTGGCATTAAGTGTAGGAGTTGTTTAATTTTTTTTAATTTAATACTTATTTATGGTGAGCATCTCCCAAAAACTCATAAGGGAGGTAGAGGATCGGTGCAAGGTTGTGATTTCATAGGAGTTATATAAACTAGCCTGAATATTCTAAATAATGTAATGCAATATTCTAAATGTGCTAAAATCTTTCTGAAATTGTACTGTATGTACGTATGCGAGTAAATATTTAGAATGATGCCAAAACTTCTCCAAAAGTGAAGTTGTGGACTGAAGTATAATTGAACAACTTAGATACTCACCCATGCATACACCTTCTTCACGTTCCATATAGTACTGCCAGGAGTAATCGGTAGATTGAAAGTAGGGTGCTAGAGCTGGGATGTCTGTAAGGATCATCTCCGGCTTGCCAGCCTCCAAAAGCAGCACAGTGGTGTTCCGATTTTCGGTCAGCCTTGCGGCGAGCGTGCTCCCAGCGGATCCAGCGCCTACGATTACGTAGTCGTATTCGGAGAAAGGCGCTTGAAGACCTGTAAAATGCAGTCAGATACTTCAATAGCTGAAATCATTATCAAGACATTGCACCTACAAAATCTTCTCTCCAATTTTCGTGATAATTTATCCCTGTACATTTATTATTTATTGATAGAGCGCCTTATGGCATAACTTCGTCATCACCATTTGTTTTTTTCTGTGTTGGGCAATGAAGATTTAATTAATAAATAGACAGACGGCAACGCGAGGAAGATGATAATGATGAATTAGACAGATTACGAGTATTTATATGTCAAATTTTTGGTGTTACTCCGAAGTAACTATTTGTATCTTACGATTCTTCTTTGCGCTTTTACATCGGTTTGTTATGGGTGATATAATAATGATCGAGTCAAAAATTCCAAGACGCAGGTCGAAGGCATATAAGAAATAAGAAAAAGACTTGTCGTATGCCGTTGGTTCCAGTTGAGAAAGACCTAACTATACCTACTATACCCAAAAACTGAGGTCGTTTACACTGGTCAAACACCGTTTCAAATCTAAATGGCTATTTTAATGGTAACATTGAATTAGCCTCAAAGGCAATAGGGAGAAACGAGTTGTTTTTGTTAAGATTCCTTTTTCCATAAACTAAAAAAACTTAAAAGTTTTCCTATAATAGAAATGCGGGTCAGTAGGTGCGACCAATTAGTAAATTTAATTCTCAATTCTCAAGCAAAACATTCGCCCCCAACATAACTGTCTATGAATAAAAATCAGTGAATCTGCGAATCTTGGTCACTGACATGCGTTTGCGCCAAATCCTCCGCGGTTTTTCGGTCAGTAAAAGTAGTTTTTAAAATAAATAGAATGTCGTATTTCCGTTTAAATAAAGAAAAAAAGCCGACAAGAAACCATTATTATGAAAAATATTAACCATTTATTATACTTTTCAAACGGCCGGCAAAGTTTTTGCTCAGTTCTTTGACCGCTTCGCGAATGGCATTGACCTTGCAAACCAGAATATTATCATAAACGACATCTGTAATTTATTATTCATACTTGAAAGTATAAACATAATGCAAAAGCTAAAATAGAACAGTAGGTAATTAATTATTATTTTAGTTGTCTAGTTCAAACACGCTCTTTGGTGTTTTTAGGTTAGTTATAAAATGGTTGTTTCTTCGTTTCTAAGGGTTAATTAAGGCTTCGTTTACGTAAAAATTAAAGCCTTGCTATTTTCTATGTTATAGATAGGAATCTGACATAATGACTGGTACTGTAGGTAAGCTGCAAGATAACTGCCCTCCCCCCCCCCGCATGAAACAGAAACTTGTTTGCAGGGGGGATGGGGGATCAGTTATCACTGCAGTACATACAAACACGTGAAAAGTAAAAAGTCAAGTGTAAGGCCATCCCACGTTTGGTTATTGAAATTAGCTATTTTACCTTGAAATTCTAAACCACTTTTCATTGTGTTATGTGTACTTAAATATAAATTAGGTACTCACCTTCTGGAAGCGGAAATTGGTCCCTTAGAAAATTGAAGAGGTCTCCTGCATTTTTGAGCGCATGATTTTTCGCCACTGTTTTTCTGACGTAATCTATTATGGGGCTTTGAGGATGCGGCCACAGTAACTTAGCATTTCTGTCATTATTATCTTGCTTTAGTATATCTGAGCTCTTCTGTAATTGGTCACTGAAAGTTCTCGATAATAAATCTTCATATTCACTTAGTTCATTTTCTGTTTCAACAAACGCTTCTTCTGTAAATACTGAAATGAAAACTGACAAAAATAGGATGATGGTTTTTAATTTTATTATCATTTTGAAATAATTCACTATTCTTCGTAAAAGGTGTTATAAATAAAAAAATAAACAAATAACATGAGAGATTCGAAAAAGTAGCTGGCCCCGACAACGGCCCGTGCTGGTATGTCGGTTTGCGATGCGACACCCTGGCACCTGCCTTTGGGCACATACAATGTTAAGACGCGCCTTCGTAGCCATGGCGCGTATGGGCGTATTGCTAATTAAAGGTGGGGCTACTGTGCATGGGCATGGTCGCGCGTACTAATGAGCCGAAATTCTGTAAAAACAATCTAGGAGCCGGTTGCACAAAACCTAAAATCCTACTTCGTTACGAGGAAAGTAGACGATCGCTTCTCCATACAAACGTAGTACCAATTTTCCTCTCTGGATTATATATATTTTTACGCAGTTTGATGTATATCAACCATAGCTGCTCCTTATAAAATATATTCGCATTTATTTTCGCTCCTAACTCTTATAATAATTAAAAAAATATATATAAAAGGCAAACGAGGGCATAGCTGTGGTTAATATAAACATATTATATAAAAATATTTATCAACATCTATAACATAACCACCCTATAAATATATTCAGAAACGATAAACTAACGGCCTATATTAACAAACCTGTACTTTATCGATAACCGGTACCTCGATTACATTCAAATTTAGAACATCTCTGAGAAAAAAAGAAATTTGATTTGGCCTCTATTCTATATAAGTCCAAATGACATTTTATTCGAAATGAAGTGTCAAATGCAATCAATTTTTACATATTTCGCAAGTTACTTGATATCGAACGATATGGCAGTCGGCCCTGACTCTAGTTTTTCTCTGAATAAAAAAAAAAACGGATACGTGACATGCGCGAAAAAGTTTGCATAACCCATTATGACGTTTAATTAGTTTGTAAGAATAAAATTACTTGGTATTGTTGAAGTTTGATATCGATGTAGATAAATTAGTGTGTTAGGGATTAAAATACTCGTGTGATCCTTTTATGAAAATCATTTCATTCGTTTCATAAACCCACACTCGTATTTTAATGCATTTCATTATGTAACAGTCACATAAACTACTATTATTATCCAGCGTGCAACTAGTAATGAAACACACAATCATGACGCACTGTACTCACATTCAACTAATTTTAATTCTGGGCCGCTGCGTATCTTGTCACAGCGAAATGATACAAAAGGTATGAAGGATTTCATGACTGTTAGTGTCTTTAGACTTAAGTACAACTTAGAAGATACGAAGCTACACAAGAGGACTCAAATTGGGTGACTTTACATGTCTTTGTTTTTTCGCAATATTGCACCTACTTTTTTTGCATCTGTAACCAAAATATTTTATTTTAGATTAACAGATTATTGTTATAATAGTACAAACGTGAACGTTTATTGCTTATTAATTTCACAGGTGAATTTGAGACTAGTTCATTCAAAACCAACCACAACACAACACACAACACTATGATTTATAACATAAAATTATTTAATTATCTCGTGCAGCATAAAAACTAAAACTTTAGGGTAGCAGACTGTCTTATTCACATAGGTACAACATATTTAAATTCAGAGGTATATGTTTGCTTATGTGTGTAATAAATACAAAGACTTATAGGTACTTAAGTACATCAAAGTAGTATCAGTCATCTCAGTACTAACTAATACTGAAAACATTCATGATCTGAGTAGACGTATTTGTGCTGCGTCTTCTTTTATCATATCGGCCGCCTTTACACCGATCATAATAGCGGGTGCATTTGTGTGGACGGACACTGTACGGGGGATAACGCTGGAGTCGACGACGCGTAGGTTGTGTATGCCGTACACTCGCAACCTCGGATCGACCACAGCCCGAGGGTCACTGGCGGGACCCATGCGGCACGTGGCGATCTGGTGATGCAGCGTGGCTGTTAGCGTGCGCACCGCACACTCCCAGTACGCATCTGAGTCGAAGGGCAGCTCGCGGCAGGCCGGGTACTGCGCCCGGTGCAGCTTGGCGCCCAGCCGCTGGAACGGCTCCGTGGCCGCCAGCGCCTGCACGTGTCGCACCGCTGCCACGAACGTTGCTACGTCTTGCCCATACGCGTCTGATAGATAATTCCCCCGCATTCGTGGATAGCTCCATGGATTGTTGTCCTTCAACTCGATAAAACCAAACGATTTAGGATGCAACAACATCAGAAACGCACTCCATGTTTCCTTATTATCGATCGTACCGTACGCGGCATCAAAAACTTTCTCAGATATCATCATTCCTCGTCTCACCGCTTTGCTTCCGTCCGGTCCCCCATCTGATACTAATGACCCGGCAATACTTATCAATTCTATGTCTGGGACATTCGCAGGGTCACTTGATACAGGAGTTTTAATATATCCGATTCCTTCTACGGCACCGGGACTCGCGGGCGGGCCGTCTCCGTATTGAAGCCATTGAGCGACAGTTTGAATACTTTGCGGAAGTTTTATCAATCGAGACTCACTCAAACTAAGTCCTGTAGTATTTAAAGTGTATATTACTCCTGGGAAACTGATGTGGTCGAAAAGCATGCGTCCGACCGGCAGGTCTTGAATGACAGGAATTCCGTGGTTACTCAAGTGATCTTTCGGTCCTATTCCAGACAACATTAGCAGTTGCGGCGATGCTATGGGACCGGCTGATAATATGACTTCTTTTCTCGCAGCTACATTCCTCTTTAGACGATTCCTGACATACTGTACTCCATAGGCCGTCTTTGTTGTATCATCAATTAAAACTTTAGTTACCCGGCTCTTTGGTAGAATATGAAGATTGGGCCTGTTCTTAATTCCGTGAAGGAAAGCTTTAGCAGCGCTTACTCTCTTTCCATCTAACGTAGTAGTTTGAACATATCCAAACCCAAGTTGTTCAGGAGAATTGTAATCGACTGTTGGGTGACCCAATAGTCGCCCAGCTTCCAAAAACGCCTCAATTAATGGTGTTCTGCAACATAAACGTGATTAATATAAACATATACCTATTATACGCGATTGAATGTGGCTTAAGATTATGGCTAAGAAAATTTACAAATCTGAAGATGACTGACCTGAATTTTGTGAATTCTACGTTCATTTCACCCTTTCTTCCTCGGTATGGAGAATCTTCCAACCCTCTCAAGTTCGATCGCTCGGATTTCTTGTAATATTCTAATACGTCATTGTACGACCTGTTGCAAAATTAAGTGCTAATGATAATTTCTAATTAATAGAAAAAATTATGCAATAACAATGACTAAAACACAAGTTCAACCGGTATACAATGTTTTGGTTGCTTCCACTTATGTAATTACTTAATCTTTAGCTGCATATCATTATAATGGGTAATTAAATTAATAATTATCATTCAAGTCGTTACCATCCAACGTTTCCATCAGCTGCTATGCGGTCCCACTCCTCGGGCCGGCCACGCGTGTATATCATGTAGTTGATGACACTGGTTCCTCCAACTGCTTTTCCTCTCGGCCAAAAGCACTTTTCGTTTATCATTCCTGTCATGAAATATCTTAATTAGTCCAATAAGTCAACTGAGAATATATCCTTAAGCATGTGTATATTTGTATAATATTTGAGCGCCAGCGCTATACAAAATTAACGCATGTCTATAGTTGGAGGTGATGTTTTGGGTTTAAAATTCCTAATCTTTGCTTTCTCCAATAAAATCGTGATGGTGGGCGGCCGATTTAGGGCACATTACCCAAACATGTTATCTCCGAATGAGTTGTTACATTAATTGGAACCATATAAATATGGTAGTAAATTTGCTTTTTCAACGGGCATGTTGCCCTTCACTCATGACGAAGTCAGCAGCAGTAGTCACTAGTAACTGCTGCATAATGGAAACCAAGCCTTTTGTTTACCAGATAAGGGGCTTAAGGCTTAAGCCCGAAAAATCACCTCAGAAAAAAGCAAACTATAAACAATCATGTTTCATATCGCCATTTAAAATGTAGTTTTAAATTGACGTTTCTTAATGTGTTAAGTGTTAACCACGTTTGCCTTAATGTTTTAAATTTTAATGTTATTTGTTTAATGTTTGTGTTTGTTTAATGTAAATACTAATTTAATTATGTAATTAAGAGTCATTATAGTATTTGAAATAATTGAGTTTTAATTTAATTAATTTAAATGTCTCATCAAAATACAAAAAAGATGTCAAAAGTCGTTATTTTCGCAACTATTTGATTATTTTATGAAATGCATATTTGTAATGAAAAGTGTTTTACTACGGCGAAAAGGGACATTTTATTAGTTCTAGTTAAAAATCTACTATAAAGTATCTGGAGTATTTTGGTAGCGCCATGGCTGCGACTTAGAGGCGAATAAACCATATTTATCACGTCTGTAATATAGAAAATAGTCTTTACCCATACAAACGCCGGGCTCCTTATCCATATAATACTGCCACGTGTAATCTGTCCTCTGGAAGTACGGCGCGATCGCAGGCACGTCCGTGGTGAACATCTCCGGCTTCCCCGCCTCCAGCAGCAGGACCGTGACGCCAGGGTCCTCCGTCAAACGCGCCGCCAGCGCGCAACCGGCCGAACCCGCGCCGACGATTATGTAGTCGTATTGGGTTAGTGGTTGTTTTAGACCTACAAAAAATTGAAGTGGTATGCCTTGGCTACGAAAAAAATCTTTCGAGAGTTTCGAGCGACTTCGCCAGCGATGGTGTAGAGCATTCGTTAGGAGTGTTTTTTTTTTTGTGGCCCTTGAGTTACGCGTTAATTCTCATAAACACGAGTAATGGCATTCTAATGTAATGATGCAAGGCACCTAGGTTTTACTAGGCAATCAAGTCGCTGGTTTTTGAATGATTTGATGTAATACGTAATTGCAATTGATTAATGGGCTGTATTGAGCCTCGTAACAGTTTTTCAAATGAAAATCGTTACGTAAATCGTCATTGGATTATTATCACTAAATAATCGATGTATTTACGGTATTCCTTCAACATGAATCAAGTCCCAAGTGGTTTGATTTATGGAGTTACAATTTCCAACGCCATCACAAATTATGTGTTTCTAATATAATCCTCTGACAATATAATTCTCTATTATGATATAATTACTAAAAAACAACTGTTCACATCATAACTATGTACTAAAGTACAAGAACGCAATGTATACCATGCATTCCGTTCATATATGTCACAATATCAGCATCATTATATAGTTATTTCCACGTAATCTGCATCGTTAAGAAAAATCGAATACTTGTATCGGTAGTAGTCTAGTGCAAAAGAATTAAACGATAACTTTTAATAACAAAAGAACACACTTTTCAAAACAGTTGCCATCATTTTGTGGTCTTCATCAGCAGTTCGACTAAGTACACAAGTTGGTGCACGAAATGTACGATTTACTATAAAAATACCCAAATCACGAAAAGCATAATGAACTTAATTACGAAATGTCCGTCATTTTATTACTTTTATATGTAATTGTCAAGCATCATGACAAAGGATCCGTCAGCATACCTATCTACAGCCAGGATTGAAAGCAGTGTGAACTTGGTAACTCGTTATGTTCTTGATCCCCACGATACAGGCTATGCCTAGTAAGGGGTTCACTGCAATGTGTTTTATTTGTATACCTTTCTGTTAAAAAAACATATTTAGATTTTTGATTAAATGACACTTACTTTTATCCATAATCGACACAATACATGGAAGGTGGTTATCTCAAATCTCCTCTCAATTTGTAATGATACTGGTTATGAAACGCAAAAAGAGGGTCGTTGTCTTGTTAAGGGTTACATAAAAATATACTAGTATAGTAAAATTACTACGTTTTCAAAGTTACCAAAATGCACCTTACAAAGAAATCAACTTCTTAACAAGATGCTCTAAAGGTTCGAATGACAAAATAAAAAAATATCGTAATATCATAAAACGCTTACACTAAATCTATATATGGCCCCTACAATTTGACCATAATTTTTCATCTGAGGAGTTCAATGACTTTATACTTGCACGACTATACTAAAATATATGTAACCAATCTTTTCCGGACGTCGACCCGCGAGACCCTTGTTGTACAAGTACAAGTGCTGACTTGGTTACTTTTTATCTCGGAAGATCCGAATAGGTATTAAATTTTCGAGTTGAATGCCTTCTTGAATACCCTGCATGCTTTGTTCCATGTCATGCACGAGATAGATTACATACCTACCTGTATACTTGCAGGTAGTTAATTTTCGCGTTAATGTAATAACTTCGGACCCGGGTACGTCCTTAAAGTACGTCCAAAAGAGAGATATGGGCATTGTGAATGTCATCTCGCTTTGTGTGGTAGGGTACAGCCAGTGGATGTCATTCCAGATCTAGAGCAGAGCCCAACTGGGGACGTACCTCCACCTTACAGAAAACAGCAGCCAAATAACTCATAGTCTTGTGTTCCTGCCGGTGAACAAGGTTCAGAGCTCAACGGAAGGGGGGGGGGGGGGGGGGGGGGGTTTAGAGTCGCCAACGCGCATGTAACTCCTTTGGAATTGCAGGCGCACATAGGCTACGGAGACTGCTTACCATCAGGCGGGCTGTATGCTTGTTTGCCTTCGACATAGTATAAATATATATATATATATTTCAAATTAGTGTCGTACTTTGATATGAAGAGCTACACAAGCCTCAAAGCTAATTATATCTTGATTTGGAACTATGAGTAATGTGATGGAATATTGCTATTTATGTACTTAACCTACTGCACAACAAACCACAAATATTTACAGAATGCTCTATTTGAGTATCTATTTATTTACAATTACTATCCGCTCACAATCCGAAAAAGGGTTGTTTTTGAAAACAGCTGAACCGATTTAGGTATAGTTAATAGATATTTGGTTTACAAGGTGCAAAGTTGTTGTTTAACCTCTCGTGCGAATGTTGATACCCGAACAAGCGAAATATACAAAAACTCGAAAAGTGGAATCATTTTTTTTATTAGGAAATGGTAGGCATTTGACCACAATCTCACCTGATGGTAAGTGCTGATGCAGTATAGGATGGGACATGCTTACCTAAACCATCTCTATTCACTCTCGATTTTATAAGGTCCAAATTATAGTGGACTGGGAATAGATTGCAGAAAGTAAATTGCGCTCCTTAGAATCTTAAGCGTTTCGAGAGTTTAAAGGCACGAGGGTTAAACTAACTTTGCTCTCGAGTGAAACACAAAATTTTACGCGACACCAACGCGAAGAAAATACTGCTTACTGTAAAAAATCTAACAAAATCACACCAAATGAACGTTATTAAATATTTATTATTTATTCAAAATCAATCATTATAATCATTCATAATCTTCACTTAAATATCAATTCTACCAGCCAACGTGAGAAAACAAGTTAAAATTTGTGTCAGATTACTTTGCCACTCTTGTTGCAACTTTCTTATTCGTTTTTGAATTATATAGAGAGCATTTACGGACTGGTGTGGTGAAAAATTATTTTTTGCTTTGAAAGATCATAGTTAGTCCGATTATATTCGGATCACGATCTGGTGTTGGGATCCTGTAGAAATCAAGGAAATTGTTCAAATATCATATGAATATGTTCAGGCGGGTCGTATACTTGTTTGCCACCGTCGTGGTATAAAAAAAAGGATAGGCCGATCTTATTAAGTGATTTGGGTACTTACATAGTGACGTGAAATGGAACACCATGAAATGATGGCATTTTGTTTCGTGGTCTCGGGTCTATCTTTGCTAAAGATTATTTATCATATTATGATGACCCGTGTATGACAAACTTAAATTGATAATATCGATAGATCCTAGACAAGAGATCCCTTGTGGATACATAATTACGACCCCAAGTTTTGACAGACTGAATCAACAGATCTATAATAGTTCTTCCTATAGTTCTACTTTCAACTAGACCTATGTTAAAAATAACTAGAAAAACATATGTAGCAAATCTATGTTGACTTACCATTGGGTAATGGGTACTGATCTCTCAGAAAATCAAAGAGGTCCATGGGGTCCTTCGGGTCATAGTTGGGGTTGACTGACTGCATCAACAGGTCAATAATAGGGCTTTGTCTATATGACTGCTTCCGCCTAGATCTGGCTTCTCTAAAGAATGTTGGGTATTGATATCCATTCACGGAGAAGTCAACAGTTAGAAGGTACGACAGAACTGTCCACACTATGAACGATTTGATCCTATGTGCCATTTCTTCAGTTCGATTTATGAACCTGCCTGTAACAAAGGAAGTTTTAATGTTACTTGTTTTTATATAAGGGAGACCTTCTGGACATAGATGAATAGGACGTGTCGCTGAGGGTATGTAACTATGTGCAAAGTCTCATTCCAATCGCCACAGTATTAACGGAGAAATTAATTATTTACGATTTAATACTTCGGAACAGCCTGTATGTAGATACACGGTAATTAAGAGGAATTCCTAGTTGCGATTTTTCCATAGAAATGCTCTCAACTGTTTCCCCCCTGGATGTTGAACCTAGAGCAATGATTTTTTCAAATAAGATCAATATCATCAATATCTGTGCCGCTATGTTTTGCTTTTTTGGATAAATTTATTTTGGAAAAACTTACAGCGCCTCGAAAATCGCAAAAAGGGTTCAATTGAATTGGCTGCAAAAAAACGCGTAGTATACAAATATTACAAGAAATATCCAAAAAATCAAAACACAGGAAGAAATAATCTCGATTTTTGAGTTTTTTGAGTGGGAATTCTAGTCCGAGATGCAGTTGTCCTTATCGCACACAGGCACTCCCGCCCACCGCAGCACGACAGAAACATAGCTTCAAAAAAATCGAGGTTTGAAAAGTTGCTCAGCTAGGAATTGCTCTTAAAGACTATGTCATGTCACTAGTGACACTTCAATCTTAACGTCATTGTGAACGACTAATACAGTGTGCTCCTAGTTATTGATAAAAAATTTGAATGAAAGTAACTTTTTTTTTTATCTAATCAAATTATTTACCATCCATTCCTAAGAAGGAACTCTACTCGGGATCTCGGTCAATGTCCAGTGAGTAGAGAGACGTTGTATATTGTATTATATACATGTTTTCACTGATTTTCATGTTTTAGGGTTCCGTACTCAAAGGGTAAAACGGGACCCTATTACTAAGACTCGGCTGTCCGTCCGTCTGTCACCAAGGGGTCATCCATTAATTAAATTACACGAATTTCTAGGTTTTTTGACCCCTCCCCCTCCTTGTCGTGTGTGTGACGTCACGTTTTTGGCAATTTTGTTTTCAACGAAATCGGGAAATCGAATTAGGTATCAAGGTATCATTCATATTTTATCAAAATATTTTCGATGAAGTTAAAGTGACGTCACAAGTTTGTGACTCCCCCTCCCCCTTGTCACAACGTGTCACATTTTCTTGACCCCCTCTCTCCCCCTAAACGTGTGATGTAATTAATGGATGACCCCCACAGCCTGTATCTCATGAACCGTGATAGTTAGATAGTTGAAATTTTCACGGATGATAATGCCGCTATAACAACAAATACTAAAAAACAAAATAAAATATATAGTTAAAGGGGCACCCATACAAGAAACGTGTTTTTTTTGCCGCTTTATAGATATTGGTACGGACGGAACCCTTCGTGCGCGAGTCCGACTCGCCCTTGGCTGGTTATTTGTATTCACCTAAATTTTAATAGGTTTTGCGTATTTATCAGCTAAGATTTAGTTTATTATTTACTTAAACTGAAAACGAGAGCAAAGCCTTACACTTGTAATGATTTTTATGAAGTACGTTATTTGTACATAAAAATATTCACTTGATCGGCAGTTACACGTACGTTATTTAATATAAATATAAGTACATTTTAGAACTAAAAAAAGTGTATTTAAGCAGTTTTTTATACATATATGACCACCTCGTTTTGGGAAGTCGGTCATTATTTAGTTATAGTGCTGTTGCTGACTTATATGTATCTTGACATCATAGTCTGCAGTAAACTTTTTGGACAACCTCATAGATATTCCATCTCCGTTCCATCTGATTGTTTATGGTTCTGTACATTAAAGGCGGTGAACATTTGCTTTTAGGTAGGTTCGTTATGTTGTCATACGTAGATATCCTTGTGAAGAAATAAGCCATAATTAAAAATTGAACACATCCATGTTGCCTGCTTATTCACAAGTTTTCCATTAGATTCAATAAGTTTTGAATAGAACAGAACTGAGTAGACCAAGAGCGCAATTCTCGAACGGTATTAGACTGGATAATATACTCGTATATAGTTAAATGATGTAAAATTACCAATTTTTAAAGCACCTTATTACATAAGTTTATTAATTACTTAACGTACATTAATTTTTAAATTATTGTTCAACGATATAGATACTTAATATTATGAATTTAAAAGTTTTTTTAAAACTGGGCAGCAAGGCTCAAGGAAACTAAAACTTATTATTAATACCAGCCAAGGTTAAAAAAAATGATAATGATATAAATTAGGCGTTTCCGTAAGAACTACTAAATGTATTATTTATATGTGTATGTATTAATATAATTCCGCTGCGAATTAAATATTGTCATTGGAATGTAACTATAGAATAAGTAACTTAGTTATCCATTAAAACTTTTTACTGTACATATGGTGCTAATTTACCGCCCCAATGTGGTAACTAGCACTGTGCGTGTGTATATCGTAAATTTAAAGAGATACTGTAAAACGTTGTAGAATACACGTGCGAAAAGGTAATTAGCAAAGAGTGGCTATAAATTAAAACACGACCGAAGGGAGTATTTTTTACAGTACTTTTCGCACTTGTATCGTAATGTACTATTTTGCCTTGACTAAGAAAGTCACTTTAAATTTCAGCACATTGACGCATTGGAGTTACGAGTACATGTCAGTAGCATCACAATAGTACATTACGATACAAGTGCGAAAAATAGGAAATTCGAAACGAGTGGCGATAAATTAAAACACGACCGAAGGGAGTGTTTTAAATCGACACGAGTTGCGAATTACCTATTCGCACATGTATCGTACAACGTTTTACAGTACATATGGCCCTTTAAATGTTCGACACAGTAACGTAATATGCTACTTCTCGCACTAGTGCTATAAAGTAGCCCCATATGTACTGTAAAAGTATATTATTTTATAATATTTGGTTGTAGCCAAATGCACCTCGTTTATTTTTTGTATAATTTCTTTAACTCCATGTTAGAAGAAAGGTTTCTTGTGATAATCAATAAATGTATAAATCAATAGTCAAGAAGCAAAATGAAATACTTACGGCGTGATCGTACATTGAACCCTGAGCGTAGTAAGGGATTCAAGTATTAACGCCCAAGGTGGAAATTTTGCTACCACGTGTCAAAAACTGCTCTTCCAATCACCTATGAGGAGATATTGTGTCGAAAGATTATTTAAGCTATAAAAATATTATGCACCTAATCGATTACGTATAAAGTTTTTAATTTTCAAACAGTCGTACAAACATATAAAAAATGCAATACAAAAGATGTACCACAAGAAAAGGAAAATACAACAAAAAGACCTGGAGGTTCATAAATTATAAATTTAGTTAACTGAAATAAATATAGTTATAGCTAATGCAAATAAATGTATTTGAACAGAAAAGTGCCTCTTCGATCCCTCATAGCAGGCAAGAAAAAGCGCTTTTCCGAATAGGTGATGTGAAAAAACTTTTTAGTGTGCAGGTACTATACACTATATGTGTTTTGTACTTACCTTGTAAAAAATACTGGATATTCCATGTAACATGCACAATGAAAATACACAATTATTTTATCTTGTTTAAGGACGTTCGCGTTAATTCCGAACTTAGAGTGCGTCGGCGCCTTTATGGTATCAAATCCGAAAGGCGACTGCCCCCGCGATATGTTTACCACTGGTCAACTGCGCTAGAAGCATTAATTAGACCGGCATACTTAGGCCAATGTCATTAAAATTACTGTTTGGGAAAAGTTGCAGTGACAAGTGCAATTGGCCTTAGATGTCATTAAAAATATTGAAATGGTATTTTGTAGGGTATAAATTCGCAGGTACGGCCGTTATGTATGGCCGTCAGCTCGAAGCGGTATTATCATATTAGACCGCGAGCCAAGAACAAATTTCCATGACCAATCGCCTCCCGGGCGACAACTCCTATAGTGGTTAACGGCTATGTATGATGAACCCTCGTGGATGTCAGCTGCCGATCCGTTGGTGGGTAGAGGAATAGCGGCGCCCGAAAAAAAAAATCGTCATCGCCTCCCGTTTGATACTTTGTCAGGTGATAGTTGAGATGCTATTGTTAGTTTAAAAAAAGCGTCAGCAGACATAAGTGGTAAGGCGCGTGTTTTTTACTTGTTCATGTGACCAGCTGACGATCTTTCCACCGCGATATAAACGGCTGACCTGTCGTCTTTGGAATTCACGCCCTAAACATCAGACACGCTCCAAGTAAGTTTTCTTCCAAGCGAATGTTACGTATTAAGCATTTGCTAAAACAGGAGTTCTAATAATATTCATCAATATTATATTTATTTATAGTATGTATGTATGTATGCCTGTCTTATATTTATAGTGTGTATGAATTGTTTGTACGGTCACATCTGAAATTTCGATATGGACAAAGTGCCAAAAATATGTATACAATACTCTAATATATGGGTCATAAAGTCGTGTATACATATTTTTGGCACTTAGATCGTGTCGATGTTTTCAGACGTGACTGTATTTATGTGATATATGTAGTTTATAAGTATATTATTATTATATTTTTTTTTATGTAATAGGCTGCAAACGAGCAGACGAGCCGCCTGATGGGAAGCAGTCATCGCCGCCCATGGACATAAGCAACATATTAGTTTGCTTTTCTTTTTAATTTAATGATTATGTTTTCTCTCTCTACACCAATTGTGAGTGTCTCTATTTGGCCCTATGATTGACTGGTAGAGAATGCCATTTGGCATTAAATCCACCATTTGTATATTGTTGTATATATTTTGTGCAATTAAGTTTAAATAAATAAATAAATAATTTTTGGATCCCACAGTTCAAAAGTTACACTTTTTTTTGGACTTTGGACATGATATTTGGTATGGAGATGGGTTGAGTCCTGAGAAAAAACATTTAGAATTTTTTTTATCCCAGAAATCAACTCTTAAAAGGGTGAAAAAAGGTCCAAAGCTGTGTATTGAGAACGAGTACTTTTTTGAGTGGGGAGCTTGAAACCTGAGATATATACTCGTAAAGGCATTAACGTTAATTAAAATTTGAATTAAATTTTTCGAAATTTACCCTCGAGGGGTTCAAAAGGGGATAGAAGTTTCTATTAGGAACGACATTTTTTCTAACGAGAGACTTGCAGCTTAGTAGAAATACATTTTATCAAAATATAAAATGTATTTTGCGGGAGGAGGAACCTTAAGCGAGGTGAGATTAATATAAAGTTTCCAGTCTTTCACTATAAGAAATATTCGTTCCAGATATTACATTTAAGGTACCTCCGCCCGCAAAATACCGTAAAACTAAGTTACTCTGAACAATTTTTTTTATATTAAATATTACACTTTCTGAGCAGAAAAAATGTATAACAATTTAAAAGATATGAGCAATGATATGGTTTCTGGAAATCTATATTAATTTAAATAAGTGAAGAAAAAAAATCTTGAAGTCACCCCGTATTTCTTTCAGTTGTATCCTTATTACTACAGCAACTTTTATCGAAAATATATGAAACTTTACAATAGTTCGCACGAAACACTATACAATGATTTGGTTTTCTTGCTTTTTTCAAATTCATAAAACTATGCCTCAATTTCTAAAAAAATAAGCCAAAATCCCTAGCCTAGCCAAAAGTCTAGGTTCCTACCAATACCCCGCTCTCGTCCATATAGTCAATGCGGGGCAAGTCATGTTGCTAGACAGACTTGTGCTGCGTTGCGCCCGCGAGCAAGTGAAATTCTATATCGAACGCATAGCGCGCTAATAAATAATGCGCACTCGATATTTTGCAGCGGGTGGTGCTAGTGCGGTGAGGGGTATAAGAAGTCGTTGGCGTCGGATGCAGCCTTAAACCGGTTTAGATGAAATTTGGTATGGATATATTTTGAGTCCCGGGAAAGGACATAGGGCACGCTCAAAGGGTTGAAAGGAGATTAAATGTTATACACGGAACTAATATTTCTTAACTGAAGAAAGACTGAACGTTATATTATGTAGAAGATTTTTCTTCAGGGTACAGAAAAATAATTAATTGATGGTTATTGAAAACATAAATTTCAAAAATGCTAAAATCCTTCCAATAATGAGTTTCAAAGGCAGGTAAAATTACGACGTAAGAAAGAGATATGTGACCGTATGAGTAAGTCATAATATGATTTGTAGAGATTCTTCTTAATCTATTAGACACGTACCTAATTCTGAAATAAATTTACACTAGGGGTTCTGATGTAACATGAGTGTGCGGCAAACGCATCGCGTTTAACGCTGGTTTATCGCATAAATTATAAAACAACCGCACGTTTTATGCCCGTCATATTAACAGCCGTCAAAGTGTTAAATTCCGTCCATGCTAAGTTTTTATCCATTCGACAGTGGCATTGTACGGTAGCGACTTACCTACCTTCTTCACATTCCATATTTACGCAAACCGCGGGCAAAAGCTAGTAATTAATAAATACATGTACGCGTCAATATAAATATATGTATCCACTTTATTTCTTCATTACTTATAGGAGTTATAGGTCATTATCTATTCGATATTATATACCTTCAGTTCGCCATTAGTGTGTCAAGTGAGACTAGAAATTATGTATTTGCGATTTTGCTCACTGTTTTAAGAAGAAAATTACCCTTGTTCCAGCTGCTAACGTGAAAATTTTATTTCTGTATTATTTAAGATGCTTTTATGTAATTTCAAATACGACGCATGTTATTAATGAATAAATAAAATGAAATGAAATGAATGAATAGTCCAATGACCTGTTTGATTTTATTTCACAAATCCTACTGCTCCAAATTTATTCTTTCCATATAAATCAATTTAAATTTCATGTAAGTCAGACACATTTTATTAGTACCATTTTATTAGGAACCTTTGGGACGCGAGTCCGACCTAGCACACGGCCGGTGTTCTAATTATTATATTCCATTTTTACTCGTCTGCGTCAGAAGGAGGATACTCGTAATGTTTTTCGAGCGTATTATATGTATGTATGTATGTATGTCTGTCCATTTCTTTGGCACGCCTAGCCCAAACGGCTGGGCGGTTTTTGACATATGAGGTGTCGTTGATTTCGTCAGAATTGTGGCAGTGTCATAAAAATTTGGAAAATGGCGCCAGTATATAAAGGGGGGGGGAGGCTTGTCAAAAAAAAAAGAACATTTGAAAAATATATGTAGCACTCGAGTTTTATATTTTTATAATTAATTTACTTCCATTACCTGTTAACTTTTGTATGAGTTCTACACTTCCTGCTACTACTAAGGATGTCTGAAATAGATCGCTTTTTAGCGATAAGACCGCCTGTTGTTACCTGTTTCTATTTTCCTTTAAAATTTATTTGTACTTTTACTCGTATTACAGTATGTAAAATATGTAATTGTTAATGCAGTAAAAAATGTTTACTGACTTACTTAATAGTACTTTTTTATTTCATTTAGCACTGAATTAAATGACTGGCAACAGTGTCATAACAATAGATATTTATTATTTGGGATACACCTAAGGCAAATATACATTATAACAGTTTAATGTTCGCGTAACTACATAAAAAACCAACAACTGGGATGTAGATGCGATCATTATAATTTTATTTATCAAGGATATCCGAGTAATTTCTGTCATTAATTATGTGTAATTTTATATTATCACTAAGTTTTTCCTTGCACTAACCTCTATTTTGTTCTGATGTACTTGCTTGCAAGGAAAACATATATGGAGACTGCCAGGGCTAAGGTGTCTAGTATGAAACTGCTCTTAATGGAAATATGCAGTTTCTTTACAGGTTTAATTGTCTTATATATTATTTGTATTTCAGTAACCATTTTATCTTAAAGCGTTATTATTTTTGCATTTTATTTTACTAATTATATAAAATATACAATAATGAAAAACACCGATAAATCAATATGCGGATGTACGTATATTACACACAATTCTAAAGGGAAAATACACATTATTTTGTGTGAAAACAAATTTCTCATATAACCGACCAGTTCAAAGTTGACTGGAAGAGATTCCTTACACGTTTCACCTTTGCGCCTCAATTTCTGTAATTTTTTTGTGAACTTGTGTTGTCTACAATAAAGCGATTACTCCTAGGTACAGGAGTGTACTACATTTACAACGAAATTATCCTTACAAAAACCTTGTCAATCTGCAAAAAAAACAGGTTATATTTATTTGAAGAAAAGCATGGCAGGACTAACTGCGGCAATATGAGGAATAAATGATCACAAGCCTTACAACATGTACAGCGCCATCTATCTGCATTTTATTTAGACAGAACCATGAAATGGCTTTAGTCTTCAGACTTTCACGTCTAATACAATCGAATAATGTTGTGTCGTGATACATACGTGCCTACATATTTTTTTATAGCAAACTTGGTTTAGCGCACAATGTACAGTTGTAATGAATAATCCTTTCCCGTCGTATTTTCGCGAAAAAATATTAACGTCCTATCATCAGGGCCACTTTATTCCAGTCAGTTGCAATACATAAAGTACTGAGGCTGACTGAAGCAGCATGACAAATACGAAAGTTTCCGAGAAAATACGATGGGATAAGATTTTTCACTACATTTTTAATGCGTCGATTTGTATCGCGATAGTCATAAAAGTAGGCAGTGCTTAAGCTAAGCGCCTAAATAAAACCTCACCGCTAACACAAGAAAGTAAATTATGACACTTGATGCGTGCGTAGGAGTTAGTTTCATATTATGATCATGAATCTAGATTTTGAATGTGTGTACATTTAAGCAGCTTAACTTACCTACTAAAATCAAGCATATAAAATATAATAAGTACAGTCAAGTATAAAAATATGGGTCTACACAACTTACTCAAAAATATGTCCCATAGCTCACCGACATAAGAGCTATGGGACTTATTTTTGAGCAACTTGTGTGTTGTGTGCACCCATATTTTTACACTTGACTGTACATTATTGTGGAAGCTCGGATAAAAGTTAGGTATCAAGATAATTACATTTTCACCATAAATAAATTAATAAAATAACACTTCTAATGTGTATTTACCATAGTAAATAAATTAGAAAAGTAACACTTCCAATGTGTCTGGATTAGTGTTGTTCATGATTATTCCAAATTTTAGTAGTTTTCGAGATATTTAGCAACGTGACAGACGGACGGACAGAGTCGCACAATAAAAACTGTTTAACTAGTAAATCTGTATAATTTCCCATACTTGTAGATATAATATCTGTACTACTTGTAAATCTAGGGAAGAGCGGTGCCTCCCAACACAAGCATTGTTTTTCTTACCGGGCGGCTCCATCCCCTGCATCACAAAAATGTATATTATTAGAAAATGAACAATTTTGTATTTGTATAATGGTTTCTTTTGTACCTTTTAGGTACGGAACCCTAAAAAGACTTGAAATACCTTGCAATAGTTGCAATAGTAGGGTTTTTCGGAAGACAATGGTATTAATGAAAAGATTTTTACATATTATGAGGTAAGTATATTAAGACTTTTAGATTTTTAATTATTATGTATAAGAAATTTGGAACGAAAACCAAATCCCATATAAAGTTTTAAAAGCTTAGGAGTTAATTCTATTATAAGAATAAGCTATGGTTAATGTACATCAAATTGTGTAAAACTATATTCTATAATCTTAATAATCAATATCCAGAGAGGAAAATGGGAACTCTGGTTGTCTGGAGAAGCGTTTTAAGCGTTCCTCCATTTCCTCTTAATTCATTTTCGCAAAATAAATAAAATATACTTTCCACCAACGCCATATACATATTTGACGACCGGTTTGGCCTAGTGGATAGTGACCCTGCCTACGAAGCTGATGGTCCCGGGTTCAAATCCTGGTAAGGGCACTTATTCGTGTGATGAGCATGGATATTTGTTCCTGAGTCATGGGTGTTTTCTATGTATTTAAGTATTTATAAATATTTATATATTATATATATCGTTGTCTAAGTACCCTCAACACAAGCCTTATTGAGCTTACTGTGGGACTTAGTCAATTTGTGTAATAATGTCCCATAATATTTATATTTATATACAGGCTGACCGTAGCCATTGGATAAACCCTGAAAACCCACGTAGGGTTACTTTTCAGGAATGCTCTGACGTTAATATTTTTTTAATTAGAACAATAGATAAAAAAATTCTAACAAAAGTTATTTGCAATAATCGACAACAAAAAGAAACACTGTGTTAATCTTTGGCAGTGTTTTTGACAATTTGTTCGAAATATTTGATAATGATGACATTTTTCAAAAGTCAGAAGCTTATTAGTGTCTTAAATTAATAAGATAATCAAAAAGGTCGAAAAAGGTTCCATACTATTCTTTGAGGATATTACATTAGGAGCTTCTAACACACAGGCTGTTCCAAAGTAAAAAATGGTAATTTGTTAATTTCTTCGAAACCGCTACACCGGTTGTTATGATACTTTGTACACTGGTTCTAAATACCCTAATGCATATGTACATTTCGGCTTTGTCCAATGGCTAGGCACACACTGTGTAGTCTGTCAAGGCATTCGTCAGTCGACAAAAGCTGCAAATTTAAAAAAAATAAGCGTGAATGGTCATCGTCTCAAAAACAATTGAATTTCGCACCTTGTTCTACTGACAAACTTGTTTGACCGGCTGTACCTACTTATATTTACCTTTTTTATGGAAATCGTTGGTACCACCACCACCTTACAGAAAACCGCAGCCAAATAACACTTGACCCTACTCATAGTGTTGTGTTCCTGCCGGTGAGTAAGGTTGCCAGAGCTCAACGAGGGGGGGTGGGGTTAGGGTCGGCAACGCGCATGTAACGCCTCTGGAGTTGCAGGTGTACATAGGCTACGGAGACTGCTTACCATCCGGCAGGCCGTATGCTTGTTTGCCACCGTCGTAGTATAAAAAAAAAAATACGGGTAACCTGATACCCGTTCCTAAGCGCTAACCTATTGAAGGGGTATGGATTATAAATTATAACGCTTATGCCATTTTCAACTATCTCTTCGTAAAAATAGAATGAAATATTACTTATTTATGTTTAAAGTGAAAGACTGGGTGTCATAATTTTTGAATTAGGAAGGGGATACCCTTTCGTTTCGTATCTCTGAAAGGGAAACCCTTTCCTAGAGCTAAGTCAAATGAACGGGTAAGCAAATCAAAAGGAAAGCCAATCGTTGGGGTTATTCGATAAACAACTAAGCCATTTGGAGGTTTTTTCTGGGAAGGGGTGGACGGGTCTCTGTTTGACAGTTGGCTTCCCCATTTCAAAACTTGTTTTTCCTGTCTGGGATCAGATTACAAACGATTATTTATGATTGACTTAGGTTCTTGTTGTCTCCTAAAATTGAGTACTTACCGCTCGGACAGTTATTGTTCGGGTCAATAAATAAATAGACATGTCGCTTGATGGCATTTGTTTATTTGGTTTACAACATTCTGTGTTTCTGTGAAATATACATAAGAATATTCTTGCTATATTCCAATGTATACTTACCTTAATATATTTTCTACTTAAAAATACAAAATAAATTACGTGTTTTGTTCATACCTAATCAATGCTTGATTATTTACATACAAATAATAAGTGTCAATAAATAGTTAGATACTAACTTACTATTACAGTATACATGGTGTTACTTTACCGCACTTGTGCGATAATTAGCACATTACGTGATTCAAAAATGTGTACTGTGAAACGTACGATACATGTGCGAATAGGTAATTCGAAATTCGTGTCAATTAAAGTCAATTTAAAACACACCCTTCGGTCGAGATTTAATTTATCGTCACTCGTTGCGTATTTCCTATTTTTCGCACTTGTATCGTAATATACTATTTCATCACAGTTGTGGTAAGGAAGTCGTCCGCCCTTGTAATGTTTCCTCCACATTTTTACTATACTTCTCCCCAGGGAGTTATTCTTATTAGGTACCCCGTTTTTTGTTTTTGTTATTACCCCGTAAACAAAATGGCCGAATGATTTATTTATCATTCTTTAATTGTAATTTATTTATTTAAAAATGTAACTTCTTTGAATGTTTGTTGTTCGTAACCCGAATGTGTAGTGTTAAATGTCAATTGAGAATAAACGATTATATTATCCAAATAGATATTTCAGCGTGTAGAACATACGAGTATATGAATAACGACATAATATCGTAATCTTGCTCTACAAGAATATTACATACCAAACCAAACATCGTCAGAATTAAAAGTGATTTTTCAGCTGTCTTTATCTTGACCAAATATGATAAAAACATGTAACTTGGATGGTAGCAAGAACTCCAACTTTTTAATCCATTTGGCAAAAAAAATCGCCGTTTTTAATTGGATATTAATCTGCAATTATGTATTACGTCTGTTCTAGTCCGTCTCGTCAGTTCATATAATTGACCTTTCCATAGTTACATCCTTACATCAGGGTGCGTAGCTAACATGCCAATCGTATCCGCTCCGTAGCGAACGAAACGCAACTGTCACTCTGTCACTGTCGCACTAATATGGAAGAGTGATAGACAGACACAAAGCGTTTCCTTGTCGTAGCGCAAGCGATTTTCACCTTGACTAATAGGCACCCTGAAATCTAAAACTAAATATAACGCCTCCACTGGATTTGGAAAGTACCTACTCGTATCAGATCATTATTGCCGCGAGTGCAGAGCAGGCGTCAAAAAAAGATTTAAGTAGTAAGTCGATTTGTAGTATCGTACAGTCAAGTTAACAATCATCTTTACATGCCATTGACCAAAATATTTACACCACTAACAATAAGGACCTCTAAATATATTATTCTCAAAAATGGACGGCAAAGTCGACTTTGCCGGTTAAAAAATAGGTCGCGAAGTCATGTCAAAACGATTTCGGGTCTGCAATGTTGCATAGAAATTCCATTATTAGTCAAGTTTCAAACTTGAAAAAAAGTTGAAATGACCATTAAACAGCCACAGCCACACCGATGATGATCAGTACTTATTATTATGTTGGTATCGCGACTATTTAGCTGTCTCAAATAGATTGGCGTAATTTCGTCAGAAAATAAACTTCAATATTTTGATTTAAAAAAATAAAAAGGTGTCAAAGCAAATCTTTTCAGTTGTTTTTATATTTTTCTGTTAAAATATTTACCTACGTAAAAGCGTTGCTTCTGTAAAACATTTCTATTATATTTATATTTCTTGCACCCTTTTTGAGATTAGCACTATGTGTGTCTCGGCTGGAAGGTTACTTGCTGGCTTCGGATTGAATTAAACGGACTCCCAAAAAAACGAATCCTCAGCCTGCAAGTAGCTACTTTTTTTACTTAATCGTAAATATATGTATATTGATACACGAGGACTAAATTTGTGTCTCTATTTTCCTATTTGGTGACTGTCCATGTGTCTTGGTCAAACCTATAGCGTAGCCCAAAACTCACAACGTATTTTTACGTGTGACTGGTCATTTCTAGGAGCTAACTTTACCAGTGAAACTCCGAAACCCCAAACCCAAATTGATCAGGTAAATCGAGTTTAAAGAAGTAAATTGTCATTGACAAACCCCCATGAGGTTTGATACAATTTTAGGCAGATCTAGGAGTGTTGAAGTCGAGGATTGTCGAGGTCTACACGTCGAAAAAAACCTCGCCCGGAGAATTTCAAATGGTCATGTTTTGACCTACTTATGATATGACTAAACATTCATATTAAATAAGTAGATATCGAAGAAAAGTTCCCAACAACCGTCTCACCCGAATTAACTTATAAGGCGTGTAACTTATATGCGTTATCATAACACATTTTAAATATAGATAATTTTCAAATTACCCATATTTTACCAAAGTATTTTTGCCTCGAAAGTCGTGACATAAAATTTGCTATAAAGATTTAACAGATGATAATGCCGGTCATCTCCATTTACCCCAATCTTCTTTGATCATATCTGCTGCTTTTTCTGCTATCATAAAAGTGGGGGCATTCGTATGCCCAGACGGTACTGCAGGCATCACACTGGCATCAACTAGTCTTAAATTTTGAATTCCGTGTACTCTTAGCCTAGCGTCGACTACAGCTGTCGGATCGTTCTCTGGTCCCATTTTGCAAGTGCCGCTCTGGTGGTAGATTGTAAACGTAAACATCCGCGCTTGACATGCAAAGTATGCATCGCTTCCAAAGGGACCATATTGTAAGCATTCTTCTATCGGTACGTCGTACATCTTTGTGTCCATTTTCCTCATCGAAGGTTGTCGCGCTATTTGGATACTAACTTTTATCCCTTCCACAATTTTCTGCAGATCTTCTGGATCGTCAAAATAATTTGGAATTAATAAAGGCGAAGCCTTAGGGTTTCTGCTCTGTAGCATCACCCTACCGCGCGATTTCGGCCTCATTAACATGGGAAATACCATGAAAGTCTCGGCTCTGCCAAGCGGACCATAGGTGTCTGTAAATATTTGATCGTCAAAACCAAAGTTTCTGCGTAGCAAAGGGTCTGAATTTAGTCCACCGGTTATAAATAACAGCTCCATATCGGGCCATCCCGTAGTATTGAACTTATCCTTCAAATCCATGAAAATCAGAGCTTCGCACCCTCCGGGTATGGATAGTGGCCCCTTATGTGTTCTCATCCATTTAAAAACCACATCTAAATGATTAAATATATACTCTGTAGATATAGATACGTTTTGTGGCCGGACTACGTACTGTACCCCTCCAGCGGCGATATGGTCCATCAAGTTGTAACCAACTGCTAGATCTTTTATTACAGGTATTTTCATTTCTTCCAAATGACTTCTTGGTCCTATTCCTGATAACATCAGCAATTGAGGCGTGTTAAGGGCTCCGGCCGATAAGATTACTTCTTTTTTCGCAAATATTTTGTATTTCATATTATGTTTTTCTAATTCTATACCTATTACTTTGGCTTTGCTGTCATCTAAAATCAGTTTCGTCACTAGACTTCCTTTTGATAGGTGAAGATTTTTTCTTCCGTTAATAGGGTGCAAGTAGGCCCGACTGGAACTGTGGCGTGTTCCATTTTTCATAGACAGCTGCAAAAACGATACTGCGGCTGGAGTAGGGCCATTATAATCGCCATATTTGAAACCTAACTCTTGAGCTCCTTTTACCCATGCTTTTCCTTTTGTAGTACGAAAAGGCGCATGTTCAATGTTAACGTGGCCACCCTGTTCGTGATATTTGGGGTCGTTAAATGAACGTATGTTGAAGTTTTCAACTTTTTTGAAATAGGGAAGTACGTCGTCCCATCCCCAGCCTTCGTTGCCCATCGCTTTCCAGTTGTCGTAGTCGTAGGGTGATCCCCTGGTGTAAATCATGTAATTTAGCACACTGGAGCCTCCCACTACTTTTCCGCGGGGCCAGTTGCATTGTTTGTTCTCAAATCCGGCGCAGTACCTTGACGACGCTTTTGTTTTATACTTCCAGTTGGCGGATGAGAACTGCAGGTAGTTAGCGACCAGCGGAATGTCCATGATAAAGTTTTCGTTCACTCCGGCCTCCACTAGTAAAACTTTCCATTCTTTAACTTCAGTGAGCCTGTTAGCTAAGACGCAGCCTGCAGTTCCAGCGCCGACGATGATGTAGTCGTACTCCTGGAGCAGCTCGGTTTGGTCGGGGGGCTCGTTGTCGTACTGGTGGCCGCCCTCGTTCAGGAAGTTGGCCAAAGAGGTGACTGGGTTCATGAGCTGGCCATCCGCAGCGGAAGCGGCGAAAATAATCCATAGTGCTGCCGCGATCGGCGCGTGCTGATGTTTCATCTGAAACGAATACAAGACATTATTAATTACATTATCTCTGAACTCATTGACAATTCAGTTTTATGGCTTTGACAATAAACTGCTAAAAAACCTTTCAAATAGCTGCAAATGATAAAAATACTGGCCTAGTCTAATCGTCTATGTAACATGAGTTGATAGTTGTTACCTAGGTATACCTAATATAAAACCGCCTTCATGAACATCATTATTAATACGACGTCAAGCTTCTGTTTAGGTTGTCTATGCGGACTATCTCTAATTTGTACTAAGTAATTACAGCATACACGCGCACAGATACGCCTGGCTGAGTGTCAAGTGCAATGTGTACCTTCAAACGATGCAAGTGATGCCTAATATAAGGTTTAGAGAGCAACCTTGCTAACTAAGTGATGCTTTCATCTGTGCCCATTACATCAACCGTGTCTGTACTTAAAAACTCATTCAATAGTGTAACTTATGGTATGAGAACAAGGTGTACAATTGCATAAGTTTTCCGGTGTCTGCTGCGCTATAGACCTGGGAATAACCTAATTACACATTTCAACGCGTTTGATGCATAAAACTGGGTGGTTGATGTTGATGACATAAGTATCTGTTGTAGTATAATTCCATAAACGTTCAGTGATAGCCATGGCGCAGTAAGATGATAGGCCTGCAAAAACCAAGAAAATGCATCAAATAATGTATGTTTAATTATACGTGTCTCTGTCCTGCAGCATTGAAATCTTGTCGTGATAAGTGACAATTTAAATATCTACGACTGGTTTGTGGAGTTTGACAACCAAGTATTAAGGAAGCATATTTTGAATACTATTTTAAACAATTACAGTACATTATTTTATGTTGTGGGTGCTCAGACTACGATATATACATAATATATAAATACTTAAATACATAGAAAACAACCATCACTCCGGAACAAATATCTGTGCTCATCACACAAATAAATGCCCTTACTGAGTTTTGAACCCAGGACCATTGGCTTCATAGGCAGGGTCACTACCGACTTGGCCAGACCGGTCGTCTGGTTGTACATCCGTTCACAAAAACAGTTTGAAGGAGTTTTGAACAAATTTAAAGTATAAGGGTTTATGCAGGCGAGAAAACGATAACGTGGATAAAATTCCAAAAAATGTTTTCAAACATTTTACATAACAGCTACTCCATATAAAAATGAACTGTCACAGGGATCATAATTCGACGCGACAGGCATAAAACTGTGGATGGCACTTGAAGGGATAAATTGCATTTTTAAATAAGAGCACCATTTCTTTGATTAGATTTCATTGATGCGTTCTAATTACAATGGAAAACTTACATGACGAAGCGAAGGACGGGCGGCATTTCTGAGTGAATCAGACAGGTGGTGCATTATATATCATAACTGATGTTACGCAAAAATTCTATTGATCTATTGCAATATTGTTATCTTTTAACGATTTTGATATATCAGCGATATTATAATATATTGCTTATTTATCTATTGTAATGATTTGTTGTAAGCAAGTCTGATACCATTATTTGTATCTCTTTGGATTTCACGGGCCTATAAATCCTGGTCTTTTGATAGGCTTGCGTGGGGATATAGATACAATACGTAGAGGCCCCTTTGAGAGCTTTAATGTCATGTAGAACGCCTGCTGGAACCCGTTCACAGGCGCAACAATAAACACCCATGAACTCGTCGCAGCAGGTATTGGATCTATTGTAGAAAAAGTGAACAGTACAGTGGAAACTGGGTTAGTGGAATCGCAAGGGACCGGCTGTTCAGTTCCACTTATCCAGTTTTCCACTTAAACAGGTTCAGATAAAACGTTTTCTCACTTACAGAGGCACTCGCTAACAGAGGTTGTGGATGCTAGTAGTATCGCTTATAGAGGTCACGTATAGTATGGTCAAATAAAAGATCAAGACTTTAAATATGTATGTATGTAGATATGTATTAACAAAAAATAGGTATGTAATCCTGACTTTAAAAAACAATAATGTAAATATTTCAACTGTACTGTACTGTAAACAGGCAGTGCTTATCTAACAGCACGGCATCGTACCACGGCTAAAAGAACTAAACTCAACGATGTGTGATCTCATACAAAATAGTTAAAATACGAACCATAACGTTAACGAAACAAACTACCCTCCTTGTGACGGTTTATTAAAAATACAAATTTTATAACGCCGAGCTGTTCCACTCATAGAGGTTTCGGAGACGACTGCTTCCAGTTACAGAGGTGAAAATAAGAAATTTTCGAAAAAATTGATTCCGCTTATAGAGGTCTCAAAATTCCACTTATAGAGGTAATTCGTTGCCAAGGGACTGGAACCGAGAACTTGGGTCCCATTAAAGAGGTTGTCCACTATCCCAGGTTCCACTTATCCAGTTTCTACTGTATAACGGTATATGGATTGAAGTTTGGGTGGGTGGAAAATGAGACTGGGTTATTGCAAAGACGTCCGGGCACCTGCTATAACAATGTTTTCACTGCTATCGAGGCAGGCCGCCCACTATATGGGCCCCTGAAACTGCCGTCGTGAATACGACCAGGAGCAACACCGGTGTGGGCGGCTCAGGGGTGTCCATCGCTTTCTACCCAGTGGCTGATAAAAGCCACTGTGTCAACTTACGTCTTATGCATGTTTCACTTCCACTCTTGGAGCATATAGCTCTTACGACTCCGCTCTGGACGGATAAAGGTAAGCCAAGGTTGAGAGTCCTGCGGGTCCCCTTGGGGTCCACTCCGACCGACGAAAACACACCGGAGACGGAGCCCCTGATCGACTCTCAGGAGTACGCGGGTCCGTGGGGTCTGGGGTCGTTACTGCTACAGCTCGCAACTGATACCGTTTATTATTAGTTAGGTATCTATTTGTAGAATTTGAAGTGGTACATATTTTAACAATATTTTTCAAGCTTTGTTTTCGTCGCTAAACCTATGCCTTTTTATAAATCCTTGCCTTTAGGTGTAAAAACAATGCCGATTTGGATCTTCCTCTATCACTACGTATTCTCTATACAATCAAATTCGACCGTGAACTCGAGAGTTCATGGCCCCCCGAAAATTTACAGATGCGTTTGTTGAATTTTCATAACATAATGTACGGTTTATACGACAAATATTTTCAAATACAGTTAATTATGTATAAAATGTTTTAAAAAACACCTCGTACATTTTGAGAAGACTGTCATTTGAGTAATGACAGTCTCATCTGATAGTATTATGTTTGGTTCTTTGACGTATATATCAATCATGATTTTGGTAACCTATGACGACGATGTGCGTCATATAGTACTGGCGTCATAATAACAGGCTCTTGGAGTCTTGGCGCGGAAAACCCGATGGCCGATCGATAACTCTAAGCCTTTCGTTCGTTACAACTCAAGTAATGATTATTATTTATTTACCATTCAACAAATGGACCAAACAGAGGTACGCAGAAATGTTGCAATGAGAAAAGTTCATGGATTTCAATATTCGCTTTTTGTTAGTGGCCGAAAAATGTTGTGTTTAGTTAATTCTTTGCATTTCAATCAGCTGAGGCCCAAATTTACGAAAGGAACTGTCCTCTGACCTCACAAGAAGGGAAAGATAAGTTCCGTTTTTTTCGCCGTGTTTTCCTTAACCGAGTGAAGTTTTGTTTATTAAGTTATAAGTTCCTAGAAAATTGTATGAGCCTATTCATGTTGAACCTCCGCTTTGAAAGTTAGTCTTAACCACACTGTTACCACAGCTTAACAATTATATCGTATATTTTTCTAACTCAGAGTACTCGTAATAAATAAGGTCATGCTGTAATTGAAAAGCTGTGGCACATCTTTACCCCCATATAAAACAAACAAACAAATGTGCATAAGCTAAGTTCAATTACTTTCCGGTTTGTTTTACATCTCGATGCAGTCCTCGCCCTTGGAGTAGACGCCATGACGCGGGAATGCAAATTAAATTATTCACGCGATCTGATTGTTAAATGTGCAAAACGACGAAGGCGAGAGATTTTTATTGTGTCTTCTAAACGCGAATTTTTTAGACATAACTGGTTCATAAATAATAATGGGGAGCCGTCTAGTAACTTTTTGAATCAGGTGCAATAACCTCTATCTGCTCACAAACCTTAACCTAACAGGGTAAACGCAAATTTTAAATTGTCATAAAAATATTTTAACTAGAAGTAGAATTGAAGGGCTTTCGTAGCCGGGCCGTTAGAAGGTAAGAAGAAAACTTCCTAAAGATAAGACAGTATTTTGAGACCATCGGGAAAGACCAGGCTCCTGTTCACCACGCCGACATCAGTAGTCTGTAATACAGAGGGTCTGTAATTTTTTAGGGTTCCGTACTCAAAGTGTAAAACGGGACCCTATTTACCAAGACTCCGCTTTCCGTCCGTCAAATTTTCACACATGATTATTTCTGTTGCCACTATAACAACAAATACTAAAAAGTACGGAACTCTCGGCGGGCGAGTCCGACTCGCAATTGTCTGTTTTTTAGGGTTCCGTAACCAAAGGGTCAAACGGGACCCTATTACTGAGACTTCGCTGTCCGTCCGTCCGTCTGTCCGTCCGTCTGTCGCCAGGCTGTATCTCATGAATCGTGATAGCTAGACAGTTGAAATTTTCACAGATGATGTATTTCTGTTGCCGCTATAACAACAAATACTAATAACAGAATAAAATAAATATTTAAGGGGGGCTCCCATACAACAAACATTTTTTTTGCCGTTTTTATAAAGAATGGTACGGAAGGGTTCCGATTTGCACTTGCCCGGTTTTTTTTATTATTATCGCACCTGTCAGCTTGGTGAAATAGTGGCTAGAGAAGTGCGTTTATATTAGTCTCGTGTTGAATGAGCCTCTTACCATGACTGTCCGAGAAGAGTCCCTCCTTCGACCCCCTTCGAGTAGAGTGCTCTTCATATTAACACATATTTTCACCTCTTATTTATGGGATGAATTCTGGGATAAAAGGTGTTCTGTATTACAGGTTCTTCATTGCCCGTGCCCTATTTCAACCAAATTCGTGAAATTCGTTCAGACGTTTTTGGGTTAATTCAACAAAAAATACGTACCTAATTTAGGGCATGTCATTAGCAGCAAATTAATTATTTTCATAGCGTTGATTTTGAAAGTATCAGAACGTTTAAAAATCCTACTTTTGACACATAATGATATAACACAAAATATTTTTGTAAAATTAGCTACAAAATAAATAGGTATTCTATTATTTGAGTGGTTTTCCTGTAAATTTCTAGTCTGCATCTTTGCACCTACACAACATACCTACGAATATTATACTAAGTAATGACATAATGCGACAGGTAATCTAACGCTATAAAATTCATATTATTGGTGTCGTTGATTGTCTTTAATATCAATTTCTCATTATCGTATCAAAAATGACACGTGTCATCGTTATAAGCAACGAGGGGAGTGTGTATGCTTGCACAAGTTGCGCAAATGTCAATTCGCATAATTATATTTATTTTTTATAAAGTTATTGATCATGTTATTACGAGCAACAAATGTCAATGGTCTAGAGTAGGGGCCGGCAAACAGCGGCTCGTGTCGGTACCTGTACGGCTACCACAAGTTTGACACTGCTAAGGCAGTCGTGATATGGCTACTGTTTTAAAATTTAAAATACAAAGATTGTGTTCAATTCTGTTTTTTTTTTGTATATACTACGTCGGTGGCAAACAAGCATACGACCCGCCTGATGGTAAGCAGTCTCCGTACCCTATGTATGCCTGCGACTCCAAAGGAGCTACGTGCGCGTTGCCGAGCCTAACACTCCGCACCCTCGTTGAGCTCTGGCAACCTCCACAATTTTTATTAATTATTTAATTTTGTTTATTTTCCAATATCAAGCTTGATTAGATTAGGGTTAAGTCACACCTGGTAAAAATAAAATACCTGGTAGAAATATTAGAAATACCAGGATTCTTCTTAAGCCGGACACATACAAGGTCAAACTATTAAAGCAATTATTTCTCTAAATTTAGAGAATCAAGTACTACTTATATTATTAGCAAATTTATTATAGGTACGGGTTAACTTGTGGGATCAGGTAATTCCACGACGGAGAGCGAAAAAGTGTTTTAAAATAAATATTTAAGTCCGAGAAATTACTACCATTACACTTAAGTGGAAAGTATACTACGTGGTCCTTCATATAAAAAGAGAAAACGTTTATCCACTTCTCTTTTTGTTTCGAAATGGAATTTCATACAAAAAATTCCGTTATTTCGTTAGATTCGAAAAGCTATTCTTCACTCTAATTGACACATGAAAGATACTTCCATTCGACCAATGGGTTTCAAACGACGGTATATATTTTTCCCTTAGGTCGCATGGTCCGACTGGCTAGTCCGATCAATCGGAATACGAATATATTTTTTTCCCGCTGGCTCGATTGATCGGAGTATAAGGACTTCTCTAATTCTCGTAGTCCTACTATCGGAGTAACGGGATTTTAAAAGTTCGTCTAGTTCGATCGACCGAACCACGAGGTCGTGTTTTCTTCCTGTTGGATCGATTGATCGGACATAACTGTAGACTTGATATTATTGCTAAGTCCGGCTAATGACACATAAACGTTATCTCATCTTAACTCACTACTAGACACTGGCAATTGATAAGTTTTCTATATGTTCTCTGATAAATATGTAAGATTTTAAATTAAAATAAAATTTGGGTTAAGAATATACCTACAGGGTGGAATTAGATTTTGGGTCAGTAAGGGTAGCTACCAGATCCCGTGCTGCTAGGTAAAAATGGCCTTAAGAGACCATCCCTCGATTTCAAATTGATGAAAATTGGCGGTAACAGATTTCCGGTAAAACATACAGGGTGCGAGAAAAAGGTCATTTTGTTGTTGTTTTTGATGCCAATCGACTCCATTCCTACCCAGGATCACGTCGAAAGTAAGAAAACACTTTTGTTACCAGAAAAGTGTTAAAAACCAGATGTTGGTAGAGTACAAAATTAACCAAAAAATATCGGTCGGACTAACAGGAAAAATAAAAGTTGTGTGATCGGATTAAGAGGATTTTTCAAGGTCTCGTGGTTCGATCTATCGAACTAGACGAACTTTTAAAATCCCGTTACTCCGATAGTAGGACTACGAGAATTAGAGAAGTCCTTATATTCCGATCAATCGAGCCAGCGGGAAAAAAATATATTCGTATTCCGATTGATCGGACTAGTCAGTCGGACCATGCGACCTAAGGGATATTTTTATTCGAGTACTTACTTAGTAGCTTAAACTAGACGTAGGTTTTAGTGCTATTAATCAATACTGAAAGATTTAATTAAGTCTTAATTACCAAAGTATACTTAATTAAGTTTAGATTTTTTTTCGAGCGGCAATGTATTTCGTACATCATGGAATCAATGGTCACCATTAAATGCGACGTATTCGATTAAAACAAAGTAGTGATATATTGCTTGCTGAATTATTTCATATGGAAAAATAAAAGCCGTCGATTTCTTATGAAACCTATGAAAGTGTGTGTAGAATAACTACCCTTTGATTATACAGTCGTATCAAAAATACACACTGTATACTGAAGTCAGTAGCACTGACGAACACAGAACAAGACGAATGAAATTATTCGGCAAAGATTCAAAAGCCTCGCGTTAAACCTTCGCTAATACCGCGTAAGTACCGACTCACGAACCCATACAAATTAAAAGCACACCGTAAATTCAACCAGATAGGACAACAATTGATAGTAACTGTCAATACGAAATTTTTCCTCATGTGTCACTGGCCGGTTTTTTTAATAAGAAATTCATAGTTTATTTTTTTAATAAGAAATTTATAGTCTATAGGACGTTTTGTCCTTGAGTCTCATCCGAGGGCAGTAGCCCCGTAGCGACTCGTTCTCTTGTAAAAGTTGTAAGATCAAGTTCAAGTTTTTTCATAGCTGGCTGGCATTTGTGAAGTTGCTAGCTGATGTATTTTTTTTAATCTGAGGTCCGGCTGCAGCATTGATGAATCTCATAAATGAATATTTAAAATATTTAGGAGTACGATTGTGATATTAAAGACGTAATTAAACGGTTGAGGTTAATAATCTAATAAAATTTTCCTGTTTAGGAAAACGTGTCAATTTATAATAAAAAAGCAGGAAGCATTTGAATAAGCACCATTTTAACTCGCTTAAGGTGCAGTAGGTTCAGCCAGCAAAGTTTATGAAAAAACGTAGCGAGGTTTTAAATCACAATACGGTTGGCAAAAATTTAATTGAGTCCTTCCTTTAGTATCTTCATTAATTCGAAATCTGATTTTTTTGACTTTCGCTCGATAGAAAAAATCACGAACATATATCAAAAACGCACCTAGAAATGATTATTTTTTGCATAAAAGCTAAAAATATTTATAGTGCTTCTAAAAATGCGCAATTTTATTTTTGATTAAACTCGTCCATTACTTTTTATTTGTTAAAACTTACAAAAAAAAGTAAAAACATGATATCCATGATTCCGGACGCACATAGTCATTTTGCTCACGCTTGCGGTCAGTGAGAGTGAGAGAAGAACCTATACCCATGGAGCAGTTCTTATGGTAAAAGGGGCATACATCCTGATTTACTACTGGCTTCGGCGTCAAGGGAGTCCGGGGAGTAGCTCCGGGCGTATCCTTCGCCAAAACCTTCCTTCACACCCTTCGCATTGCGACCTGTCTTCAGCTTGGAGGCCGCATATGTGCTCCACATAGGTGCCCATGCGGCAGTGAAGTCGACGATTTAGGCCACCACGGGTTATCCGGGTATACGCCGCACTAAATGACGTAATCCGCCGGTCTCCTATAACCGTTAACGTGCCAGCTCTGCTAAAGCCAACTGGCATCGCTAGAGGCGACGGCAAGAGACCGGACGGTATGTCTCTGGTTTCCTGGAGTTAGGGAAGGGTGCTATTGTGGGACGGGACGCTACATGCGTAGACACACTGGCTCCTTCCCACCTCACCGGAACCAGTAACTAAGTAGGTGCGGCCGATAAAGCGGCCGAAAAGATAAGATTCAATTATACATCAGGAGTCCCTGTCCCGAGTATATTTTCATGCCGTTTGGGGAGGAGACCCTTGGCCCTTGGGGTCCCAATGCTCTAAAACTTTTCAAAGAGCTGCCCAAGACTGGTCGGCTACACTGGCGACCGAAGAGCTGATAGCTTTCTCGCGCAACGTATTAGCATCGTAATACAGCGGGGAAATGCTGACAGCATCCTCAACACCATGCCAAAGGGGCCAAATTTTTTTAACGTATTTTGTTTTATTTTGTATTACTTTTTAGTGTTAATTAAGTTTATTTTATAAATAAGTTAGTTGTTTTATTAATGAATTATTTGTTTCAATGCATTTGTAACGCCTACTGAAATATGTAAATTTATTCATTTACGCTACCTAAAGGTTGTCTGGAAGACATCGCTTTTAGCCATAAGGCCGCCTGTTGTTTACCTCTGCTTGTGTTTCTGATTTCTTTTGTATTGTTTCCTTTAAGTGATGTGTGTAATAAAGATATTTGTATTGTATTGTAGATTATGTTTATTAAACTAAATGTTTAAACTACGAGTAATAGGGATTGGATAAAGGTATTAAAATGATAATTATTAATAAATAATGAATTTGGCAGAATTACACAAGTGTAATATTATATGGCTTAGTAAACATATATTTTTCTATTGTTTCAGGTATGACTGGCGATATACGGGATAACAAAGTGTTTTTAGCTTAGAATACATTCAAAAGTGGGAAAAAAGGCCCATATGGTGGAAATATTTTGTGTCCTTGCAGGTCTTGGTAGCACAGATGGCAGAACTGGGCTAGCGATCCAGTGTCGTGAGTTCAAGTCTAACCCCAGACAGTAAAAAATTCCACTTATAATTTTTTATCTAAGCTTGATAACAAAGTGTTTTTGTTGGTACATGTAAATACATGTATATGTATAGTTTCAAACTATAAGCAGGTAGGTCAGCATTTTATATAACATTACCTAACAAGACTAATTTAGCAATATCCTGAAAAAATAAGTCGATATATACTACCTTCAAAATGTGATTTAACCTTGATTTTTTGGCAATTAATTATTATAAGAAAATTCATTGAATTATTTAGTGCCTAACACTTGTACATAATTATGCATATTGTTTGCAATAAAGATTTGTTTAAACAAGTTGACATGTTTAACGACATGCCTACCGGCAACGCGCACAGTCATGATAAATACTTACAATTCAAAATCAACCTTTGACTTATTACATTATAAAAAAAACATTTTTTTTTGCAAATCTGACATGTACAATGTTGTTAGGGCAGGTTTTGATATTCCAGAAGACCTGTTGTTTTTACTTTATGTAAAGATTAGTTTATTGTCAAAATGTCATCGGGTCATCTTTCGAATGTATGTATGTATAGTCAGCAAAACAATTAGCTATGCATAATTTAATACAACTAATCACATTTTTACCGTCATTATTGAGCGTTATCGTCGCCTATGCTAATCGTATTTCTACTCCAGTTCACTAGGTAAATTTAACACTAGAAAAGGTTTTGTCAAGGTTTCCTTTTTGCAATTATTTGCAAACTAATTTGCGAATAAGACCTACAGACTGAGTTTCAAAAACGCAGCTTTCTAGATCAGTGTCCTCCACATCTTTAAAACAAAATAATATGCGAAACTACTTTTTGACCGACACAAATCAGTCCACATTTTTTAAACTTCGTTATAAAATGTCACCTTTAAATAATGGTTTTTCTATGTAGTCAAGGCCCCAATTGTTAAACCTAATAAACAGAAGCTATGTATATGAGATACTCGATTCCTTGGTAACTCCAGAGACATTTTGACCAATAAATTTATTGTAAGGCATAATATATAATTTGGTTTTAAATGTTTTTTTTACATATGTTATAGTAGATTTCGCCAGCCTTGTTGTATTTATAAGTACAATTTAACATAAGTTTATTCTGCCTTACTTTATAGCGACTAACGCTAACTTTATTTATTTACTGTTACTTCTTCATATATATACGAATCGAAATAAGTAACTTTGAGTGAGTTAATTCCTTTTTTAACCCCTGATTCAAATATATTATAAGTATGACCACTTTCTGTGTTTGTATGTTTATCCGTCTGTGGTACCGTAGCTATTAAACTTTATTTAAAATTCGGTTTTATCGCGGAGGTTCTTTTTTCAAGATCAGTTCACCCGTTTCATTGCGTTAGAGGTTATTATTTTTTTAAATTCTAATAATGTTTTCATTTAAACGATTTTCTGTTATTTATTTTTCCTTGTCATTAGTATCCGCGGCACAGTGACAGCGTTCTTGAGCATTCTTGATGCGACCCGACTTCTTGTCATGAGAACTCTGTACCCATACAAATAACGTTTTCTATTTTTAGTTTTTTTTTCTAATACATACGAGTATAATATTGGTGACGCCAACAGACGGCGAGGCTACCAATAATTTAATTAGCTAATTTTTTGTTTATTCTGTCTACACAGGTGCCAATTGAAAATCATTATTTTTGCCCAAAGAATGAACATACAAAGTTTTATTCTAGTGGTAACATATGAATGGATGGATAAAGTTGCATCCGTCACTAGACCACTGATAACAACTGATTCCATTACAGTTGCCCCCAGTGGTAATACTTCGTCCCATTTGTCCCCTATAGCGGATGGGGCTATTTTTAACCGACATCCTATTATATATAACTATTCTGTTTTATTTGCTTGCTCTCTACTACAATTTAACAAAAGAGTTCAAGTGATGAATCACAGAAGACAAAATCACCACTAAACAGAGGGAATCCCGTAAGGGATACGTATAGGAGGTGCAAGCACGTACTGCTCGCCCTTGTTGGTCAAAAAATCTAGACTTACTAAGGTGGCATTCGAATATAGTCGAAAAATTAGGACCGGCTTCCTCGTGGCGAAGTGCGCGGATAGCTAAAGACGCTGGTTCGAATCCGGCCTTGACCACTGGAGGGCCTCGACACTTTTCTTATATGTTTCTGATATTTATATCTATATAGTAGTGAGTCTACTTTAAAAAAACCAGCCAGCCAACGCCAGAGCCAGAGCTCAACGAGGGGAGGGACGGGGTTGGGGTCGGCATGGAGACTCCTCTGGAGTTGCAGGCGTACATAGGCTACGGATACTGCTTAACATCAGGCGGGCCGTATGCTTGTTTGCCACCGACGTAGTATAAAAAAAAAAAAAACACATATTTATAAGGCAACACACAAAAATGAGTGGTCTACTTTGAAGTGATGCTTTTCAGAATAAAGAATAAATGGGCTAAATAGTCAAATTTTTTGTTTAGTGCAAATCGTAAAGGTAAAGGCCAAAGTTGTCACAAAAAAAAAGATATGTATGAAAAGGTATAACGAATATTTAAGAAAATGATGAATTTCTCGTCCCTAAATTATACGAAAATGATATATAACTTGCTCTAAGAACAGGAAGAAATATAACATAGATTTGACCTGGGGAACCGACTCTTTCTCCCCTCTTTTTGGGGCTTCAGCTATCAGCTTTGTTTGACTTGAGGAACAATCGTGCCAAGCGGCATCTCCTGAGACAAAAGTGCATACTCACTGCATTTACATACCCCACTAAGAATACTTTATAATTCCTGTATACAACTCATGATATAGAAACTGTTTAATTACTATGAGTAGAAACAATTAAACTGTAAAATCATGCCCATGTTTATCGCCCATCTAATGTCAATGTCGTGCCTAAGCATAGTTATTTGCCATGTTTGTTTTCAAAATAAAGTAAGGCATAAGAACAACCGATTCCTGGCTCGTCCCAATGAGTTATTCGGAAATATTATAAAAGCGATTTTATCGCTAAAAGCCTTTGGAAACGCTTAGACTTTTTATTTTACTTTTTTGCGATACTTTTGTATCTATAACAATTTGTTAACCTATTTGATTGATCGATTGATTGATTTTTATTGATCTGTTACATGTTTTAGCTACATCAATATCATAACCTCTCTATGTTTTCAGAAACGATAACTAACGGCCTATATTACCAAACCTGTATCTGTAGGTGCATCGTAATCTTTACTTTATCGATAACCGGTACGTTAATTACATTCAAATTTAGAACATCTCTGAGAAACAAAGAAATTTGATTTGGCCTCTATTCTAATATGAGTCGAGATGACGTCTTATTCGAAATAAAGTGTCAGTTGCAAACAATTTGAACAAATTTGGCATGTTACTTGATATCGAACGATATGGCAGTCGGCCCCGACTCTATTTTGTTTCTGAATAGAAATAAACAACAGATGCGTGACATGCGCGAAAAAGTTTGCATTACCGCAATTTTGACGTTTAATTAGTCAGTATAAAATTACTTTATTTTGTTGAAGCGTATGGTATTGATGTAAATAAAGTAGTGTATTTGTCGCATTAAAATACGAGTGTGGGTTTATGAAACGAATGAAATTCCCGAGGGTCTACAGTATGGGGTTTTTCGAAAAAGAAGTGTACAGGTTTTTAAAAGGTCAACAACGCGCACCTATGGAGTCGTCCATAGACTGCGATGACTGCTCACCATCAGGTGGGCCGTATGCTTGTTTGCCACCGCCGTGTCGTAGTATAAAAAAATTGTCTGTATTTAGTGCAAGATTTCTTTCATTGCATTTGCAACACCTACTGACGTGTATGTTTATTAATTTCCGCTACCCAAAGGTTGTCTGGAAAAGATCGCTTTTTAGCGATAATACGGCCTGTTGTTTACCTCTACTTGCTTTTGCATTGTTTTTATTTATTGAGGTATGCAATAAATTGTATTATTTATGCAATATAAAATCACTTTAGGTTAAATAATATTGTACTTAATTACTTGATAGCCACAAAAAGAGGGGTTAATGTGTACTTATTAGCTTCGTTTTTGCTTTGACTACGTCAACCCACTCAACTTTGAATTTATACTTATTACTGCTTTTTAGTTACCAACTTTTTATGAATTCATAATGTCTTATTTTTTACTGAATATAATGAGCTCTTTTACGAATACAGGCTTCAAGGATTTAATTAGTATTTTTTTACAAACATAATATTTGAAAATTAGTTATGGTTCTATTGTTTGTCGCTTGTGTCATTGCCTCTTTGCATATTATTTGTTTTTAAGAGGTCAGATGTATGTCCTTGAACTTAGTTCTAATATAGACGTATACAATGTAAACAATCTCAGGAAATTTCAACTTTTTTCAGAGAGATCTTATGACACAAAACGATATTTACGGCGACCAGTACAAAAGTATGGTAGAGTCGGACCACCCAAGCTTACTCTGCATAGAGTTTACAAGAACAAGGTGAGGATAGGAAGCAGGTATGATTATAATAAATGTCAAATTTCTTTGAAACTATGACGCTTATAATGACACTCAACACTTTTTTCGTCTAAGTCGGTGTACAGCAGCCGCAGAGCCTTTGTAAGAGCTCCGCGAGAAAAATAAATCAAAAACCAACTCTTATATATGTCTGGTCCACAGTTCAACAGTGACGAAGAAAAAACATTTATTGGCTTTCGTCAAATATTTCGGTTTCCGAAAGGGTTTCGTCACTTTCGTCACCAAAAAAGTTCGAGAACCACATAAAACTCTGCTGCTTAGATCGGAGTCCTTCATTCAAAGTTGTTATTGATGCCAATAAGTCTAAGATAGGTCTAAAATATAATACATTTCAGAATATTTCTTGGCTTGGGGCCATAATATAATATATAGACCTCAAATAATAATAATGAGGAATTGTGCTCCTTGTACGAAGTGGACCGAGCTTCTCGCGTAGATAAGATACCTACTACTTAAATAAAATAAAAAAATAAAAAAATATTTTTATTCAGTAGCTTACAAAACAAATATAATAATACTTAACCTACTAATTACTATATGCATAAGAATAAATAAGAAATGTATTTCGTGACGTTTTAAAACGAGATTAAATTTTAACTAAACTGCGTTTGCGTGAGTCATTGAGATAATTATTTATAATAAAAGAATTATCACTATGTATGTGGTGACCGAAATATTACAAAATCTTTATATCATTGATTAGGTCATTTGGCAACGATAATGTCCTGCATTTAATATACTATGATTATGTAATTAATTCATAATGTAATGCTGTGAATTATAATTGTTTTTTTGCAAAAATTACCTCTGGCCGTATTTTTGGCCCCGGTATTTTCGCGGGTCAAAGGTGTTAGTTTTTATTTTTCATCATTCATTACCACATTGTTATATTATATTATATGTCTAAAGTCAAGATCTTTGTCTCTGTAATTTGAATAGCTCTTTGAGATCTGAGAACTGCGATTTGCTAAATTAAGATGAATTTATACGTTCAAAATTGATAGTTAAATTAAAAATATCGGTACAACCAGGGAAAATATCTAATTATTTTAATAAAGCACACATCGGCACGATTGTAATTTTTGTGGTCCCCCTCCCCTACGCCCCTGAAGTGTCAGGACCAAATGTATATATGCGATCAACTATATTCCCCTTAATCTGGAAACGCTCAAAATTTTAGTTATAAAGCCTGACCAGTAGTAATATATGATCACGCGCCATATTGCGGAATTTAATTGGAACTAAATTTTTCATACTAAACTGAACTGTCATACATGAGACCCAACAGCGCCCTCTTGACAATGATCATATATTTCTGGTCGGTCTTTACTTACTTCGAACGTTATTAGCGGTGGCAAAACTCATTTTTGTGACTGACCAGATGTAGCACAAAATCAGTATGAATAGAAAACATGGGATGCCTCTGCCCACCAAAGGGACACGATGGGTTCGTAATATTATAAACTATTACTTATTAGTCCTATTACATCATTTGTTTACACCATGTGGTCACTGATGTGTATTTTGCAATTTTTCCACATCAAACGCGATTTAATCTGTTTACTTTTCGTTTTAGTTTTCCGTACCAAAAAGGTACAAAAGGAACCCTTATGGTGCGACTCTGTCCGCCCGTCCGTCTGTCTGTGCGTCGCATCGCTAAATATCTCGAGAACCATTTAAGCTAACCCAGACATTGGAAATATCTTTTTTAATTCTTTTTTATTAACTATGGAAAATGCCCAAAATGAAGAAGGGGCAAAATTCCAAAGTCTAGTGACTAGGTCAAGTGGGGTCCCTTATCTCCGAAGTTTACCGGCGCAAAACGTTTACGTGTTTATTTCACCTTAAATTTCTATGGGATTACATTAAATACACCTTTTTTTTAAAAATTAAACATCAATTTTTGAAACCGGTTCGCATGATAGACATTTATCCTCGAAAAACCAACATACGTGCATTACATTGCGCAAATTAGTTAGACAATTTGCCGATAGAGGGCGCTGTACACAATTATGCTTAGTATAGGTACTTCTGTTCAAAAGTCATTTGCCTTTATAGTTACTCGCACTTGACCGGTTTTATTTTCTATTTAGTTTAGCATTTTAGTTTCACGCATGCCGGCAACTATATTTCCGCTGTCCACTTATAAATAACTCCCAGTGTCTGTTCCGGGATCTTTACCATTTAGTATGGAAGATTTTAAATTTGAGCGAGTGTAGGTATGGTATGACACGCATGCGTGACGCACCGGTCACTTAAATTTCCATGGGCAGTTTTTTGTTACCATTTATCGATTCTGCGTAGGAAACACAAAAAAAAAGTTCAGTGACAAACAATGTTTAATTTTTTTTTCTCTGCTATTTGTTTATTGCGCTGTTGGTATTATTGTGATTTATGTACGTGTTATATAGGTCTATAACTATATTCAATACACCTAAAGCTCAGAAATAAACGCTTTGTTTCATGGTTTCACACCTAATTGTTTTATTACGTGACATTTCAACCATCCAAGACAAAAAAATATTGCTTCAATTTTAAAGCATAATATTAGATCCTTATCAGAATCCTGAACTATATCTTAGGATAGGAAGGATATGGTGGTTATCCCTAACTGTCCTACTAACAATTTTGGCGATTAATCTCAATTTCAATATTTAGCTATGTCCAATCTGGCCTAAGAAATATGTAAACACTTACATCTTTAAACCTGAAAGAAAATCCTTGTGTCACAACACTGTCACTTGTCGCCGACGCCGGTTTGCGTCCACCCGCGGCACGGTGCTCTTGAGAAGTAATCGCTATCACGATCCTCCGCGTAGCCCTGCCCGTGACCTTTAACTGATAGTTTAACAATCAGAACATAGTATAATGAACTGTAACATATCCTTTCAAGAGCGATTATGGTTTGTAAAGCCACATTTTCTTGTAAAAATGCACGTCACGCGAAATACCGGCTTTTGGGTTCCTTTGCTCAGTATGCAATAGTTAAGCCATTTTTTCCCTGTAGGGTAAATTTTCCCATTGATAATCATGGACAATTCATAATGGATACAATGTCTGTTTCTAAGGTTTGATTACTCAACGACTACCCCCTTATTAGGAGTCTTCTGTTAAATTTTGTAACTTTCTAAGTAACACAACCCTGCCAACACTGTGTGGTTTCACTGGACGGAACCCTTCTTGTTTGCGCTGGGTTCGCTCATATCAGATTCCTTGCTGAAGATCCGTTTGCGCACAGCTTTTTATTTTTTTGTCAAGTGCGGTAATTACCAAGAACAAGAATGTACGGGAACTGTAGTCTGTAAACTCGATAAGTAGAGAATACATGTCTGATGTGGGGGCCTAGCCAAGTGGCAGTCGTTTCCAGAAAACGTCTATCGCAAGCCTAAATAATACATGTATAGAAATTGTCACCCGACTTCTCGTTCATCTGTCACCCCCACACGCTTTCATTCTCATGCGAATATCCTAATTCGTCTTAAAGTTCCAAGCATAGCTCACTCCATTTCCCATTGAGTTATGAGCTTTTATTTAAGAGGCCGATTGATACTCAGCAGCTTCGTAACGGTATCTTCTCGTATTTAATTGGTATAATCCTTTTCCCTTTCCAATGCCGTTAGATTCGGTGTCCAGTTATTATAAAGAAACACGATAAATTATCGCGTCATCATGACGTCTTTTTTATATTATCTCATTTGACTAATGTATATGCGTAACCCACTTACTTTACATATATGTATATGTTTTTACTGTAAAAATACCCAAAAAAAGGAAATTATTTTTTCGTTTTCACATGGGCTAAGTTATTTTACTAAGCTTGTCCACCCACGATGTTTTATATTTGCTTATATTACTTATTAATATAGAATTAGTATTTTTGTAAGTAAAAATCGATTTCTGAAGTATGTGCCTCGCAGGACAAGTCTTACTTACACTTAGGAATATTTATTTACATAGTCTTAAGAGGGAAGAATAGCTTTTCGAATCTAACGAAATAACGGTCATTTTTCTATGAAATTTCAGTTCGGGAGAAAACCTTTTACTTACTTACTCCGTTGGCTCAGCGACCCAAAATGAGACTTGGCCTCCGACACAAGACAACGCCACTTTTCTCGGTCCTGTGCGACCTCTCGCCAATTGTCGACTTGAAGCTCGCGCAGATCCGCCTCCACCATGTCGCTCCAGCCATGTTGTACCAACTAAATCTTAACAAATCACTTTGATTTTGATGTCGATCGCTTCAGCGTAAAAATCTAGTTTTATTGGTTTCGCTTTAAAAAAAAATGTTTTTTATTAATTTGCTAATTTTGTATAAAGGAAAACCTATAAACTTAGTTTTTCGTTGTGTCAATAACATACTAAATGGAGAATGGAAAATATTTAGAAGTGGAAAAACGTTTTCTCTTTTTGTATGGACGATCACGTGGTTATACGTACCTCTTATTATGTGGCAATAAGGTCGTGTATAAACATATTTATGCTAAATTAGTCGCTTCTATATTTTAGACCTTGACTTCACAGTCAAATAATTTAATATCAGTACCATTTCGTATCTTGTCACAGTGACAATCAATATGCAAGTCGCTAGTATGGAAGGTAGAGGCAAGGAAATGAATCTCCATATACCAAAAAGTATCCAACAAAAAACCATAAATAGGCGGCGCTACAATACCTAGAATACTTATCGGTAAGTAGGTTAATGTGAGAAAAAATCTAATCATAGACTCACTCCACTCCGTCAGTAACGCCTAGGTTCTTAGCTACTCTAGCGCTACTCTGGAGAGATTTGGAACTATTATTTATAGCTGACAGCTGGACACTTTTGCGACAGTTCTGCTTAAGAACATTCTGTTCCTTGCCTCTACCTTCCATAGTCGCTATAGGGACCTCATAATATTGTCACTGTGACAAGGAACGAAATGGTACTGACATTCAATTCTTTGACCGAACAGACAGCAAAGTATATGCGCGAAGGTTGATGGCGGGTATTCCTTTGTTCCTATATGTAACTCGACCGGACGTGCTTCAAGTTCAAGATGGCCGTAGCGTAGTTGTAAATTTATTCATCTAGCCTACTGTATGTTCGTGTGTATAATGCAAATGCCGATGCCGGGCGGCTCTGATTATGATAGGCGAGTAGTAGCGTTACTTACTCCGGTAAGGACTAAAGACTCCTTACCTGGATTTCAAACCCTCGTATCATATTGTTTCTCGAATGGAGGAATATGTAGTTTGATATTTACCACTTGGCATTTTGCTTAAGGTGTACAGACACCAAATAACGAGCTCTTTCAATCCTAATAAAAGTAAAAAGTTTCTTAAAATTTCCATACAATACGTACATACGGTCCATTTCATTATTACCTTTATGGAAAGTCTATGAGAAACGGAACAGAATGGAAAATAATCTTGGGAGTCTGAGTAGAAACAAAATAACACATTTCAAATAAAAAAAGTGGTTGTAATAAAAAGGGCAACCTTTTAAAAAAAATATAGATTTCACACTTCTCGCAGTGATCGTAGGACATTGAAAATAAACAACAAAAATAAAATAGATGTCGATGCTAGTGCGGAAAGTATGTCATTACGGAAAGAATGGCATTTCCGCACGTGTATCGAACGACGTTTTTTAATACAGTTGCCAAAAAAATAAGAAATACAACAAGTACTTTTTTTATGCATACTTATAGAACAAGACAGAAACAATTGTAAATATAAAATATAATACTCGTACTATTATGTGTAACGTATATTTAAATTGTACGAAAACAATATCGAATGTTGCCTTTGGAAACTTAAAACATTCTTGCAGTAAGAAAAAACGCCTCTGCTTTGACAGGCGTTTCGGCAGCTATTACGTTTCTTTCAGACAACTTATTTAGAACGGTTTTTTAATATTCAATATTAAAAAATAAACGTGTGATAATGATGTAGAGGTAAGTAATTAAATATGAAATATGCATATATTTATTATTCTTACTTAACAGTAGGCTTTTATGTTGATTACGACTTTTCACTTTGACTTCGAAAAAAATAATATAACATAATGGCGACTCCAAGGATTCTAGAAACAAAAGCCCCAAGCTTAGTGATAGTCGTTCAATGATGTGGGCAATTGACCAGACCACGGTTTTCATTGATTCCAAAATTTATTTTTCCAAACGATAGACAATCTATCTGCATCGGAACCTTTTTTATTTTTTTCGATATCGGCTTTTGTTTTCAGAATAATCTAGTTTTTGTCCGAAAAAAAAAACAGGAAGTTTATCGCCTTTTTCCATCATTTTCGATTTTCCAAAAAAGTTATGGACCGATTTAAAAATAGTGTACCATACGATGCTCTGCAATTTCCTGCATATTTTTACACCTTTGCCCTTCGTCATCTTTGTAACTTTCGGAAATATAGTCCAATTATACTCCATCCCGAAAAAGATCTGATAAACACTCAATGTTAAAATAACATCGTGAGAAAACCTGCGCACATCTACTCGTAAGAAGAGATTCCATAATATTTTTAAGGGAATAAAAGGAATAATGTCTAATTTTTAAATCGAATTTCGCAATATATAATCTCAATTTAAATTATCTTCTTAAGTAGCCCTTTATTCGTTTCTACAACAGACTATAGGAATCATAAAACAACTTTAATAATAGGTTTCTCTAGATAACAGAAAGAAAATAATCGAGAGACGACTTACTCATAGTTTATTAATTATTATACTTTGAATTACAAGTATAATATAATTAATAACAAAGTATATGTATATAAATATATAGTGGATTTATTTACAAACTGCCTTAAAAACTAAACTATGTTTACTGTACAAGCCACGTTTGTGATGTAGGTAAATTGAATAGTTATATTAAAATAAATTATAAATAAATAAATCCTAGGTACAAAGATAAAATCCAAGGACCACATAATAAATGATAGTTTAAGATATTATGTGCCCATACTACGAATGGTACTCAGTGCAATGAATAATAAGTACATGTCCATAGACACACAATGCAAATATAAATTATTGAGCTTCGTTTTTGTAACGTCGATCTCTTCTCTTCTTATTGGTGTAAAGGGATCAAACTTTTTGAATTAAATTCTTGTCTGCCAATGCTTTGCCACTTCTAGCCCTCTGGGCTGGGTTTTTGTAACGTCGATCTAATAGAATATGAATCATTAAAATAAGGAAACTTTAACGTATGTCTCACAAATAAATATGTATTTAAAATAACAATCGCTACTGATCGATCAATCATAAAAGTCAGTTCATTGCTCAGACTGGGATTTTTGTAAATATTAGATATTATGCCAATTAAATCGGCTTGATACGTATTCCCCAGTCTTCTTTGATCATATCCGCCGCTTTCTCGGCAATCATTAAAGTTGGGGCGTTGGTATGCGCTGCTGGAACATGCGGCATAATGCTCGCATCCACTACCCTCAGACCTTTTATGCCGTACACCTTCAGTCTGGAGTCCACGACGGCTTCAGGGTCCTCCCTCGGGCCCATCTTAGCCGTACAGCAATGATGATAAATCGTATTCGTTATAGTCTTCATTGCACAGTACCAATATGAGTCTGAGTTGAACTTGTGATGCGCACAATTCGGCAACGGAATATCGTGCAATCTGCTCCCAAATTTTTGAAACGCTTGAGTCTTCGATAACTGAATTATTTTTCTTATACCATGTAATATAACCTTTTGGTCATGGCCTCCATCTGAAAAGTAGTTTGCGAAGATAAGGGGCTTGGTATAAGGGTTTTTATTCTTCAACATTATCCGACCTTTCGACTCCGGGAGCAGAAGCATCGGGAACACCATCCACGTGTCGCGATCTTGAATTGGTCCGTAAACTTTGTCGTAGATACGATCATCAATAGCGAAGGCTTGTTTATATGACGGTTGGCTAACCAATGAGCCTGCTACGAACAGCAACTCTAAATCAGGATAGCCATCGGGATCGTTTGGGTTCTTAGTATCAATAAAAGCGATAGCTTCAGTTCCGCTTGGCGCTGACAAAGGCCCGGTATGATGGCTGAAATATTCTAGAATGTTGCTGAATGTAGCTACGCGTTCAGATCTTATAGAATCAGTTGTATTTATTAAGAAAGTGAGACCACCTAATGCCCAGTGGTCTTGGAGATTATATCCGACGGGTAAATCTACAATTGTTGTGATGTTCTTCTCCGTCAAGTGGTGTTTAGGGCCTATTCCGCTGATCATTAATATTTGAGGAGAATTGATAGCACCAGCGGAAAGGATGATTTCGCGCGTCGCTTTCACGATGTAGCGGTGACCAGCTTTGCGGAATTCCACACCGTAAGCTTGTCTCGTCCAAGGATCGATTAAAATACGCGTTACCATAGCATTCTTGGTTACATGAAAGTTTTTTCTGTATTTTATAGGGTGAAGGAAAGCCCGACTCGCACTCATGCGAGTTCCATTTTTCATCGTAAATTGGATGATGGAATATCCGATTTGTTTTTCTCCGTTGTAGTCTACTATTTCCCCGCCAGTTTCGACGCCCGCTTGAAGGAACGCGTCTGAGAGTCGCGTCCTCCAGCTGGGATACTGAAGGGTCATCTCTCCCTTTGTTGAATGATATACTTTATCTCTTCTCAGTTCTGGTACTTGCATGTTTTCAGACTTCTTGAAGTATTTGAGAACTGATGCGAAGTCCCATCCTGTTGAATATACCAATTAAGACTATTACTATGAGAAAGAAAGAAAATGTACAATTTAGTTCTCAAGTTCTAACCTAGGCTCTGAATGTAAAGTTAGGCATAATATAAAAAAAAAAAGCGGTGTTACCTGGGTTGCCATTCGCCGCCCACCGGTCGTAGTCTTTCCTGTTGCCCCTCGTGTGCATCATGGAATGCAGAACCGAGGAACCGCCGACCACGCGGCCCCGCGGCCAGGAGCAACGACCCTCACGCATGCCCATGCAGCCAGCTCTCTGTAACAATGTATCATAACTAAACTGGGAGTCCATCATGGGGACTACAGCAAGTGAATTGGCCGCTAGGGACGCCACTATACCACTGATATTTTATTTATTTATTTAAACTTTATTGCACACATAAAGAAAAATGTACAAATGGCGAACTTAATGCCAAAAGGCATTCTCTACCAGTCAACCATTGGGTCAAACAGAGACATTTGCTGGAAAGTTTCGAGAGTGAGACCCATCCCGAAAGAGAATGATGCTACTGTCGTGGAGAAGTATAGACCCATTGCCGTTCTTCCTACTTTGGCTAAGCTTTACGAATCTATCCTACACCGGGCCCTGTCTACGCAGGTAAAACCATTTTTGTGTGACGAACAGCATGGATTTAGACCTAGGCGCTCTGTCAATACGAATCTACTCATTCTGGTTGACAATATTTCGGAGCACCTCGACAGAGGCATCCAAGTAGATGTTCTCTATTTTGATTTCGCAAAGGCTTTTGATCGCGTAGATAACGATGTGTTGCTGATGAAATTAGATCAGATTGGCTTCTCTCCCACTTTGCTAACTCTCTTCGCTAGTTATCTGCGTGATCGGCAGCAGTATGTCCAGCATGGATGTTTTGTCTCGGTCCCATATCATACGCGGTCTGGTGTCAGTCAAGGCTCCATATTAGGGCCGTTTCTGTTTGGGATCATGATAAACGACCTCAAGTCAGTTCTCCAGTCAGCTCAGTGTCTCCTATACGCTGATGATTTAAAACTAGTGTATGGAGTGGAGCAAACCACCGATTGTGAGTCCCTGCAGAAGGATATCGATGCGGTATTCCGGTGGAGTGTGGAAAACAAGCTGTCATTTAACACCACTAAGTGTTGTGTCTGCACCTTTACTCGTGCACGTATGCCAATATTTGCCAAATATTTGCTTGCATCCGAGCCCATCAATCGCGTGTTCTCCGTTAAGGATTTGGGCGTGGTTTTTGATACGCGGTTCACTTTCCATGAGCACATTACATCGCTTGCTGCTAACTGCTACCGAAAACTAGGCTACATCATTCGCAACCTTCGCGATTTTCATGACCCTACAGCAATCAAGCTCGTCTACAATGCCTTAGTAAGAAGTAAGCTAGAAACTTCCTCAATCGTTTGGCATCCCTTTGAGTCGACGTATGCACTGCTACTTGAAAAGGTTCAAAAAGCCTTCTTGAGATTTTTTTACCGTAGAACGCATGGGTACTACCCCTTCCTATACCCGACGAAACACCTTCTAGGGACTCTAGGGTACAACTCATTGGAGGTAAGACGCAACTATAATTTGTTGACGTTTGCGTGTAAGGTGCTGCGCGGTGAGTCGGACTGTCCGGAACTGGTGAGTCGCCTGGTGCGACTGCATGTTCCGGACGTTCCTAGGCAATCACTAAGACCGCGGCGACGCGATCTGTTGGCGGTGCCGGCGGCGCGCACCGTGTCGCGCATGAATTCTCCATTGCTTCGCTCTCTCTCACAATTGAATGCGCTCTTGACATTAGCACCGGAGTGCGACTTGATTGCGTGGCGATGGGAGGCTGTGAGAAGGGAATGCCTGAGATTCTGTGAGATGATGGATGCTAGGCCCTCAACTGTTGTTGTGTAGTTTTACGCTGTTAATTTATATAATTTCATGACGTATTGGTTGCGACTGTAATGTTATGGAAATATGTTTGAAATAAATAATAAATAAATAATAATTTGTATATGTTGGTGCAGGAAAAAATAATAACAAATAATAAGGAAAAAATTAAACGTGAAGTCAAATAATATTAAAAATATATAAATAGTTAAATACTACTACTTATATAATGTATAAAAGATAGACTAATACATATAATTATGTACATAAACATATTTTCTAATGTAACTTTCAATAAATTTCTTATTAGTACGTATCTTACGATGGTTCGTCTCTATCCTGAATTATTTTAATTATCACTAATATATTACTATAAATATAAGTAACAAGTTTTTGGCAAAAAAATCATTTTTGGTACAAGCTTTTATCGCTGACAGTACTTTTCTTGCCACAGGCAACTAATAATCATCGAGACAACTCTAAACACCCCAAACACTATTAGGTTGCGTTGTTTTATCGCAGATTTCTTATGGCCATCTCCCGTCTTTATCATCAGATTAGCTCGATGGTACTATCACCCGACTTACATATGTATGCAAGTTTTCAGCTCAATCTGAAATCGGGAAGTGGGTCAAATTTCGCTTCAAGGATTCGAACCACACATACATACTCACGGGGCAAGTTAAATAAAAAGTTATATATTAAACCAAAATAAGATACTAGCCGAGCATTAAGTATAGTGATGGGTAGGACATCAATTTAAAATGAGTTTGTATGAGTACCTCATTCTCTAAAATGAGGTGTTACAATGTCTTACTTCAAATGAGGAGAGGTACTAGCACTTTTGCAGCATCGACTATTCCATCAACTCCAACGGCAGCAAACCATATTTAATGTAAATACATATTTAGGCATTGCTAAACTTCCTTTTAAATATTTACTTGGAGTGCAATTCTGGAGGTTTAAAACAGAACTTTTAACAACAGAAGACATACATTTAAGAATCAAACTAAGGAGTTAAAGTACATACATCCTATTGCAACTTAATATGATGCTTTTATGAAACTTGTTCTAATTTAGCAGTTTATTATTTTTATTGTTAGATTGTTCAGTATCAATCCTTGCTACTTGATATCATTTTAAGTTTAACATTCATATATTGAAATAAATACTAACCATAAACTGCCAGACAAACAATTAACAAACTAAGGAGAACAAATCCAATATTTTTTGTACCATTATTATATAGAAATTACTAACTTACCACCTCATAATTTATCAGTAATAATAGCATTGTAATATGATAAAGCAAACGAAAGCCTCAATAACGTTCGCGCGGTAATGCCACCGGCGTGTAATATACACTTGATTTTTGTATGCAAAAGACACAAAGAAAGACCCACAGGTATATTTTATCGCGAAAACAATGTTAATATATTGTTATTTTGGTATAATTATAAGAATGGTCACTGATCACTATTTATAAAACACAACTAAAGATTACGAACAACTTTTTCGAGTTTCTCGTACTATAAATATGTCAAAATCATAAATGATCGAAATACTATACGAAGCACGTTAACAAAAAGTATTACAAATTCAAATCGTTAAAATGTACATGTTTATTTCACCTATACAAATTATATTTACTTTTTTATTAATAAACTAATGTAAAATATCATATTTTGTGTACGCCACTATATTATATTTCAATAATTTAAATAATATTTTGGTCTCTTAAACGATAACTGTTTCTAACTAAGCTAGCTTCGTAAATGCCCAGTGAGACTTGGTTGGCATTTCAATCGCTTATCAAGTAACCATTTCACTGTCCAGTCTAATTGATTCAGATTATACATGACACCAGCAATATGAGTCTTGAGGTCAGGTTATACTGGTATGCGCGTTAGTACAATAATAGCTAACAAATATGGAGGCCTACCGCGAACCACGAAGTTTTGCTTTGCTGTCGCACTTACGTATGAAATTACAAGTGCGACAGAGAGAAAAAACTTTCTTCGGTAGGTTCTTTGATGACTTAGATTTTTCGCTTTTGACAAGTAACTTAGCAATGCTAGGATCAAAATGACGTAATATGTATGTAAGCTTGCGGACGCTTACGCTTGTTTTCTTTCGTGTTTCATTTTTAACGTATTTTCGATGAGGTGTTATTGAAGCACGGCGCGTGTCTGTCTCACTCCCTCTTTCGGTAAATCTAATTCATTGTTTCATTTTGAAAGGATTTTTGAGGGATGTCACAGTGAGGCGAGTGAATAAACACAACGCATTTCTCGGTGGACCTTTTGTCCTTGCAATAAGGTTTGTAGTTGGGCAGTTGATAGTGTGAGCGATGAATGCGATGACGTCAATGACTCATTTCTTCATTTGAATGTCGGCGAGCACCGAGCGCCTCGCGACTCTCTTGCGAGTTGTGAGGAACGCGAGTGAGTTTGAAAGGCTGAGAGTTTTTTTTCAAATTTGAAGTGTTTGAATGGTTTGAGTGGTAAGAGCTGTGTGTGATGCGCGCGAGTAAATGAGTAAAATTAATTGAGGAGTGATGTATGACATTTATGCGGTGTGAAGTTCTGCGACAATTTAACTAAATGAGTGGTACAAATGAGGTGCCTCACGAGTGAGCAACTCAACACTAATTAAGTATGCGTGTTTCCTTGTAAATTTATTTTGGGGTTGTGCAATAAAGAGGATTTGTATTGTATTGTAAAGCCCTATTCAGTCGGTTCAAGATCATGCATGCGATTTTCGTTACATTGCGGTATTTGGTCGATCGACTGAATTGAATGGGGCTTAGAAAGTGCAAAATTACGTATGCATCAGAAAATAATAGTAAATTTTGAGTTTTCTGTACGTGTATATTTACGCCACATTCATTTATTTATTAGACAACTACCAACCAATAGAAAAGAATAATTAAGAAATGATATAAATTATGGAGGAGTCTCGAGTTCCGAGTTAAGGATAAGTTGATCCCTTGGAAATAATACAAACCATCATTCAAAGAATGAGTAAATGTTATGATTTTGAGTTAAAGGCATCGTTTGTGACGAATAAACGTTTGATTTGTAAATTTGTAAAATTTTTATATCACGCAAAAGTAATAATGATGTAAGATCTCTATAAGTAAATAGCGAACTACCACTCCGCTACCACTTAACTGTTTTCAGGCATTGTTTAGCTTTCAGAAACACATCGTTTATTTTTTTTGTAGAAATAACAGAGTACACACGGTACAAAAGAATATTTAGCATTCAATTCACCACATGTATAGTAGAAATTAATTAAGTCAATGCAAAATCCAGTTTCGCGCCGTACAAATCCCTACTATTAAAATTAGACGTGACCTCTCGCATAATGAGTTGCGTGGCCCGATATGAACTCATTTGCCTAATTTATTTCCTCGGATGCTTTATTTTGTTTTAAATAAATAAATTAATATAATAGGGACATTCTTACACAAATTGAAGTCCCACGGTAAGTCCAAGATGGCTTGTGTTGTGAGTACTTAGACAACGATATATATAATGTCTATTTTATATTCTTATACGTGTATGTATATTGTGTGTGTGAAAGTAGGCTTCAAAACGTTTTTTTTTTCAACACCTACTCTTTTTGTATAATTTTTTTTATTTTTTTGATTAATTGTTTTTGTTTCTGCTACCCAAAGGTTGTCTGGAAGAGATCGCTCTATAGCGATAAGACCGCTTGTTTTCTGATCTGATTCTGATCACTAATCAATTGTTATTCTTTAAGCTGTATCTTTTACTGAGGTATGCCAATAAAGAGTATTCTATCGATTTATCTATAATATACAAATACATAGAAAATATCCATGACTCAGGAACAAATATCTGTGCTCATCACACAAATATATGCCCTTACCGGGATTCGAACCCAGGAACATCGGCTTCATAGCCAGGGTCACTACCCACTAGGCCAGACTGGTCGTTACCCTTATTACCCTTATTGGGCTTTTAGCTTTCCTTGTATTTGGTGAAAGAAACACCACAAAAAATATTAGCCTGCGGCTGTCGGGAATTACCACCCTCGTATCCAAAATTTCACTTACCCCCCTCGTTGCACAATGTACTATAATGACAGTAAAAATAATAAAGAAATATGGCGTTGGTTAATTAAACGATTAAATGAATTTCAATCTACTATACTTCAATTATAGGACGGTATTTCCTGGTTGCATCCTGAAAGAGCCAAGGGTGAGCGGTTTCGTCAGGTTTTATCTTGGAAAAGGGACGGTTTTTGTCTATTTATGGTGTGGTGTTTGTTGTTATCTCGTCGTTCCATTCCGATTTGTAGACTTTGCAGAACTCGTAACTTGCTACTTGGGAAACCTTAAAAGAAAACAAAAGCGGTAACTACCAGTGATGATAATGACACTATTGTCGCTGCGGTAACGACGTCTAGCTCAAAACCTGTACTTGATTGTCAAGAAATGAGCTATCTAATTTATCTTCAAGAAGTTGACATGGTGGGAAATGGGGAATGCAGCTTCTTAGCTTGCTGTTCACAAAGTCGAGTACTTGTATTGTATACCTAAGTTTTCCTACGTCATAACTCTCCTTATATGTATTTATTAGGCGCAGCCAGTTCTGATATTGTAGACCTTTTTATATTTTAAAATTAATTAGTATATTTTCTCTTTTCATTGTGTCACAATTCTTACTTGTCCATTTACACGCACTTTAATCGTTAGGATAAACTTGAAATGAGATCGTTGTTATATGTATACGGTGTTTGGACACCACAAATCTAATATTGTACCTATTATTGAAATGTGTACCAAATCGCTAACTATATTTAATTCTTAATAATGGAAAGATGGTGGCCGTTAAAAGGAATACGACATACACAGCTATTTGATAGAGAATCACTGTATTTTTTCAAGCCAGGCAATGTTTGGCATGGTAGGCAATGTTGAGGTAGTTAGTATTTTGAGATTAAGTGCGGGTTTCACTGACTGACTGAAATTTAATGTTTTTTTCGTAACAGAGCAGTCATCACATAGATAGATAATTCTATATCAACGAATCAGTCAATCTTTCTATAATTGTTGAATGCAACTGCCCTTTGAACACACTTATAATTACCTCGCCAATAGTCTCAGCGCACCATTAGTCCAACATTGTTGCCTTTTTAAAGAACAATGTTTGTATAATCGGATAATGGTCTGAACTGGCCTCGTGCCGCCGATGCCGTGCCTTGCATTACAAATTATTTAATCGAGGCTCAATAAACGCACTAAGGTTAGATGACCCGTCAATTTGATCTTCTTAATACTGGTTTTTTTTTTATGGATGACAGTTCTTTGTTAATACGCTCGAGGTCGAAGGTGGGAGGGACAAACACCAATCATAATCTTCTTCCTCGAGTTGTACCAGCATTTTTGCCATGGCTCATAAGAGCCTGGGGTCCGCTTGACAACTAATCCCCAGAATTGACGTAGGAACTAGTTTTTCCGAAAGCGACTGCCATCTGACCTTCCAACCCAGAGGGTAAACTAGGCCTTATCGGGATTAGTCCGGTTTCCTCAAGATGTTTTCCTTCACCGATAATAAGCGACTGGAAGATATCAAATGATATTTATATATGATGATAATATTTCGGGTTTGAACCCACGACCTCCGGATTTAAAGCCGCACGCTCTTACCGCTAGGCCACCAGCGCTTCAAACGCCAATCATAATCGTAAAAAGTGAATATTTTCGTTTCTATTGGTGTTTTATATTAACGATGGTCACTTGGCTAGGCTCCCTGGTGGTTGGTGAGTTAGCCTAGCTAGCTAGATCGAGGAGACGGCCCGCGGCTTTTTCGAATCTAAAATTACATCCCTTATGTTATGAGCCGAGATTTTAGCTGAGAAAAATCCTTGTGTGATGTATATCTATAAAGAGTCTGCAATGAGCCTCCTCGATCAACATTCAAAATGCAGCAATGCAAGGCAGGCTCCAACACTACGCACTATGGTTGCGGACGACGACACGTTGAATTGTCATGCAATGCACAGTGGAAATTTTGTAAAAAAACCTTGTACTTACCAAAAATAAGTACCTTATATGTAAATATATCTTTCGAAATACAATATTACGGTCATCAAATAATATATCTGCTATATGAAACACTACGTTTACTGGTTCTTCTTTATAATCAATTTGCTTAGTAAGTGGACGGTGGTCAGGACGATTACAAATAGAAGATATCCTTTTCATTGGCCTCTGTTCTAATTTTCCCTCTAACATCACGTCATAGCACGATTTGGCCGTCACAGAAAAGCAGGAGGCCAAACATGTAGTACGATATGAAGTTGTAGAAAAGCACATTTTAATTATCTGTTACTGTTTATGGTAAATTGACTGATATCAATTAATACCTCCCCCTTTTTCCAGAAAAGCGTTTCATCCAGGCCATCTCAAACGGTATTGTCTGCATTTTGTTCCTAATTGTTGGAATAAGTATTATGACAATGCAATGAAAAGACATAATTCAGTCCCTTTGCGCCATCACGCACTCGGCTATATTACTATAGCCATTATAAACTAAAATTATACTGCTATAATATATAATATGAAAATTAGACATGTTTTCGTGATATTTTTTCTATAGAGACAACTTTAACCTTCTCCGGTTTCGCTTAGAGTCTGCCATCGCAAATATAGTCTAGTTTTCCAGTGATCTGAAGAAAATATTGAGCGGTTCGTCTTAACATTATCTTGATATTCAGTGTAGGTTAATGGCCTAGTTCCCGCTAACCTTGTCGCGCAACGATGATGGTAAATGTTTGAAGGATGCTGTAATGAGGTCTAAGCCTGATCTGAGTTTTCATGTTAAGCAGGTATCTGGTAGGTACACTAAACTATTTGACTAGCAATACGTATGTATAATGTACCTACGTAGGTATGATTCGCGTAACGACGTAACGTAGACACTCGTAGCTACCGTTTGCAACAACACAAAACTAGCATATTGACGTAACTTTAGTGCGTGATAACTATTTTTGGATTAATGCAATGGTTATCAACTAAAATAATATAACCTACTTGAATTTTAAATAAACTGGCTGTTCCGTTGTTTTTTTAATTAGTCTTGTTAATCGAATTATCGAAGAACAAAAAGGTTGTAAAAGGAGTTAAAGTTTTAATTTTAATGTCTGTTTCATTGTCATTGTCAACTTAACATGGCCACGACATTGAAATTGACCCAGTTATTGTGTTATAAAATATGAAGCCTGCTTTCAAATTTGGATGAATATTTGCCGATTGCCAATACAATTTTATATTCTTTGACACATCATGTTCGCGGTGGGCCCTCAGTATTCAGCGTTTTTTATCAGTCGGGTCAAAAACTCTTTGACACTATGCTATATCCCTCCATTTGTTAAATAATACGAGTACAGTAAGATATGCAAATGTTGAATAACGGGTATGACCTAATGAACATCGTGCGCTAAGTGGTTCTAGATTATACCTCGACCCGAACCAGGTTTGACATCCCAATTAGGTCGAGGAAAAGTCATTGTCATTGAAATTATCTATCACGAGCAAGTGTCACCTGTCACGTAAGCGTCGCCCTTAGCTATGTAGGCACGTACGTTTAGTAATAGTTATACAACGTTTCCTATCTGTTACTGTAACATTGAGATAAGTCCTTCGTAATCTTGGTGGTGAGTCCGCACGTCGGCCTACGAATTGGCGAAGACCTTTTGTTTAGGGTGATTCTCAGTGAGCGGTCAAAAGACCAGTATTCCGTGTCCGTAAATACAGTTATTTACATAATTTAAATCCAAAAAGGTACCGAGACTATCGAACATAGAATTACATTTTTACAATAACGCCTTCGTCGTCGAGTTATCGCGTCGGTTATTAGAGGTTATTATGCGATAAGAAAAATTGACTAACAGTGATAAAAAACTTTTATCGTATGCAGCATTTCTTCTTTAAACCTACTTTTAAGAAATGTAAATTTGCATTGGCTGCATCTGATTATTCTCCTAAAGTCTAAATTATTAAAAGCTGGGACCACATTTGTATCATTTTGTCATGTCATATCTCCGTTGTGTAGCACCGACGTGTATCTTAATCGTTAGTTTGGACTGTGGGTGCAAAAACATGCATAATGGCGATTGTTTTGCGTCCACAACGATTATGATACGCGTCGGTGCTACGCGAAAAAGATAATAATAATATATGATATGGCAAAATGAACACACGTGACCTAGCTTTATCTGTATACTAATTAACTACATCAATGGTATTTAAATCGTATTGAAGTAAAATAAATTTGCATTTGGTTTGTTTCGTTCTTTGCTTTATTTCTTACACGTACCTATTTATTGACTAGCTGTCGGTGTTTTTGTGTGATGGGCCTTAGGAGGGGCATTGGCATCAAATTTTGCAAAACGGGACAATTCTATGTCTGTCCGTCTGCTATTGTGTAAATTTTGTATTATTTTCTTGTTCATTTTATACATAGGTATGTTATGGAAACTACGTAATCTGCATTCGATATCTTCTTTTTGATAATATAAAGAATATAAAGAATTTATTTTTATTTTTAATGTTACCCGTACAAAGTATGATCATTTCTAGATTTTAAACATTTACTAATTTCAGTACTGTTCTGACAGCAAACAAATTGCTAAGGATTGTGCGATTTGTGCGTCAACTTTGCATTGATGCGTATTCGGAATCGTTACAACGCCGATTCTTGTCCATTTAATCAGCAACTGTAGAGCCTTTCCTTGTTTGCTTAAAATTGACATCTGACCTTCATCTTGAACGAGGCTTGGTTCCTACGGAGCTGACTGGCTTTAGAGCTGTTAGGTTGGTTGGCAAGATTGTTAAATACTTAACTTGGTTTGGGAATGTAGAAGGAAACAGAGTACGAGAAAAATGTTGATTGAACTAAACTGAATTTTTATGTATCGATATATCGTTTTTCTTTGATTTGTAGGCCTTTGGAACCAAAACTCACTAATTGAGGTCAACTGCATAAGGCAATGCATATTACTGCATATTCCGGTAGGGTGATGATAAAAATACATAGTTATTTAGCTAAAGTTCTCATAGTTTAGTTTCGCATTGACTGATAAAGTTAAAATTATTGTGACCAGGGATGTTACGAATGTCGCATACTTCATATTCGCGAATGCAATGGGATGTCATAAATATTTTTACATTATTTGATGTATATTAACCGCAACTAAGCCCCTACGTTAGACTTCTTTCGATTTATTGTTTATTATAAAAATTTGGTTTTATATATTTATTTAAACTTTATTGCAAAAAATGTACAAATGGCGAACTTAATACCAAAAGGCATTCTCTACCAGTCAACCATTGGGTCAAACAGAGACATTTGTGTATCTTGGTGCAGGAAAAATTAATAACAAATATTAAGGAACAAATTAAACTTTAAGTCAAATAATATTAAAAATATATAAATAGTTCAATACTACTACTTATACATATAATGTGTAAAAGATAGACTAATACATATAATTATGTACATATACATGATGGTGAACCTTATTTAAGTTCTTCTGACAGAAGATGCTTGCGAAGTAGGCGTTTGAAAATGGGTTTGCTTGGGGCTTGTCTGATAAAGAGAGAGAGGGAATTCCAGAGAGAGAGAGAGAGAGAGATTAATGCTCCTAACTCTTATAATAATTGAAAATTATTAAAAAAATCAAACGTAGGGGCACAGCTGAAAATGTTTTCAATAATGTTAATATCCAGAGAGGAAAATGGGGACTACGTTTGTATTAAAAGGCGATTTCGCGCGGGGAAACTCAAGGAAAAACGGACCGCGATGGTCATTTTATTTTAAAAACCGAACACCTGAAGAAACTAGTTGGTGTTGGTGACCCCTGTTATACTGTTATGGCCTATGTGAGATTACCGAGATTATGTGGGTTCAGGAAGCAGGTAAAAACCGTACAGACCGTGTAAGTACGTGCGTAAGTTTGAGGGTGTAATAGCTGGTGAAATACTATCAAGGATCAATAGTCAGTTGGTAATAAATAAATTATAAAACATAGAGTACCTGTGGCTCCGTGTGATAGTCCCAATTGGCGTCGGTGAATTGTAGCATAGTAGCCATCACAGGGATGTCCATGAAAAGCTGCTCGCTTCCACCAGCCTCTATAAGAAGCACCTGTAAATATGCACCATATTATATCAGAACAGTAGTTAATCAATCCTAATTAACCTTTACATTGTGTTACCATTCCGTCAGAATAGGCTAAATGGGGATTATTAGTAAGTATTATTATGTACATTACAAGTAAGGGAGCGCTTTACTTTTTTGCAAAAGCTCAAAAACTACTGGACCGATCATATTCGGTATAGTTTTAATTGAAAGTATTTATCAAGCTTTTGTTTTACGATTTTTTCATATTTTTTGGACCCATGGTTCATAAGTTAGAGGGGGACACACACACACATATTTTTATGTTCGGATCGATTATTTCCGAATCTTATTCGCTTTATGAAAAAAAGATTGCCGAATACTCTTATTCCTTTTGAAAGACCTATCCGTCGAGTTAAGCAAAAAATCAAAATTAAAAAAAAAAATTGAATTGAAAAAAAAAAGTCGTAAAAGTACCTATGTATTTTACATTTCTGTCGTAAAGATTGATTTAAGTATCCATGCCAAATGCCAGCTTTCTACTGACTGACGGACATGGCAAAACTATAAGGGTTCCTAGCTGACTACAGAATCCTAAATAAGGTTTCAGACAGGTATGAAATACCTAGCGAATTCCAGTGGGACCGACTGTAGATACTTTTTATGCTAGTAACTAATTGACACGTTACTAAATAATAAATTGCGGTGGATCAGTTTATCTGTGAAAACCTCAAGGACTTCACACATTGGCCATAACAATGACATATATGTATATAGGTAATTTATTAAGATATACGTGACTCACTGTCTAATTCATCTAATTAGTAACGTATTGTTATGAATTATAATTAAAAATTAATTAATTCATCAATACTCTAACCCTATTTACTCGAATTTAACCGACTATGGAACTGAAAGAAAAAAATATGATTATGATGTTAAAAGTTATGCATCACTGCGACGAAATAACAGAACCGATTTTAAAACTGTAACTTAAAGCTGATTATATTGCATATTGAATTTTAACCCACATTCTCGTAATTAGTATTTCAGTGGCAGCATGGTTCCATTTTAATCACTTGTCACTATGCCCGTCACTTTTGCGCTTACATACTTGTTAGAACGTGATACACATGACAAATGATAAAGAGCCGACTATCTTAGCCCTATATTGTGATTCTAACACACCCTGTGTTAGAATCACAAATCTATAAGCTATACATGAAGCTTGATGTAATAAGAAATATTTTCATACATGGAAATATTTAGTTGTAACTGCTTCATTTCGTGTTTTCCATGATCGTGGTGACTCGTATCCAGATCTAATCATGGTTTAACTCCGCCGCGTAGCGAGCATATCGCCCCATACGTAGAGATGGGTAGTGAGTAAATACTCTCGGATAAATACCGAGTAAATACTCAGTATTTGCTCAATATACCGGAATTTACTCGTTTATTCACCAATTGATGGGTATAAACTATTTACGAGTAGAGTGCTGAAAAGATCATATAAATTTGAAAAATAGGTGTATTTTGTAAGCCGCTTATGGATTAAGTACTCAAAATTGTAAGAAATTTATTTTTAAGGGGGTCACTCCATACGTGTAACTAATTGTCACAAAAAAAGAATTCAGTAGGGTTAAGATGGTCGGCTCTTTATAATTTGTCACCATGCCTGTCACGTTCTAACAAGTATGTACGTACGAAAGTCACGCATGGCATGATAGGTAATAAAAAAAAAGCGGCCAAGTGCGAGTCGGACTCGCCCATGAAGGGTTCCGTATCATTTATGGCGTATTAAAAAAAATCTACTTACTAGATCTCGTTCAACATTTTACCACTTTGGACACACATTTTACCACTTTGGAAGTGTCTCTCGCGCAAACTATTCAGTTTAGAAAAAAATTATATTAGAAACCTCAATAAAATTTTTGAAGACCTATTCATAGATACCCCATACGTATGGGTATGATGATTTTTTTTTTTAAATTTTATGACGTATTAAAAAAAACTACTTACAAGATCTCGTTCAAACCAATTTTCGGTGGAAGTTTGCCTGGTAATGTACATCATATTTTTTTTAGGTTTATCATTCTCTTATTTTAGAAGTTACAGGGGGGGACACACACACACACACACACATTTTACCACTTTGGAAGTGTCTCTCGCGCAAACTATTCAGTTTAGAAAAAAAATGATATTAGTAACCTCAATATCATTTTTGAAGACCTATCCATAGATACCCCACACGTATGGGTTTGATGAAAAAAGATTTTTTGAGTTTCAGTTCTAAGTATGGGGAACCCCCAAAATTTATCGTATTTTTTTTTTTCTATTTTTGTGTGAAAATCTTAATGCGGTTCATAGAATACATCCACTTACTAAGTTTGAACAGTATAGCTCTTATAGTTTCGGAAAAAAGTGGCTGTGACATAATCGGACAGACAGACGGACATGACGTATCTATAAGGGTTCCGTTTTTTGCCATTTGGCTACGGAACCCTAAAAATGCGACCATGATACCGCTGCAGAAACCACCAAGGTGTTGCACATTATTAAATGTGTCTAAATAACTTAAATGTATCTAAAAACTTTTTCAGATAAATTGAATACTTATGGGAATAACCTAATACATAACAAAATTGCTTCAATCAAATCACAACTTGCCTCTCACTGATGATTGATTCCCAGTTTTTCAATAATTACCTACGCGTTCTATATGCTTTTTATAATGATTTAACGCCTATAAAATAATATTAGCAATTGCTAGTCTAGTAGGAAAACTAGACATTTTATGAGGTAACAAAATTATTCTTCTCTTAATAATTCATAAATTTATTTCATAGAATATGGTACTCGTATATACAATTTTGGTCTCATTTTTTTTGGTATAGAACAGCATATTCTGCCATCACTGGCGTAGAAATATATAAAATGTAATACATTTTACCAACCATAAATTTATATAACTTAACATTAAGAAACAATAATAAAATATACATAATTCAATAAGTAATTTCAACAATAAAAATGCAAAAAAAAAACTGTTTAGAAAATACAAAAAAGAACGATTATTACACAAAATTTTAAATAAATATATGTCAGTCTTCATTACAGGTTATAAATTCATGTATATTAAAGAAACATTCCTTCAGGAGCTTTCTTAGTTTCAATTAAATACCTATTCCGTAACTCTATCCTTTACTGTAAACCTGTACCTACTGTAAAGATGTTGTTCAAACACTAACCCCCTTATTCATAAACGTCTTCTACTAAAGTTGACAAGCCGCTAATAACCGTTTGTCCCTTTCCATCATACCAATACGTCGGAAAGGGACAAACGATTATTAGCGGCTTGTCAACTTTAGTAGACGCTTATGAATAAAGGGGTAAATATTTTTCGATATTATTATAATTTTGGCGTAAGAATCCTGGTCCTGGTCACGTATAGAATCCGGAACCCAAGCTAAGAGGAATGAACATCACACTATTGCCTGAGTAAAGTACCAATGCATAATCAGACATCACATTTAATACTTTTTCGCCCGAGACGATGAGCACGATAAGCGATGGGAATCACCACTTCTCTGACAAAGGTTCGTAATGTACCTATTACCTACTGGGAATCACCACTCGCCGCCGGTCATATGAAATAAAATGTATAAATGGCATTAGCCTACGCTAAGCGCAAATAAAATATCTTTTTCTGCAATTCTGGCCCTCTTCTTAAATTTCTTAAACTTTCTGGCTCCCATGAAGAAAGTTTGCCCACCACTGGTTTAAATAATTCTTGGATAAAGATATGTGAGGTATGGTATCTTCGAGATTGGCGTGCTTTTCATTTCATAGAAACTAAATACATACAAAGGCGTATTCTGGTTGTAATAACAGGTTATGAGTTTAATTTGGATGTGTTCTTAATATGATCTGTGACTAACGGCCCGATTCGAAGAATGGGATACGACAACGAAAAGTTCTGGTTTAGATAAGTTCTCATTTAGATATCGTTTGTATGTCGTATAATTGACAGAAGCAGCTAGATGCAACTAATGTCACTTTGATGTTCCAAATATCGTAGATAGATCTTATTGGGATCACAGTGGAATCGAAATAAACGTAAATTTTGACATGTCGTTTAGTTATCGATCTTTTAAAGATCTTTCCAAGATCTTAAACGTGTCGTTATCATTTTTCGAATCGGGCCGAAAATTGCCGTTTCTAGTTGAAGAATATTTTCACATCACTACATTTTATTACATATTTATTAATGGATATGATTGTGTATTTTTTTGGACGTGCATAATTTTATTTTCCTCTAACTTCACTATCACAAAAAACTGGAAAAGTTCGGTTATTAGTCATTATGTGGTCATTACGCATAAAATCGCGTGATGCCCATATTGTTGTTGTTATTAACGTTTGCTTACGTAGATATAACATTGATGAAATATTTCTTTGTGCCGTGCCGTGTGCAAAAAAATATTTGATTGATTTGTTGTTTAAATTATACTTATAAATAATCGCAACTATGCGTACCGTTGCGATTTTGCGAATAACTTACGTCAAACGTACAGTTCCTGCCAATTTATATTCGTAAACTAAATGAAATATTTACCTATAGGTATATTAATGTCACTAATTAAACATACGAGTACGAGTACGATTATGGTACTATTTTCACACTATACTTCTGTTTAGTAGTACTAGACTCTAAGTCTTCGGTAATAATCAGACCTCGGACAGAGTGAGCCATTTTTACGTCATTAATGTCAAGTGTAGATGTTAATATAGATATGCCTCAAGATGAAATATTAAAAAGAATTCATGAATAATAATTAAACAAAAATGACAGTGCATTATGTACAAAACGAGTAAGTATTATTTATTTATTCAAATTTTTCTTTGTTATTGGTTATTGTAATAAAGAACTATAATTTTTTCTAGATTTTCAATTTTCAACGCACTTCTTCTTGAGTTTAATATCCACTTATAGATGGAAAAAGACCTTTCTACTTCCACTGAAGTGAGCGGAGTGAAGTTGTACATTAAAATACCGTCCACATCTGTTCCTTCCGAAATTTTTTCAGCATAGTCCCTAAACAGATCTAAGTCTGGGTTTCTAGCTATGACGTCTTCTAATTTCTGACTGACAGAAGCAGACGAAGACCAGCTTATAAAATAATATGCTTATCATTTAAAGAGGCTTGCTATACAATTAATTTGTTTTGCTAGTTATGTAAAGATCTAAATAGAATAATTTAATTCGTTATTCAATTACATCACATCTGCCATTGAATGACTACGTAGGTATGTCCATATTATGCAAACTCTTAAAACAGCTCACCCTGTCCGAGGTCTGGTAATAATAATAATTCAGCCTCTATACGTCCCACTGCTGGGCACAGCCGTCTTCCCATGGGCGAAAGGGCTTGGGCTATTGTCTCCACGCTGACCCAATGCTGGTTAGAGACTTCACATACACCTTTGAATTTCTTCGAGGATGTGTGTTGTCCTTCACCAAAAAGCTAGTAGTAGATATCAAATGGTATTCTGTACATAAGTTCCGAAAAACTCATTGGTACGAGCCAGGATTTGAACCTGCGACCTCCAGATTAAAATTCGGACGTCAGATTCGCTCGACCAAGACTTAAGAAGACTTATACACCGCTTCGGCAATATACTAACCTTAAACTCTTCAACTTCCGTGAGCCGATTGCTAAGCACGCACCCAGCAGTTCCGGCGCCTATGATGACGAAGTCGTACTCCGAGTACAGCTCCTCGGCGTCAGGGGGCTCCCCGAGGTACAGGTTGTTGGTGTCTCGAAGTAGCCCTGACACTGCATCGAAGAAAGAGGGCTGCTGCGAGAGCACCCCGCTGAGTACGCATGATAAACTGAAATAGAAAAAAGCATGCGTGGAAATCAACGGAATTGTGACAGCAATACACTTAACTAACCATTAGTAGACTTTATCAGGTTGCAATAAAATTTACAGAGCCTGTGTGACAGAGGTTTTGTGTTAGTTAAGGTGAGCGAAACAATTAGGTGAAACCACGTGAAACTGACGCATGCGATACCACTCATGTGCTCCGATGGCGTCTGAAACTTTGCACTCCCTCTCATCATCATTTTTAGAGGAAATTTCTTTCTGTCGAAATGACTGAAAGTCTGTAACTCGAACGGACAGATGTACTCCAGAACAGACCTAAAATATATTTTTAATCCAGACAGTTTTAAACAATTTTATATTTTATTTACATATAAAATTTTAAAAACGATAGAGATGACATTAAACATTCCTATAATTTCGATTTTTGCTGCGCTGCTAAGTCCAGGTTTTGCTTCGGAACTCAAATTGCGGTTCCGCCTCGTTCGTTTTGGAGCGGAGATGTGCTAATGCCCTAATGACTTATTTTTGTTGGATTTTTTTCTGTACTTAGGGCTTATGCATACTTATGGTGTATTTTAATGGTTTGTCCGATGCTTGTAACTTATTGGGAGCGTGCACGACTGTCACGCAACCTAGTGTCCGCAATTCTAGGGGAAAACGTCAATTCACTACATCTTATAAAACTACTCCAAAACTAAAAACTACTGAACGGATTTTCATACGACTTTCATCTATCAATAGAGTGATTCTTGAGGAAGGCTTAAGTATATAACTTGTTAAGGTTTTGTATAAATTGTTTGAAATATAACGATGTTGTTGGAAAAAATCACGCTGGCTAGCTTAGCTTTAATCGAAAACGCTGCCTAATCCGTTTGAGCTATAACAACACAATGTATGGTGGGGTTGTTTCTCATTCATAGGTCTACAAAAAAGTCCGCGATGTGAAATGTCTATCTTTTAAGGATAACTTACTATATCCATTCTTAACTTCTAGAAAAAGATCACGTAATATGTGGCATTTGCAAAGCTATTTACATGGATACATTATTAACAATTATCAAAATAAATACGTTAGTCATATTAAGCATTTCATACAGATTGCAATGGTCCCTTACACCATACAATTTAAATGAATATTTCAGGAGTAATCGTAAATCAAAGTTTCATTTCGAGCCATATAATTGTACGAAATGTTAAAGATGCTATCCGCAGTTAGTTCAAATTTTACCACCTTATGCGCTGGGATCGCTTTACTTACCCCCACCACGCACTTCGCACGGTCCCAATATTGGCAAAAAAAATTGTATTAGGCGAAGGTTTTTTTATGTGACACTCACATAATAGGTATGTGAATATTTTACATAATAAATGACCTTCACGAGGCTGTAACCTCTTAATACTCATTATTGTACAATAATAATTCATTTTTGCCACGGAGGTCGCACAATGGTTGATAATCTAGTCAAATACTGTCGGTAACTATTAGGCATCAGGATACATAGCCTTGATCTTTGATGATGATGAATGAAAAGTTCATTGCTGTTCTAATCATCCGCCTATTTACACTTGAGAGCAATAATACTGTACCCCTAGTGTAAATAAATTCGATTTTGAAACGTGACGTACGCGTTTGCGTTTAGTCTCATTTTGTATTGGATTTAGAAAGAGCGCGCCAAGCGGGACATTTTGGAAACTCAAAATCCTATACAAAATGAGACTTAACGCAAACGCGTTCGTCACGTTATGATGTCGATAAAATTTACACTAGGGGTACTGGTCACTTTGTAAGGATATTTGCATTGCACTTGAGTGTAGTACCTACCTGTCGAATCGATTGCTTATTCATGGCATCATGGCTTATCCTTATCCGAAACAAAAATAATTTGAAAGGCAACCTATGAAATAATTGTTCACAGTAAAAATATTTGCAAGAATTTGCCCTTTGCATCCAAAGAACCATTCCTTTTAATAAAACTTAAGATTTTTTTCTTGAAATCAATTACGATATTATATGAATATTACCAAATTTGATACAGCTTATAATTAAAAAAATATTTTAACGGAATATATACAATTTATAAAACAAAAATAATGCGTTATCTTTTTTCAAATCGACACCTATAGCAGGGGTCGGAACCGGTTTTTTGCAAAAACTTCAAAATAACCATATATTTCGGTCTATATTGTCATATTGCAATGTAGGACCTAGTTATTTTTTAAGATAACGACTTCGTATTATTAGAATTCAGTCCGAAATGAAATAATTAACAAAGAACAAAGAAATACCGGTTTCGTGCCCATACAAAACATACCGGTTTCCAATCCCTGACCTATAGTTCGTTTTTTTAGCATTAGAAAAAGTAAACAATCTTGACACGTCTTTTTATTGAAAATTATTTTAAACGCTGTAAAAAATAGTTTATATTACTTATGAAAGCAAAATAATGTAAATAATCGTATATGATTCATAATAATTTATTTATCAAAAGTGTTTTTTAGGGTTCCGTACCCAAAGGGTCAAACGGGACCCTATTACTGAGACTTCGCTGTCCGTCTGTCCGTCCGTCACCAGGCTGTATCTCATGAACCGTGATAGCTAGCCAGTTGAAATTTCTACAGATTATGTATTTCTGTTGCCGATATAACAACAAATACTAAAAACAGAATAAAATAAACATTTTAGGGGTCTTGTATGGGTACAACAAACATTTTTTTTGTCGTTTTTATAAATAACGGTACGGAACCCTTCGTGCGTGAGTCCGACTCACACTTGGCCGGTTTTTTAATAAAAAGACATAAACATCGCTTACCTTTTTTTCTAATGCTTAAAAAACTTATAGTCACACGGCTAGTATAGTTAACATCAGATGTAGGTGATCAGTTTACGCGTCAATAGTATCTGCCATTCTCCAATAGCTTACCTAAAGATGTATGTCTCTATATCTAGAATAATGATACTGTACCAAATAATTTTGAAGGAGAACTGTAAAGATTTATCTCTGTAAGAGTATTCGAGGGTGGCAGATACTTTTGGCGCGTTGTTTCATCCGCTATTATTGATGCTGACTATACTAGATGACGTTAAATGAATAAATGCCCTTCCTGGGATTCGAAACTAGGAACACCAGCGTCCTAGGCAGAATCACTATCGTTTAAGCTAAGCTGCGGCGGTATCTTGGTCGTATTTTTATCACTTGTCATGCCATGCGTCACTTTCGCACTTACATACTTGTTAGAACGTGACAGGCATGATGACAGATGATAAAAAACCGACCATCTTAACACTACAGCCTAATTATAATCGGCGTATGTATTCATATAATTTCTATAAGAAACCGTACGATGGTCTAGCATTTAATATTTGCATGTTGTAGACCTCGCAAAACACCATGGCTCCGATTTTGAAAAAAAAAAATCCCATAACTAAATCATAATTTTTTTTTTTATATGAAATCGAAATTTCACTAGAGTTGGTTGATAAATGGGACTTGTAGATGAGAGCACCCGGATAGCCCGACAGACACAAAAGCATTATTGCACAAGCTGAAAGGGAGACCTTCGCTCTCGCTCGGTCAATAAGTATAAGAAAATACAGAAATATTACTAAAATCTTAGAATCTGATTAATTACAGTAATAATATATAAATCTAGGTTTAGAATAAGGATCCAACCTACCTCAAGTATATGATCCACTGATTTTTCATGTAATGTGTTAATACTTTAATAAATGACATTTTTATTTTCTTGTCGTTTCACGAACCTTACACGACTGAGGTAATAATTTGACTGGTCGCATAACAGTAGTGCACGATTTATCGAATTAATTGTCGTTTGTCAACATAATAACTAATACCTGTGGAAAAATCACGCAAATTGCCATTACTTATGAGATTTGCCATTAAGAGGTCTTCATCAAAAAGTCTGACGCAAAAGTTTAGTTTGTTTTACTTGTCATGTTTATACTCATTTGGCTTGCATGATTAGTTGATTGACATGTGATTAATAGTAAAGTTCTAGAATTTACGTGTACTAGAAGGTGATCGTGAAGTGATCGTAACTGAAGTGTTTAAAAAAAATAGTCATCATTATCGAGATAGGCTGTATAGCAGGGGTGGCCAACAGGTCGATCGCGACTTTTAGTCCAGTCGATCGTGGCAAGGCAAAAAATATACATACGTAGACCAGTTTTATTTAAGGTTTCAAGAAGTATATCATTGGTAGATCGCACAGGGTTTCGTTAGTAAACAGGAGATCTTGGGTCTAATCAAGTTGGCCACCCCTGCTGTATATATACCGGGTGTAGCCTGTAACACGAGCAAAAAATTTTAACCGTAGGATGTACTCTTCAAACTAACCAACATTTAGTCAGCAACTTTTGAAAATACTTGTATTTCGATTATTAGAACGCTTTAAACTTTATTCTAAGATGAAATGTATTGCGATCTTTGTTAATATTATGTAACATTTCATAATGTTTCTTAGGTAAACTTCGGTGATAAGGGGGAGGGAGGGGGGGGGAGTGTTGTGTTTTGGAAATATATCAAATATCAAACATTTATTCAGCAAATAGAGGCCACAGGCACTTTTATGTGTCAATTTTTACAAACAATAAAAATTACAAAATACAATTACAAATATGGAATCGATCAAATAATATATACTTTTATTAGAGATATTTACTGTCTCTAAATGTCAAATTACACTAATAAATAAAAAACTATGATATAAAAATAAAACCAACAAATACAAAAATTCTTTAGAGATGTATAAGTTGTCAGAGATAAAATATATAAAAAAATCATTAAATTATCCTTAGAGATGTAGAGGGTCTCCAAGAGTTGAATTCTTATATAAATAATTAAAGGACAAGAAATTAAATCAGACAAGAATCGAATTAAGTGTCTCACGTTAATGCCACTCAAAAGTAAAGTTACATACTTATAACATAACATGTAACCCGTGTAAGCTTAAACAGAGCGGTCTCCACAAACAGCACCCGTACAATTTAAGCTCTTTCAAATGATACCCCAGTTGACTTAGTCACTAGACTTTGTTTGGCCCCCTCTTCTTATTGGGCATTTTCCATAGTTAATAAAAATAAAATAATAATACTTTCAATGTGTCTAGGTTAGCTTTGGTACCTTTTTGGTACGGAACCCTAGAAACATAGTGCAACTCATTTTTCTAGAACAAAAAACAATAGAAAAAGTATAGGTGTATTTTTAAACTGGATAGGTAAATAACTATTTATCATCACACATGGAAATGATTTGCCAATTTAAAGTTTGTAAAGAATAGATGATGTCAGATGTGCTCTCGACGATAAAACTTAAAACCGCATCCTATATGGAAGTTTTTTACCATAATGTTTTGATATGAGACGTTAAAATTAGTGGTACGTACCTATATATTTATCTATACGTGGAATAAAACGTCCTACGTTTTGCGTTTGGAAAATCCAAATATACTTTTAGAATTGGTTAGTAGGATAAGGTGAGCGAATGATACAAGTCATTAATTGTATCTTAGGTATCTCGATGGAACTGGAATAATTTGGACACTGTGGTTTGCACTACATTAAAGTGCAACCAGTTACCTACCTACTGGAATAGGAATCTATATAATGTTACTGTAAAAACTCGTTATTATTTTAAGTTGAAATGCGTTTTCCCGCATAATAAAGTCTTCCTATTAACACGTTCACGGACAGTCTACGGAGAGACGTAAAGGAACTGCCTCGTGATATCGTACCACGGCTGTAGCTGTAGTTTTACTTTGACGAAACCGCCACTTCGTCCACGGGAGCCGTATTTTCATTAGATCACAACGAAGTCAACTATCTTTTGCCATTTCAACTACAAGACAAGGCTGTTTAGTGTCACAGCAAAATCTTCAGGGTGACTTACCGACCATATGCATAACCAGTGTAAGGCCATAGTGCATGCTATGGCGCGACACGGCTGAGGGCGTTGCGGCTATCTAGACAAGATTTCTTTACGAGCTTCTTTTGTATGAAAATACCTACCTACGTACTGTTTTATCAATAGGTATATTAGGTATGTGGCAAATATTTTATAAAGATTGCGGCGTGGCGGTCCATTCATGCTCTTCTTCTTTCTCGCGTTGTCCCGGCATTTTTGCCACGGCTCGTGGGACCTTGGGGTCCGCTTGGCAACTAATTCCTAGAATTGGCATAGGCTCTAGTATTTACGAAAGCGACACCCATCTGACCGTCCAACCCAGAGGGTAAACTAGGCCTTATTGGGATTAGTCCGGTTTAATATCTGGTTGCGCTTTAAGAAATAAAAACATCAATTCAAAAGTTTTAAAACAGCAATTTATTTTTTACTAAGCAATAAATGAGTTAAGTATTTTTTGAATAATCCATCAACATTAATATCCGCGTCAGTTAAATATAGTTAATAATAATTCATAATAATTTCTTAAAATCAGGCAAAAAGGTTAAAAGCATTATTTATTTTACGTTTTATTCCATTTATGATGTTTATGTAAGTAAGATCTACCTATTTTTGTTAACGTAACATACAAATGCCACTGCATAAATCTCAAAAAATCGATAAAAGCTTGGCGTTTTAGGTATCATGACATTTATGGTCTCCATATTATTATTTTATGCGTTTGACCATATTTCAATACAATCCATACCAAAAACATAAAGAAAGTTTAGAAATGTATTACTTAACCTCAACATACTCTATTACTTACTCTCTACAATATTATTTCCAGTCGCATATGTTTGTTGATTCGGGCCGCAAGTCTCAAAACTGATTTTTACAAACACGTCTTCACCACATAATGTTACTCTGGCACAGCCACTTTGTCAGTAGAAAAAGGCGGCGAAATTAAAAGTGTAGGTGCGATGAGTTGATATAAAACTTGAAGTTCGCGCCTTTTTAGAATTTCTAGTAATATTTTTTTTTGCTTTTTACCTACCGGAACCGGAAATCAGTGGTTTAAAAATTATAGGTTCTTAAAACTGCGTTGAAACGTATACAAACGACTCTCGGGCACTTTCGAAAATAGAACTGAGTCCGCGAACGTGTCAATTTTGAGACACTTCGCAGTCTTCGCACCTCACTTCTTTACGATTACACAATAGTGTAATTATATTAATTATTCATTACAAGCATAGCTATATAATAGCAAACAAATAAAAACCAGAATAATGGTAACAATATTTATTTATTTTTAATCAATGATATTATTTATCAACACTTCTTACTTATGACAATAAAATTACAATACCTAATGTCAACATTCTATGTGTACATTCTTATCAAATCAAAACTGATTTTTGCAGATCATATTACGATATTAGAAAGAGCCAGAATAACTAGATACAGTATATACTGTATAGGTATTAGAAAAAAATGTATAGTCCAAACAATTTGCACTTTGCAAAAGGATTCCATTTAAATATCATAATCATGGTGCTCCTACACAGAGGTTATACAGTTTTGTATTACTTAGTTTAACAAGGATACCATTACAATTCAATACGATGTTAAAACGTTATATAAAATTTCAGAATAGGACTATTAATACGGTATAGCCAAGACAATTTAAATTGTAACCTTTTTTTCTATGTTCATTTCACATAGATTTAACTACGGGTACTTGTTTATTTAATTACTAAGTACTGGTTTACAAGTAGGTAATAGTTTGACGTAAGTGAACGTCATTACGAGAGGAAAAACCGGGTGGTCAATTAAGTGTGGAATATTTGTGATTAATTATTAGTGCAGTTTTTGTGTAGTGACTAACAAAAGTAGGTTGTTGAGTTGAGGGTTATATTTATAACTTTCCAGGTCTCTTTTTCCGTGACTAAGTAATGGAAAATTATATGAAAACAAACTTCCAAGTATCTGATTCAGAAGAAAAGATATGTCCGTCACATGACATCTGCCCGATAGATCCGTCGGTCACAACTGCACGTATAGGCCTAGCTTTTGTGGGGAGGGTATATGATTGAGTAACAAATAATGTTAAAATAAACACATTAAAATCGAGAAAAAGAAATACTTGGATGCTAGTTTCAGTTTAAGCCTAGGATGATTTTGTAAAATACTACTAGTTTTATTTAGGAAATGAAAAAAGTCTTATGAGTATATTGGTTTCGTCTTTTGCGATGTGATATAATAATAATAATTAATTTCCTGCAATGGATGTGTGTATTGTGTTCTTGCTGTATATTAAGTCCAAAGTTTGGCATTAAAGCTTAAGAATAATCCTTATTACTACGACAATTAAACTAAGGAAAGCTTATGGCACTATTAAACTTTACACAAGGATTATTATTTCTTGCGAAATATTGAATAATTTGGTCAAAAAAAAATTATAATATGAGTTATTCTGACACAGTAAATAACAAGGGTATCATCAAACAATGTGTTCGAGGGTTAGAAATATGTTTTTTTTTTTCTGTTTTGCTCTAACAAGTCCATCTTGTTCGTTGTGGACTAATTTTGTTTTTAAAAACAATACATTCATATTTTGACTGTCTAATCTGAAGAAATAGCATTTCATATTTGTTTCCGATTAAGTGTACATTTTAATTTTCACATAAAAAATAAAATGTTATTACATTTAACTTACCAAGTACTTTTTGGTTTTACAAGTACATAGTAACAAGTATACATACGTCTCGGTTACGTCAGTACTTGTTTGTTACCAGTACGATATACTATACGCTTAAATAGTAATTTAAATATTAAGAATAATAACAAGTAGGAAGTGTCCATTGCGTATCCTTATAAACGCAAGAAACATATTTACATAATTTACAAACGTAGACAAACATAAATAAGTATTTCATATGATACAGTTATACAGATATAGCACATGCTATGACAAGGTAACTTTTCGGGAGTGAATATACAAAACTTAAAAATGTTTGTTTTACGAAATATCACGTAACGTCTAAAATTGGCATTTTGTATCTAAAATTCAATTAATTTTACATTAATGGTAACTAGTTGACATACTTATTAACTAAATATACAATTAATGTCATCGACTCTTACTAAGCCAGTCTTGCTTTATCAAATCAGCCCCTTTCTCCCCTATCATGATGACTGCGGCGTTGGTGTTGCCACTCACGATAGTCGGCATTATACTGGCGTCTATTACTCTTAGGCCTTCGACGCCATACACCCTGAGTCGCGGGTCCACCACCGCCTCAGAATCCCACGACGGCCCCATCTTAGCTGTACCACTCTGATGATATATCGTCATAGAAATATGTCTCACTTGACATTCAATATATTCGTCAGACATAAATTTAAAGTGCTTACAGCTCGGCAACGGCTTCATATACAGCCTGTTACCAAACTGTTTGAAAGGTGAAGCTTCTGCCACTTGCACGGCTATTTTGATCCCTTCTACGAGGCGTGCCACGTCTAATGGATCCTCGTGATATCGTGGGTTCATTATCGGGTAATGGAAAGGATTAGAGCTCCTTAATCGGACGTAACCTCGTGTGTTTGGTCTGAGCAGTAAAGGCATAATAGTCCAAGCATCCTTATTGGCTATAGGCTTGTAAACAGTATTATAAATCTCATCCGTGAGGCCTAAGATTTTTCTAACAATTTGCCCATTGTCAGACGAGAAAGACGCCGGCGCCATATGGAACTGAATATCAGGCCACAATCCAGAACTGTTTGCGTACTTTGTATTGACGAAAGCGATCCCTTCTAAGCCTCCTAGAGTCGTCATAGGACCTCTCTCGTTGACAACGTAGTTCATGGTAACGGGGAAAGCTTCAAAGCGATTTTGGACGATTGCGACTGGTTTGTCGACTAGAAATGTTAATCCTCCTACACCAACGTGGTCTTGCAGGTTTTCGCCGACCGGCAAATCCTTCAAGACCTTAATTCCGACGTCTTTTAAATGTTCTTTGGGACCTATTCCAGACAGCATAAGCAGCTGTGGACTGTTGATGGCGCCAGCTGATAATATTACTTCTTTTCTCGCGTAAACAACTCTCCTCATGCCGTGTTTCACATACTCAACCCCGTACGCTTTCATTGTCACTGGATGGATTAAAACTCTTGTTGCTTGGGAGTTTAAGGAAATGTCTAGGTTTCTTCGAGTTCTAACTGGTCGTAAGAATGCTTTAGCGGTACTGCATCGGGAGCCGCGACGTATCGTGCCCTGGGCGATCATGAACCCAGTTTGATATTCACCATTAATATCCCTGTTCTCATACCCGATTTCGACTCCAGCTTCCACGAAGGCTGCGACTAAAGGTGTCCTCCAAGGAGCTTCTTGAACCGTGAGGTATCCTCCCCGCCCGTGGTATTGACTCTTAGCTAAGTAAGGGTTTCTGTTGTCTTCAGATTTGATAAAGTATTTCAAGACGTCCCGGTAGCCCCATCCGGGGTTGCCGAATTGTTCCCATTGGTCGAAGTCGTATCGATTGCCTCGTACGTAAATCATGTAGTTGAGAACACTGGAACCGCCCAGTACCTGAAATAATAACAAACCTTATTTATTTTGTGTTTCATGCCATCTAGCGGTAAGTCTTTGCACTGTCAATGTAAGAATCGAATAAGTGCTACGAAACTAGTTTTATCGTGAGCAGAGTTCAGCAAAAATGCGAGAGAGGGCGCTGGTAGGGCGTATTACGATTTTAAATATAGGTAACTTTTTTAAACTACGAAAAAAATTACAAATTGCGCTTCATCTGAATTACTTTTATTTATTTATTTAACTTGCCCTGATTTTCGATTCACCTGAAATATTGCATATACTCGTATATGTAAATCAGATGATAATGCAATATTATGATGACATAGAGCTGATCTGATAATGGAAAACAGGAGTTTGCCATGGGAACTCTATGATAAAACAAAGCAAACTAATTGTGTTTGGGGTTGTTAGAATTATCTCGCTGAGTATTAGTTGCTTGTGGAAAGAAAAGTATAGTCAGTGATAAAAGCTTGTACCAAAAATATATTTTTTCCCACAAACTTATTTATAAATTCACGGAATATTTCATTGTAAATTATGAGATGAGCAATGAAATCCTCATGTTGAGATTCCGTTGATGTCTTTTACTTGGAAAAACTGAATTGAGCTCGGTGTTCTCTTTTGCAACCTATTTTCCAGAATTGGCGCAGAGAAAATGGATTGATTAAATGGAGTGAGAATAAGTGAGAATATTATATTATTAGTGAGAATATTATAGTTTTCAAACTACAAAAACGTGCAATCCGTAGCATGGCCTCAGACTATTATGCTAAGGAGTTGTTTAAGCAGCTAAAAATCACGACGTTACCTTCTGTATATGTACTCGAAGCATGCAAGTACATAGGATGTAATCTCGAACGGATCCCCTCTAATTGCCAAAAACTACAGACTGTAACGCACCGACGCAACAATACGTGCCTCGGCGACGTCTAGCAAAGTCTAGGAAATCCTTACGCATAGTATGCATAAAACTTTACAATACTCTAGACGAACAATTAAAATCTTATTCGGACTCGATGTTTGAAAAAAATCTTAACCGGATATTGCTGGAGATGGCGTGCAATAGTGTTGACGAATTCGTTAACTGCTACAAGTCAATGACCCATCTACACACACGTTAAATCTGATGTACCTGTGATATATTTATATATTGTAATTGTATGATGTTACCTAATTTATAGTATAGAATAAGCAATTAGCAAAAATGTCATGTATATTTTTTTTTTTTTATCAATAAATGATCTAGCTATCTATTGATATATAAAATGGCAATCTTGGCAGAACCTAAAACGAAATTAGGCTCCGATATCTTTACATCTTATTAACAGCGAATGTTTGTTTTATTTTTGCTTGTTTTTTGACATATGATTCCACCTTGCCCAGGGCCAGCTGCAGCAGCGCTTCTTGAAGCCGAGTCAGGCTTGCGTAGTGGGTTCGGTCTTGTACTGCCAGTCCAGCTTGGTCAGCTGCAGGTAGCCCGCCAGGGATGTGACCTCCTGGTGGAGTAATGTCTTGTATTTGTCGTACCTTGCCATGGGGCCAGCTGCAGCGGCGTTTCTTGACGCCGAGACAGGCGTGCGTGGTGGGTTCGGTCTTGTACTGCCAGTCCAGCTTGGTCAGCTGCAGGTAGCCCGCCAGGGATGTGACCTCCTGGTGGAGTAATGTCTTGTATTTGTCGTACCTTGCCATGGGGCCAGCTGCAGCGGCGTTTCTTGACGCCGAGACAGGCGTGCGTGGTGGGTTCGGTCTGGTACTGTCAGTCCAGCTTGGTTAGCTGCAGGTAGCCCGCCAGGGACGTGACCTCCTGGTGGAGTAATGTCTTGTATTTGTCGTACCTTGCCCCGGGGCTAGCTGTAGCGGTGCTTCTTGAAGCCGAGGCAAGCGTGCGCGGTGGGCTAGGACTTGTAATGCCAGTCCAGCTTGGTTAGTTGCAGGTAGCCCGCCAGGGACGTGACCTCCTGGTGGAGTAATGTCTTGTATTTGTCGTACCTTGCCCCGGGGCCAGCTGCAGCGGTGCTTCTTGAAGCCGAGGCAGGCGTGCGCGGTGGGCTCGGTTTTGTACTGCCAGTCCAGCTTGGTCAGCTGCAGGTAACCCGCCAGGGATGGCACGTCGGTGATCTCGTTCTCGTCGGGGCCTGGAATATCATGTCAGACACTGTGAATGTGGCACCGATACAAAAGGGGTTTTATCGTCTTTTAGCCGTGGCGAACATAAATGGGGCGATTTTTATTTTGTTGTAATTCTTCATTGAGTGTTCGCAACTCAGATGTTTTTTTTTAGTACATACGGTCAAATTGTGCTTATATTGTGCAGATTAGATAACTCTATCTATCCATCATCAAATATAAAAAAAACATCGACATCAAAGTGGGAGCAGTGGGCAATTTTAGACATTTCGGCTAAATAGTAAGATGTCTATTTTTGCGGGACAGGATTTTTCTCGATACTGGGGGCATAATTATGAGCTAATTTAAAAGCAATTTAAAACATAGTAAGGCATTTGTTAATATAATAATTAATATTAATAATTCAGCCTATATACGTCCCACTGCTGGGCACAGGCCTCCTCTCATGCGCGAGAGGGCTCGGGCTGTAGTCCCCACGCTAGCCCAATGCGGATTGGGGACTTCACATACACCTTTGAATTTCTTCGCAGATGCATGCAGGTTTCCTCACGATGTTTTCCTTCACCGAAAAGCTAGTGGTAAATATCAAATGATATTTCGTACATAAGTTCCGAAAAACTCATTGGTACAAGCCAGGATTTGAACCCGCGACCTCCGGATTGAAAGTCGGACGTCATATCCACTCGGCCACCACCACTAAGGCATTTGTTAAAAATATAAATTTTTACCTCCAAGTAAAAATAAAAACAGTCCGCCGGACGGTATCGGCCTGTCAGTTGTTCGGAACTGTCAACTTTTTGTTCTTACTGACAGGCCGATACCGTCCGGCGGACTGTTAATCAGTGGGCCCCTTAACACATTTTTTTTTTTTTTGAGAGAGAGAGATTATTTCCTAACATTAGTACCTGACTTACTAAAATAAGATAATTTATTTTTTAATACCTATATACAGGTCACCTGAATACCAAAACATTACGGCACTAAACAAACAGCTTATTAATATTTTATTATACACATAACCGCAAGTGGTAGCGAAATTGAAAGCTTTAATACTACCGGATCGGAATACTTCCGGATTGGTAATAAAAAACAACTTGAAGTAATAGCATGCTTTCAGGGTTATTTATCTGATAACAATGTGTCCAAGTTACCTTTTATGGTATTTTGGTAACATGTTTAAAGCGTGTTTAAGTAATTACTTGTTAAGTAGGTTAATTTTGTTTAGTCATTAATTGGGTAACTGCACACCGTTCCGTTCCGGATACATTTGCTTAAAGAGACAAATCATGCGCTGCATGAGATATTCCAACATATGTATATTATGTATTGCTGTTAACGAAGGGTTTTTTTAATTTAAAAAATGCGACGTGGGAATTTTTTCCGAAATAATTATATACAATCATACATTTTCGTGACAAAGGCGGGTATCGCGGAGATGGCGGAGATGGCGTTTAACTGCTACTTATTTACATGGTGTACTGGTATTTTGCTTCAAAGAGAAACCTGAGAACATTGACAAATTGCGAGTGACATTTTCCGAATTCTGATAAATGAATAGTAAAACGTAAGCATTGTAGGACTCTACATTGCATCTTTGGCACTGTTATTTGCCCATTTTACGGTTCCGTCTTAAACCTTATTGCAACGTAATGTTAGTTTTCGTTAAAAACAGTTGAATGAAACCTTACCCGATTCTAGTAAGAGCGTGTTCCAATTCTTAATCTCCGATAGTCTGTTAGCGACGACGGCGCCCGCCGACCCGCCCCCAACCACTATGAAGTCATACTCTCTCCTCGGCTCTTTATCAATCACTCTCGACTCCGGATCATAAGCATTATAGTTGTGGTATGTCAGCGCGCCCAGCAAAAGTGGGATCAACCACAAACCCGTCACACTCACGGTCTTCAAGGCTGTTGAAGCTAGAAGCACTTGCACACCCATTTTGAATTTAGAATCTAGTAGCTTAATTTTTTTTTATCAGCCAGTTTGCAAGACTAGATTTTTCTTTTTGGGGCAGTGTGTTGATGAAGTTACATCAGATAAAGCTTTGATAGTGTTAGTGTTCGGTGCTTGTCTGGCGGCTTGCTTCTTCTCATTGGCTTGTAGCTGGTTGGCGGACGACGGGGAACGACCATGTTAGACCACATCGAACTGGTTGCTGAAGCTGCTCGTTTCTCGAACCTGGAATGTGTGAAGTTATTGGTTATTAGAAAGAAAATCAGGTGTGTGCTGGATTACATCACAAAATGAGGTTTACGAATGGTGCTGAGCACAACAGACAATACAATCAATGTTGTTTGAAGGGGAGAGTAAGATATGTAATTCAGATCTCTTCAAAATTAATTTAAATAAGTTTTAGAAGCGCACGCTAAAGATTTCTGCGTAGTTTCCGTACCTTTACCTAATAAGTACCTTGACTCTGGGCTTTCGTAGATAATGTGGATCTTTATACTTTAGTCAGAGTTCATAAACTTTTATAATAATACATATCGTTACCGTGAGGTAAGTAAGAAGGCCTATGTAGCAGCTAATTTACGCCTATTGTAGTCGAATATTTAGTTAGCTACCTCTGTTTTTCGAACCATATCGACGTCAGCTGTCGTGACAACTGATAAAAGATTTTGCTCGCTTGAATGCAAGCTTAGCCGTTTTGTATTGTTACCCAACGAGCTAATATATACATAATTTGTCTTTTACAGGTAAGGAAATGCGTTGAACTAGCGAACAAAGCGCCGCGCCGTCGCATTTTAATACAGTAAGTGGTTTTGTGTTCGGAAATTGACAACTTATTCACCTGTCAGTTATTTAATAAGTTTTCTTTGTTGTCTAACCTTGCATAAGTTCAGGTTTATTTGTAGTGGAAAGTTAAAGTAAATAAAATGGGCCTTTATCGTTATTTAATGTCTACTAACTTGTAGTTTGTACAGAAATGTTGTTTATTTACAGAAGCTGGTTCCTAGTTAATAAAATTATGTGGCTAATTCGAACTTACACTGACATCAAACTGATATCATTTAGCTGTCGTGCGTGTCCCTCGCGTCAATACATGTACGGACAAGTACGAGCTAAATGCACAATAACTGAATGATATCATTAAGCCATTTGGTTGTCAGTGTATGTTCGAATTGGCGTCTTTATCACCGATAGATAGAATACTCCTTATTGACACGCCTCAGTAAAAAATACAACTTAAAAAAAATTGATTAAAGACAGAGGCAGACAACATGCGGTCTTATTATTTCTTTCACACAACCTTTGGGTAAGCAGAAACAGAACATATCCATGACATATATCGATTTAATATTATACTTTGTATTGTATTACCTCTTCTTCTTCTTCTACCTAGCACCGGCCTTTGCCAGGGTCCGCTATCCTACTTGCCTTCTTCCACATTGCACGATCCTGGGCGTCCTCTCGTGAGAGGCTCGTTCTTTTTAAATCAGTGTCACCTTCTCGCTTCTTGAAATGTTACTTGAATTTTTACTGCATTGAACGTAACGTACCCTTGCAGGCGTAACTATTATTAAAACTGATAATTTAGACGGTCCTTGTCTGGCTGTTCCCAAACAAGGACCGTCTAAATTATCAACTGTCAAAGGCTTTCGAACGTTGATTCTCCAGTGAAACTCATTGATCTATTGAATCATGTATCTACAACGTGCAATGTGCATCCACTTCCTAGTATAGAATTTTATTCACTATGAATAGAGCTCGTACAGTCGTAATCACTGGTGTGGATTTCTTCATTTCTATTTTAGTGTCAAATATTGTATTTACCGAACAAGAGTTTACAATTTGATTAAATATCAAATTCTTCTTAATTCTAAACAACAAACTATTCAAGAGTTTAGTATAGAATTTGTCACAACGTCTGCCACATATGTACCTGTTTGTTTTAACTGTATTGGCTATCTACAGCGCGTATTTTTGATACGATCTCATAATCATAGAGTAGTTAGTTTAGGCCTTAATGGCCACACTTTCACAGGTTTTATAAAAAAAAGTACGACTTTTATTTTTCCTTGTAAAATAATTCAACCAGCAATATATTACTATTTTGCTTTAACTCAAAACGTCGCATTTACTGACGCGACATCACAACTGTCACAAGTGATCACGATGAACTAAATACATTACCGCTCAAAAAAAAAAACAAAAATATATTATGCTCTGGTGGTTAATCTTTTATAATCGTTTCATAGCATTTAACCCTACGTCTCTTTTAAGTTTGCGGTTCTATCAAAAATACATACAATGGTTTTGTTGGAAACAGCATATTTATATTCATTCACAGGACACTCGGTGGCCTGAATTTAAAAACTTGTCATGACATTATGTGTCACAGACAGACTTATCACTTGACTATTGTCAAATATAATAAAATGAACACCAATGCCTCATCAGATCAGGCTCCTGTTTCATCATTGTGACAACTATCACCAATTGCTGTACATTGCTGGCCTAACAAGTAGATATTGGCGTTAGATATCGTTGTTACTTATCGATCCGGAAATGAACCTATAGAAAATTGACATTGTCATGTTTCCAATTAAAGATATTAAAAAGGGTCACAATACAATACAATACACGTAGGTACGAATAGAATAGAATAGAATAGTTTATTCATTATAAAAACACAATATAAATTTGCACCTCAAACTTATACGTATTTTAAATAATTATCGTCAAACATTATAATTATGTACATATTTACATTGAATATTACAATAAAATTTACATTCTTTCATTTGATTTATATTGTTTTTAATTTATTATATCAACGTTAAATTCAGAGTAGTCATTAGTGAGGTATTCTTTAACGCTATACAGTGTGCGAGATAATAGCAGCGTTTTCAGGCGTTTGCGGAAAGAATTCTCACTTTCGATATTCTTCATATGGTAAGGCAGTTTATTGTAAAGTTCACAGCCCATTGCATTTGGCGAGCGTTTTGCAAATTTTAGCCTATTCGCATTCGGTATTATATCAAGGGATCGTTTGGTATGGCAAGGGTTGCATTGAGACCGTATCTTGAATTCGTGGATATTCTTTCTCATATACATGATTACCTCCATTATGTAAACTGAGATAGATGTTAAATTACTCATTTCTTTAAAGTGTTGTTTACAAGAATCTCTAAACTTTGCACCAACAAGTACTCTGATTGCTCGTTTTTGCATCTTCAGGATGCGTTCATTATTAGAAGAGCTCCCCCACAGAATTATTCCATATGATATTATTGAGTGAACGTAAGCATAGTAGATCTCATTTAAGCTATCATCCGATACTAAAGTTTTCAACTGTCGCAATGCATAAACACCCTTTGCCATTTTATTACACACCATTTCTATGTGTTTATTCCACTTTAGTTTAGAGTCTAACTGAAACCCCAGTAATTTAACTTCATTTACTGTCTGCAGGAGTCTATTATTTCCTAGAGTAACTTTAATTGATGATGTTGGTCTGTATTGTTGGTGTTGGTGTGGTACGTATGTTAAGTCGAAAATTGCTCGACATGTTTCACTCTGTATCGAGCCCAGCAAGCGATCGAGAGTGTCAGGAGCTCGCATTGGCAGACCGGCGCAGGCACCGGTCTGATCGATTTTGGACTTAAAATACGTGAGTGACCCGTGTCTGTGTCTCAAGGAAGTTTTGTTATTAAAAGTGTCAGGTGTTCATTGTCAGCGTGGTAAAATAGGCGTGGTGGCGCCGCTATTGTGCACAGACTGCACAGTGAATATTCTTCGCTGATCACGACTGTACAAAGAGTGAATGGTCCATTTCCGAGCCGCGCGGAAGATATGATCTAATTCTAGGCATTACCCCCAGATCGTGAAAGTGTTCTGAATGTTATTAGGCTGCTGATTTCCTATCAATATTATCCATTGCTCTGTTATTTACTAGATACATGAGCTAAAATAATACGTAACTTATTACTTTCTGGTTACAAACTATTAGGTAGAATGGTTTTTTGTTTTTATAAATCATGTAGGTATATACGAGTAAGTTACGTACGATGGCGACCACTTTATTTGAGAGTTTTGACATTACACACAGTACAAATCTCCTCTCGAAACGGAGTGTTATTAGTAAGCCAAAAAACTATAAACATTGACCCGAGCATCATCCTTAATATTTGTCCAAAACAATAACTACAAATATCGAGGTTATTTCGGCAATGTAGTTCGCCTTTGTCAGGGGGTTATCAGAGCATGGCAGTAATTTACTTAAATCTGTGTGCTTTATTTTAAAATCTACTTGTAGAAAGGGCTTAAAATCTTTTACTGCTTACGTTCAAAATTAGACCTTAAATCGTTGTAGATTTATAGTTCATTTTGGAAGTACAACTTGAATGAAAATTTTCAAAACATTTGTCTATTACATAACTATAATTCATGTCTGTGTTTTTGATAATATGTTCGAGAATGTTAACATCTCGATTACTTCCGATTTTGCAGTATTGACACCCCATTGATTTTAACAATAGTTGCAATAGCATCTTCATTTACTAATAAAAGTAATAAATAGCAATAATTGTCTTGTAAGGGTAGCGTTAATAGCTGTTTTTATTAATTTTACGTTACATACTTATTAGTAACTAACTTATTTCTCTGAATAGGATATAATGAAACAGTTAAAAGTTAAAAGAGCCTGTTTACATATAATTTCAGATACTAATCCACTTAAGACGTCCAAATTAAGGGCAATCAAAAATAACATCTTTAATAAAATTGTAAGTAAACTGTAGGTACCTACTAGTTTTCTTTGCATGCTGCATTTTACTAACAAATACATACAAAGTGCCATAAAAAGGTTCAGAATACTCATATTCCTAAGCTATTGTTTTCATTGTTTTGAATAAAGCGAATGTGTCGTAAAGTTTACACAACCGTAAACAATTCGTAATAATTAAGATATTGCAACACTGTGTGATTGTGATTTAGCATTACTTGTATTGTATGGCCTATTATATTTTTGTGCCGACCTCGGAAACATGAACTGTTGATCTGTGTCTCGTACTTTTTACTCTACAGGGTGCTTATAGTGAGATTATTCTAACATCACATATTTGACACATGACATTTGATGTTTGAAGTGATGTGGCTAAGACAACATAATATGTCAAATCCAGCAATCGGATCGATTACAGTTACGATTTGTGAGATCGAATCGATTACCTATATAAAAAATCAATATTAGGAACCTGCACAGCAGTCATACATGCAAATTATACTGCTAGTGACTACTTAGTATTAGCAAAATCAGGCATTTTTAGGTCCAAAGTCAACTAAATTCAAATACAAGCAAAGTCAAAGTCCAAAAATACGAGCCAAGGTAACCAGATGTGAAAGAGAAGAATCCAAAAATAAAGCCAGGTGAAAAATACGAAAAGAAACGGAATATGCGCACAGTAAGGCGGAGAAACTTCGACAGACTGCGCATTTGACATTTGACAAACAAATGATTTTGACGTCAAATTTGATCCGCTCAGAAATCGACATATTTTTTGCAAATCGTACGGTAAAGATCTATTATTATAATGGATTTTTAAAAGTATTTGTTTAAGTTAATGTTTTCTTAGTTATAATACCTTATTTTTGTATTTTCTGTAGGTTATAAATATATCGATTTTATCGATTATCTTTAACTTACGAATATGTTACCCGAATCGAAAAAAATGATTTGACCACAACGCTGGTTTAAAAAAAGAAGACCCTTAGGACGTAAACGTTTGTGCAGTGATTTATTATTGTTAAATACTTCAGATATACGATGCGAAAAAAATAACTATAAGCATAATTACATTCAAAAAGTTAGTGTAGTTTAAGTGGTAACGAAAGACATATTATATTTGCGTGGTTTTTTTTTATTTATGTGAATGGATCATACACATTTACATTATATGGGTGCTGTCATGTGTCAAATATGTGATGTTAGAATAATCTCACTATAGTAGCGTAGTCATCTCTATCTTTCTTCCATATTAGTGTGACAATTGCGTTTCATTCGCTACGGAGCGTTAACGATTGGCACGTAGTGGCAGTATATCAGCACTTTTTATTTGCGTCCACGTTTACGAACTATAGTTACTTACTCGTGAAAATTATAAATATCTACAAAATATGATGTCTAGGAGTGAACATGGGCTTTTACTTATGTGTAAAGAATGCCACTTAGTAGTGTTGCTTGCGAAGTATTATTTCACAAGAACCTAATATTGCACTGTGTATTGTGTAATAATTTCGCGCTCTTCGTAAACGCTTCATAATGCGGTGTTTATGCTGATGTGCCGTTGAAATGTTTCGAAAATCGCGAATTCAGAAACTTATCATATTTTTGTATGGGAATCGAAAATCTCCCTTCTATCCTGTGAATTTTTCCTGAATTTTCCTACAATTTTAAATGTATTTTTAGAAACTTTCCGCAACTTGCACATCTATACGGCTACCACGAGTTTGACACTGACGTTTCGCGTTTGCGTAACTTTTTTTCTATGCATCTCGCTCGTACTCGCATGCCAGATATATAGAAAGTAAGTTACGCAGACGTTAGCGTATATATCAATTGAACACTGCTAAGGCAGTCGTGGTAAGGCTACTGTAGGTATTTACTCGGCAGCCTGTGCTTACTCGGTCGACACAATAAAAGTGCTGTGATTCAGGAAAACCATTTAATAGAAACGTGAGTATGTCTTCACAGTTCATTACATTGAACGGCCGAGTTGCCTATTTTGAACCACGGAAACCGTAAAATTGATCTTTCATTGAATTTACTTACCCACAAAATGTTAGTGGTATTATTACGTCAACGTTGTATGCCGGTAGTTTGCGTAGATTGGTTAATAGTGTCAATAGAAAATAACTATACAGAGTGAGTAAATATTCAAAACGGGTTACGTATTACATAAAACCTTTTAGAACTATAAAAATCAATATATTTCTATTGTATGGCTGTTACCCCTAACTATATTACTCTTCGAACTATATTGTTGACCAGATTCAATTTGTATCTTCAGTTACAATTGTGCAATATTTCGGAAATACATAGACGTTGAATTAATCGACATGACGAATGGATTGGATTATTTGTCGAGCGATTCGATTTGCCTCCGAGTCGAATTTTTATAATCATAGTGAAGGAGTAATTTCGCCGCGCGGCGTGGCGAGCGGGGCGGCACTATCTAGGAGATTGACAGTGACATCGCCGCGCCAATGACACATATAAAATAATGTAAATTTGATAGGTCATAATTGAAAAAAAAAAAAAACAGCTGGCACTTAGGATTTTTAAATTTTGCTCTGATCAAGATGAAACCGATATCTGATGATCAAAGAGGCCTCTTATTATGAATTGAGATTAAAATAAAATAAAATGCCGAAGGTTTGAATTTTAGAATTTTTCATCTGATCAAGATGAAAATCGATTTTCATCTTGGTCAGAGCTAATATGGAGAAATTCAAGATGGAGGTCGCTTTTACCAATTATGACCTCAGAATCATAATAAAGGGCCGCTCGGATCCTTAGATACCGATTTTCATCTTGATCAGAGAAAAAATGCAGAAATCCAATATAGCGAGCGTTTTTTTTTCATGGTTGACCTCAAATTTATTACAAAGGTCCTCTCGGATCCTCAGATATCGATTTTCGTCATAATAAAAGCAAACACGGAGAAATTTAAGATATCGGGCGTTTTTGCCAAATTTGACCACAGAATCATAATGAAGAGCCACTCGGATCCGTAGATATCGATTTTCATCTCGATCAAAGCCAAAATCCAGATATCCAAGATGGTGCTTAATTTATTTTTTTTATTTCATAAAAATCATATTGATTATAAAGGTCCTTTTTGATCCTCACATATTGATTATAACAAAAAGTTATAAATAGCAGCGAGCGGGATACCAGGACTTAGTAAAAAAGTACACATAAAACCTCCACTTACAACGACGATTCGTATTTACTCTCAAAAATTTAAATTATTATAACAACAACCTGAACAAATTAAAAATGAAAGTTTCTTAATATCAATGGTTGTTTAAAATTCATAACATCATCCCCATATAAAACCTGTTTTGATCAAGAGAAATCAAAATAATATGATCCTAGCTAAACTATACGTGAAAAGTAATCCCATATTTTTTCCAGTGTTTGTTGGAACGACTAGCACATCATTTATCCGCACAATAAGGCATATTTCTTTTGTTAAAGATATAATTTGAATACTTCTTACTATGACTGTGACAACGGGCCACCATTTGCGAACTAAACAGCTCCGCGGCACAATGTTGACGACCCGCCCGCTTCTGCACAATGTGTGTGGGGTCATTTTGCAGAGCCAGTTCGTCATCTATGTTTATTATCAATAACTGTTGTCGGGTTGCCGCTTCAAACCGGTGGAAGAAAATCGTAGATAGATAGCGCTCTCGGCGATGGTCCCTTTTGGAATTTGACAGGCGGTAAATGGGTGATTCCAAGTTAAGAGATATTAACGATGTCCAATGTACACATCCATACTTTTGCTAAAAAAAATTACATTATAGTATCCCTTAATAGATTGCTTTTACTTTATGGACAGTTAATTTAAATTAATTAATTAACTTAGTTCGCAATGGCACTTCGAACATGCAAAATATCTCTCAGTAATTTTATCCAGCTCTAAATCCCTTGCATCTGTTAAAGTTGGTATATTACATAAAATTAATATAATATTGATTGTAATGTTATTAATAAAGCCCTTAAAATTTTTCATTCTCTTAAAAAAAATACATGACAAACTTTGTCCCCCGTATTATGTGTCTCCTACCCTGACCGTTTTGTAATTGTAAAAATATTGTGTTTATGACTTTTTTTATTGTAATTTTCATCCTAATTGCGATGCATTTAATTATAAACTAACAACCAACCCAGCAATGGTCATCTTTTTGCTCTGATTGCCACAGAGTCCTCGTTTCCTGCTGATGTATTTGCTTCTAACACATTAACTTTTCTTGTTTTTTTAGGGCACTCCTGTATATATGTCATTTTAAAGTACATAACGCGTTAATGTGATTATTTTTCCGACAACAGTAAGGCCTCTACGGGAACGGGACCTATAATTTTGTTTTTAAGCAAGATGACTACGACTTTTTTACTGCGATAATAAGTTTAATTATTATATTATGTATTCCAATATAAATAATTCTGATTTTACGCTAAGCAACGTTACACCGGTAAATAGAAGAGATCACTGAAAATTGTTGTTTTCCAAATAGCAAGAAAATTTGCAACATCATATATGCTTGATTTCGAAACACAATTACCTCAAACTTTCGTGCATTTCATAATAAATAACTAATTTAGTGTGTTCTTATCCCCAATTCTGCTCTTTCCAGTGTAGTTGGTAGCGCATATTTATCTTGTAGTTTTTGTATTAATTCTTGATATGTAAAAGTCTTTGGTTGTTTAGGTGAACATAAGTCAGTGTTTCGAAAACTTTGGCTGTTGATTTGGTGATTAACAAAGGCACTTTTTGTCTTCAGTTATATCATTAACTAAGATAAAACATTCGAACTGTTGTTCAAACACTTCCCACTTTTCTCCGTCAAATGCTTTCAACTCGCCTAGTGCGGTCATTGTTAAAGTACGCACTTTTTGTTGGTATTTTCTTTTATTTTTAAGTAATCACTCAATTGTTTTCGTAACTGGTCCACGGTGTGAGGTTGATAAGATTCTAAGCTCTCTTCTCGTAAAGTTTGGATAAATTCTTGGTTTTTGCGTTTATTAATGGAGCTTATTTTTCTGCTTTTCACTTGTATAATATTCCACCTTTCCTCCGAATTTTCCTCTTCCATAAAATCTGCATCTTGATATTTTGAGTCCGACATTAATTTGTTTGAGTGAAATGACCTTTACACGTGGCAGCCATTACCATGTACAGTAATACCCCGCTTTACGCGACCCCGGATAACGCGGATTCGCTATAACGCGATTTTTAGATTTTCACGCTAAATTGCCCCGCTTTACGCGAGTGCACTATTGATCACTGGATTGATAGTATCTGATTGGTTATTTACTTGGCCGTGGCACATCGCGCCACCTCGGATGGTAATCTACCTTCTAACTATAAGTATTATTACGTTATTGGGTGTTCGGGTTACTCTTCTTCTAGGAGGTAATGCTACTGGGGATTTCAAGCTAAAACCGTTGCTGGTTTATCAGTCAGAAACACCGCGTACAATGAGAGGCACAAATAAGATCACTCTACCAGTATTTTGGCGATCAAATCGAAAGGCGTGATCCTAAATTTGGTACTTTATTAAAAGACCCCGATATACGCGAAATTCGCTTTACGCGATTTTCCCTGGAACGCATCTCTCGCGTAAGCGGGGTATTACTGTAGTCTCTCAAATTAACATATTACAGTTGAAATCACTTATAGATTTTAGTTTTATCACACTAATCGTACACACTAGGGCCTTGTTTCTCGTTGCCAATTATAATACTTATTAATTGAAATAAAAGCCTAAATTTCACAGTCGGCATAGTCTACGTCACAGAGCGGGAAAACGTTCCGTTCCTTACAAAATACTTTTACAATTATATATGTTTCCACATGAAAAAGTCTCTCCCCTGACATATAATTTTCGAAAATATTCACTGGAGATATGTATACTGGTTTAAATGAATAATTACATTTTAATTTGCTCGAATATGTACGACCTGGCTGAATTCTTATTTTTTTCTTGTTTTTGAAGAGATAAGGGGAGAGATTACTCTCTGTAATTACATAGAAAAAGTACAGTATTTCCCCTGGTCTCGTCTAAAATGCAAAAAAGAATAAAAAAATACTGGTGACCTTGTATAATTGGATAGAAATTTTAACATTTCTGACGTGCCGCATTTCCTGTGTAAGCAATTACCTTTTAACTTAGAATTACCCATATATAAGATTGTGTCACAGGTGAAAATACTTTTTTCCCATGTGACACACACTGCTTTTCACATCATCTACAAGGAAATTATTGTTTCAAAATATTATGCAAGCTAAAAAAAATGGTATGCAAAAAACAAAATTTGTGTCCTAGAACAGAAAAGCCCCACTTTAATGAATAATTAAATAAATATCATTTGTTTCAAGTAACTATCAGCAAAACAACAGCAGCAGTAGTATGTAACTTTGACACCTCCTCGCAGGGATGATGGGAAAAGCTTTTAACTCAACTGCGTCCGAATGAGGGTAATGTTTTCGAGCCTTCAGCCCAAACGGCTGGGTGGTTTTTGATATATGAGAATACATCGCACTCGAAGGGGTATTTTTGAGGGTACGTCAGTTAGTACATAACGTTTGCAAGTAAATCAGTATACCTATTTTCGAGTTGTCAGTATAACGTATTTGTAACGTATGCGGAATGATATCTTGACAAAGATTGGAACATGTAAAAAAAAATTAAAGTCTATATATGTATATCTGTCAATTAATCTTGAAATTATGGGCAATCTAGAAGAACACCGTCAGTACTATTTGCCTATGGCGGAAAGGGAAGACATTTTGTGGAACGGGTTAGAGCTGAAGGTATGTTTATAATATTTTTGCGTCCTTTTATTTCACAAAAAGTACCGCTAGAAAGTCTGGTTCAGGGAAACCATTCCAGAATTAGCTAGTTTTCTGGGAGAGATCGATTAAAGAAAATGAAGGCCCTATGAGTCACAAAATCTTACACGACAACATTCAAATGTGGCAGTAAAATTATCTTAAAGATATAGGCATCGGCACACGTTCAAGAAAGGTAAAGCCCACCGCCTTCGAAAAAAATAATAGCTCTGAATATGCGGCTACGTTAATTGGTCAAAAATGTTTTGTTGCTTTTGAATTATGGGATTTATACGGACTAATCATATGTTAGGTACTTATTTAAAATGGAAATTCATGGCAAGGTAACTATTATTTTGAGAACACCAATGGTCCAACGGACGAGAATGTGACATATGTTCAAAGCACACGAAGTCTCCTAAAAAGTTTTTCTAAGGAAGATATAGTACATTGTGCAACGAGGGGGGTAAGTGAAATATTGTACGAGAGTCTATATATTATAGTAACAATATTCCAGGGGTACGAATATTGTTACACACAATGTTTTTCATCACTCTTGCGAAGAAAAAGCTAAATTTTAAGCGATATATTTTTTAAATACGGGAACATTTCAAACATTCGTCCGCCATATTGTCATGTTTTGACAGTTTAGGAATCGAAGGCATAGACCTAACCGACGTTCAGCCACAGTTGAAAATGAGTAAAAATATTTTAAACGGCTATAAAATTAATTTAATTGAATATTTTAGACATGAACTAATATTCTTAATTATAAACGTTAATATTTTAAAAGTAAATCTCATTTATGCCTAGTTAATTCGTATGAATTAATAGCAAAAAATAATCCCTAGGGAGTTATAGCATTTTTTTTACAATCCATAAATCCCGCGTGAACAATATAGACCTTTGTCCTTCAGTACAGTGCATGAAATAAGATCTTTTTCGAGCAAGTGTGATGAAAAAATAATAGATTTATTTACATGATTATCAATAAGTACTATTTAGTTATAAAGTTAAATGTGTTGTAATAACAAGCTTCCACTGGCCTTGGATACCATGACACATATACAAAATTATGAAACATATTTGATATTATTTAATGGCAATATTGGTAACCTTGTAGTATAAAATCAGTGTAAATGTTATTATTGTTGTCTTTACCCATCACGGGTCAATCGTGTTCCGGACATTTGGGAGGCGTGCGTGGACCTGAAGCCAACTCGTACCCTTTTGAAACTTTAATGAGATATAAGGGGTAGACCGAGCGGATGCTGCCCTTGCCCGTGTCGTGGGACGCATGCAGAGGCAGCACCCACCAGGGCAGTGCTGGGCAAACTTTCTTCATGGGAGGCCAGAAAATATGAAAAAATCTGAGGAGGGCCGGAACTGCAGAATAAATGCATTTTGATTTAAATCGTTATGCCGCCGAACCATATACTAATTATTTCGAAGGACCGGCGGCGGGCCGGATGAAACCCTTGTGCGGGCCGGAGCTGGCCCGCGGGCCTTAGTTTGCCCACCACTGCACCAGGGTGTAGACTAATTAGAAGTTGATGGCATCTAAAATGAACTGGGCTATATAATGGGTAAAAGCGATAGACTAAATACTCTGTGGCAATCATCTATGGCAAAGGCCCAATTTAATTTCCGACCACGAAGTCGTGATGTTCCTTAAACACGCACATGTCCTATGGCAAATCACCACTTGTCCGCACGCTCCTCGCATCAGCACTGGAATGTGATGTATTTGCAAATAGTTGGATGGATCTGTGTAAAGAATATATGAATTTCTGTGAGACGATAGAGAAGCGTGAATCTTCTGTACTGTATTAGTCTTTCTTTCTTACATTTGTTCTGTTTGTTCTTTCTTGTCTTTATCATGAACCTAGTTTACATAAATACTGCCTATTATAAATTTCACTGTGAATTAGTTTATAATTATTAATTAATTACACATGGGGCAATTACCATTAAATGACAAGGTAATTATGTCCATGTTATGCAAACACTGAAAACAGCTCACCCCCGCCGATCTCTGCTAATTAATCTTCTCCATTAAAACGGTATCCAATTTTATTTCCGGCAGACGGTGACGGGCCCCCACAAAAAGCGACATCTTAGGATGGCTCAAGGGCAACACCAGTGTGAGCGGCACAGGGGTGTTGAGAGATGTGCACCGCTTTCTACCCAGTAACAGCCACTGTGCCAACTCGCGTCACATTTATTAAATGGAATTTAAAGGTTTAAATATTTTATCTATAAATGGTAATGAGAAACATAAATATGTTTCATGAATAATCATATCTTATTAGAACTATGATAACAGTAAACTAATCTAAGGGTCTACTGCCTGGAACAAAATCGAAAATTACGTAATAACTTTACTTTGACATTGGCACTTCAGGACAATAGCAGGATGGGGATACGGTCTGCACATTTCAAGCTTTTAAAACTAGAGTCTAGTTGTATCTGATATTCTTACAATATTTACACAGTGTTTTTGAATTTTATTAGGCACATGTTTACCTTTTTACCTACATAAGTACTTCTTTACATAATTCGCTGGGCACACCTAGTTTTCCCAACAGGCCTGTGAATCATAAAACATGGGAAATTCGAATGAATGTGGACATTTCTGGAACCTACACTTTATTCCCATAACCTCTTATGTTAACACTTTGGGAAAAGCAAACATACTCTCTATAGAATTAAGTTCAAAATTCATTTCCAAATATTTGATGACGTTGAGAAATTGGAGTTACAACATCACACATACACGTTGCATCCGCGATGCGGCTTATTAATAAACAATGTCACGTTATGTCACGAGCCACAACCAGTTTGCCAATCTGTGGCAATAGGCGAAGGCCGTTGGGTTGTTTGCTAGCTTGATTTATTTAATTATTATAAACTACATTGCACATAAAAGAAGTACACCAGGTGGACTTAATGCCTCTGGGCACTCTCTACTAGTCAACCATAGTGCGATTCAGAATGCATCATGGTAGGTGCAATGACAAATACCTTATCACTGAACACAATAAAATATGTAAATACGAATACCTATAGGAATAATTAGATACAACAATAGGTAGGTATAGCAGTATCGATAAGAAGTAGGTACTAATTTCTAAATTACAATGTGAAATGTGACTCCTCCTTCAAGCAATAAGCATTTTGTTATTTTATTGTTAACTGACACACTTCTTCATGTTTAATCCCTGAGCCTCTGACGCAAAAAGAGGGGTGTTATCTTCTTATCGCAACTATATATATGTTACGGGTAATGTTAGAAGGTTAAGTAAATCAAGTTTACCCGGGTATAACTAGTATTACCCAAGCCTTTTGGGTAAAGTCCGGAAATTTAAACAACATTTATCTGTATTCGGCGTTTACTATACCAGGTCTAACCAACACTGGCTTGGGTAATGGTGTTAGTTAGTGCTTCTGGGCATTTTCCGCAAATCGACAATCCGCCATTGCCTATTTTGCGTGAAATCGAGGTAGCGCTACTCTTACCACCCCAGCTCCTCCACGAAGCCTAGCAAGGCTTTCAGGTTGCTAACTGCCTCCTTTAGTGTTCACGGAGTCCCTAATAGGTATTTGCTCCTGTATACTTCTACCTGTTTGCAGTCTAGGAGAATGTGTTTTGTTGTTTTCTCTTCTTCCATGCACGCCATGGGGCTGTCTGTTTTACCCATATTGTGTAGGTTTTTTTTAGTGTGTTGATTCCTGTAATTAGTCCTATTATTTTACGTAGTTGGTGTCTAGGTGTTTTCAGTAGTATTTTGGTGAGCTTGTAGTTTAGTTCCTGTAAAACATCTTTGGTCTGCTTGCATGAGTCCATTTTCTTCCAGTAGGTAATTATTGAGTTGTCTAGCTGGTTGTGTATGTAAAATATTGGTAGGGGTATGATGGGCTCGGGTCAATATGCCGGTGTGTCTGAACCTTTCTTGGCCAGTTCATCCGCTGCATCGTTTTCTCTTGATCCACTATGCCTCTTTATCCATTAAACGGTTACTTTGTTGCCTTCTTTGCTTCAGTCTACCCAATACTGGCTGGGTAATGGTGTAAAAGTTGATTTTCCGGGTAATCCGGGTAAACCTAAGTTTGCTTAATAGCTATTCTAGCATTATCCGTCACATGGGTATACTTAATTTAAGTAAGTACCTAAACTTAAGTTTACCTGGGTATAACTATTATTACCCAAGCCTTTTGGGTAGTGCCCGAAAATTAAATCAACTTTTGCACCATTACCCAGCCAGTGTTGGGTAGACCTAGGTGTGTACGAGTAAACGCCGAATACAGATTAATGTTGTTTCAATTTTCGGACTTTACCCAAAAGGCTTGGGTAATACTAGTTATGCCAGTGTAAACTCGAGTTTAACCTTCTAACATTACCCGTAACATATACATCTGATACTGTTTCGACTCATTGAGGTAATCATTGAAATTTCATCGAATAATAATTGAGTTGTTTTACACGTATTATCAGTAATTATATACATTATAAAATATTATACATACCTATCATCATATATATCTTGATCACGGTCATCGTCTTATCGAGTTTATTATAAATAATACGTAATAGATTTTACTTCTCCTTGTGGGTACTACTATTTAAACGTTATGCAGGTATTCAGGCTCAAACGTGTCATTTAGTTTGGAACTTGGAAGACATCATCATAATCATATTATACACAATAATTATGACAACTGCTAAGGTACTGTCCGAGTCGTATCCATTTACCACCTATACCGTAACCGGCACACTACATAAAACTCTTTCTCTTCTTTAGTATACCGATAACATGTATGTATGTATATCTGATGTAATTATTGGTATAGTCTGTCCACTTTTCTAAAATCAAGTAAGCCATAGTAAATGTATGGCAAACTTGATCTTAGAGATCCGTCAGGCTATTGTGTATGTTTGATGTAACCGCAAACGTAACTTTATGTAGGTTTTAGTACTATAAACGCTTCTGATTTTTTTTTGTCTTAACTACCAGCGCATACTTATTATTTGTTTTTTTTTTCAAGCGGGAATGTAATTCGTACATCAGAGGCACTTGTGACAGCTCTGACGTCACGTCATTAAATGCGACGTTTTGAGTTAAGACAAAGCGATACATTTCTTGCTGAATTATTTTATATGGTAAACAAGTCATCTGTTTTTATAAAACCTATGAAAGTGTGTTCAGTGTTAAAGCCTAAACTAACTACCCTTTGATCGTAATAAAAATTCACGCTGTATATCATGTATGTATTTATATATGTATAGTATATGATATATTTTTTGTATTTGTATTTATTGGTATGTTTATTTAAGTACCTTAGTATATCATTATGTTCTGTTCTGTCACTTGTGTCTGCTTAATGTATGTGTAATTTTGTTTATTCCTTTTTTTCCTGCACTGCCTGGTTCTACACATTTTGTTTTATGTATGTTGATACCCTCCTTAGTACGGCTGACAATGATGATCGTCGATAAAATGACAACAAAGCAGTAAAACAATCAATTAGTATTCCAGTAGCATCATATGTCACGATGAGCATTATGTCAAAGCGGAGCATCGCGTGCGTGAGATACCGGCCGGGCCGGCTTAAGTGGTTCACCGGGTGAAGGCCGAAACGAAACGCTTTCACTGTTGCGCGTGCGTACTGACCGGCGCCCGCGCCGACCTCGTCGACCTTGAGGAGGTTATGCCTCCATATGTTATGACGGTTGACTAATTATTTATTTATAGTGAGTTACAATAAAATAACACTAACGATACCGTTAAGTTTGACGTCTAGTCAGGATCACTGAATACGCATGTAGATATTAGTGCTACCTAAATCATAAAGGGGGTATAGATTGACTTTTAACTGTGTGCCTAACAGACGTCGACGCTGGTAAGGACTAGTTTATAGCCATCTAAGTGTCATGGTAAATAGACATAGTCGATGTTAGTAAGCGCAACGCTCATAAAAACAACTTACGTTAAACAAAATTGACTTGAAAATCCTGTAAACCTGTTCAGTACCTATGACAGTTAGCTTTAGTTCAGCACATATACAACGCGTGCACAATGTATTGCATCACTAAACCCATTCGTTATTTAATTACATTTCCCTTGCGTGTCTGTCGATTACTCTCCGGAGACAATCGACGCCACCCCGGATATGGTCTCCTAAATCACCAACATTAAGCTAAGCATGCATTACGACCGCAAGCTTGTCGCAGAATGAATTACCACCTCTCACCACAGCGTAACTATTCTGAACAGCTTATTGACTTCGAACTAACTTCAGCGTAAGACGCCTACTAGCAAAAACTCGACGCGGTTGCGTTGCTTTATAACACAGTTCATATAATATGTACTTACCTACCTACCTTTCAGTTCAGCTCGAACCCATAATATTGCATTGTCATTAAACTTACAAACATGGGTTCCAATTCCAAATGGAGTAAAAATTTATTGACGAAATTATATTTATTCTTAAAAATATCATACCGTTCTTGTTACATAAATAATTGCATAATTAAATTGCTTTGAGAAATTAGCTAATGACATTTGTATTTAATTACGTTTCGATATTGGCTGTTTATTAGATCTACTTGAATAAAGAATATTATGACAATGTTTAAATTAACGACTAATTTTAACATCGGCATGTTATTGAAGATCTTGTATAGGAGCCAGAAGTTTGCGAGATGTAAAAAGTGTGCAGTATGCCTAATGTTATCGTGATTATTGTTTGCCTGTCTCAAAACTCGGCAGTCCTCCTTTCGTCCACTGTTTCTTCGATTTTAAGTGATCGCGGTACTGGTTTGTAGACATCTACTTGTGCTGTTCTATTACTGCTCTTCTCTTCAGTTCCTAGTTTGTTATGCAACCCTTTGTTCTATATAAACAACGAATGCATTCAAAGAGCTCGGCTAAGTAAGGTGGGAATGTCGTTAAGAGTACATGAAATTAATTATGATTTGGCTGTGGTTTGAAGTGACTGATAGACTGTAGAGAGTAGCTGTTCTTAATTACTCTATGATTTTAGTTCGTGAATAGAAAACTATTGTTTAATTTTTTTAACTTAAGAACCGATTTTAGTAGAGACAATGTCTCGAATGCGTTTTAAAAATCCACCGTAACGCGTCCGTCATTTACAAGTGCATAATATTGATATTATTGATTCTATATTCAAGCAGAAATACAGCTCTTGAGAGATTTGCGGTCGAGCAAAATTTTAAGTGCTCCAGGCCACGAGGAATATCGGCTATCTATGAGATACCCAGTTAAAAACGTCGGCAGGTGACTTTTATAAGACAAACAATGAAGGCAAGGATCATACTATCACTTTTTTTAAAAATATAAATATAATGTTGATACTCGAATATCCTAACGATCAAAAGCATGTCCTAAAATTATGATGATCTTGATAATTGAGGTTCAAACCCAGTTAATGTTTCCATCAGCACTTATTTTACAGATACCTTGTCTTCCTTAATGGGACATTATTAGAACAGGTTAATGAGGTTAATGAGGTCCTGGCCCTTTAACCTTGGGACGCTTAGCTATTACAATAAAGATAGTTTACTATTTAATTACTGTTGGTTCTACTCAGTCGAATCAGCAAATTTAAAAGTTTCAGATTAGGTACCTCTTAACTAAAATCATAAGGATCCCCTTTTAGTGGGGTGTGTAAGGGATTGTATGGAACACCGTGAACTATATGTCTCCGTATCTCTCAGGCAACGCTGCTTGGCACAGTTGTTCCTAAGGTCAACTAAACAGATATATTATAGTCCCCTAGACATGAGTAACGGTTTACCTCCGGTGCCATCTAAAAATAGCGTAGGGCGGAAAGGTATTTCTTTTTTGACTTATTACCATCAAAACAGTCATGCGATGAATAAAAATAACATAACAAAAATAGACCAAAACAATAACTATAAAGTATAAAGCCAGTTTACCTAAAAGCGTTTTAAGGGTAGTTAAATTGCGCCTGCGCGTGTTTTTAAACAATCCGATGGGCTGTAAACGTCGTGACGCAATCGCGTGCCAAGCGCACGTAACTCAGGCATTACGTCTAGTGTGTAACTTACTGTTTATACGTCATCGCTGGTCGTGAGTGAGCTGTGACCGTTTGGTTACTAATAGAACATACTCGACTCCAGAAGGTTGCTTACTGCCACTGAGGTTTCTTAATTGTATAAGTGGTGCTTCTTAAGGACATGCTTACGAGTATTTCAGGGATTTTCGTTGTGCTCTAAATGCACTCCATATTTGTGTTTTTAGGTCAGTGACCTCTCTCAGGCATTACGATTTACGTCTAGTGTGTAATTGTTTGTTTACACGTCATCGCTGTAAGTAAGAATGTAACCGTACATTTGGTTACTAATCGATCCACCTTACTCGACTCCAAAAGGATGCATACTGCTTTAGTTTTTATTATATTTTTTCATATTTTTGCTGCTTCAGAATACGTCTCTTTCCCCTGAAAGAGACGTAAAAATCCCTATTTTTGTTGTGTTCTGAATGCAGTATCTAGGGGCACGTTAGTGCCCCCGCCAAGACGAGCCAAGCGAAGCGCAAGGGCACTACCTACTATTTCCCGAAGCGCTTCGTCGTTTTTTGAACCCTCATAATTTTGATTATACCAGATAAACAAAATTCTCCGGATATAATGTCAATTGTGGACTTATTAAACATAGAAAGTTTCAATTACATAGCTTTTACTTACTTACTTGGCTGACGGAATGACCCAAAATTACACGTTAGTCAAAATATGCAGCTTGACCCTTTCGCTACCGTCAATGGGCGTAAGATGATTTTTTTTGTTCATTATTCGTTACTTTTTTGTTATTGATTCCTACAATAAATAGTTCATGTAACGAAACGGTCAAGCCTTATACGTTGACTAACGTGTAGAGTTTGTGAAGTTAGGGCTTGTAGAGTTAGAATTATGGTTTTTGTTCCAAATCGGTCATAGCATTTCTCAGCCATTGATTACATCGATGTAACTTACTGTTTACACATCGTCGCTGTACATAAAAGGCTGTGGCCGCGCATTTGGGAACAACATAATAGATCGAACTTAGGACTACTGCTATCTCTGACTGTCTATATTTCTTCATCTATTTGTTTCTCTGTTAGACATATTCGTATGGTTCTTACAGGGATTTTTATATTTGTTTTGGATGGTATATTTATTTTCTGAGTTGGTCCTGACATCTCGTATCCTTATCTGTTATTCGGTTATCTATTTCTGTACAGCAAAAGATCCCATCTAGTAGGGCGCATATGAGTTTAATGAAAATCGGAACCTGCGGTTCTGCTTTAGGGTCAATGTAAATAAAATCCAGCCAGTCTTGCCACACAGGAATAAGAACTTGTTTGAGTCGGAAAATGTAAAACTAAATAAAAGCTTGCAATAAATAAAAACGACAAATTATAAAGAAACAGCGGTATGTTTCGGACATTATTTAACTACTGATTTACCTCTGGCTTTGCAAACACGCTCGCGTGTTGACATTCTCCTTGTAAATTATACTAATTAGACATGTAACGTGACAATTCCTATTACAGTTGCGCTACTTGCACTCGCACATGGATAAAGTATACAATATGTGACATCGTTATTACGTTATTATACTCATTATGTTCGCGAATGACTGACCTAATTCTAAACATTAGAATTAGTATACCCAATTTTGTTGATTTAATCCAAAACCCAATTATCTATTATATTGAATTATCAATGGCTAACTATCTACCACACTTTTTTCCTTTAGTCGCTTTTCCTGTGTTTTTAACTTTTTATTATATTATATATGTATTTAAATACTAGCTAGAATTTCTATTGGTACCGGCGTTGCCTATGTCGATTCAAACAAGTTTAAGTGTATTATACAGTGTGTATTTTTGATATAACCTCAAACTTAAACTAGACGTAGGTTTTAGTGCTATAAAACTATTCGGAAAGATTTTATTAGTTTATTCTTCACTACCAGAGTATAATTAATTTTTGAATCTTTTTCGAGCGGCAATGTATTTCGTACATCATGATCACTTGTGACAGTTGTGACGTCGCGTCATTAAGGGGACGTTTTGAGTTAAAACAAAGTAATGATACATTGCTTGCTGAATTATTTTGTATGAAAAAATAAAAGTCGTCCATTTTTTATAAAACCTATGAAAGTGTGTTAATTACAGGTTAAACTAACTGCCCTTTGATTATGTGGTCGTATCAAAATTACACGCTGCATACAGAGTACTTTTTGACAGGGATGGTAAAGGGCAACTATAAAAGATACAATGAAACAGTCTTAAGATTCGAAATATATTATTAATAAAAACAGAATAGCCTTCCTATTAAAATAGCGGAAACGTCTAATCGCTCAATTTTTTCATGTGTATTTTTCTATACCAAAAGGTTAAATCGTGAAACTCCAATTAACCTCATAGATCATTAACGAGCTTCCTTCAATCGAAGTGCAGCAAGTGCATTCTGTGTTGCAACTTGCAACCGGCCGGCCGCTTATGTAACCATCGACATTTGCTCCTTTCCAATGGCAGTTTTGCAATGAACGCTTTAAAGGATTCGCGGTCACGACATAAATCTACATAAGTAGACTTTTGGATTAGCCTGCTTAGACGAACTTGAAATGGTTACGTACATTATGTTACGAAATTAGGATAAATTACCGTTATTTTCACTATATAGAGATGCCGTAATGTCGGAAAAGGCTCTAGAACGCGTGACAGACCACCAGCCAAATAGTGACCATGTCATTAAGCTCATTGGACTTGGACCCCGATAATACGAAACGTCGAGGGCTCGTGGGTATATGATGCACGTGAAAGAACAAACAGAAAGAGACAGAATTTTTATTCTGTTATTATCTCGACGATATACGCATCCTCCCTACGCCGCATAGTGGAATGATCGTTACTATTCTCAGCAGATATTGGATTCTACCTACGTCAGGGACGTCCGTGTTTCCTTTCTTCCTAAACGATGCAACTACTTACATGGGACCCATTTAAATAATGAATTTGAATGGTAAAGTATAAAGATACGGTTTAGTTTAGAGACCTTTCATAATTATATGTCAACTGAGTGCTGTAACGAATTTGAGTACCTCGCCAGGCACTTTTTACTTGGTCAATATTTTATGTCTGTTTTTCACGTAATATAGTCATTATCGCCACAACCAGAAGACTGCTGAATGCATACTCATCATTACTGGTTAATATATTGAGGACAGTGACAAAGTCGAAAAAAATTGCAAAACGTCTGAATTCTCGCTTCCGTAATGTCCACTAATCGCTTTGCTTACCCATAAATCCAGTGTTGTTCCACGTCGAATGTACCTAGTAAGTAGTCAGTGATTGCCGTATCCAGTTCCAGTATCGAATAAACATGCACATATTGTAATAAAATAGAAGATAAGTCGTTATTAATTAGTACATTACGATACAAGTGCGAAAAATAGGAAATTCGAGACGAGTGGCGATACATTAAAACACGACCGAAGGGAGTGTTTTAAATCGACGCGAGTTGCGAATTACCTATTCGCACATGTATCGTACAACGTTTTACAGTACATATGACCCTTTAAATTTTCGACATAGTTACGTAATGTGCTAATTGTCGCACTAGTGCGGTAAAGTGGCGCCATATGTACTGTAATAGTACATTATGATACAAGTGTGCTAAGTTGGTTATTACACACGAGACGATATTGTTCGCGCTCGCTTACAGCTCGCGCGCAATAAGAAAACCGATGTGGGTGATGACCAATGCACACGCGTTATAAATTAGTTTTTTTTGTCAAAACAGTAAAAGTACAATTCTCGAAATGGTGGCTTACAGTTTTAACACCAAAGCGTGCTGGGCTTGTAAGCACTTATTCGTCAGTTCTAGCTACTAACACATTTTCCAAGAAAGACTGGGCGTTTTTGCTGATTTTGAATTGAATAAAAGCTGCATATGCCGCCAATTATTTTTCACCCGATTTAGATGGTAAAAGGCTATCGTTCTCGGCTCTTGCCTCTATTAGTATTACTGGCAGCGTCAATTTTATGCGTTCTTCATTTTCAATGTTTGAACATGACATTTTCGTCAATATACAAACTAAAAACATGCAAAACTATTCCAATTTTATGACAAATGCGGAAAATGGCTGGCGCGTTATTTTTTTTTACGCACAATTCCAAATATTCCAATGCGCGCGCAAGGCAAACAGCCAATTAAAATTCGTATTTCTATTTGACGGATGGAGATCAAATCGATAAAATATTATGTTTATTCATAATCTATAAATTATGTTTGGTGTGATAAAACCTCTTTGAACTAACATTTGAAACCTAATAGTTGGTTTAAAAAAATGTATTACTCGACCAAATTAAGAAGGCTCCGTTTCCATGCATATTATTAGCAATAAGTTACCTTCTTAACTCAGTCGGATAATATAATGAAAAAGCACGAGTGTTATAATATACTGAAAAAGCACGCGTGTTTAATATCTAGGATTATGAGCCAAAAATCGGTGGAATAAAACCGTCGTTTTGAGCAAGTGTGTTGAAACAGATATAAAATGAAGCACTGCGATATTTAAAACATCTAACAAGTCATAATTTACTCGGAAGTTAAAGCTTTAAAACTGCCGACTGAAACTAGAAGATGTTAACACGATGGCGTAGGATTAGAAAAGCGAATTAAAGAATACGTAGATATGGGGATATATTTTTTCATTTCACACCATTTTAGGTAGGGCCGCCGTTCTTCCTAGTACTTACGGTCCGATTCGAAGAATGAAATACGATAAAAATAAGATAAGTTCTGGTTTAGATAAGTTCTCATTTGGATATCGTTTCAATCGTTTGTATGTCGTATAATTGAGAGAAGCAGCTCGATTCGGGCAACCAATTTCACTTTGACGTTAGGAATATCGTAGATAGATCTTATTGCGAACACAGCGGAATCGAAATAAACGTCAATTTTGACATGTCGTTTAGTTATACACAAACAAACAAACAAACAAACAAGATACATTACATTACATAATATAACAAAAACAAAGAAAGTATAAAGTGCCACGAAATGGCCTCATCTCAGCATGTTGCTGGTAGCTTCCAGCGCTGAGCGCGCGCGCGGTGGGTTATCGATCTTTTAAAGATCTTAAACGTGTCATGTGATCATTATTCGAATCAGGCGTTACTAAGTTTTTTAATACTTCTAAGTTGATGGATGGGATAGGGTGTGTACCCCATTTTTTATAAAACGAACAGGTCAAGAAATTTATGCATTGTTATATGTAAGTTCAAAATAGGCTAGTTTCTACTAGCTGTAAAAATGCAGTCAGTTACGTACCCACTATAAACTAGTTTCTCTGCTAGTTATAATTTAAAGCTATAATCGTAAAGCCTAATATAAATAATTAGGTAACACATTTACTTGAAATCAATATTAATTACTAGATGCGACTTTACAAACGAAACAGCGCAAGAGTAATGAATCTAGGACGAAATAAAGATATCTTTAACAGATACATCGTTTCAATATTAACATAAATCTAAAGATTTTTGGATGGTGACCTATACCTAGTCATTCTTCAAATCTTCAGTTCATGTTAGTTGCATATGAACGTCCAATTCTATGTCTAGGTTTTGATTTTGAATTTCGAAGGTTAAAAATTTGAAGGTCTTTAGGAGTTAAACAGTAATTTCCAAACTTGAACGATGACGTCAGTTGCGTAAGACCTTGGCTTCGCGACTCTTCCACTGCGCCGGCGCCGCTATCTGTTGCAACTCCCGTGCTCGACCGGTACAGATACATATTTGCAAGTTAATGTGTTTACAAACAACGCCTCTGGCCAGCTGTGTGCCACTGGCCCTGCCAATCAATCAGTTAGGGGAGGAGATTTTTGACGGCTAACATTACTGAAATTAATTTCAACCAAAAATTTAAATGATTAATAAAGCTTATGATAGTAAACGATTGTATCGTGGTTTAGTTATTTTTAAATAGTGGCATGATTTAAATAATACTTATTGTAGTATTTAAATCATGGCGCGATAGGCCCGCCGTTAGGTAAAGTCAAAATCGGCTTATTATTTTTCGGGCATCTAAAATATTCAACGGCAGCATTTATTAGGCTTGCAATGGTATAATTTGGTTGTCTACTACTTTTTAGCGCCAATTAATTCAGATAAGCATCTAATAGTGGTAAGTATCCTATTGAAAAAACGGCAGTTAAATTAAGCCTACCAAAAAAGTTACAAAGAGCCTGTAATAATACGAGTAGGTGAGCTAAAAATAATAACTTGGCATCTAACATTTTAAATAGAAGCGTGAGTGGTTAGCCCTAGCGGTAACGAATATGCCAGTGAGGGTCTCGAAAGTTATGTACAAAACATCATTTGATATTTATTATTATCTTTTTTTATGATAGAGGAGGCAAACGAGCAGATGGATCACCTTTTTGAAAATCGCAAATAGGTATATACTAAATTAGAAGCATTTATCTGGGTTACTCCAAAAAGCTTACTTCTTTTCCTAAGTATCCATTTTACCGAACGGAGCCCGTTTTATTCAAAAACCAAAAATTATTCTAAATTTTGAAAAAGGCATTCTGTAGAAACCGTTAGGTTATATTGTGACGATACTGACAATCCGCCAGTGTTTGAAAAAAAAAACGCGTTCGGCCAAATGAAAATGTTTCGAGGTTGTGATACGTAACTGGGCTCTGGGTTAAAGATCAGATGGGACCTCTTTTCGTAAAACTGAGTATGGTACCTATTCTTGGAATTAGGTTGGGCACCTTTAGAAAACGTTAAGATGAACAGAAAAATGTAATACTGTAAACATGATTCAATTAAAAACGTATTTTTATTAGCTATTGCTGTCAAAATATTCTAAAGGAGCTTAATTTTAAAATGAATATCTGGCTGATCTTTAGCAAATAGTTGGTATCCTTAAAATGGTCTCCCATGTATTATTTTTGTTGGCAATATAATTATGTACCTATTTGGTAACTGTCTATAGTAAAGCATTAGCTGTAACGACATTAAAATACAACTCATATTGAGATATGATAAAGCTCCAATTTTAATGACAACTTATTAGTTTTAGTATCCATCGTGAAAAGGAATACTACACTAAGTATACGAAACAAAGCATCCATTACAAAAGTATAGATTTATAACCTAAAATGCTTATCGTTTAATTAACTCAATTCCACTTTTATGTTGTGCTCACTTGCTAGGGCTATCTATAGCTTGCCTGATTGTACTAAGGAAAAAAGTGGGCGATGGGGTGCACTTGCCCCTGCCATTCATCGACAGCCTAATCCTTCAAGGGTCCTCGCGCAATAACTCCAGCAGATTTATTTAACTTACAACAAAAGACAAGGGCCTCGCAAAGATCTGCCGATGCCCTTATGAAACTATTACTCACTCACTCTTTACGAAATAATTGTTATCTATACCGTAATAGTCACCTGTCGCCCTAAAGACGTAAGCTTAAAATTCCGACGTCTGATTATATTATAATCGCTGTTCACTTCACGCCGCAATGAAGATTGATCGTGCGATTGCCCCGAGATATCTGTTTAGGCCATTAGAATCTATCACATTTATCTTGCTCGCAAAGACAACGTTGATAAACGCTCGCAGCCTCCGTGCTCCCGTTGCAGACCATTTGCCGCTGACAATGGACAACAATTTGCATTGAGAGACTTGAATCCTCTTTTTACGGCCGCTATAAGAGTATGACGTAACGAGAGCCGCAAATGCTTGTAGTAGAAACTATTTGAGATAAACATTATTTACAAATACTGCCGTTACATTTTGATTCTTCTTGTTTAGATAAAAAAAAATGTAATACTACGTCGGTGGCAAACAAGCATACGTCCCGCCTGATGGTAAGCAGTATCCGTAGCCTATGTACGCCTGCAACTCTAGAGGTTACATGCGCGTTGCCGACTCTAACCCCCTCCCACCCCTCGTTGAGCTCTGGCAACCTTACTCACCAGTAGGAACACAACACTGAGTAGGGTCTAGTGTTATTTGGCTGCGATTTTCTGTAAGGTGGAGGTACTTCCCCAGTTGGGCTCTGCTCTAGATCTGGAATGACATCCACTGTGCTGTGCCCTACCACATAGAGCGAGATGACATTCACAATGCCCATACCTCTCTTGTGGACGTAGTTTAAGGACGTACCCGAGTCCAAAAGCAACTATAACGATATTAGAACTGTAGATTTTAGTTGTAGGTTTACCTCGAATATATTCTACCCTTCTTATGCATTTATAATAGAGCATTGATATGTGCGCCCGCCTGATCTCAGTATAAGTTCCTGACCGTATATTAGGAATGCGCGAGTGCATGCCGGTTGAGTTCTTTACGTACTACGTAGGTACGAATTAGGTAAAAATTGATCAGGGATTAAAGTGGGATCTGCACGTTGACAAGTTGTGTAGCAAATTAGGAAGTGCATGCTTCGCTTTGAGTCGTGTTGCGAAAACAGTGGCTCCAGAGGTTGCCCGCACCTGTTATTTCGCTACTGTACACTCACTGATACAGTACGGTGCGGAGCTATGGGGTCGCTGTGCGCAATGGGAAAGAGTATTTCGCCTGCAGAAACGTGCCATCAGGACCATCGCGCGGGTGCCTGCTGATACCCCTGCCAAAGAGCTTTTTAAAAAGCTTAGCATTCTTACACTGCCTGCAATAGTAATCATGCAGGTAGCTATATACGTGAGAGGAAACTTGAACTTATTTAAAACGAAAGAGATGGGGTCTAATTACAATACGCGTAATGCTAGGAAACTAGTAGGAATTAGTAGGAAATTAAAAAAATCTAATAAATTAACTCATGTAATGGGACCTACTGTTTATAATAATCTGCCACAAAACATTATTGACGCATCAAGTGTGTGCAACTTTAAGCATAGACTAAAAAACTGGCTCGTTGAACACCCGTTCTACACCTACGAGGAGTTCATAATGCATACAGGGTCAGTACCTATCCGAACAGACTTTTAAATAAGAAACTTAATGTATAATGTATGTTTCACCTATTTTTAAAATTAAATTTTATTTATATTTTTTATTTTTATTTATATTTTTGATTCTAATGTTATTTGAATTTCTTATCCCAATTTTAATTTATTATAATTGTAATTCTAATTTTATATTACTTTATTTATTTTTTTGACATATAAATTGGCTTTGTTTTTAATTTTACTTATTGATTATCCTGTTACTAATTGATTTTAATGTATATTTTGATACTGAGTCTAATTTCTGAATCTAATTTTAAATGTAAATAGGCTTTGTTTTAATTTTTATTGTAATTTTATTTTTAAGTTAGTTTTAACTTTAATCTAGTTTTATTTTGACATGTAAACTAACTTTATGAATAAATGAGTATGAGTATGAGTAGTGACTATAGTGACACGCCGGTGGCAAACGCATACAGCCCGTGTAATGGTAAGCGGTTAGCATTAGCAGGCGTACGTAATAGTTATGGATCTGATATGTCGGTGACAAAATTTTTGGTTGAAGAAATGTCACTGTAGTGTTTGCAGTTCGATTGGGACACTTTTGACACTGACAACAGATCCAAATCTTTTCACATCCTCTTATTAAAATTACAATATGCCTGTAAGTCTGTCTGTAGTTCTGTACCTCAAGGATAGTCGTACGCGTTTCCGACCTTTTAAAATCCATAATCAGAGATGGTTCGTAAGTTTGTTTTAGAAGTACTTTATTTTAGGCAGTAAAAGGGCCTCCTGTGTCGCGATTGAATAAAGGCAAACCAGAAAAAATCACTTAAGTACCGTAAAACCACTCAACTATAGCTCTATAGTAAGCTCCCACGATGATCTAAAATGAACTCTAATAGATTCGTTCAATTGTGACTATTATGTGAATGTCCGTAGTTCTATGGGAAAATATTTTGATTTTGCAAAAAACTTAGACCAACCAAAAATAGCCGTGGTTTTTATACTGAATTGTACTGGCGGACCATAGTTGCAGTACTGGACTACAGTTGAGTGGTTATATGGTATACTAAATCGCCGGTGCTCGGTATCGGATTGGAACGTCACCCCAGTGTAGTGGTTATCCTATGTAATAGCCGCACGCCTCCTACGGAGTAACAAATTATTCCGTTTCCTATTCCTGGTGGAGTTACGATAGTATTAGTAACTATTGTATAACAACAATTCAGGTAAAGAAAACTTAATAAGCACCCTCCCAAGTTGTTGTAGAGTGGAGACTTGTTATCATTCTCATCAAATTACTGTTAAACCTTCCAAATACTTACAAGTATTGCTTCGTTTTTTTTACGCGTTCTCACATGCATCGTGAGCCAGTGAAGGTGGGTTGAGTAGTACTGTGGAGATTGTTCAGGGACTTCTACTTAATCAACAATTTATCAGATGGTTTATTTTATAAGCTATTGTAACTTGAAAAGTATATCATAATATGTGCCAGTAGTATCTCTAAAAATATTGTTAGCTGAAGGGTGCTTCTTTTTAAATTAATTTTGCAGATTTCAGCGTATATGTCTATAAAAGTAGGTATATGTCTTAGAAAAACTCTCAGTAAATTACATTTATTTACATCCTGAAACATCGTAAAATAAACAGTGATATGGTATTGGTATGATCGCCTCGTTTTCTAGCCAGCATTGCGTTGCCTGGTAGCGGTTATGTCACTCCATTGGCTCCACTTTCCATGTTGTTTAGGGTCACTGGATACACTATTTTGCATTCCATAGGCAGTTCTAGAGAATCTTCTGTATTTGGTTTAATACATTTAGATCAAGATTCAATAAAAGGGGAATATAGAGGTATTTTGTTACATACATATTTTTATTATATATGTCGGTGGCCAATCGTAAGATCAGGCAGATCGTGAAATTACTACGCATATTGTGAAACGTGAAAATCTTTCTCTTTCCCTGAGTCGACGGGCTCCTATTTGTGGACAGATTGCCCTTCGGGCATCTGAAGCAACCTAACGACCTATCTATAGATTTATGTGACTACCGTGAAAACATTGCGCAGGAACAGTACGATCTGCCTGATCTTACGATCGGCTGCCGACATATACAATACGAGTGAGATTCTGAGTATTTGCGATTTAATCTACAAATGTTGAGTTCTTAGGGTGAACATATACTGCTAGATTGCTTGCAGCGTAGCATTTTTTACAAATATGGTTGCATCTTTGTGTGCTGACTTCGCGCTCTTGCTTGGGCTTTCCTTATTTTATTATCTAAGTATAATCTGTCCAGCATACCCGAAAGTTAATTATTTGTAGACATGTTATCTTTTCCCAGTAACTATAATTACGATTGCTGTACGGCGAGCATGAGTTGATATTTGACGTTTAAGCTAGCGACTGCGTGAACCCGATCGTATCGTCCATCTCGCTCGCATCTATTGGAGCTATCGAGAGGGACTGCGATCGAGGTCACACAGTCGCTACCGTAAATGTCAAATTTAATGCCAACTCATGGTAACCGTACTGAACATTTTAAAACTTTACTAAGCGGTAAAGTAGATCGTTTCAACTTAGGTAATACTCGTAGTTATTTTATGTAGAAATTTGCACATTACGTACGACCCCTGGTCTTCCTTATTAAATAATGTTATTATGACCATTATTGCACTGCTTTTGGGGTTACCAGTGCATGAAATGCTTACGGCTTCCTAGCGCTTGACAAAATTAACTTTGAATAATAAGAATATAGAACCTCGCTTCCTCGGTGTGCACGTTTCCTTTCTAGTACTTACTTTTTATTATTTTAACTTTATAGGCGGAATTTGTAAAGTCATTCTCTGATAGCTTAGGAAACATTGATATTCATATGAATAATCTACACTTTTAACATAACATAATTAATTTTAAAACACGTATTCCATGGTTACATTCATATAAAACAACGACTTAAAAAATAGTGAAGGTTTACATTCCATCGAGTGCATGAAGTAGGATTAACTTACTATATAATTGATTAATCCAATTTCGAATCGAGCATTTCCTTACACTTTGTGTAGCTAAGTGTATATAAATAAATCTAAATTCGCGTTAAGATGTATAGAAAAGGATCCAGAGCAATGATAAATTTCATAAAAAAACGCATATTTCCGATGAACGTTTTGTGGGCAGACAATATGTTTGCATCTCTTTTTTTTAAGGGGAAGAGTTTTGAACCCAAACTTTCGAGATATATCTCTAATTGGAAATAATCGAGGGTGTCAGATACAGCACTTGGCGATAAATATTAATGTATGCTGAGTATACTTGCTTTGCTTGGTGTACATAAACATCGAATGTCACAAGCGACAGTAATCAATACTTAGCACTCTTTTGGGTCATGGTCATGGAAGAAGATAATTGTACTAGAAGGTATTTTTATTTAGTAATATAAATGCCGAATTCCAAGGTCGGATCAAATTGCAAGTCAGATCTTTTGTACAGAGATGCTAGTTGGTTGTGAAACGTTTGAGAAACGGTCAGTAGGTGTTTCAGCTTTAACATGGTATTGTGGCAATGATGACTGCGTCTCGCAATAGCACTAAAGACTAAAAGATGCTGAGAATGGCTGGCTTTTGTAACTATGTTTTGCGTTATACATACTTATATTCAGCTTGTGGGTTATTCCCAATAGTTACTACACTTACTACCAAGTTGTGACCAGTGGTAAAAAATCCCAGTAGTTACCCCCAAACCGAACTAAACCAAGTTGGTCGTAACTAATGGGTTTTTTCCCAGTAGTTTCACGACTGGTAAAAGGTTGGATTAAAATTCCAGTAGTTACCACTGGTAACAACTTGGTAACTAGTGGGAATAACCCAAATTGTGTGATAAACTTTGTACGGTTTTTTTAATCATGTTTGTTGGATATAGAAAAACTAGATTTGTATCTATCCTTATTCTAAAAGGTAAGAATAACAATAAAGCCAAATTCTGATTATGATTTATGTCATTATATCCCTCCCTCATAGTTTTGGTTGGTGGCCAAATTTTTTAGGAATTCGTTTGAAGACCTCGTTGGAAACGAAGAAGATAAATAGTAAACATAGGGAGAAGACAGATATCAAGAGAGAGAGAACAATACATATGTAGATAAGATAAAGTAAGATAAGATAAGAAGAATTTATAAGCACAAAAATAACAATCATTATACACAAATTAATATATAAAAGAACAGAAAATTGTGCTAAAAGGTCTTCACTCAGCTTGATGCCACGAAGTGAATCCTAGGACACACTACGTGACGCTGATTTTCAGTAAAAAACTAAAACTAGAATTAGGTGGCAGTAATATCCAAGAAAACATATGTAACAACATAGTAAATAATTACAGCATTAGTCCAATATTAAGTATTTAACAAAAACATAAGTATCTAACAAAGAATAAAAGTGACATAAAGAGATATAAAGAACAACATAACAAATTGCAAGATTATGATTTTTATATAAACCCATATTTCATTTTTCATTTCACATTGAGTGTGTGGCACTCATTTCAGTCGAGATAGTTTGGCGCTCTAATAGTCCGAGGCTGAAATGATGCTTTTCACCCGAGTTAAACACTTTACTCTTCATTTCGAATACGAGGAAAGTAAAGTCCTTATGTTTAAAAAAATATGACTAAGTATAAACTTTATAGTATTCTACCTAGTTAGTTACTAAGTTCTGTTACTCGATTTGCGAAAAAATAAAAAATGACATAATGTGGTGGATTTGTGAGCTATAATTATATACCACACATAACGCTTATCTCGTCGTATCTATAATGAATTGGGGCCTAAAAGAGAATCTAATCGCAGTAATTGCGTTGCACAAATGTGGGGACCCGCCAAACATGATTTTGAAGTTGCTTGATAACCTAAAAATCAACAAACAATTTGTTTATCGCACAATTAATAGATACAATAGTACTCAGAGCTTCGATGACCGCAAGAGGTCTGGAAGACCACGCACCGTTCGGACCCCAGCTCTAATAAAGGCAGTGAAGGCGAGAATTGCAAGAAACCCCGCCCGGAAGCAAAAGTTGTTGGCAATACAGATGTCTGTGAAGAGAAGCTCCCTAAAAAAAGTTATCAATGAAGACCTTGGACTACACGCTTACCGCAGACAAAAAGGTCATTAGCTTAATGGACGATTAAAGACTATGAGGCTAGAGAGAAGTTGCGTTATATATTTTTATTAGCAAACAAAATTACCAAATTTAGTTTGTAATTTAACTAGCTTTATTTGAAGATTTTAATTTACTTCTTTTGCCGCTTAATCAATATGTAGACTACTAAACCGCAGATGGACAGTCCGACAGACGGACGACGGATGGATATGGCGACACTCCTGGCAGATTCCTTTGGCCTAGGGAGCTCTAATAAACTACGGTATGTATCTACAATATTTACTTTGTCGTGATGTATATTTACCGAATACTGAAGTTGTAAATTAAAATCCTAAATGTGGCAATTTAATAATATTATGTTTATTTTTGCGTATGGCAAATGTGGTTTACGGGTTGATCCATTACACAAGCTTCATTTGTTTCATCAATACCAAGGCAAAGATCCGTGGCCTGCAGCTCTTTCCAGTTTCATCAGAAGACAACGTGTTTGTTTATTATTGTAACAGTAACATTTGACAGCGTGTCGAAACTATGGGCACTCATTAGACCACCGGCACCAGCAGGTAAAAATGAATTTGAGCAACGTAGTGCATATTACAATGCGGCCTTGGCACACATCTTGTGGACGTGCTTGTTATTACTTTTTAATATATATAATTAATGTTGTAATCATGCTACAGGCGGTCATTGATCTTTTAGTTGTTTTTAATTAAACGGTAATAAATTGTAAATATATACATGATCAAAAATACTTTTTTTTTATGGTAGAGGAGGCAAACGAGCAGACGGATCACCTGATAGTACTGTTGGAATGCCGGCTCAAAATCTAAAGAAGAATATTTTCAACGCCAACTACTGCTTCTACACCTCTCACGAGTCGAATACCAAACATTGGATTGGGATTGAGAACCTATCCTACCCCTACCTTAAAATTATTTACATATCTTGGGTTCTCTAAATCATTGCCGAAAATTCAAGCCGCCGAATGATCAAGTGGCAAATCAACACAATAATTCGTTAGATTTCCCAACCTAACAGTTAGCAACTATGTTTGGCCAACAACTTAAAAGACACTTTTTAACGCAAAGTCTAATACAAAACATAAGAGATTTATTTATGTTATTTAACATCGTAAGATGCAAAAAAAGTCGGTTCTGGTGTTACTAGTCGCAATTAACCTAACTCTCCTAAGCTCCTGGCTTCGCTCGGTGTCGCATCTATCTTAACTCTGTCAATTGACTAGACGTTTTTGTATTAATGCTTTTTTATCCAATTGAATTATTTGGGGAGTCAAATGTATTAAAATGTTGTTTGTCTACTAAGTAAAACTTTATCATAATGAAAATTTGCCAAATGTTGGTTGCCAAAGTAAATCATCTGCGAAAAGTTGGTTAGCAAGCGAAATCCGGATAATAAAACTTCGGCAAAAAGATAGGACACCACATAGTTTGTTATAACATACCTAGTTTAGGGACAGTTAGTAATACTTACGTTCATTTCGATAACTTCAGAACACTTGTAACAAACAGTATCTTCTAAGCGCCTGCCCGCCTCTTGACACAGCACTATTAAAATTCTCCACAGAACACTCACTGCACTAACGACTCAGTGCATCAGACAGGCAATCTCACTAATGTCACGCAGTTCGAAAGTCATATGTCATAGGCAGTGCAAGTAAATATCTTGTTACGGTCGATTGTTGCACAGCTCCCACGATCTTCCTCGATGCACCCAAGTTCAAGACTCATCGATTGTAAACTGCGTTGCGTTACGAAACAAACACGAGAAGTAATTTAGATGTCAGTTTAGCATGTAATTGTCACTTTTTCACAGACTGATTCGTTGAAAAATGTCATTAGCCGGGGTATAATTATTGAGTTCCGCGATTGTAATTAGATCACTGTTTAGGAGGAAGATTGATAAAGAGTTAGCCTGTATTGTTTAAGGTCTTGAATTTATTCTAAAAATTATATCTGAATGAAAGTGTACGATGGTCAAGATACGATTTTTTTTCTATCTACGACGTGATATGTAGCCGGCACAACCAATAATATCACACTTCTTGGTTGTAGTATTGCCGGCATTATAATGATAGTGACTAGTATTCGCCAGGTTGCCAATATTTATCAAAACAATCAATTAACCTCATAACTTTTAAATGCTGCAATAGGTACGTTAGGCAACAAAGCGTCATTGATATATTCGTTAAAATTTTATAACAAATTTATTAGTTTAACAACTAGTTCACCGGTTCATTGCAAAACATCACTGGGTCAAAAACAGCACTTTTACGTCAACGAGTGTTTCCACCGGCGTTCCGCAGTTACCTAACTGCGATAACTAATTAAATGCGGTGATTAGACCGTTTAGGCTTAGCGGGGAAGCAATTATTACATTATGTAATAGGTTAAGTCCTAAATTGTTTATATAGGTCAAAAAATATTTAGATTCTCTTATTTTGCTTTAATAAGGTTGCATCACACGAACTTCGCTACACTCCTCATGGTTGGACGGGATTTAATGTGGGTGATAAACCGATATTTTGCAGGGTTATTTAAGATGATTCTTGCGTGGATTGTAAAGGGCTTAGATTTTTTTCCATATTTCACAAACTTGTCGACTTATTTTATGCACGTAGTCCAACCGTTTTAAATAAGCGGTATTGGTATATTGGGAACTTTATATATAAGGTCAGAACTTTTGGTTTAGTAATGACACTGCTGAAATCATATTCTTGTCCTCTTGTTCAGTTTTGTGATGGAACTATTGAACATAGACCATAGTTCAATTGAAAATATGGAACTTCGAATATTTTAATGTTGAATCCTTAATACCGCAAAAATGACTGAACGACTTTAGCTATAATTTGTCACAGAAATAGTTTATAACGTTTCCATTAGATATAATACTTTTTATCCCGAATTTAACTAGTGCAATGGGATGTTTGAGTTTTGTGATTAAAATACGTGACCTTTTCTTAGGACACTCTTTGGTTAGTAAAAAAGGACGTTATATTAGTTATATATGAAGCAATGTTAATTAATACCCTTTTATGCGTTGGCATAAAAGCCTCATCGCAGAAGCGTAATCGTCCGCGATGGTTACGATTAGATCGATAGCTTAAACCGAGATCACAATCTGGACAGATTGATTGCTGGTTGGAACCGGAACAGATTGCATCTTCATTTTGGGGGACCGTTTAGGCTATCAGTTTATAAACGTTTCAATAGATAGGATCTAAAAATGCTCATCAATTGTAAATATTGCAATAATGTCACAACTAGAATGTTTTTCCGAAGGTTGTTAAAGTAACAAAACTAAAAATAACGTCATGAGTTCTCCAAATTCCACACGATATTATTTTTCAAATCAGCGACTTACAAAAGTAAATTTTAGATCATGAAATAGTTGTAACAACAATTTATATATTTTAGGACATGAATTTCATACAAATTACTTTTACATTACTTTATAAATGTACTTTATAAATAAAATTGTATCATATAATGCAGGTTGCAAAACTGTTACATATCAACCCTCCAAATGTCATAAATTATCCTTTCGTAGAATTGAATTTATTAATAAGGTAATATAAAATAAATAAATATTGGACATTCTTACACAAATTGACTAAGCTCCACAGTAAGCTCAAGAAGGCTTGTTTAGTGGGTACTCAGACAACGATAAATATAATATATAAATACTTTAATACATAGAAAACACCCATGACTCAAGAACAAATATCCGTGCTCATCACACGAATAAATAAATGCCTTAAGAGAGAAAGGGAGAAACAATAATACGCGTAATAGGTAAGGACAACCTATAAAAAATTAACCGAATGGTTTTGAGAGTGCCTAGTTTACACTAAATTTTTAGCTGAAACTTGTTCCACGGTCATACTTATGGACGGTAGATAGGAGATCGAAAAAAACAAGAATATCGTCGAAAGATGCTATAGCTAGCTGTTAGCTAGTTTGATCTTGAAACTGGCAACATGAAAATGCATTTTTTTTTTTATTTTACAGGCTTACATTAGTTATGTAGGTGCACTGGCTTACACAACCTTCGAGTGGATATTCCAGTAACAGTTACGTTGTATTAGGTAAGGTCTTATAGCACCAGCAGGTATATCGCGAATGATTACACTGAATTATCCTCGCTATTCACGATACAAAGCAAAACACTTATGATTTTTTTAATTACTGGCGTTTCCTACAATACACTTCCGAAGGCATAATAATACCAAAAAATCATGCGGAAAAAATTGAATTATTGTTACCAAATAACTTGGTATTGACAATATAAAATCACTCTGTGAAAAAGTAACATCTATAAAAATACTAACAAAGTTTCCGATCAGCAAAAGTTACGATGTGCGCGACTCGGCGCGCGCGTGCGACGGCTCGGGGCGGACTGCGCGCACCCCACGCGGTCGACGCCGGCGCAGCCTTGCGAACCGTCAGCGCAGAATCGGGGTTACTAAAACAGAGGGGACCTAGATACCCAATATGTGTATTATGCATTATTATGAGATGTTTTGGGTAATGCGATTTGCGTTTTTAGTGCGTGATTATCGTGGTTTTTCTATTCGGGGTGTGAATCTTAGCACATTCTTGAAACCACTCGCAATTAAATCTGAACTGTCTTATTAAAATATTATGAAACAATATTGTAGTTAGAATAAATAAATATACTTTATTGCACCAACAATTATACATTTTACATACATGTAAAACTACAAATGATTTTTAAAGGAAAATAGAACCAGGTAACAACAGGCGGTCTTATCGCTAAAAAGCGATCTCTTCCAGACAACCTTTAGGTAGCAGGAAATTTCGAACTCATACAAAAGTCAACAGGTAGTGCAAGGAGCTAAATATGGAGACTATTAAATACAAACACACATACTACTTATATAAGTATTAAAACAATACCTAATATACTAATAAATATACAATATAATATAATACAATATATATATATATATATATATATATATTTATACTTACACATATACAATATATAAATGGCAACTTAAGGTAGAGATAGAAAGTATAGTTTCAGCTGATTTTTGAAAATGGGGAGAGAATTCCTCTTTTTTTTTTTATCTGATGCTAGGTTTTTATCATATGGATATAAAAGTTAAATACAACAATAATACAATATATATAAAATCCTATTATAAAAAACCTAACCTAGGGTTCCGCCAGCAGCGGGGCAGGGCCCAAACTGCCGGTGTACGGTGGTCAGGGCCGCAGAGAGTGAAACCGCCGGACTACCGCCTTCTGCAACTGACCCTTGATCCAGCCACCTAGCGAGAGTCTCAAGGTGTTGGTCGAGACTTCACTATGAGACCTTTCGCTGCAATGACTAGATCGTCGAATCAACTTCCCACAAGGTGGTTATTTCGTGAGACAAGTCTAGGGTAGTAAGAATATTTATTATTAGGTCCTCCTTTCTGACATTTGAGCCTTGCTTTTCCCGGTGTAAATTGGGCATACGTATCGTGTCTATACTTATATTTATACTATAATTACTCCTCGCTCGCGACCGGGTTAATGATATATAATATCATGTTCTTGATTTTTTTTTGTGTTTTAATAATAAAAAAAGTAATCACTGTTTTTAAAAATGTATGGCAATCTTATTGTGATTTAAAAAACCGCTACGACTTTTCATAAACTCCGTTATTTGAGCTTATTGCACCTTAAATAGCTGACAGATAACGTTTTAAAACACAGTTCTAGATCAATTGCAATAAACCGTGACATAACCTGTCATGTCATGGTTTATTCGGAAGAGGCGCAATTATGACATCGATGAGTCAAAAGCATCGACTAAACTCGATCTTGGCTTGTGATGAAAATGTACGTGTAGCGCACCCACAATAATTAATACGATTGTGACACGACCGGTCGATCGGTTCGTCCTAAATCTGATTATGAAATAGATGCTCTTCCTGACACGACGGTTTTAGGGTTTCGTAGTCACCTAGAAACCATTATAGTTTCGCCATGTCCGTCTGTCCGTCCGTCCGCGGCTTTGCTCCGTGATCGTTGGTGCTATAAAGCTGCAATTTGGCAGGGAGACATGAATCATGCATGGCCACATTGGCGATAGAACAGTAAAATAAAAAGTAGAAAAATAAATTCCTAGGGTACCTCCATTACATAATGTTTTTTTAACCCAGTGGTGTGGGGTATCGTAGGATTGGTCTTTGAAAACGAATGAGGGTCTCCAAACACCATATTTTGATAATTGAAAAAAAAATGTGCCCGCCCCCCCTCTAACTTTTGAACCATGGGTCCAAAAATAAGAAAAAAATCCTGAAATAAAAGCTAAATAAATACTTTCAATGAAAACTATAATATAACATAGTCGGTCTAGCTGTTCTTGTGTTATTGCAAAAAATCTTCTCTTCTTGGTAAAAGGAGGTACAATGCGCTGCAAAGGTACTCCCTTAGTCCATTATGCTTGTAATGTACATGCCACTTAATAATAGCCCTCGTTTGACCTGTTCTGATAGATTGGGAACTACGAAACCCTACACTGAGCATGGCCCAACATGCTCTTGGCCGATTTTTATTGTAAGTTGGTTAAGCGACGCCTTAGCTAATAGAAAGAAAATAAACTCACTCACTCGCATAATGCAAAGTGAATATTTGTTGTGTAAAGTTGGAATTGATGTGTATTATATCAGACTAGGATTTGACTTACATTTCACTTTATAATTTAGGGGCCAGATTTAATGGAACTAAAAGTACTTATTCTATAAACCGCAATTTAATAACACGTTCAATCACTTTCGATGATGTGGCACTTACCTTTCAAATGAAAATCTAAATGAAAAAATTATCAATTCAGGGAATACGATACCTAACTTCTGAGGTGTTTCCCTTGCGCTATGACATGGGGTTCTTCAAGAAGCAGGTATTTAGGGTTCTCAAAGGTTGGCAACGCATAAGTGGCTCCTCCGATGTTGCGTATGTCCATGGGCGGCGATGACTGCTTCCCATTAGGCTGCCTATTACATAAAAAAAACAATGCTTTTTAACACATGTTAAAAATAAATAACAGACATCCCTTTCTTTAAGTAGAATGTAACACCTCTAGCTGTCCACAAATTAAAACTTGTTAAGATAAAATATATGTAATTTAAAAATGTCAAAAAAAGATTCAAAATACAAAGGAATGGAAAGCGTTTTTATAGGCTATAGATAAATTAATGATTTCAATGAAGTTTTACTTAATAAAACAGTAAAATCTAGTCTAAGCAGTCTAGTTTACGAAAGCCGCACCTCTGTACATATAGCACAGTACACAGAAATAATTATGAGTCGTTAGTAAGCATAGCAAATGTTCATCTGTCTCTGTAGACATTTGCGACCGGAAGGATTATTGCCTTCCGGAGTACAATTCGCTAAGTATGTTGCACAACGTGGGCCAAGTAGCTGATGAGATCGTGATACTACATTGAAATTGCTGCTTAGACTCGATTGAACGGTAAGACGGCCAACAATGACTTGCTAGATATGGAGAATGAATGTACAACTGAAATTTGATTTAACGCTATGAATGAAGTAGTGGAATATCTTATTAGGTTATGTGGCAAAACCTACGGAAAATCAGTCACATTTACTTAAAAAAATTATGGTGCTTTATGGTTTTAAAACATGTCATTTTGGCTGAGTTTGACTAACTGAATTGATTCCTTCGGAGACTACCCTATAAACTCAGGCCGGTACGGTATAATATATCATCTTACGTCAGAGCTCCATAAAAGTGACGAAATGATAAAGTTAACACGTTTTCCAAGGACAGGGGAGCGTGGTAATTGCCACGCGACCGTGTTGCCATGGCAGCATTGTCGTTTTCATCCAGAAATCGAAAGTCCCCGTAATGCCGCTTGCGTCACCGCTCCGGCCTTATGCCGTGCTATCAGTGCTTTTAGTATTGTATACTATTTACAAGCTAATCAACACTTAAAATAAAAGTAGAGATAAAAAATTTAATAATACTTGCTTTTCGTAATGCGCTTTGGAGAATTTACTAGGTTCTTAGATACGAGTAAACTTGCCTTACTTGCCAGTTTAATAGGAGTCTTATAAGATTGTTATCCAGATAAACAACTTTTATAATTAGTAATGAGAACCTCCTCCTTTCTAAAGTCGGTTAATAACTAAACAAGAAAAACCCATTTAGAGGTAGGGTTCTTGTAACCTATATATAATTTATTTAATGGTTTTACAATGTATTTACGTGCATAAGGGCCTTTAATTAATATAATACAGTTTTCCCCGATGTAATAACTTTGAATGTATGGTATTACGAATCACTTTCAATCCGATATTCCTGGGACTCATCTCTTTATGCCTACAAATCCTCCAATAATTCAAGCAAAGATAGTGTATAAATTACATAAACAAAGGAAATAGGTCATTATACAATTAGAAACACGATGAAATGAGATCCTGCGTAATTAAAGAGCACGTTCGCGGAAAAGGTTCGCAAATACGGAAATGAGGTGGCGTAACCTTTGTGGTCTTAACACTGCGGGCAACCGCCTGTCTTCGTCTAGGAAGGTTCTAGGCGATGGTGAGAATTTTCCATAAGAGCTATAAATGAATGTTGGGTCTAATACGAGTATGAACTAACCGACGATGTTATAACGGACGGGTCATGCGTAAAATGTGTGGCTTCGGTTCTTAGACTTCAACGTACATAGATATCATGTTTTCGGCCATACGAAGGATGTACCTGCTTGTAGGAAGTTCGAGGGGCTGGTAGGTAAGAAGTGTTTACATTTGACAGTAAGGAATTAATAGACATCGATAGAAATCTTTAGACATAGGTATGCTTAGTATCTTCCAGCGGTTTCAACTTCTAGAAAATCTCATACAAGTTGATCCAGTATTGTGTGGTGGTGTGTATCAGGTAAGGGTCGGCAACGCGCATATTGAACTACAAGAATTGCAGGCGTCCACAGGCTACAGTGACCGCATACCATCATGCTCGCCGGATGTTTATTTGTCACTAACGTGGTATAAACAAAAATATATCATCGCACACGTCAGAGAAGATCTACGTGGACCTCGATTATTTGGCCAAGTAATTTCTGGTCCGATTCCACAATCCACTAGCCTCTGCTGAGACCATAAAGAAACAAGTTAGCTCAGAGTGCTTACTCCATAGATCTGGTTATTAGCTAGACCCGAAAGCTTAACATAATGATGACGACGAGTAAGGTGATTGAGGGAGGAGCGGGCGAGGGAGTGAATAATAAGTTTTCATGAACCTAGTATTAAGTATGGGTTGGGCATGAGTTGGTGGTTGGTGGAGTGGCTCTCTCAGTCCCCTTAGTCGTCATGGTTTCATTATTTTAAGCTAATGGCCAGTTGTATGAAGTGAGCACTCTATGTTTACTTATTTCTCTACGGCTGATACAAAGCATATATTTATATAAAATAAAGTGAGGCAATCAGTAGCGCTCCTTTTTTACTGTCTAACTCTTTTGCAACCTCCCAGTCTTCCCATCATATTGCATAGGGCTTAACATTTACGGATTTGTATAAACATACCATTTTAGCACAATTCCGCCATACAATGAAAACGTCATACTTATTAAAGTACGCCTGTTCACATAAGCCCTTATAATTCTCATTTCAGTGTTATATAATATATGTGTACGTGATCGCTCACGCATTGTCCGTCGCGGGCGCAACCGGCGCGCTGCGGAATGCTAATATATCTGCTTATTTTCGATTCCGCGTACTCGCTAACTTTTTTCAACGAATTATGATCCCAAAATTGAAAGCATTAAAGTTACCTTTTCAACTGTCTGATCGATTATGATACAAGGGTGTATGAATGAAGGATTATAAAGCAGGTGAACCCGCGTCGCTCCACATAGTCTATGGATAATGAGGGCACGAGGAACTTGTGCTTAGTTGAGTAATTATGAAGATTGCATTTGTTTCCGCTGTTGGCACATTACTGATTTCACTGATTCCACTCATAAAATTGTTGCTGAACTTTCGGGCGACTGTATTGCCTTGACATTATATTGGTATGCTCAACGAGGCATGGCATTATATCTTCTTAAAACCCTGTCAATCTTGTGACCTTACCAAAGTTGTCGTGGTTATGACGATGGCGATCGATACACGAATATGGAATTACGTCCTACTGTCTCCATTCTGCAACCAAGAGCATTGCCAGGTTGAGCAGGGTGCAGCTGCTCCCCCCTTGAGAACAAAATGTGTAACTAAATGTATGCCCCTCCCCTTGGTCATCGGCTATATCTACTGCCCCCCTCCTACCTAACTCATGATGACTGGTGACGCCCTTGGGGAGAACTCGGGCTAGGGTTTTCATTTAGTCCATCGCAAAGGGCAGAAATAAGCAAGATTCGTAATAGGGACATTTGAACAATACCTGTTTTATCAATATCATGAATTATTAATCGTTATCGATCGTAACATAGATTTATAATGGGCGACTGTATTGCCTTGACATTATATTGGTATGCTCAACGAGGCATGGCATTATATCTTCTTAAAACCCTGTCAATCTTGTGACCTTACCAAAGTTGTCGTGGTCATGACGATGGCGATCGATACACGAATATGGAATTACGTCCTATTGTCTCCATTCTGCAACCAAGAGCATTGCCAGGTTGAGCAGGGTGCAGCTGCTCCCCCCTTGAGAACAAAATGTGTAACTAAATGTATGCCCCTCCCCTTGGTCATCGGCTATATCTACTGCCCCCCTCCTACCTAACTCATGATGACTGGTGACGCCCTTGGGGAGAACTCGGGCTAGGGTTTTTATTTAGTCCATCGCAAAGGGCGGAAATAAGCAAAATTCGTAATAGGGACATTTGAACAATACCTGTTTTATCAATATCATGAATTATTAATCGTTATCGATCGTAACATAGATTTTATAATTAGCATAGATGCCTATTCTGTACATCCCTAGTGAAGCCATTTCGAGTACGACATAATGTCGCACTCGTGTCATCGTATCCGAACGGCCCTCGCAGTACTCAAGGTCAAGTTGGTTTGTGTACACCTCCCGGTTATAAATTAAAAAATACAAGAAAGATGGTTGTTTGTGCGGTGAATGGGTGTCACAACACATCAGTGAATAAAAACAAACTGCCTGATATAACATTTCACGCGTAAGTATCGAGTTTAATGTGATATTTTTACGTAATTGTAAATACAAAAATCCAAATTTTCGTGAGCCGCCATTACTTATGTAACTCTTTGTAAATAGGCTCAGAAAATTATTGTTATTATTTTGTGCACATTTGTAAAATAAAAAATAACCATTTATTTATTTAAACCTTATTTCACAAAGAACAGAAATGCAAAGTCCCTAAAAGAAACCTTGAAAGCTTTTGCTATAAATTTAATATCTACATACACACTTCCAAATGATTGATAGCCAAGTATAAGGATGTGGTTAAAATTCATCTGCTTTGAGGGGAATAAATTAACACTGGCAACCCCTTTTTGTATATTATGTGTGTGTCGCTGAGCGTAAGACACGAGCGTCGCACGCACACATCGATAGTGTTTCGGCTTCACTTTTGGCAGATTAGCCTTATGAGGACTAAATTAAATAGAGGCCAAATTAAATAGAGGCAGGGCACGGCGAAGTTTTAACAATGTATTTTGCATCGAAGTGGGTTTCCGTTTTTAAACTGCCATTTATGTACATTTACGAGTGCGCAATAAGTTAATTCCTGCCTCCATTACAGCGGCGAGTCGTGGTCATTAGGCATTTTTAAAATTTGGACATTTATGCGTTACGTAACTGTTTCGCAATGCGCGAAGGATTGCTTCGATATTGATTTTGGTTTATGACATAGCAGATATTGTTGGTTAATTGCATTTCACGTTTAGCCTACAAATAATTGCTTAACTATTATAATATTGTCAAGAAATCTACTTACATCTGCCTACTTAAAAAGAACATCTAATTCACAAACCGAATTGAACAGTCCAATAACATTTGCTCACAAAAGGCCATATGGTACATACATAACAATCAATTCAAATATATATAATTAGATTAAATTTGACCTCCAAGTTGTTCGTTAGGGAACCTATTTTTCCTACTTAATTCACAACCCGAATTTAACAGCTCGATAACATTTGCCCACAAGAGGCCATATGGCACATATGTACATAACAATTAATTCAAAAACATGTATAATTACTTATCTGACAATAATATAAAAAAAATGTGCGTGAACCAGATCCTCGAACCCCAGAACTATCGAAAAGAAGAAAACAAATGATAGGTACGCTATACTTACTCAAACTGGTATCTGATATACGTATCTAATATATAATCTAATACGAGGTTGAATAAGTATAGCGATGATATGACCCAAACAGATCCCATAATAAAAAGTATTTACAGTCGCGGACTTGTAACTTCTGTTGCTGACTCTACTGTAACTGTCCCTGCAAACGATTTTAGCGACCTCTATTTCAGATCCCAACTAACTTTTATTTGTATTTTTTACCTCTAACGTAGATGTCGCTTTTGAGTGAACATGTAAAGTCAAGCACTAGATGGCGCTAGTAGTACTCAATTTAGTAAAATTAGTTCTGCTACTCCTCCCTAGATGTCACTAGTAGTATTCCACTTTCAGCTCATTTTACCGTTTATTGAAATTGTTTTTATGAAAAAGGTTAAAAAAATATATATTTTCGTCAATAAAGGTGACTGTATATCTTTGTGAAATGCATATTACTGTTTTTTTTTTCTTATACTACGCCGGTGTCAAACAAGCATACGGGCCCGCCTGTTTGTAATTATATTCTCGTGCACGAGTAAAATAGTTAATAATAATAACTTTACTACATGTGTTTTTTATTTAAGAATTTTCTATTTTCGTCGTTGCGCTTGTAAATTCCGCCATGTGATCTGTAAAATTTTTAGGAAAGTTGTCAAAAATTGACCACATGTCGGAATTTACAAGTGCAGCGACGTTTTGTATTAACACAGGGTGCCTAGCCAAGGCAACAATAGCTTTCGCCAAGTCTCTATTACTCTTCTATATTGGTGCGACGATGACAGTTGCGTTTTGTTCGCTACGGAGCGTAAACGATTGGCATGTTGGCTACGTACTTGGGTAAGTTTATTTGATGTAAACTTATCGTACAAAAGGCGGATTTTATGCCAAAAGGCATTCTCTACCAGTCAATCTTAATATAAAGCTGAGACAGAGTTTTACCAGTAATTTTTTTTTTTTTATGTAATGCATGCTAGTAAATGAACTCGTTCAAAACATTTTAGCACGTCTCAGCGTAAACTCCCAAAGTAACGGATCTTACATTATTTTAGTGGCAATTGCATCTATTTTCATTACCTACGCCTTTTCTTTGCCTTTGTCTCACATTATTCCTCAATTCAAGTTCTTTTTGTTTTTCTATTTTCTACAAGAAAAGACGGTTACAAATAAAGAAACCAAGCGCCATGAGACTCGTCGATTTGTAAACCAAATAAAATGTAAACCACGTCCTGAGGTCGAGTTTCTCTTTATTGTATTACCTTTATTGCGGTCCGTCGAGATTAAATTTCACCTCTAATTTCTTCGTTAGTGTACCTATTTTCCTCAGGGATAGACGTCACGTTACTTCGTGACACTTTTAAATGAACAGCTAAGAATTCCCCTTGCTCGGCTTCCAGGTGGTGTACGTCATTGTTAGGGTTCCGTACCCGAATAAGATATATAGGGTATATTAGAGTATTTAGGTACTAAGCTTAAGCTGACTGTCGCGTGCGGAATCAATAATCGTTAGGTTAGTTGAAATTTTCTCAAGAGTGTGTCGCCATAACAACAAATAATAACAATAAATTAAAACAAATAATTAAGTTCCATCTTATAAAATTTTAAATACAATGAAAACAAAATAGTTAAACCGCAGACTGTAAGCTATTTTTAATATTTGGGAAAGATATATTTGTGATGCTTTTCACCAATTTTGTGTTTTTACTTTTTTACCTTTTATTTTGTTCCCTTTCGCTTATTCGGGGGTCAAATACTGGGTGTCAAAAACTTACGATTATATAATTTTTGTATATCTTTGCTAACGAAGAAAGACACACTTGTGTTTTATTTGCTACTAAATAGTATTTTCATAGGGAATTATGGGATTATTCATTTATAAATAAAGAATTCGATTGAATTGGAATTAATTAGGATAGTTTTATATAATTATGCTATCTTATTTATTGTTATTACTTAGATCATTTATTTGAAAGATCACTGGTAGAAAATAGGCAGAATAGAAAGGTACCGAGATTACAAAGAGTGAGACAGTTATCTTGAACTTTTTTATTATCCTTATCATTGACATACATAATCTTTAGCATAATAAAATACCACATCGCTTTCTTATTTCTTAGTTACAAATGAAACTATTTACAAACTTATCGAAAAGTCTTACGCTCTAAAAGCAAAGTAACACAAAAAATTCCATGACTGAGCTGAGTATTTTAGTTTATTCACAATTGTAACCACTGCTATAAACACTAAACACTGTCATAACACAAGCCAGTCCTCCTTGATCATGTCCGAGGCTTTTTCGGCTATCATTATTACTGGTGCGTTCGGGTTGCCGCTTATGATGGTCGGCATGACACTCGCATCCACTACTCTCAGGTTGGCCACGCCGTGGACTCGCAACCTTGGATCCACCACCGCTCCAGGGTCCGTCTTTGGCCCCATTTTACAAGTGCCTGTCGGATGGTATATCGTGAACGTGAAATGTTTCAGTGAACACTCCCAGTATTCGTCACTGAACAACACGTGGTGTTGACAGCCCGGCATAGGAATGTTGTGGGGCCTCGACCCGTACCTTTGAAACGCCGTCGTATTTGACAGAGCCATGGCTATCTTTATGCCTTCTATTAATACTTTAATGTCTTCCTTGTATGCAAAGTAGTTGGGCACTATGTCAGGCGGATGAAACGGATTGCGACTTCTCAACTTAACCCACCCGGAGCTCTTTGGACGAAGCAGTAGGGGGAGAATGGTCCATGTCTCTGCTTGTTCGATCGGTTTGTAAACAGTGTTGTATACTCGATCCCGTAAATTCAGAATCCTGCGAATTTGTTCGCCGCCGTCGGAGTTGACGGAGCTCGGCGCGAAGTGGAACTGAATGTCGGGCCAGTTGCCCGAACTTGGAGCATACTTTGTGTTGACAAAAGCCAGGCCTTCGACGCCTTGGGTGGTCATTGGTCCCTTTTCATAGAGTATATAATTCATAGCAACAGCGAATGTTTGGAATCGATCCTTTTTAAACGTGACAGGTTTGTTAACGACGAATGTTAGACCTCCAAGCCCAACGTGATCCTGCAAATTGTGGCCAACTTTTAGATCTGCGATGACAGGAATACCGTGCTCCTTCAAATGGCTCGCTGGTCCCACTCCGCTAAGCATCATCAATTTGGGCGTGGACAATGAACCAGCTGACATGATGACTTCTCGCTTGATCCTTACCTTTTGCTTTTGTCCGTTTCTTATAAACTCGACACCGTAAGCCTGTTTTTTAACCGGATTGATTAGTATCCTGGTAACCTGTGCTCCGAGGGCGATATGAAGATTTTCTCGATTCCGTATAGGCCGTAAGAAGGCCTTGGCCGTGCTGCACCGACTGCCGCGCCGCATGGTCGCCTGTGTTAGCATGAATCCAGTCTGCTTCGCCCCATTTATGTCTCTGTTCTCGTATCCAAGTTCCATGCCGCCCTTCAGAAATGTCACCGAAAGTGGCGAGCGCCACGGAGCCTCTTGAACCGTTAGATAGCCTCCAGCGGCGTGGTAGGGCGTATTGACGAGATATGGGTTCCGATTGTCCTCAGATTTCATGAAATAAGGAAGCACCTGGTCGTAGGACCAGCCAGGATTACCGAGCGCCTCCCAAAGATCGTAGTCGTTGCGATTGCCCCGCACGTATACCATGGCGTTGAGGACGCTGCATCCGCCGAGGACCTTGCCTCTAGGCCAGTTGCAACGGTCGCCGTTCATAGCGAGGCAGTAGGAGCGGTTAGCCGAGGGCGTGGTTTGGTACTGCCAGTCCATCTCGGAGAGCTGCGTGTAGCCGGCCAGGGCGGGCACGTCGGAGATCTCGGTCTCATCCTGGCCCGCCTCCAAGAGTAGTACCGTCCAGTTTCCTACCTCGGAGAGGCGCGACGCTACCACGGCACCCGCCGATCCGCCGCCCACTATCACGAAATCGTATATCGACAACATCTGAAATGGAGATTTTTTCGCTATTACAAAAAAATAAAAATAAAGTCGCGACCTTTTTAAAAATTACTTTATTTAACCATTTTATCGGTACTTAAATATAAAGGTTAATAAGTAACCTTTGTGGTTACGTATTGTTTGGTTTCAAGCATGAACAGTGAAGTGAAAGACAGACGAACAATTACTAGTTCGTAATTAATACTGCGTTTATTAAATCCTTAGCTACCTACTTATTTATGCGAGCATCAGCAATAATATTGTATTTCATTCAGATAATTATAATCAGTGTTTTAAAATAAAGAATTAAAGGAAACTAGTATTGATGGAAAGTTATTTTTCCATAAATTTTATCCTTTTATTTAAATGAAAATACTCACAGCATTGACATCCGTTATATGAGACTCTGGGTCGAACTGCTGGTATCTGAAGTACGTGATCCCTAATGCCAGGAGTGGTATCAGACCCAGCACGGTGATGGGCGACGGGGCCAAACTCGCGAGCGCTCCTGCTGCCTCCATGTCTGCGTCCCCAACTCATCTACTACTACACTAATATTTACAACTTATCCTACGAGTCTTAGGTCTCTTATATCCAATTATCCACTTTCTTTCTCTGCTCGTCCTCTGACAGGATTTTAGGAGTGTAGTTCCTTATGCCCGCCTTCTTTGGCGCAGTCACTTTAGGCTTCGTGGATTCAGGTTCACTATGGTAACTCTTCAAACGCGGAGTTTTCAGTTCATCCTTGTCATCAAACAGTTGGAGCTTGTAGCGTTTTTCCTTCGGTATTTTCACCGGTTTATATAGTTCTTTATTAACGTCTGTATAGTGATTGTTTTTGTATAGGGAGGTGCAGTAGTAGTCGCTTTTGGAGGACCTTTCGGAGCGGCATTCGTAGCCGCTCGATCCGCTTCTGTAGCCACTGCTTTTGGTGGAGGAGTCGCTCTTGAAGCTCTCCGCGCTGCGCCTGGCTTTGTGCCGCTTGTAGTCCTTCTCGTCGAAATCGGTGGGGAAGGTGATGGGGGAGCTCCGGTACTGGAGAGGGTCGGAGTACTTCTCCTTGTAGCGGGCCACCTGGGCGGCGCTAGCGTGAGCCGCATACGATTGCTCTTGACCCATGGTGAGATGCGCGGCTGCGTGTTCGCGATGTTTGATTTCTGTAACGTAAAAAAATAAATAATTTATGTAAAATTTATAATTATTTTTATTCTGTAATTTCTTGGTTAGTATTTAGTATTGTCAAGAATTAGGTATAATTTATCTGACACAAAGTCTGACAGCGCTTTACGAGGAACATTAGGGGTGTACCAAAAAAAAAAACTGTAAACTTCAAATGAAAAAAACTGATGCGATTGAGAACAAACTAAGGTTTTTAAAATAACTACAATAAAAAGCGACTTTTTTCCAGTTTTTTATCCCACCTCCTGCCGTTACCTGCTGGAATTGTTAATATTTTTTGGCTTTTTCATTCTTCTCTTTTAACACTTTTGATTTGAGCCCAAAATAGTTGGGAGAACTGCACTGCAGGAAATTGGAGCTCTTACTCTATTCTATGTCAACTACCAAATGCGATTTTTGTACGAAGGAAATTGTATGATTTTCGAGTTGGCCTAGAATTAAGTAACACACATTTTCTGTAACTTTAGCTATCCTAACCTTCGTACGAAGAACTGAACTGACTTTCATCGTCGTTCGTTGCACTTAAGCCGCATATCTACCCCAGTTTTTACGATAATTATGACAGGTATGCTTCGTTTTCGCAAATTCTATTAGCAATCTTTGTGATGGGCCCAGGGTCACTTGTTACTAGAGATCTGCCGCTTCGAGGCCTCTTTTCAAGAGACAACATACTAAATTAGTTATTTATTATGAAATGCACGAAACTTCGAGGGAATTCTAAGTATTTCGAAATCAGGCATGTAGGATGTTGCAAATTTTCTTGCTATTTGGAAAATATCAATTTTCAGTGAACTCTTCTATTTATCGGTGTAAAATCGAACAGCGTAAAACCTTTTTTTTATATTGGAATATATAAAATAATAATAAGACTTTTTATCGCGGTAAGAATGCCGTAGTCATCTTGCTTAGAAACAAAATTACAGCGGCTTGAAATTTACAGTTCTTTTTCGGTACAGGCCTTAAGTATTTATCTGTTACAAATCTCTGATTTTTTTTTTGTTTCAGGTATAAATCAACAGCTGTCACGTTACCACAGATTAAGTAATCGTATTACATACATAATAACTACGCTCCACGCCGCTCCGAATGGAATCACCCCGCGGCCAAGGCAGGGTCGATTTCAAAATTCGGTGAAAAATTACGTTTTGATTCTATTAAGTACAAATAAAAATATTTCAAATTTTAGCATCAACACCGTCATATTAAAATTATTTCTAATGTATCTCCATATATAAACAATAAAACACTGCGAAGGGAACCTATTATTCATACAAGTGTTAATTAAATTGCAAAATGCGATTTTACTTCATCATAATTCACACGATTTAAACTGGAGAAATATTACGAACAAATTTGTAAAACTACTGCGAAGAGGCATCATCACCGGCTTAGGTTTAAAAAAGATAGAAATCATATGTTTTAAAACATTATGACGACCGGTTTGGCCTAGTGGGTAGTGACCCTGCCTACGAAGCTGATGGTCCCGGGTTCAAATCCTGGTAAGGGCATTTATTCGTGTGATGAGCATGGGTATTTGTTCCTGAGTCATGGGTGTTTTCTATGTATTTATAAATATTTATATATATTATTATATATATCGTTGTCTAAGTACCCTCAACACAAGCCTTATTGAGCTTACTGTGGGACTTAGTCAATTTGTGTAATAATGTCCTATAATATTTATTTTTTATTTTTTCATTATTGAAATGAATGGAATGCTACTTATAGATTGAGGTTTATTATGTGGCATAAACGTATATAGCTACTATTATTAGTATTCTAACAATAAAGACTATAATCTCCGAGTCGTCATCGTCAACAGCAGTGATGGTCCGTAATAATCCATAATGAAATTAAGTTATGCTTTTGATACACGTTCCCTTTGTCTCGATATTACATATTAACGCTAATTATATGCTGTACATAAAAATATAAAAAATATATACAATTAATTAATTTAAACTAAAGGATAATTAGGTTTTAAATTACTTATGACTAAAATGTAGGTCGCCTAGAATGTAAAACTTGTTTGTAATCCAAAATGTGTAAATCGTTATTTATGTAGTCAAGTTATGTCAACATCTATGTGTCTTTGGTCAAATTCTAAAACGTTATAAGTATTGTACAAGGACCACCGACATCTATTTTTGCCAAAATCATGGTATAATTAATGGATTTTTCGACGGATAATTATCGGATTCAGTAATTCATATTTAGTACGGTACAAGTTTCTTTCAGTTATAATACTCTAAGTACCACTTGTAAAAAATATATCGAATCTTAACATTGTTTTAGATTAACGACACTAATTTAGTCTTAGTGAATCAAAAGAAAGATAGTACAACTAGTTCTACAGATGTGCAATATTTGAGTATTATGATTTCGACCGAACGAATCTTTACTATTACTACGTGAGATCAATGTCAACTTGGGTGTTATAACTTATAAGGGGGCCAAAAACAGCGTCAGATCATCGACCTGCAAGTCTGCGATAGTTGACTAACAGGCGAGCGGGGTGGAATCATGAAATTCATATCCGAATTCATCATTCGCTGTTCAGTCGAGTCAGTTAAGACCCTTCTGATGGCAATTGTATGATGCTCGGCCGAGCGTTCAGTATAATCTACGGGAAACAAACGATACCGCGTTGTACGAATCGAGCCGGACGGCACAGTGACATCTAGCGTGGAATTGAGAAAACAGCCGGTCGTCACCCTTGGCCTTGTTATCACATGTGGCACAGATATAATAGCGGTCTCATATCATAACCGGCACACTTTCTGATTTGATATAACTTTTGTCTATTAACATTATTTTATTAGGTAGGTACTTCATTTATAGCATGTCAAGACGACGTGAGGTGAATCTTATTAGTTTTAGTTTATGCTATTTAATAGTAGTTTCAAACACCATTAAGACACGACAGGTATGCTAGTTCGCACATTATTTTATGTATATATTATTTTATAAATACTCTTTATTCTTGTGTTTAGGAAACGAGCTTCTTCTTAATATGTATTGCAATGTTTTTTCCTATAACGGTTTACTGATTAACTTTCACTTAGAATTCTAATTTTACTACCCTAATGTACCATGATATTGCAGAAATACAATAGTATAGACTTAATGCGACTGGATTAAGTTATAATGCTCCAAGATACCTAATGCAGCCACAGAATGGATAGTGAACAGACAGAAAAAACGGAAAAATTAGGGTCAGTCCGCGACGTGACGTTTCACTTTCTGTTGTTAACTAGTCACTGTGTACTTGTATCTGTGCTAAACTTCTGTTGTACCTAACTTTAGGTCCGACGCTGGTCTAAACTTTAGACTCCGTTAGACCTAATGTCAGAGTAATTTAAATATTTGTAGTACTTATTTTGTTTTCGATCAATACTATTACTAAAAGCTTGATTTTTATTGGAATATTATAAGCGAAGCTGAAAAATAAAAATCGATTAATGTTTTGACGACCGGTCCGTACATAGTAGTGACCCTGCCTAATATGAAGCCGATGGTCCTGGATTCGAAACCCGGTAAGGGCATTCATTTGTGTGAACAGCGCAGATCTTTGTTCCTGAGTCTTGAGTATTTTCTATGTATTTATGTATCTGTATATTATATATATCGTTGTCTGAGTACCCACAACACAAGATTTCTTGAGCTTACTGTCGGACTTAGTCAATCTGTGTTAGTGGCCTATTTATTTCCATTCATATCACTAGGAGTATACGGAAACAACAATAATCAACAATTATTTATATAAACGGTATTACTCAATATAAGGAAAATGACAAGTGGCAAACAACGCTTTAAGTTTTCTACTTACCTAACCTACCCATTGAACCTACTAGTTCGTATAAATACCGTTTGGTTTGGTCCTCATATCTTGTACCTCTATGAACACTGACTCTCTGTCCCATTTTATAAATAGGTACCATTTGGCCCTCATGCCTTTTACCGATTTTACCTCTATGACAACCACACTTTATATACATGTTTATTGTTGTAGTATAAAAGAAACTGAAATCTAACGAATTTCAAAATATTTGTCCTTTTAGAAGCTTTGTATTCATCATAAGTGTTATTATTTGTTTTTAGTATTCAAATCCCAAAGAAAACTATTTCAATTCAAAAACCATTTTACTAAATCCAGATTTACATGTCACATACTCGTACATGTACATGAAAGCCAGATGACAAAGCAAAAATGCTGGATTTGTGTGTGATCATGCTCAAAGAACACACATCTCTGGAAAGGTTCAACTGGATTTATTAAAAAATACCGGCCAAGAGCATGTCAGGCCATGCTCAGTGTAGGGTTCCGTAGTTACCCTTCTGTCACCATAAGCTAAATTGGAGCTATTCCTATAGTAGACCTTTCCAACAATACCCCACACTATAGGGTAGGGTTAAAGGAAAAAAAAAATTCACACCCACTTTACGTGTAGGGGAGGTACCCTAAAAAAAAATTTTTAGATTTTATTGTACAACTTTGTCGGCTTTATTGATTTATATATCCATGCCAAATTGCGGCTTTCTAGCACTAACGACCACGGAGCAAAGCCTCGGACAGACAGACAGACAGACAGACAGACGGACATGGCGAAACTATAAGGGTTCCTAGTTAACTAAGGAACCCTAAAAAGAGTGTCATACTACCTAACGCAAGTAATTCTGCACTAATGCGGATTATAATTTATAATAAGCAATTAACTTCAAAGAGCATCAATCGATTCAAGGACCGTTAACCGAAGTTACTATTTACCTAAAGATGTTTTCAGCTATAAAGTTGACATCAGTAAGCCAATGTAAAATGTAACAATTAGATACATGTCGACTAGTTACTTTGTTTTATGAGGCTTATTTACTAAAACATTAATGTTATCTTGCTGCTTTCTGAGATATAAGTAGAAAACCTTTTCTACATTAGTTTTGTTTAGTAAACAATCCTGAAAATTCCTAACATTTGCAACTGTCAAACATCGATTATACAAAATTGTTCGTCGCCGTCAACCGTGTAAATTCACGTAACGACAAGCCTTTCAGACTAATATCCATAGCCGTCACAACAGACAGAAACACAATGTGTGGAACAGCTGTGCTAATTGCTCGCTTGTTTTAGTTCCGCGGATTTTTCAACAATTCGATATTTTACTCACTGAGTGTTCATGAAATTTTGGAACTTGATAATTTTAATGCGGTCTAAAGTTGATTTTAGTTTTTAGACCAAAAGGAATAGTAACTAGTGCTTACTAGCTGAACTGAAGCTGACATGGAAAAACTCAATACGGCCTGTTTTGTTGTTCGATTTGAACAATATCAAGGATGATGCTTACATATTTATGTATAAGAAAGAAGGAGAACAGATAACAGTAAATATTAATATTCCGACCTATTTGTTACTCAGATTAAAATGTACATGCTCGATTTTGTTTTGGTACTATCCAAATGCTTTGGTTCTTCGTGTTTTCTAAAAAGCAGTGAGACTGTGAGTGTGTCAGGACTCGGCACTACCGTTAAGTTGGCATACCGAACTTGGTCGGCGTCAATTTGTTGCACGTTCCTTTAAATATATATCTATTGCGCGATGTTTATAATATAAACCTAAATGTAACACTGAACATTCTAGCTAGATACATTTTTATATAAAAATGGTACATTGGAGACCATACGAGTAACATAATTAAATATCGGCGTATACTTTGATGATGATGATGAGTGAACTGGTGTTTATAAGCGTAATATGCATTTTAACATTTAAACAGTTGCTGCGTTACGATTCTCGCTTTTTTTCTTTCATAACTTATTATTATTAAACCTTGACATTAGTGATTTCACTTAATTAGTTAAAAACCTGAGGTTTGCACAATAAAACCCATCCACCGGCTAATCCCTCTTAGTTTTGACAACACTAATCTCTATATTTATATAACGTATTGTAAGTTTTTTAAACCCACTTGTATGTACTGTGATTTTACGATGTTCGGTTGCATGTCTCTGAAACCGAGGTTAAAACAAATCATCGTACCTACATCATGGTCTCTGTTAGTACGGACGTAATGTAAGATATTATATGAACGACTAACTCTATGGCTCTCCATGAATACCCTCAGTATTGTTGCGATGCACGATGGTACCGTTCCGAATTTACTAGAGCACGACACAGCGGGCAGTGTATTTCTGTTATTTATATTGTCTTTACGACGTAGTGCACTCGAGACCAAACGACCGAGTAAACCAGTTCCAACTGATATCTCAGATCTATCACTACTAAATCCAGTTGGACATTTGGCACTTTTATTTATAAATTTTGGAAGCGATACCTACGGGTACTTTATGTTTATTTTCCATTCCTGGCAAATTCGCGATTCTTTAATTTTGTTTTGTGAATCATTCTTAAGGTAAGCGTTATCGCAACGACATAAAATCGAACAATGGAGAGGCAAATAGACGAATTGGCTAACGAAGTAGATAGTTATATAGCAGTTATGATCCTGGTGTGCCTGCGTTCGACTCGCCTGAGCTGCAAGCATTGGTGGAATAACGCTTATGAACGCACCAGAAAAATGTTTGTTGCGTCTTACTTTCATGGTAATTAAATTTATGCAATTATAATTTTGTAAAGTGAAAATTTTAAGTGCTTGTTTTATTCTATGTGGAGAAAGGTGTTGTTTATAATGTTGTGAGTTTATTCGCCATTTCGGGTGAATTTTTCGTAAGTTTATGTATTAACTGACCCTATATTAGTGATTGGGTTCGTTTAAAAAAACGTTCGTCACGTTGGTGCCATCATTTAGTTATATAGACTGATAAACAAATAGTCTCTCACCTAAAACGCATATACGAGTATGTACTGTACCTGTTTCTTTGTTAATGAGGAGGATATATTTAAACATGAGTCGGCTATCAAATTAGTGTTCAAAGATTATTTCGAGATTTATAACTACGCATACTTAGGTCATGGGTGGAGATTTAAATCTTTGCAGAATTCTTTTACATTATTTCGTTACTTTGCTACTTTCTGTCGGTAATATTTGTAATTCATATTTTTTTGTTTATTAATCCTATTTGTTTTTTTTTAAGCAAAATAAACCAACTAATAATGAACGAAACTATTGTAATTAGGTATTAACTACTGTATAGTATTACGTATAAAAAAAAAATACGAAACAAAAATACGAAAAAAAAAACAATATATGGCGTTTAAGACAAGATTTTTTTTAATAATTAAAAAAAAAACACTTTAATAAGGCAGACCGGTGAAAGAACGATTATTGTTGATTTTTGATTTCATACAATTAAATTAAAAAGACAGCGACCTACGCCTAATTATGTAGAAAAGGAGGTAACATGCTTTTTTTGTCACTGCACCCACCTTGACACATTTCAGATTTGCCCTATGGTTGACTGGTAAGATACCCGCTATAGGGTATTCGACTGTATTTAAGATAAATTATTTCACACCATGCATGAAATAAAGCACCAGATAATTATTAAAAAAACTAAATATGATAGAAATATAAAAATGTGCCTTGAAAACCTAACTGCTTGACAAACATGCAAAGAGAACAAATTGCCAAACGTGAACTATGCATCGTTGAAGAGTTCCGTTCTGTTCATCATCAGCAGTTCCACTTCATCAAATGTCACTTCTAGAAATGTAAATACTTGATTTGTTGATGAAAATACTAAGATCACTATATATATGCCTTTAACATTTGAGGAGTTCCCTCGATTCCTCATGGACTCCATCGTCAGAGCTCGAACTTGACAAAAATTTGTCTTGAAAATCTAATTTGCTTAACAAACACAGCGAAGAGGACAAATCGCCAAACGTTTACTATGCGTCATTGAAGAGTTCCATTCTGATCATCATCAGCAGTTCCACTTCATCAAATGTCACTTTTTTAAATGTAAATGCTTGATTTGTTAAAGAAAATACAAAAATCTCTATATATATATGCCTTTCACATTTGAAGAGTTCCCTCGATTCCTTATGGATCCCATCATCAGAACTGAGTTTTGACAAAAACGGGACTAATCTGTATATATTCATATTGTATAGATTCAAGACAAAAAATAATTTTCAAAATCGGTTGGGAAATGACGGAGTTATTGAGTAAAAAAAACCATACACACCGAATTAATAACCTCCTCCTTTTGAAATCTTGAAGTCGGTTAATAAATTTCAAGCATTATAAAAGCTAGTATATAATCATCACTCATAATCTCCTAGCCGTTTTCGACCACAGCGACTGCGTTCTACCGCTGAGAGCGTCGCTGGTGCGCTCTCAGGTGACTGATATAGCCAATTTTTGCAGCAAATGTACGACCACACTCGTTGCAAGTCAGCACCCCTCTGACATAATTGTAAAGTATGGCCGCAGGTGGTCTGGCCTTCAGCTCGTCGCGCTTAGCGTCGAGTTCTGTGAGCCGCCTGTCTGCACAATATGCCTCCAACGTGGACGGTCACTGGCTAGACTCTCCCACTTCGTTGGCTCTATATAAGCTCTCTTCATATGCCGTTTCAACACATCTTTGAACCGCAAGAATTGGCCGCCTTGTTTGCGCTGTTTGTAGTATATAATAGTGAGTTCGCGGCCCCCTATTCGTAGAAATCGCTGTACCTTCGCCAGCAGTATAAAAGTCCATAATAGTTAGTACAACGCTGTGTACAGATGTCGTGGCTATTATATGATGGATTTGAAAAACACTTACGAGTATGTAGAAATCAAGAAGACGGCAACATCTGAAGGATATACCTCTATCTCTACTCCACCCTCGATACTTCTTCCGCCGTGTCAAATTGATTGTCAACATGCCTTCTTCTTTAGCCCTTTCATGGGCGCCCACTAGGCTAAAGAGTCAGTAGTTAGAAGGAAGTTTGCTTGTAATACACGCAACTGATGCACGCCACAATGTTTACTTTTTCTTACATTAATAACTGGTCAACGATCGAATTACGATTACGTATGGACTGCATGTTTTACATCAGTAACCAATTTTGTGCGTTTTTTAAATAAATAATATATACGTAAACTCCCTCCCAAATGTCGTTAAATTTTGCAAAAAATACTTTTAGATGCATCGTGCAGTGAAAGGATTATGAAAAAAACACAACCTTATAACCAAACATATGATTAATTTTTCGTTTAAATGGTTTGTTTACATTTAGTTTCTTTCGATAAGCAGTGTAGTGAACCGTTACTTCACGATTTGAAAGAAAAAGGACGAAAGAACATGTTGTTTTCAATAATATAAGGCATTTTGACGATATTATACGAGTTCTTTCCTTGGAGGAAATTATAACTGTACGTCGCTCAGCGATTCCATTTCCGAACGAAAACCCGTTTGAGCACACCCTTTCTAGAGTGCGGCCGATTCAGGATGAAATAAGGGGCACTGTGTCATCAATGTTCCCATGTGAGTACATTTTAAGAACGCATAGAGGACTACACATATTTACATAATATGCCTAATCCTTTTCCCGAAAAGGTATAGGCATGGCAGACATCACGAATTTATGATCTTTTTTACTTCCTTTATTTCCAATTAATACCTACCTTTTTATTGCACATATCTCGACTTTGGTTACAGGACGTTTACTTAAATATTAATATTTCATACTTATTTACTGAAATTGAACGGGCTACAGATCCCTAGTTTAAGATTTTAAGCTAAATGCTCTATGCATATGCTCTAGGGCCCTCGCCTTGTGTTTTCAAATTTATTGCTAGAATAGTTCCTAAGCGAAGTAGAAATGTTTGTGGGTTAATAGTATTGAGAAACAGTTAAAGAATGCTTCCGACTCGACGGCTCCACAAACACGTAGTCTACCTAACCAAAGGTGGCGTAATTTTTTGCAGCCCATGTTTATATACGGTAAGATCGTAGACAAACTAACGTGTATTTGTTCATTTGACAAGTTATTGCTGTAATGCAAGATGTTCAAGCATGGTTTTTAGTTCAATATACATTTAACGCCATTCGAAATAGAATGTCAGCTTGCTCGGATATACCAACATTTTCTTAGGTACTAGAGTTTCAAAACACACAGTTCAACATAAATTAGCTTGATCACATATGCAAATACAATACACACGCTTGAAACGCCAAACAGTAGGGCCTTGAATAGAAAACACTAAACGAAACTGACCTATATAAATTATGGAAATGATCACTTTTCGCTGCATCTGTAATAATTCTGTACATTTTATTTTTCAATTGGCGTTGTTGATATGCTAGTTATCTTAGCCGTAGCTAACCTACCTACCTTGGGCCGTAGCCCAAGGTCACAGAGACATTTATTTATCATCTCTATCATCGTGTACACATTCTTAGCAGAGAAAGGAGCTAGTTATAAAGATTCAGTGGAATTGCTCAAGATCGTGTCTCGAATGCCGCCTTGACCCGATGCACGATGATTGAGTCAGCTAACGCTAACTACCAAATAGCAGTGGGAAAATTTAGAATACAATAAGTGAAGAGATATTAGAATCTTTCGATACTCATAAATAAAGGTAGCTATATTTAAGCTTCCATTAAAGTGTGTGAAGTGTGTCTCAATAAAAAAAAAAGAATTTATTAGAAGATACAAGCTCTTAAACAAAAGTGCTTTAAAAGTTCTGATGTTTATTCAGCTAACTCCGTTGATGACCGCAACTGTTAGATAAGACGTAATAATTGATTACACAATTAGATACCATGCACTTTAGTATAACGAGCAACCCTTATTTAGGCTCGCTAGGAGGTGTCACATAAGTATATCGCAATGAAAGCAAATGTGTGCCATTCTGCTCAGCTACCGGCAGCGCCTTACGGTACGCATACTCAATGAAGACATTACGATCGTATGTGTTGGTTGTGTGACTGATAGGCCACTTAGAACCCAAGCTATATGATCTATCAGTTTTGAATGCAAACTCTTATTAGTCTGCTCACGGAAAATGACATGACAACATTCCAGCTTCCTGCTCAGCTAGTAGTATAGCATACAAGAAAAATTTACTCATTGAAGTTTTGACCTGACCAACTAGACTTGTTGACAAATATCTGTGTCAATTTACCGTATTCTCATCAACGGGGCGAGACGGCACCTGAATAATCAATTAAACTAAATTTTATTCATGTGCTGAGATTGCTGCAAAATATGTTAATTGTAACCTCCTTAAGATTCTTATATAATAGGTACAGAGACTATACACCAAACAATCAAACATTTTGTAACTACACTATTGAAGTATTGACTATTGTGCTTTTTAGGGTTCCCTAGCCAAATGGCAAAAAACGGAACCCTTATAGATTCGTCATGTCCGTCTGTCTGTCCGATTATTTGTAATCAATTTTTGAAAATGCACATGTTGACATATCATACTTAATGATAGATTGAAAGCCGACACGCTTGACCCGGTCCAATGGATCCAGTCGCGTAATATCTGTGCCAAGTTTACTTAATTACTCCCTCATCATTATCCACTATTAAATTCATGGTCAACACGGAATACCCCGCCGCTGCCCCAAGTAGGACGATGGTTTCGTTTCGGAGTGCCTACGTGCAATGTGATACACCTCGTCTCTTACAAACATTGCTACGCCTCTCATTTCCCTATAGTCAACGTCATAGAGTTTATGATTCGTTGCAAGTGCTGCAGCCGTCTAAGGTTGACGTAAGTGATCGATTTGCTCTTTGCTCTTGTCAACCGGCGTAGGGAAAGCTGAGGATTGCTCGGTTGTTTGTGGATTCAGCATTTAGCTAGCCACCGCGAGTTGTGCCATGGCGTAACCGCAAATTATGATCGTCACTCTCAATTTCTTTAGCTGTATTTTAGGTGCCGTTGCACCACCAATTTGAACCCTTACTTGTGATAGGTATGACACACAATGCCGACATTATATCTTACGAAAGTGTAATTAATTAATATTAAATGATGTAACGGCGGCAGGACAAATTTCTCTCGGGTCTAAAACGTGGCGTAATGCATTATGGTTTTGTGTGCACTTATCTGGTCCCGCAATAATATTGTGGTGAAAGTATCGTCAGCAAGTAAGAAGCGCTAACATTAAGTCTTTCTTCCGGGTTGTTAACATTTCTATGCATTTCTGCGTCTTTAATTCTGCTACTAATGCAATAACTGATTCTGGTACGTGAGTACTTTGATTACAAATTCAACAATATTAACAGAATTAAAATCATGAAGAAAAGACGTATGATAGACTTAGTCGTAGATAATTCGAAGAAGATGTTTATATCATCCAAGTAAACGATGACGACCACGAAGGTTCTCGCTCAATCAATGTAAATGGATATAGGGTCACTAGCAACCACAAATCATAGCTTAAGTGTATGCAATTTTAATAAATTATTCGCTTAAGCGACTTCGGGGACGACGTAGCGTGACGAAATGGCATTCAAAGCTGTCTCGGATCCGTCATTACAGTAATGGTGCTTTATAGTTAGCCTGTTGTTATGCAGATTTTGCAACGCTAAAAGACAAACACGGGAAGTGCCTATTTGATTAGATATATATGAGCATTGATTATTCTCATGCTCAAGATGACTATTACAGACACGAACGGATATCGAACATTTTAATTATAAACCTGCGCTTAGAATATAAAATGATAATTAGTTTTAGGTACCTATTGCGTGTGTATAAAGATTCATCTCGAGTAAATCCATTGTAAATCTACCCTTGAAGGTTAAATTTAGTGCAGTAAAGCAAGCATGAATAAGCATTTATGTGTTATCTCACAAAATAATATAATCGACAATTACACAGTTATATATTGCGTGCGAATATTATAGTATTTTATGCAACAGTTGTATAAGAAGGGTCAAAAAAGGCGAGTGGCGTGAGTTACAATGTGAGCCGGAGCCGAAGGCGTAGGCGAACATTGTAAAGGAATACGCCACGAGAATTTTTTGACCTACTTATACAACGTTGCATACAATATTTTTCCTACGAGTCAACAAAAATAAATCTTAATTTAGGTAAACAAATTACAGCAAAAGTATATAGCCAAGACGCGCGCGCATACCTTGTGACGCGCCCGGCCCGCCCCGGGCCGCGGCCGGCCGGTCGGCGACACCTCCTTGTAACTCATGAGGCCCTGGTACTTGCTACTTGCTAAATTAAGTTTTTGGACAGTTTTTTCTCAATTTTGGCCACCGTAGCCTACGGAGACTAACAAGCAACGCTAAGCGGTCTTCGTAGTCTATGGGTGTTGCTATATTACGGGTGTCACATGCGTGTTTCTGACTTATGAAGTAATTATTTTTACTATGCAACCAAATGAATATTTAGTTTAAAACTGTATTCGTTTTTGTTTTGTTAGGTTGGTAGCCATTAATCGCAGTAACATTATAGCTTATAAAAGCACAAGAGCTTTTATGAGGAATAGACAATATAGACTTTTCTTGAAATCTTTTATGTATGTTCTTATATTCGTGTTAATGAATGCATAAATGACAGATAACAGTAGAGGAGTAGGAAAAGTACTTATTGCAATTATGCAGTTCGTATTTTTTGAAAAAAAAAATTAAATAGTTGTTCTGATTTGGTAACTTGGCCTGTGTTAGTACAATGTAATGTATCTATGATCAACACATATGAATTTAAATTAACGTAGTGTGTGGATTAGTATGTTTTGCCTAAATTAAATCAATTGGTTTAAAAACATCAAAAAATTGTCTTCATTAATCACATTGCTTGTTGTCTTGCAGATGAATAGGAAAAAGATGCAATATGATGTCTTATACAGTACATAAACAGTCAGAGTGTACAACCTTTTTTAATGTTAGGTGTGTATCGATCGATTCAGGATGTAAGTCAAGGAATCCGGAATAACCGGTAAGCCGGGATGCTCATGGCTTGAGGCTGCTTGGTATAGAATACACTAATGGTGTAATGGTATCCTTGGCCCTTCAAATAAATTAACAAGAGGTTAAATTTTTTATGTAGTTTAATGTTTTAACGCTGGCTTTGGTTGACTGTACATAAGTATATCATACGAGTACAGTCACACGACTTATTGTACATTAGGTTCACATTGATTTTGAGTCGTTAACATTAATGGATTAACATTGACTTTACGAAGTTAAAGTTAAGCATGACCAGTTATTAAAAATTTGTATGATATACAAGTTGTCGTAATAATTTTGTTTGGATACATGACTATGTTGCGATTTTTAACCCAGGATCAGCGAGAATCCTGGACTTTTCCGGTGGGACATATTAATCGTCCGATTCCTTGTGCTGCGATTGGACAGTCTAACTGAGAGGACATGTTCGACCACCCGGAGAAAGGCGTGAGTCTACATATGCGAATGAGTAGCTATGTATGAACGAAAGCTTGCCTGCATTGGCTTGTGTGTACTGACAGTCACGTAGGCGAGGTTCCGGGGCATTGAACATTATTATATTTTCCCTAATAATTATAGAGGGTTATAATCTACAAGGTGTTTTGAACCTTTGGCCATATTCCGCAAGATGCTGTATCTTTTATATGTAGATAGATCAAACTGGACAAATTTTACGAAAGGACCAACTTCGAAACTGCAAAAAATACATGGGTTGCCTCGTACATTTTGATATATTCAGAATTTTCTTGACCTTATTTAAGAATACTAACTTAAACATTGTTTGACATTTACATCGAATAGAAAGATTAAACGGTAAAAATATTGGTTCCAGCAGTATATAGCAGCATAGTTGCATTTTTATCTCCTGTCACTATTCCTGTCACTTTTGCACTTACATACTTGTTAGAAGGTGACAGGCATGGTGACAGGCTGTAAAAGTACAAACACTAAAATATAAGAACTTAAAGCTTGCTGTAAATACTCATAGTTTAAGATACTACAAAATTGTTGCATTTTTTTAATACTCTTGAGATCCAATTCAAAACCATTAATTCTTAACGTATATTTTATTACTTTTCTTATCAGTACCCCTAGTGTAAATTCAATCGACATCATAACGTGACGAACGCGTTTGCGTTAAGTCTCATTTTGTATTGGATTTTGAGTTTCCAAAACGTCCCGCTTGGCGCGCTCTTTCTAAATCACATACAAAATGAGACTAAACGCAAACGCGTACGTCACGTTTCGAAATCGAATTTATTTACACTAGGGGTACTGTTTGTAAAACCCTCTCAAAAGATAAGATACAAAACTTTATGAATTATTTCATGCGTAATGCTATTTTGTAGCTCGCCTCCATACTACATCCTTTACATTATATTTTGCTATTATGAGTTTTATGCTATTTCGAAATAGGGCAATCACTAATATATGTAATAATTACGCGTAATTAGGAAATGATTGTTATTTACAATCTTTATCTACTTAATGCGATAAATATGAATGCATCACTAAATCACCAATTATGTTTAACTTATTTAGCACACGGAGAAACTAGATAAACTGGTTTTAGTCGTTATACTTTTGTGTATAAGTTTTGATACATTTTAAAAGTTAAATATAGGTACAACATTTCAAAAGATAAAGGAAATTACTTTTATAGTATAATGTCCTGAGTTAGCGTTTCGTGATACTAAAGATTATTTTGAATAAAATTGGAGAATTAATAGCGTGAGTATTAGTAAAGCAACGTATATAAGTTATGGCTCATGTGAATGTATGATGTACCTGTTTTTGTATATTGATGCAATCACATTGTTACAAACCAAATTGCTTCATTTTAACCGTCATCATTATGTCTATTCTTATTATCTACCTGCGATATACAAGTACAGTAGATGTCACAGGTTGATTCAAAGGAACTTATGCTAATCTGTTAACATTTCTTTAGACATAAGGAGCTCTTGAAAATCTATCAGTATTTCGAAAAAAATAAGTACGATAGAATCGGTCAAGTAAGGTCTCAAGAAACAGCTGACTGATCGTAGTAATGAATCAAATGGTATCACCTACCTGGCATCCATTGTTACATCCAATAATTAAAGACCGGAACTAAAACCGCGAGAGCAACCTCTCAATCGAAACCAAATTTATCGCATGCCAATATTCACTTTCGTTTCACCAAATTTCTATGCATTCACTTTTATAGGTCCATAAAAAAAAATCTAAATCGAATTTTAAAAAATGTCACAGACGATAACAAAAAGTTTGTTTTTGTTATTAAAAAGTAGTTTTTGAATTCCGAATGCGTCGATAGAAAGTTCGAGTGTTCCGGAGAGCGCGTGCGCGGTCGCGCTTTGGTCCAATGCGAGTGCCGCCGGCCGGCACAGATACCAATAGAGAGTTGCACGTCGATTATTTATTCTGAGTTTGATTTTGGAATCACCTGGCAGGCCTCACGTAGACTTTTAGAGGTCTGTACCCAAAGGGTGCAAAGAGGAGCTGGTGTATATTAGGGTTCCGTACCAAAAAGGTACAAAAAGAACAATTATGGTACGAAGTCTAGGTCTAGTAAGGTATCATTTGAAGGAGCTCAAATTGTACATTCCAAAAAAAAATTTCTTTTTTTTTTCATAGTGAAAATAAAAAATGTTATGAAGTAAAATGCGAAATAATAACTTATCTCCGAAGTTTACCGAAAAAAATAATGTTTTTTTTTACATAATATTAACATTACTATACATTTTACAGGAAAAATATGAGCAGACCTCTATCTTGATAACTTTTTGTTTATTGACAAAAAGCATTTCCGAATTCAGTTTGTAATTTAACCAACTTTACACTTGAAATTTCTATGAGTTTACATTAATGGCACCTTTTTTCAAATAAAAGAACAATTTTTGAAATCGGTTCACATGATAGAGAATTATCCTCGAAAAACAAACATATGTGCATTACATCGCCCAAATTCGTTACACAATTATGGCGCTGGCCGATAGATGGCGCTGTATACAATTATAACTAGTATAGATACTTCTGATCAAGTCTTTCACATTTATTGTTACACGAGATAATTCAAAGTTTGTACGGAACCCTCGGTGCGCGAGTAAAACGAACTCGCACTTGACCGGTTTTTTTAAGAACTGTATCTCTTTTAACACGACTATCCAAAAAAGGAGTGTATGCTTTCAGCGTTCATGTTTGTAAACTGATACTCACGTATCGTTTGAAAAACCCCTTAAAAATACAAGAAAATATCATAAGTAACTGAAATTTTAGTGAATTAGATTACTAAGAGGGCCCAAAGCAAGGAAATAAGAAGGGAACTAAAAGCATTGAGCGCCGCGCGAAACATGCGACGGAAGATATGGGCATCGCGCGGATTTTTATTGTTTTACCTCAATAACTCTGAGAATATACTTTTGAAATTTTGTTCGTCACGTCCTCGGCTATATCACCAGCCATTTTATACTAATATTATACAGGGTGTCCCAAAAAGGACACGCCATAGCGACACTGGAGGTAGACCAGCCTGAGAGGGTTCCAACCAACCTAACATGACCCTAGTAAAAGTTGCACCGTTTTCAAGTTATTGGCAATTTAACGTTTTTCGTGAATTTTGCCCGTTTTCAGCATTGTTAGGCTCAGTGTGCACTTATAAAGCCCTTAAAATAAGTTTTTTTTATATGTACGGCACCATGAATAGTTAATTAGGATAATAAAAGAGATATTTCATCGATAACCTACGTGAAATGTAAAAAAACAAGGGCTTGATCTAAAGTTTTATTCGCAGCGAAACATCAATTTCAACTTTGACCACCTGCCGTGAAAAAAAACTACTTAAAAGGTAACAAAAAAATAACGGTATAATATTAAGCATTTTATGCAGATTCTAAAATGGTATAAAACATGCACCTTTCTGCCATAAAATAATTAGTTATTATCATCTTTCGAATGCCTCATAAAGCTAAGTTGGACTAGGGAATCTGCAATCCAATGACGCGTAATTCATTTTGGATTCTTATTGGCTTTGAGTGCAAGTTCTCAAATGGTTAAAAGAGTGAGACAACATGAGATGCACTCGCTCTATCTCGCTCTTTTTATCTCAACTTTGTCACACGGTCAACTGCTACCTGGGATTATCGTAGGGCTTATCACTTTGAAGACAGAAGTGTAAGCTTTTGTTTGTACAATTGTGTCATCCATATCTAATAAGCATTCCGGAATGCGTAAGCTGTTATGATATCATTGCTACTAAGTAAGGATATCATGAAGTAAGAAAGGTTCGAAAAAAATGTAATACAGGTTGAAGTTTCATTGATTTATTTATTTTTTACAACAGGTGCTCAAATTGTTTTCCACCGACTCGTATGCACGCTTGGCAGCGTCTTCTGAAATTTCTTGTTAATTTCGGATATGTCTCGTGCTGCCTGAAATACACGTCGCCGTAGTTCGTCTTGGGACCTTATTGGCTCGGAGTAGACCTTGTCTTTTAAGCAACCCCAATAATAAAAATCCAATGGATTTAGGTCCGGCGAACGCGGTGGCCATAATACTGGTCCTAATCGGCCGATCCATCTTCTTGGGAATGTCTGCGAGAGATGGTCGCGAACATCGCGAGCGAAATGTGCTGGGCAGCCATCTTGCTGGTACCACATCCTCTGTCTCAGTGCGAGCGGTGTCTTCAAGTAAAACTGGCAGATCGTTTTGCAAGAACTGCAGGTAATTTCTCCCATTTAAAATAGCTGGTAACTCGGCCGGTCCTATTATTTGGCCATTAAATATTCCCGTCCACAAATTAATTTTAAATTGATGTTGGGACCGGTCTTCTCTCCCTTCGTGTGGGTTTTCAATTTGCCAGCTATGAATATTGTGGAGATTGAGATACCCATCTCTTCTACACGTGGATTCGTCGCTCCACATCACTTCATTAAAAAAGTTTTCATTTTCTTCCAGTTTTTGAAGTATTTGTCGGCAAAATTCAACGCGGGGTGCGTAATCCGTCGGAAGAAGTGTTTGCAGGCGTTGAATATGATACGCATGATATTTATGACGTTTTAAAATTCTCTGTGCTGAGGATTTATTTACGCCGATACGACGTTCAATATTTCTTAGAGAAATTTCTGGCTCTCTTTGTACCATATTTAAAACCACGTCGTCGTCAATAGTCCGGGGCCTTCCTTCAGCGTAAGCCTGTCCTGGCCTTCTGCCATTTCGATATGCATTCACAACTCTTAAAATGATTTCATGATTCGTGGCATGACGATTGGCATACCTTTGATTGTAAAATCTTGCAGCCGATCTGGCGTTGTATGAGACAATTCCTCTGTTAGAGACACGCCTAGTTTCTCCATAGATCATGTGCATGTCACTGTACTCACGATCGGTGTAGTTGTGATCTGCCATTGTGATGGAGAGGTTCCAAAAAGCAATAATCAGTGTCCGTGAGCGGTGCCAAGTTGTCGTTTCAGTCCCACAAACATACCAAGTCAAAAAGAAATCAGAGTCCAGATGAAAACCAAGTAGATTTGTTTAGGACCACGAATACACAGCAGCAAAGATAACACAAATTGCACGAAATACACGGTAACGAACTAATCAGGATTAGGATTCCTAAATACTTACTAGAGATAAGGATGACTAGTGGCTATCCCTCCTCCTTCTGTTTTTAAAGAGATAATCCGTAGGATAATCCCAGGTAGCAGTTGACCGTGTGACAAAGTTGAGATAAAAAGAGCGAGATAGAGCGAGTGCATTTCATGTTGTCTCACTCTCTTAACCATTTGAGAACTTGCACTCAAAGCCAATAAGAATCCAAGATGAATTAGGTACGCGTCATTGGAGGCAGCTCGAAACATATCCAAAAAGGATTGCAGATTCCCTAGGCCAACTTAGCTTTATGAGGCATTCGAAAGATGATAATAACTAATTATTTTATGGCAGAAATGTGCATGTTTTATACCATTTTAGAATCTGCATAAAATGCTTAATATTATAGCGTTATTTTTTTGTTACCTTTTAAGTAGTTTTTTTTCACGGCAGGTGGTCAAAGTTGAAATTGATGTTTCGCTGCGAATAAAACTTTAGATCAAGCCCTTGTTTTTTTACATTTCACGTGGGTTATCGATGAAATATCTCTTTTATTATCCTAATTAACTATTCATGGTGCCGTACACACAAAAAAAACTTATTTTAAGGGCTTTATAAGTGCACACTGAGCCTAACAATGCTGAAAACGGGCAAAATTCACGAAAAACGTTAAATTGCCAATAACTTGAAAACGGTGCAACTTTTACTAGGGTCATGTTAGGTTGGTTGGAACCCTCTCAGGCTGGTCTACCTCCAGTGTCGCTATGGCGTGTCCTTTTTGGGACACCCTGTATACTGTTGCGGTATGCAGCGGCGGCATGGTCGCATTTTTATCACTTGTCATGTCATGCGTCACTTTCGCACTTACATACTTGTTAGAGCGTGACAGGCATTTTTATCATGTAAAAAGCTGATCATCTTAGCCCTGCTGGGCAACGATATACAATTAAAATTACATAAAATTAGACATGTTTTCGCAATTTTTTTTCTATAGAGTTAATTTTAATCTAGTAAGGATTTGGTTGAAGTCTGCCCTTGCAAATATAATCGAAAAAACTAGACTGTTAATTTTTTATGAGTTTGCTTTGGTAAAAACGTAGGTATAACAATTCAATAGAAGTGACCGGCAATCTTGTGTTAGATCCCTCATGCAAATTTGCTATTAACGGAACCACCGCCGGTTGCCGTTTACCCTGTTTCCTTTTCAAAAGCTTTGCCAGTAATATACAAGGTGTAACAAAAATACAACAAAACGTTTTACAAAATGTAATTCATAGTAACTAGTGCATTGACTGTCGGGAAACGGTTTTAGTTGTCGTTTTCCATGAGTTACCAACTCCCTAAGTGGGATTTTGTGTTTCTTCCGCCCAGAATGTTGAGCTCTTCAAACTTACCAAATAAACTGCTGAAGAAACCATAAAATAATTACATGACGAAATTTAAAAATGGAAAATTTGGAACGAGTGGCGATAAATTAAAACACGACTGTTTTAAATCGACACGAGTCTGGCACAAAATATCTGGCTTGGCCGTTTTGGCTCCATCATGCACATGAGCGTAACGTGAAAAATGTATTCACTGTTCATTACTTTTCAATAGCTCTTGTGGTAAAGGCAAAGCCACATATTTTGACTAAGGTGTAAAGTTTGTGAAGTTAGGGCTTGTAGAGTTAGAAGCTTGGCTCTACATGAGATCTGATAACTTTATGACAGTGCGAGCCGAGCCTTATGGTTTCGTTTTGGCAACATTTTACATATAAATATTTTTCGTGACATACGAGTTCTCGCTTAAAACGCCTTTTTGGGTCCCTTCAGAAACTTCTTAACCGGGTTCTACTGTGTGTGAATATTATGAATACAAAGACATGGTATATGGAAATTGGAATTAATATTCTCGTAAGACCCAGGGCAATTTTACCGCTATTGAATTTGGAACTTTCTTTAATTTCTATAAGCGGTCAAAACTCGAATTGAAATGTTGGTGTAACAAATACTTATAGTTGCCCATGTCTGCAAATAAATGAAATGAAATTAATTTGTACTTGTACAAGTTAACCGAGACTTGTGCGATCCGATATCGGTGAGGTAGTCAAGCGGCGGGGGCGCCGTCTTTAGTGGTCACGCAATTTACGACAAACATTATGCCTAAACATACGCACACAAATAAATATTATCGTCAAACAACTGATGGATAAAATTATCGGAAGCGCCTTACGGATATCGGATGTCGGAAGGCGTCTATGAGAAAAAAAGCTACAGGAGAGTGCCATATGATATGACGTCAAGTCCGCCTTTTTTTGCGTTTTTTTAATATTGATGATTTATGAGATCAGTTCAGTTCAGTTTTTTATTTATAAACATACAATACAGTTTACATGTCAATTGTCTTATAACTAAAAAGTTTATGAAACATATTTAAAGAACAGAAGACTCACAACAGGTACAATAGGTACATTGGTAGGTTCTATCTTTGGTATATCTTTTCTATCGGTCAGTGCAACGATCCCTATGCAGAAACTCGTTTATGTTGTAGCATGCTAACTCGATAAGCATGTTTTTAAGTTTATTCGTAAAAATAGCATCACTAGGCGAATCTGTGATGTTTGTAGGTATACAGTTATACAGGTTAACGTTAACGACAACGTCGAGCATCGCGCGGGCCTTCGCTAGTCTTCGTCGAGGTGGTACTAGAAGGTTTTGTCTGCGTGACGGCCTTTTATTTCATTCACCGTAAGGTTTATAATTTTGTAGGTTACACCGAACATATTTGCAGGCTGATAGGATAAAGACACAGGGCAAAATTAGGATTCGATGTTTTCTAAATAGCTCCTGAGCCGGGTGATCGGTTGGCTTTCGGTCAATAATGCGTAAGGCTCTTTTTTGTAATTTGAACAGTCTGTCCCGGCCAGCGGACGTCGCCCAGAGATCGACACCCTGTATTAATATGGAGTGAAAATAGCCAAAATAGGCTTTCCTTAAGTTTTCACTCGTTAACGTTGGTGCCAGTCTCGAGAGGGCATAGCACGCCGAGGACAGCCTGTCACACGCATAGTCGATGTGGGGAGACCACGTCAGCCCGGAGTCGATCACGAAGCCCAGGTACCTGGTGGTGTCAACTTGCGGAACGGAAGAGTTGTTGATCACTATATTGAGCGGAATGTTACTTTTTCTTAACTTAAAGTGTATAAGATTAGTTTTCTCAACATTAAGCAACATCCCGTTTGCTGAAAACCATTTAGTCATTTAGCACATTACATGCCCTAGTTTAAATTTTAAGGCGTCGATATTATCAGCTTTTAGGTACTATAAGGCAAGTGTCGTCAGCAAACATTACAAACTCCGGGTCAACGCAGGCAGTAGTAATATCGTTTACCAATAATAAGAACAGGTTATTACCCATTACTGAGCCCTGTGGCACAGCTTCCTATTTGCTCAAGGTCAGACTTAGTGTCGAGGACATAGGTACTTTGTCTACGGCTACTCAGGAACGAAGCGATAACGTCATGGAAACCACCAGAAAAACCGTAAGCAGAAAGTTTGGCAAGGAGAAGTTTGTGGTCAATCATTTCGAAGGCGCGCGACAGGTCGCAGAAGATGGCGGCGACCTGCCGCCCGTCCTCGAGGTGCGCCATCACTCGCGTCACGACATCGCGCGTTGCGTCTGAGGTGGACCGACCAGGCTGGTACGCATATTGCTGACGATTAAGGAGGTCATTGGATGTAACGTGTTTTATTAGTCGGTTACTTACGATCGGTCGGTTACGATGAATAAATAATACATAAAAATACATATGTCTTACATTTTACTGCCATCCGATATCAGATATCGGATCGGACAATGTAAAATAAATAAATAAATAAATATTATAGGACATTATTACACAAATTGACTAAGCCCCACAGTAAACTCAATAAGGCTTGTGTTGAGGGTACTTAGAGAGAACATTATATACTTAAATACATAGAAAACACCCATGGCGCAGGAACAAATATCCATGCTAATCACACGAATAAATGCCCTTACCAGGATTTGAACCCGAGACCACCGGCTTCGTAGGCTCACACGTAGGGTCACTACCCACTACGCCAAACCGGTCGTCAAAACACAATGTGAAAACGCTCTTACGAAGATATAAATAATTTACTCAGGAAGGGAACTACATATACTACGTGTCTATAGCATAATGACCCCTGCTTTCTCGCTGCTCTCATAAAACGTAATTTTAATGACAGTTAATGCGAATAGACGGCGAATATACAATGACATGCGATATAATATGTGCAGAATATTATCCGTCATACACTCAAACTTGGCAGTAAGAATGCATACATATCCCTATATAAGCTCCATACTTGACGTAACACTTGGCATGAAACGTGGTTTGACTCTAACTTTCGGGCCGATTCGAACAATGCTTATAAGAAGTCACAGCGGTACGATACCCATCTGTTAGTGTCAATAAATGATTTTGGCCCAACCAAAAACGTCACTTTTGACACATACAGATCGGTATCGTATCGAATGTGACTTCTTATTAGCATTATTCGAAACGGGCCGTTAGTCGTCGAGTATGCGTTACCAATTGATTTGTATGAAATAGCTGCCAAGCCAGGGCAGATGGTTAGGTACAATACTGGTCAATATTAATCAGGTAAAGTTCAAAACACCCAAATCACCTCACATGTGCTAATCAAAATCGAGGAGTTCCCTCAATTCCTTATCTCAATATGAGGTTAAAACCAAATTAATATGGGCCTTAGGTAACTTTTTTCAAACAAAAAAGAACTATTCAAACCAGATCTAAAATAGCCACGAGTCACAACAGAATACACAACCTCTTCCTCCTTCTTGGAATAGAAATTGGTTAAAAATAAAAGAACAGATGTCTCCCAGCCATAGAAAAACGATTTCCCTAATAAGAATAAGTACAATATTCATAAAAATCTGTCATAATTGTTATTTTTGGTACATGTTTTAATAGCAGACTGTGTTTTTTTTTCACAATTATAGCTATTGGGAGCCTGGGAGGTCACTTTCCGTGTCCATCATCGCCTCGAACATAGATTGATGATAAGTCGTCGAACATTACATTTCGGTTGTAGCTAGGTAACCCACACGATGGATGGATGTCGATGTCAGGTCGGCGACAAACAAGGTTACAGTCCCCCGAAAGGACGACGAATGGACATAGTCAGTGTAGCTTAGCTAACTTATGGTAACTTGCAGATTGCAATACCTAAGCGTCACATGCGCGCTTCTGACTTTGGCATTTTATTTTAGGTCATGCAAGATCTTGTAGAGTTATATGTATTCGCGATGAGCGCCCCATTTCGTTTGTTTTAGCGCCCCTGCCATTTCATCTACCTGTTTTAACACCGGCGGCCTGGCCTTTTTGCCCATGTGTAGAATCCATCGAAATATTCAGACACCTAATTGCTGTACAGTCACGGACTTTATTTGTTGGGCATTTAGGGTTCAAGCTAATTAGGTTGTCAATACTAACGGTATGAAATTTCAATTCTAAAGTAAACCCTAAATGACTCAGCAATTAAAAGTCCGTGACTGTACTTGGGAAGACGAAGAAAATGTAACTCTGTCTGTTACCTCTTATTCTCGCCTAAACTGCAAAACAGATTTAGATGAGACTTTTCATGGATATAGTTTGACTCGCAGGGATGGGTGGGTATAGGATATATTTTATGAATTATCATCATCGAAGTCGCGGATGGATGTCGCTAGTTTAATATAAAGGCTTACTTTTAATTTCCACGATAAATATTTCATGTCTTCCCGTTGGTTAAACTACTTGTCAGCAGATGGCAGCACGAGTGTTGTTATTGACTTAACATTCATGATTTATTTAATGATTTTGCAAGTAGTTGTTCTTGATTGATACATTACCTTTCCTCGAACTGCAATTAGAAATTTAACTCAAGGCAGCTTTAAGTATACTGAACTGTTTTGTACCTATTATTACATGTAACATAAAATAATTAGGTGCAATACATATGTTACCGAAACCCTTTGCCAAACGATAACACTGGTAAATGGGTGGAATTAAATAAATAAACACTTAAATTTATATTAATCTTGCTTTGTCCTGCTGGCACAATCAGGTTCGCAATCTCATGGTTGTTTGTAAATGCCTTGACTACCGAACGGTAGATGGCGCCACGTATGCTGTGTAACTACACAGCAATAATAAGGCTACTGCCTTATTCTATCTCAGATATGCTTTAATAACAATGTATTTTACTTGTATGAAATTGATTTTGTATTTAAATTACCTTTTGATCTATTTTATACCGTGACGAATTATTTAAGGTGCAGTATGTTCAAAAAACGGAGTTTTTAAAGTCGTAGCGCATTTTTGGATCACAATATGGTTGCCATAAATTTAATTAGCTAGAAGCAATCTTGAGACCTTTCTCGAGTGACTGTATCGATTCGAATCTTGAGTTTTTGATTTACACTCGATAGAAACGAATCGTGGACATAGGTCTAAAATAAATAAATATTATAGGACATTATTACACAAATTAACTAAGTCCCACAGTAAGCTCAATAAGGCTTGTGTTGAGGGTACTTAGACAGCGATATATATAATATATAAATATTAATAAATACTTAAATACATAGGAAACACCCATGACTCAGGAACAAATATCCATGCTCATCACACGAACAAATGCCCTTACCAGGATTTGAACCCGGGACCATCAGCTTAAAAAGTTGAATAAAAGTTGAAGTTGGAATAAAATATACACAAAAGCTAAAAATATGAAAATTGCTTCTAATATTGGCACTGGGTTTGATGGAACTATCGAATACTTTTGATTATTTAAACGTACAAAAATTTTATTATACGAGTATAGTCTGCTTAGCTCAGTGAGAGTGAGTGAAGAACACGGACTTACTGGGCCTTAATTTTTTACAGATCCTTTAAAAGTGATAAAATTAATTTCGCAGATAAACTCACCGGCAAAAAATATGACAGTAGTGTAAGACTTAACTATCTTTCCATGTATCTAATCCATGTGTCAAGTCCTAATTTATAAAATAAATAAATAAAAGTCTTGTGTCTTCGTAATATATTTACTAAATACAGAGGTAGCTACTGCCATCTATTGAGAAATATTGTAACTAATTTATTGATCGTTTTGTTTTATTCTTATGTACCTCAAACAATTTTATTAAAAATTATCAAAAAACACATAATTTAAATCATCAACTACAGTTAACTTTTCTTGTCTTATTAATACCGAAGACCCAAACTAAATCGGTGCATGTGCTGCCATCTGCTATCGGCTAGTCAATATTCGCTAATTTGTAAATATTTTTAATATTGGACCCTTTTTTGGTTGAAATTATTTTGTTTTTATTTATCACACAATTTCAAATAAGGGATAAAATCGTTTATTTCCAATTTTAAGCAAAGGTTTTTCAATGACTTAAATCATACTAATGATTAAACTTGGTTGGTGTTTGTCCTGCCATCTGTCTTCGAGTAGTCGAAGTTTACCAACATGTTTTTCGTGATGTAAATGATGATAAATATAAACCTGTAGACAGCACAGTGTTCATCGTTAAGTTGATCGCTTTTATTGTTCTCTGTCGTAGCGATAGATGGCGTCGATAACAGAAATAAATACAGCCTTGAGTGTAACTCGAAGGAAAATCATTTTGTGAACATATTATTTTCTGAGTTTATATTTTGGGGGGTCACCCACATATTACGTCACGCATGCCATGTAAGTATTAAAGCGTGACAAGAGGGGAAAGGATCCAAAAAGGCTAAATTTTGTGCGATGTAATAAATTAATGACTCCCTTGGTAATGTATTAACATAAATTATTATACAGCCAAAGTTCATTCGGAATGTGACAAAAACACTTCTTAAACTCAATTATACTCCGCCAGGCCTGAAATTTATAAATAAAACATTATATGTACCTGTATAATTATTTCCTTAGCTTACCTAGGAGTTTTGAGTACAATGTTTCGAGTTACGGCCCGATTCGAAGAATGAGATACGATAACGATAAGTTCTGGTTTTGATAAGTTCTCATTTAGAAATCGTTTGTATGTCGTATAATTGGAGGTAGCTAGATTCGGGTAACCAATGTCACTTTGACGTTAAAAATATGGTAGATAGATCTTACTGGGATCACTGCGGAATCGAAATAAACGTCAATTTTGACATGTCGTTTAGCTATCGATCTTTTAAAGATCATTCCAAGATCTTAAACGTGTCTTAATCATTCTTCGAATCGGGCCTTTAGGGTTAAAGTCCGATCAGAAATATATGATCATTATCAAGAGGGCGCTGTTATTCTTATGTATTGGGTGACAGTTCAGTTTAGTATTAAAAATGTAGTTAAAATGAAATTCCGCTATATGGCGCGTGATCATATATTACTGGCCAGACTTTAATAAGATGTCCTGTATTTTTCGAAACTTAATGGTCAAATTTAGCCATGCCCCTAATTATTACTAGTAGGTATTGTATCCAATTAACAAGTTGCTACAGTGCCCAGCTTTTGTGAATTGCAAAATATTTGGACATTAACAAAATCGCTAACATTCATTGATTGATCCTTTGTGTAACGAAAAATTTCACATTTTATATGGACCCCGAAAAACGAGAAATCAGATTTGGTACTTCTGTTCATCTCTCGGTATATCACAACCTGATTACTCTTTTATTACTTTTTCCCATTAAATTGTCACATAACATTGCGTGTGCCGAGTTCCTGCGTCTGCGCTCCATCGAGAAATCAGAGAAAGATCGATGCTCCGTACCGATCGATTATGCAATCGATATGGAGACGCGTGTCTATGCTTGTTAAACTTGCGTATTGGACGGCCAGAAATAGATGATCCGTTGATTATGAAAATTATATGAATAATTTTCATTTTATAATGAAATCAAGGGGTTGGTAGGTTGTGCTCAATTTCCGTCCATGAGCTTACAAATATCTGAACACACCTCTATTATCAAGACCTTATGCGTGACGTGAGAATAACTGCACCCTCTTGACAATGATCATATATTTAATAATCAAACGAACTTACCTGTGAAGTTTGATTACAATTATGCGAGTATCCAAATCCAAGACAACAAATATAATTTACTAGCAGCAGTACACGTTATCGTGCAGTCCAAGTCACACATTTTAGAGATTATAGTATTTAAAAAACAAGTTCGCGCTGTCCCTCTCACTCGCTACGCTGCGTTCCTGCTTCGACATCGCTCCTCCAGTACTCATTATTTCAGAGTTATTTTTGTGTTATTAACAGAGACTATTTTATTTTCATTTTTGGGGATGGGGGGCGGGTCTTTGTTGTCTTGGATTTGGATACTCGCATAATTGTAATCAAACTTCACAGGTAAGTTCGTTTGATTATTAATTATACTTCGTATCCAAATCCAAGACAACAAATATAATTTACTAGCAGATGTTCAGAGCTTTGTATTTAAATTCAAATCCTGAATGCGAAAATAAAATAAAATATCGATATCAAATCAGTATGTTACGAACATACTGATATTATTGATTTTGACTAAAGAGAACAACGTACCACCTAGAAGTTATTAATTTATATCCAATTTAAATAATTATTTATGTATCCACATAGTATAAATGTAAAATGTATGTATAGCATAATAAAATTAAGGAGTGAAATTGCTCTTGGTATTTCATTTCGTTAATATTAAAAAAGTATAAAACTTTCTTTGATTTCACTGTAGGTAGTATATTGATAAAGTTGTATATATCTTAATATTCACAAGGTACAACTATTTTTATGTCATTTACAAGCCAGGACGCCATTAAGTGTAAATGTGTTTTCAAGCTTTAGTTGGCTCTAAATAAGTTTTAGATGGGCATTTTCTGTCTGTAACCATATAAACAAACCATTTTGTATAATTTAGAATTTACCAACCATTCTCTGGATGTAATTACAACGGAGACAAACAAGCATACGGCCTGCCTGATGGTAAACAATCACCGTAGCCTATGAATGCCCGCTACTGCAGAGGTATATTACATGCGCGTTACTGACCCTAAAATATAATCTAATTTTATGTTACGACACTTTAAAGTTAATTTTGAATACAGCAATCAATACTTTCCTCGGTAAATAGCCTTTGAGTGAGGTAGATAAAGGAAAATTTTCTTCATTGTAAAGCTACCATAAATATCAAGGCTATATGTAAGTACTTTAAAACTAAGTCTGGACAATTACTAGTAGAGTATCCTGTAGGTATTAAGTATTTGAAACTTATCACTTTGAAAATATAGATGGACTAATTTTAGTTATTACCACAGATCAAGAAATAGTAATATGATATTATTTATAACTAAATAGCTAATCTCATCTGCTTATGCGTATCTGAACGACGATGGCTACTACGCTAACAAGTGGCAAGGAACTTAGGTAGATTATGTGTTGAGTTATGATATATTTGTGAACAAAATATCTGGCATGACTTGTAACTTGTACTTCATTTTAAGGAGTAACATTTTTTAACGTTACCTACAATAAAACTGTACAGTGTGCATTGCGACGAAAAATGAAAACTAGTTAAGCTTTCTTTTACAGCAAGGCAATATGACAACCCGAGCATTTACATTTCAGACAATAATAATGTTATTGTTAAAGGATTTCAACCCTTTATTGCGATTATTAATCTAGCTACTTAGCGCAAGCGACTGCAACACGTGGCAGCATAACTCTAGTTGCATGGTTGCACAATTTACAGCACTTATTTCGCGTCGCGGGATAGTGCATCAACGGCGGTTCAGCTCTTGTTTGATGCGGCGATGTTCCCCTGAAGTTGGGAGCTGAGAATCCGTAAGTAAATTGTACCGGATTTATTACATTAGGCTCGTTGATATGGAATATTCTTGACAGCATATCAAAGCTGACGTTTGAAGTTATTAGGAGTATATAACAGCGTGATATGAGTACGAATCATAAATTTGGGTTAAAGGGTTTACAGATATATTTTTTCCTATATGTTGTTTACATACAGCATTTCTTTGTCTGTAAGGGCAATGACATTGCGTACATTTTGTTTAAGGAATTTTAGGCCGCATTAACACCTATTAAATTACCTCAGCGTAACAAGAACCTCCTTTATATTTCATTATTTTTACAAGTCCTGTAAACTTTAGCTCAACCTTAAATATTTTTGCTCTTTAGTCCCTTATATTTACATGCGTAAAGCTACTTCCAATACTATTAAAGTCTTCAATCATTACATTGGCATCAACACTGTTATAGTAGAGCAACGTTATATATCTTTGACGATATCATTTTGAGATATGTATAATGACCGACTGTAGACCGAAGAGCGAAGTGACCGAAGAGCGTAGCGACCGAAGTGCGAAGCGACCGAAGAGCGAAGCGACCAAAAGGAGCAAAGCAACCGAAGAACCAAATGACCGAAGCATTATAACCTCGACACTTAAAATGAAGCACATATAGCCTCGAAGCTGCGGAAATGGAGGCCTCGATACGATTATTGTGGAATTGTATAGTACATATAACTTAAAGTGCGGCATATATCTTCGTCACTGCGACAGCTGCGACAGCGGACCCCTTGACACAATTATTGTGGAGTAATGATAGCATCCTCACTATGACGTGGGGCAAACTTAGCCTCAACACTACGACAGCAGAGCCCTCGACACAATGATTGTGGAGTAATGATAGCCTCCTCACTATTAAAGTGGGGTACATATAGCCTCGACGCTGTGAAAGCGGAGCCCTCGACACAATATTGTGGAGTAATGATAGCCTCTTCACTATTAAAGTGGGGCAAATATGGCTTCAACGCTGTGAAAGCGGAGCCCTCGACACAATGACTGTGGAGTAATGATAGCCTCTTCACTATTAAAGTGGGGCAAATATAGCTTCGACGCTGTGAAAGCGGAGCACTCGACACAATGGTTGTGGAGTAATGATAGCCTCATCACTATTAAAGTGGGGCAAATATAGCTTCAACGCTGTTAAAGCGGAGCCCTCGACACAGTGATTGTGGAGTAATGATAGCCTCATCACTATTAAAGTGGGGCAAATATAGCTTCGACGCTGTTAAAGCGGAGCCCTCGACACAATGGTTGTGGAGTAATGATAGCCTCATCACTATTAAAGTGGGGCAAATATAGCTTCAACGCTGTTAAAGCGGAGCCCTCGACACAATGATTGTGGAGAAATGATAGCCTCTTCACTATTAAAGTGGGGCAAATATAGCTTCGACGCTGTTAAAGCGGAGCCCTCGACACAATGGTTGTGGAGTAATGATAGCCTCATCACTATTAAAGTGGGGCAAATATAGCTTCGACGCTGTTAAAGCGGAGCCCTCGACACAATGATTGTGGAGTAATGATAGCCTCATCACTATTAAAGTGGGGCAAATATAGCTTCAACGCTGTTAAAGCGGAGCCCTCGACACAATGATTGTGGAGTAATGATAGCCTCATCACTATTAAAGTGGGGCAAATATAGCTTCGACGCTGTGAAAGCGGAGCCCTCGACACAATGGTTGTGGAGTAATGATAGCCTCTTCACTATTAAAGTGGGGCAAATATAACCTCGACGCTGTGAAAGCGGAGCCCTCGACACAATGATTGTGGAGTAATGATAGCCTCTTCACTATTAAAGTGGGGCAAATATAGTACCATGTCGACATCTCATTTATAAGAAAATATTTATTTAATATGTGTTTTAATTTTGAACTATTAATTAATGTGCATTATAAAATTACATTAAAACTTTAATCAACACAGTTAATACCGATTTTCTGTTTGATGAATATCTTGTTGCACAGTAAACCTAAGCTTCTAAGTACTCACGGAAAGGAGAATTATTATTAGACGGAGTCCACAATATTACACAAATCAAGTATATCTTTCCATAATATATTTCATTTTAAAATTATATTATATTATGTTAATCAAAGCTGTCTAATAATAACAAAGCGGGTAACTAACTGATGATCAAATTTAGGAGGCGACCACATCGATTGGACCCAAGACTCGACGATACCGCGATGTCCGATTAAAGCCTACTACCTAATCCGTCATGATCCATACGATAGATTCACTATGGCCCTCATATGGGGCATGGGGCGCACGGTATCGGAGCACGCATAGCACGTCCCGTTTGTATACGTCGATTAATGGCATTAAACACTTTAAACTGTCAGTCACTAAATAGTCTTCCAATGTCTTATAGATTGTGTATTGATTGACATTACTCCTGTATATTTATACCTATAGGTATCCTCATAAGACGCTCATTAAACTTGTTGGTACTGTGTATGTACATTTGCATAAAGACGCGTTTTGTTATCATTCATAGGCACTTATTACCAATCGGCAAGGATTACCATTGTTATCTGTTTTATTGTATGGTAGGGTAGATCGGACATGGTAAAAGCCGCTTTCGTGAAACGATTATCTAGTATATATTAACTTTATTCAGATATGATTTGTATATTTAAATCTGTACGCGAAAGCATCTCGTAAAAAAAAAATTGTGAGTGAACATTGCATTTTATGCAATCATAAAATGAAATCTAAATAATATTATATTAGTAAATAATACTATAATAGTACGTATTACAATTATTTAAAGTTCAAATTGTAATCTATTTGTAGCCCCATACTTATTTTTTCCGTAATTTATTTATTCAAAAAAGAAGGTAGTTGTAGTAAGTGATTTCGTATGAACGTAAAAATTACTTACTTGATTTCTTAGGTAATAAGTTTATTACGCTAAACGAATATACCTACAATTTCAAATTGAAAGTTTAACTGCCATGTAAGTATGGCAAACGAGACTAGACTTGCCGAGCTGAATAAACATCAATTTTTCGTTCGAGGGTACGGCGGTCGGCAGTTCAAATAATGTTTTGATTCTATACTTCTTATTCAGCGCACAATAAACATTAATCGAAACACAATTAGGTACACATATTTAGAGGAACACTATTTTGGCGAAAATACGTGTGACTCGGACTAACACAAAAACATGTAATGAGTACTGGAGGAGCGATGTCGAAGCAGGAACGCAGCGTAGCGAGTGAGAGGGACAGCGCGAACTTGTTTTTTAAATACTATAATCTCTAAAATGTGTGACTTGGACTGCACGATAACGTGTACTGCTGCTAGTAAATTATATTTGTTGTCTTGGATTTGGATACGAAGTATAATTCTGGTCGAACTTTACATACGTATGAAGTTAGGTGCTTATTAAATAAAACATTTTCTCTACAGCAAATCTCTGTCTACAACATCTTGAAAATGGAACTTTAGGTTGCTGTAAATTGTGTAACCAGAATTTGTTTCAAAACCTAACCTCGTCTGGGCGCCTAGCCAAGTGACCATTGTTTCGGGACCTATAGAAAACACCAATCGAGACTTTAATTATGTATGGAAATTATGACGTGACTTGTGGTCGTCATGCCGACACAGTTTTAATTTTCGAGAAGCAAATGTCATCTTGGCCACGGCCGCTACCGACCTTGAGTTTGGCTTATAAAACTACGACGGTACACCGATATCCATTTAATCATAACTGACACACTTCCTAACCTGATCAATATTTAATCACTTTCATTGCATCATTCAATATTGCTACAACGCAAAATATGTCTATTCTCGAAGGTTTGACCAAAAATCATTAATAAGAAGCGTTCAAATTAGATTAGGCTTCACATCACCTTAAAATTAGTATTTTATACAATCGTGATATAATAGAGAGCTTTTCGTCGGGTACTTACCGTGTTTAGCTAACGAAGCTTGCTGAGGTGCCTAAGTAAGGTACGGATCAAATTAAATACATTAGTTATATTAACCATTTCATACAGATTACAATGATCCTTTACACCATACAATTTAAATGAACATTTCAGGAGTCATCGTAAATTAAAGTTTCATTTCGAGCCATATAACTTGTAAGTACGAAATGTTAAAGACGCTATCCGCAGTTAGTTCACATTTTTACCACCTTATGCGCTGGGATCGCTTTACTTACCCCCACCATGCATTTCGCACGGTCCCAATAGTACAACCAAATTTTTCGCGTAACTAGTACGAGTGTGAACTAAACTCATATTAGTGTTGTGTTCCTGCCGGTGAGTAAGGTTGCCAGAGCTCATCGAGGGGGGGGCGGGTTTAGGGTCGGCAACGCGCATGTAACTCCTCTGGAGTTGCAGGCGTACATAGGCTACGGAGACTGCTTACCATCAGGCGGGCCGTATGCTTGTTTGCCACCGACGTAGTATAAAAACTAATTGAGTTTACAGCTGTAATTTGTCAGCTAACTAATGTTTTCCATATCTACCCGTTAGCACAGAGTTAATATAAAATGTAACATTTCTAATTCGAAGGTAATGTGAGTGCGAGTATTTCCCCTTACGTATGTTTTAAATAGCTGTAGAATTTTCCATCAAATATCGTATTATTTATTATATGTGTATTTTATATATGTATTGTTTTACTGTTGTAGACTTAAATTTTGAAGGTATTTTCTCTACTGCTATTTAGTTTTAATTTAGTTTTTTTGCACCTCCTAATTAGTTAAATTAGGAGTTTCATTTCTCTACTACCTGTCTGGAAGAGATCGCTCTGTAGCGATAGGCCGCCTGTTGTTTACCTATATCTTCATGTATTATATGTGTTTCCATGTTCATTTATTATGAGGTTGTGCAATAAAGAGGATTTGTATTGTATTTAGCGTGTTAAATCATTTAAGGCTCTGTAGATTCGTGTATTTCTGTCACTCTCTCTGAGCGTAAGCTAGAGCGAAATAGATGCGCGTGCTCGGACTGCGGATATCATGCTTTAAATTTTAATATGTGGTAAGTTTTAACAAAATAATAATCGAATTCCCTCAAAAATAAAATTGCGCATTTTAGAAGCAATTTTCTTATTCTGTGCTTTTGTGTATAATTATAAATTAATACAAATTGTTGAAGTACGTTTTTGACCTATATGTTTGTGATTATTTTTCTATCGAGCGAAATCAAAAAATCTTCAAGAGATAATCCTCAAGATAATTAAATTTTTGATCTAAAAAAGCTTTAAACTGATTTAAAAGGCGTAGAAATAAATGAAAACTGGCTTCACTACGGTTGCCTGTACTCATCTCAAGTCTCTTTATTATTCTCTGGCACTGGAGTTACAAGCTCCCATAGGCCTCGGTCTCCCATTATCATCAGGAAGCTACGCTATTTGCCATCGTCGTGTTGTAAAAGAAAGCAGGTTTTGTTTCCAAATCGGATAACGCATCAAGCGATAAAATATACACTTCCTGACTCTGCATGTCTGCGTTTCTCCTTTACATGTCTACAGTATTATATTACCACCCACATAGCTCACGCAATGCGTACACGTATAATTAAGTATCTATTACATCTTGAATATTATCTTGGTAATTTATGAGATTTTCATACAGTTATGTTTGATTTCAGGTAAACATTATGTCTTACGTGACTCTGCAAAACGATCAGCGCTGTGGTATGTACTTAGTAAAATTTGAATTATTAGTATTATGAATTTAAGATTCTAATGTGACAATTTGTATGTCATTTATTTAAACAGAGCTTTGACACAAAATCTAGTATAATTGCAATATAGGCAGTTTTCAGATAATAGTGTTGTACCCAATTAAAATTCATCTGTGAAAATTTCAACTGCCTAGCTATCACGGTTCATGAGATACAGCCTGGTGACAGACGGACGGACGGACGGACAGCGAAGTCTCAGTAATAGGGTCCCGTTTAACCCTTTGGATACGGAACCCTAAAAAGGCAAAAAGTTGATTCACATAAAGATCTCATGATTAGCGTTTCTTAACTATTCACGCTAACTGGTTACACTATTTTCTGAAAACTCCCTTTAATACAATTTTAGAGCGTTAGCAGAGTAGATATTTTTGGAGCTTTATGTACAATGTCACGCATTTCGTGTCATATTCAATTACGCTCAATTTGATATTGAAAGTTAATTTGTCGAGTTGTTTACGCCGGTCGGTTATATACATTACATATTCTCAAAGACGCATGGACTCTTTTGTATCTTATTTCATGGCAATAAGGAGAAAAATGTATGTATATATTTTTGGTGAAATTGTACTTTAATTGTCTGCACGCTTGCGGTCTCTACAATTGCCAATTTTCATAGCTAGTCACGTTATCTCAGTGGTGTGAGGTGAGATGCTATCAGTAGAAATCGTTTAACTCAGAGATGTCACGGAGTATATAGGTGCAATGTATGGCGTCGAGTTGCAGAAACCTAGACCGCGAGAATTTGTATCTCACTTCACAGATACTTTTTTTTTTAGGGATATATCGGGAGATTTTACAGCAGATCTTTATTTTAACTAAAGTAAGGCTTACACAGCGCCTTATTTTCAAGAAGGCGTATACGAACTGAGGTTTTGCTCTACGGCCTTTAAAGGGGTACACACCCTCCTCCTTCTCTCCTCTATTTCTTTATCCATCACCCTAAATAAAAGAAAACCGTAAAGTGGCTTACAATATATCGCTTCCTCAATTAATTCTAAGCTTCTTGAGTAGATTGTATGTGGGTTTGCTCTAGAAGGACCCTTTTTCTAATAGAAAAGTCCTTACCTATGTATATGAAGTATAAGAACCCTTATCTGATGGAAAGCCACATATAAATATCTTAGGTGTGGTCGCGGCACAAAGCAACGACATTCATCCTCTTGTAGCAGTCGGCAAACCGAATTTGCCCGAACGATTGAGTGAAATATAAATTCGTAATATTTTTGCGTCTAAATTTGTATGGCGTGTAGATCTGATTATGACCTGTGCCTGAAGTACTATACTTCTATAAATTACATTAGAAAACGCTAATTACCTCAGCTCATTAAAACTTACGCGTTTTAGTGAAAGTCACATTGCCTCATATTTTTGAGAATTAGAAAATATTTCAGTTATATCATTCAGGTGTGCCTAGATTTGTATAAGATAACATTATTAATTTTAATCTTGGAATGTAAGTTCATATAAATAAGAGCTGTTTTCGCATAAATACTTAATTTACGTCTTTAGCATCCATTCGATTGTTACGTGCCTTTTAAGTAATAGAATACATTTTGAGTGCGAAGTGCGCCTAGTTGATTGCGAATGCAATTTTACAACTAAATATTTATTTGTAGGAAAACTATATATACTTAGTAAATTTCTCGCCCGCCGCCCCTACATAGCAACATTTTTTTTTTATACTACGTCGGTGGCAAACAAGTAGACGGCCCGCCTGATGGAAAGCATCAAGGCATATTACGTAACCTGCGTCGCGGTGTTACTTGTGCTAGCCCCGCCGCTTATTTCGTATTTATATAGTACTTTTTTTTTGGTATATTATTTTTCGTTTCATCTTAGCTTTTATCCCGGCTACGTCGTTAGTCGCTGCTCCTGCAAGATCTACTTTCCGATTTTACTCAATTTCGCACAGTCCGCGGCATCCTCTTCTGTAAGACCAGTATGCTTGTAATCCCTCGCAACGTCCTCCCAACGAACGTTTAGAGACTTCCTATTTACCGGGCACAGGCCGAGACGGCATTCTTCTTCTTTGTAATTTCACTCTTTACAGAGTGGTCATCATTTTAGCGATTGGTGACGAACTTCACAACATGCCGCTGTTCTTCTCTGCTCCGGGCACATTCGTGTGCTAACCCATCCACTTCAGCTTTGACCAGGTCCGTTCATCTCATTGATAATTTTGTTCGTGGCCTAATACTACCCATTCTTCCCTGGACCACGTCGCTCAATAGCCAGATAGCCACAATCCCTTGTCGCATACAAGGTCAAAGGTGAGATGAGGATGCGAAGCGGCATTTGGCAGTTTTCGCAAGACTTGTCTATACCAGCGAAGGCGGCAGTCTTGCATTTAATCTGCTACGCAACAATGATATTATATCATTATAGATAGGTATAACCTATTAAGTATTAATTAGCATAAAAAATACTTCCATATTTATTTAATTACTTAGGAATACATTTGTGTTTGTTGACAAACATTCGCATAACATTTATCTGTGTTTCACTCGTTGTTAAATATAAGCTTGTCTCTTTCTCTTGTCTCTTTGTCTAACGAGCTCTCCGTTAGCATGTGCGCACATCTCTCGCTTGCCTCAGCGCGAGTATTGCGACTAAAGAGCATTCCGTACTATCGTCACAAGTGCTTAAATTTTGGAGCGCGTATAACCTATCTATAAGTAGTTGTAATATCATTGCTATGCAACAAAACTGAAGGCTGCTGCGAATGCGATATTTCCCTCTGCGGTCATTTCGCGTTACTTTGCACATTTTGGTTTCGCATTCATATATGTCGAATAGGGTAAAAATACTGTAGAGCTATTTTTTCAGTTAAGTACTTACAGAAGCTAAAACGGAATAAATGAGTACGTTAGAGGCAGCCCACTTATAAGAATAAACTTTTAACAATAATAAATCATAAGCACCGAGAAATATTAAAAAACACAATCCTGAGATGTGCTGTCTACAGTAAAATTCTGAGGGCAAATTGATGAGAAAAAATCAAAAGACGACGGGCGTAACGCTTAGTTTTTATTTACCACCAGTACAGTACATTACAGTGTCTTTACAAAATGCCTATTTTATTCGCAAAGTACCACATGAATGACTGCTATATTATCCACTTTCATCGTCGTTTAGTTCTAGCAGGCCATTAAAAAATTATTAATTAAATTCAATATCATTTATTTTCAGGCAACTAAGGCCCATATTAATTTGGAACATAGACTTAAACACTATACTTACTATAAATACACATGCATTAATACAATAAAATAAAATAAAATAATACAATAAAATAAACGTTTTTTAACGCATCAGTGGTTAACACAATAAGACAACAATAATAGTGGTTAATTAATACTATAAATAAAAATAAGTTCGACGATATCAATGAAAGTCATTTTTAGAAGGAAATCATTGACTTGAAATTTAGGACAAATAAAGGCAATGGCATTATAAAATTTACGTGCGAAAAAGCCAAAGCCGTCAATTTAAGGATTTACGTAATTGTGATAAATTCATCTAGGTATGCCATTAATTTGTCTCTAACTACAAATGCTTTAGTAGGTATAATTAACCTATGCACGTTCACATTATGACATAAAGTTTCCTCTTATACTTATTTTTATACCTAACTTTATAAAACGCAAGTCAGACCCCCATATGGAGTATTGCTGTCACCTTTGGGCAGGGGCACCTGGATGCCAGCTTGGGCCCTTCGACTCAGTCCAAAGACGTGCTGTACGAATCGCCGACGATCCCAAACTCACAAGCGGTATTGAACCTTTAAGTCTAAGGAGAGACTTTGCCTCCTTATGTGTGTTCTACCGCTTGTACAATGGGCTGTGCTCTGAAGAATTGTTTGACATGATGCCCACGGCTACTTTCTATCACAGCACCGCCCGCCGTCGGCAGGGTGTTCATCCTCACACCCTAGAACCTAAATGGTCACTCACTGTGCGGTTTAAGAGAAACTTCCTCCCGCGCACGCTCCGGTTGTGGAATGAGCTACCTGCCGAGGTTTTCCCGAGGGCCTACAGTATGAGGTTCTTCAAAAAAGGAGTGTACAGATTTTTAAAGGGTCGGCAACACGCATGTAACACCTCTGGAGTTGCAGGCGTCCATAGGCTACGGTGACTGCTTACCATCAGGCGGGCCGTATGCTTGCTTGCCACCGTCGTGGTATAAAAAAAACTACAAATGCTTTAGTAGGTATAATTAACCTGTGCACGTTATGACATAAAGTTTCCTCTTATACTTATTTTTATACCTAACTTTGCATACGCAAATCATTCCAATTGTTATTCAAATGACGTACCCAATTAAAGTGTAATAAAGTCAAATTAGTTTCCGATTATTAAAATTAATATTTATTGAAATAAATTTCTATATTTGATGATAACGAGATTGTATCTGAATAGACATTAACATACATACATTTTATAGATGCGGAAGCCCTTGGGGCCGATTTTTGAATTTCGAACGCTCGATTTTGTCACTCGAAAATCTGTGAAAAACGGCGAAATGCTATTTTTGAAATACGAGCGAATCGAGCGATAGAAATTGGCAATCGTAGTATTGACCATGCACTCGCTTTCAATTCTATTAGTATAATTAAATTGTCTAGTATTGGAGATAATATCATCAATCAAATTATTGATTCTGCATTAAATTTGGTACATAAGTTAAAGGGAGGGAGTTAAAGTTATTAAAGAGAGAACACGAAATCAAGCGATCGAAATAACAAAATCGGCCCCCTAACCCCTTTTTATTATGGAGACTAAAGTATACATTAACTTAACTTTTATATATCAATTTGATTATTCAACTTGATTGGATCCAACGAATATTCGTATATTTATTAAAGACGCTAGATAATGTATTTGCATAATTAATAACTAATTTAAAAAACGACTTCTATTAGTAATTATTCAGTTACACAAGATAAATCAACCGAGGAGGTTTAGCGTTAGAGGATGTAATTAGATTTGGAAGATGAAATTGATTGATGAAAATGGTCTTTAAAATACCGATTTATCAAATCGATTTATTGATTTTTAACCGCGACATGATCGGAGTCACAAATGTTATGGCTCATTTAGACGGCGCGAAAACTCGCATGCGAGTTTCCTTACATTGCGGCATTTGATCTGTCGGCTGAATTGGACGTAACCTCAACAGTCCGCAATGTAACTAAAATCGCATGGGAGTTAGCGCGCCGTCTTAATGAGCCCTAAAGGTTAAATATTTTGTTATTTGTGGCTTCCGTAGAGGATAGTCCAAATTGCAATTCAGCCATTTATTTGAAACTCTAGGATCGAGTTTTATAATTATAATTTTAACTCGAGTAATGTGAACTTAAATACTTAGGCACTGTGACTGTCGTCGTAAAATCTTATTGAAATAATTTATTTACTTATTATATTTTATTATTCAAATTAGTTACACAGTATTACTACTAAGGCACGCGCACCACAAATGAACTGAAGTGCACATAGTGACGCGACTGAAGCTGGTGTACCCTCAGCGTGTAGCCAGTCTTCCGACGAACGTACTCCACCACCTCGTCGGCTACGGCGGAGTAATGTAGGCGTGACACGTAAACCGCCTTACTCGGTGTCGCGACTCGTAGGCCAGAATTAACCGGCTCCGCATAATGATTACCTTTGTAAATATTTATCTCGAATCAGTCTAATTATTGATCCAATAACAATGTTATACGCATTACAGTTCTATACTGGAAAAAATACTGTTCTTTGACGCTGCATGCTGCATTCACTACAGCCCGTGTAGCCAACATGCCAATCGTTAACGCTCCGTAGCGAACGAAATGCACTGTCACTGTCGCATTAATATGGAAGAGTCATAGAGAGAGATCACCACGCTACGCCACTACGGAGCGTTAACGATTGGCATGTTGGCTTCGCGGGCTGCGAATGGTTTCAAAATTAGCGTCCCCGCCTGCCGTTCCTGCGAAGCAGAGACACTTACCGTTATATCAACCGCCTGAGAATTGTATTCAACAAGCGGTAATGTTATTTAAATATAACTGTAATGGTCCAAGAGCCTGCGAACTCTTTCCTATTGTTCCTGGTATAATCTCGTTGCATGAGAACCGGTGGAATACGCGTAGCGGTTCTATTGATTATTGGTTGTGAGATATATACTTATTCCGTCAAAATCACAGCTATATACTTATACCGTGAACGTGACGGCAACAGCATTTCATTATACAAATATATAGTTGTGTATGTATAATTCGTTCTTAGATATACAGACTATGTCTAGTCGCCGCTCCGATTATTATTGGGACTTGATCGCCTCTAATTATAACATTTTATGTAATCTCGAAAGTGGTCTTTATCAGCTCGCAATATTAATATTCAGTCGCATTTTATACCTTATATATTTTGGATTTTTAGTGAGATATTAATGGAATATTTTCTTAAGGAATACTATTAAAGTTTAAAAGCGTTAATCTTATGTTTGACAATCGATTGATAATAGCATAGGTATCTCTTCATATTTTAGTATATAACCCCTTTTTCGGGTTCCGTAGTCAACTAGGCACCCTTATAGTTTCGCCATGTCCGTCTGTCTGTCTGTCTGTCCGAGGCTTTGTTCCGTGGTCGTTAGTGCCAGAAAGCTGAAATTAGGCATGGATATATAAATTAATAAAGCCGACAAAGTCGTAGAATAAAATCTAAAGAAAATATTTTTTTAGGGTACCTCCCCTACACGTAAAGTGGGGGTGAATTTTTTTTTTTGCTTCAACCCTACAGTGTGTGTCGTTTGAAAGGTCTTTCAAAACTAATAGGGGTCTTCAACAAACATTTTTTGATAATGTCAATATATTCGGAGATAATAGCTCCGAAAGAAAAAAAATGTGTCCCCCCCCCCTCTAACTTTTGAACCATGGGTCAAAAAAATATGAAAAAAATCGTGGAAGTAGAGCTTAAGAAAGACATTAAATAAAAACTATAGCGGACATGATCAGTTTAGCTGTTTTTGAGTTATCGCAAAAAGTTTCCCCTTCATAGTAAAAAGACGTACTATCCACAGTTCATTCCTTGGTTAATAATCTACTATACTTTAAGCTCCAGTTTAGCTTATTGTGACGGAAGAGTAACTACGGAATCCTACTCTGAGCATGGTCCGATATGCTCTTGGCCGATTTATTTTAACATAAAGTAGGACATCCCTAGTCATACTGGATATGGTGTCATTGGAAACGAATAAGGATACCAATAGGGAAAAGTGGTCAGGGTTGTCACAAAAATAAACTGACAGGCAATACTGACAGGTAGTTGGTGCTTAGCTATTTTATACTAAATATAATTACGAGCTATAATTTGGACTAAATTTCATACAAAAAGAATAAAATTCATAGCCTTAGGCTGTTGACCTTAACAGAAACATGTTTCTATTTATTATTTTAATTTATAGGCTTGAATTAAGAGAAATATTTGTTAAATCCAATTATGCAAAGTGTGGTTATAAAGAAAAAAGTATTTGTTGCAAAAAAATAATATTAATTTTATTATATACCCAAACCAGTTATCAATTTAATTTCACAAAAACTAAGTTTTGGCAATCCTTGCACCTGTCCTACGCACCCTTTTGCGTCCCGATTCTATACTCTTTTAACTATAACTTCTAACGATTTACGTCCTTATTAACTACCAAAGGCGTCCCGTTCGACTCCGCAAGTCCTCCGTGTAGTGTAGATCCCCGTTGCGTCCTCGGACTCCTTGGACACCTCGGATTATTTAGATTTTTTATGATTTTTCAACATCTTATTATCAAAAAAAAGACAATGCACCACGTAAGAAATATATCTTTATTAAAAAACTAATCTGTTTATCACTATCAGAGTTAAATATCTATTTTATGTATAAGTTAAACATTTACTTTTTTACATGTAATAACTGTCCGTTGAGATACTCAACTTTGAACTGTTAGTTTGACAATCTATCATGACCTTTTTACCTGTCCAATATAGCTATCACGAAAAGCATACAATATACTCAATATTATTTTATTTTAAATCGGACGATGCTATTTAAGTAGGTGGGTGGTATTAAATAAATTATTAGGTATACTTAAATTGGCCGGGATGTGGACCGTGATTACCTTTTGTATTGTTTTCGAGCTCGCGATATTGTAGACGTAATCACGGTCCATATCCCGGTCGATTTAAGTCTGGTGAAACTAACCGTGAATCATTTAAAACTTTTAAATTATCAGGTAAATGTCATTCCTGGTTTTTATCCTTATTCACCTCGCCACCCCTATATACGGTTTATGCTTTGTCTCGAAAACTATCTCGAAGCGCTTCAACCTTTATAGTTACAAACAAAGTATTGAAGTATGGATTAAATAAAATAGAACGGATATTAAATAATTATGATGAGATGAGCTATTATTCCTAAGGACAATAAAAGAAGAAAATTTTTAAAGATAGAAGGGCTGGAAAATTAAACTAATTTAGCTAACAATTGAGAAGTTTAAGGTTGCGAGCTCTATCATGCAAAAAGTTTCAGAAATGACAGAGTATACAATTACTGGCTGAATGCTCTATTGAAACGATTGCCTAAATTGAGAAGAACTATAATTAATAACCAACTTAACCGTTTAATTTTGGATACAGATGACATACAATTCGATGACCTATTACATTGATTAATTCATGACATAGTATTATTATTTGTTACAAGTGTGTTTATGCGCATTACATGTATTACTATTAACTTAGACGTAGGTACTATATTCAATTATTAAGTTGAATATGGATATAACTGGTTAGCCATCCGTGTGAATGTAAAAGTACACACCGGTGTTACACGCGTTGCACAACTCGGCTAATATAGATTAATGGAATCTCATTATTTTCAAGCCTCGTTGCCATTCTGCGGAACGTTCGTAATCTTGTCGTACTGAGAAATTTTGTTTTAAAAGTCTTACTAACTCCAGTCTTACTAACTATGATGATCGTAATTGTCTACGCGATTGTGTGATGAGTGATGACGGCAGTGTTTGTCTCTTTCAATCCCGCGGTGATAAAAAGTGACACTTATTTTATCACGTGGATAAAGCCATCCATATTATTATACGCCTGCAGCAGTAATTTAATTTAAACCTGTTCATCACATTTGCACGGCCCATCAGAAGCCAAACGTTCACCGCAAACTATGAATAAACTTGCCTCTATAGGTTTTAGCTTAATACAAGATCAAACAGAATTAGCATAAAGTACATATATCTTTATGGTTTCAGACCATCGCGCCTATTAAAACGATGGATAAAGTGCATATTAATGTAATTTTTTCCTTGCTTGAACGAAACACTTAGCGTCCGCTGATAGTAATGACTTTATTAACCTCGATGAGCAAGTATATACCTATTCCTGTTACGTTTACAAGATTATTATCGCTTCACGATAATTGGCATGCACGATGACGCTGAAAATATTGATGTCATAAACAATCCGCAAAACTTGCGAAACTTTATACACGAATTACCCACACATCTACATTTACTAGCTTGATGTACAAATTTAATGTATTTCGATTTCAACGTAGCAACAAAGCCACAATTTATGACAAAATTTTGTATAATGTACCTGGTTTAGAAATAAAATGCTTTTACACAACTTAGATGCTTCATTTTTGTATTATCTATACAAAACTACATAGATGAGCATTTTTCTTGTACCAGTTATGTAACCGCTTTGCATTGTCACTGGATCTTTTACAACAGCACGCGTAATACTAGTACCTATGGCATTGTTTGGGCCAAGTAGGTAACCCAAATGTTACCTATTATGACCGATATGGGATGCACAGGCGTTCGCATTCTGACGCTTATGTGATGAGTTTATGCCAACGAAAGTGTATCATTGGTAATGGGGTTATGTACCGCGGTAGCCACAACGCAATCACAACACGAGTCTACTGTGCCCAGGGCTACTGTCTATTATGCGTCCACTTAACCCAGAATACAAAAGCATTAAGCACATAAGTATGAGTTTAAAAAATGCCACTCGATCAGTCGCCTAACGGCGGCGTAATCTTCGTAATCAGGAAGTACACGTTGCTTGTGGTCGAGTGCGTTCAGCGTACCTAATTATTAAATAACATTAATTATAATTGGGTATTGCTAAGTGTTAATGTGTAACGTATCATTGTAAAGTGCGGGCGTGACGATCAGATGCGTATGGAGTTCATCTTTCGAAACTTAACCGCTGTTGTGTTTGTTACTGATTTTTTCTCATTGTGTTACCTACTCTTACACAGATCTGGGTCGCCCTAGTGTCCATATAAATTTATTTCAGCGTCCGATACACCTAATAAAATACTTAGGTACTTAGTACGACCCATTTACGCATTTTCCTATCTAACCAAGTGTTTCATGATTTTTCTTCCATTCGGGAAAAGTTTCTACAATAAGCATGGCATTCCCAGAACGGCCAGAACATTATTTTGGGTTTACATGAATTTGTGCAAATTATTTTGAATAAAGAAACAGGAACCTATAAAACTATATAATTTGCCGATATAAATAGACAAAACATAAGTGGCACAATCGATATGATTAAGGTTGTTTATTCTGGGGTTACTTAACATGCGAAATTAACATACTTTTCTATTTCACCACACCTACTGTCAAATATTATTACGGTTAATATTCAAATGTTTCCTTTTAAATTTGATTCTGTTCTTTAAACATTTATAGTTTTACGCTGTATAATTAGACCAATGATGTCTTAAGTTACGTTTACATATTTTTTACCAGCAATGAATACATAAAATGAATGGTATTATTAGTTTTAGATATGGATCTCTAAACATGGATATTTATACTAGAGAAACTAAATCAATCGAATTAATATTCCAGTATAAAATGGTCAATTAAGTATAGAAATTCATAACAGTTATTATCTAATTTAATACGTTATAATACTATCCAATATGCTTACCTAATATGTATCTAAATCTCATTTTAGTTATAAATTGCTTTTATAGAGGTAGAGGGTGAAAAATTAAGATTTGTTAAATTTAACACACTTTTAGTTGAAATTGAACCTTAGTTAACATTTGCCTACCTTTAAGATACTTCTTATGGCATACATACCGTATGCCCCTAACTCAAAAGTATCTAATTGTTAAGTACTAAGTTAGTCGTAAATGTAATAATTTACTCAACATTTTTTTAATGACTATGAACAAATGTTGCACATATTCAAAAATCACTATTGAAATTTACAATTCCATCATTCTTTAAACTTCTTCTACACAGATAATATTTCTACACTTAATAATAATAATTCAGCCTATATACGTCCCACTGCTGGGCACAGGCCTCCTCTCATGCGCGAGAGGGCTCGGGCTATAGTCCCCACGCTAGCCCAATGCGGATTGGGGACTTCACATACACCTTTGAATTTCTTCGCAGATGTATGCAGGTTTCCTCACGATGTTTTCCTTCACCGAAAAGCTAGTGGTAAATATCAAATGATATTTCGTACATAAGTTCCGAAAAACTCATTGGTACGACCCAGGATTTGAACCCACGACCTCCGGATTGAAAGTCGAACGTCATATCCACTCGGCCACCACCGCTTACACACACTTATTTAGTAATAAATATACTCACCAGTAAAAGCAAGCTCAAATCAATCCTTAAGAAGAGTGTATGTTTGTTAACAAATTGAACGCATGCACATATTTTCACCTGCGGAAATCGAGAGTATACGCGCGACGACGCGTCGGCGCTCGCGCTGGCGCTCCACTGCGCGCGCGCACTTGCCGTCTCTCCTACTACCAACCCTTGATGCTGGAAGTGCATGCGACTAACCTTTTCGTGTTGCGAAATGCGACTGAGATTATTTAATGTTGATAGGACTTAGATTAACATTACTAGCTAGTACGACGTTTTTTTTCTTTCTGCAATCTAAAATGCATTGAATTCAAATGCCATCGGCTTGTTTAAGACAATTTAGCTTACCTCTCAGTGTTTGCCTTTGCACCTGAAGGAAGTCAATTTTGCCCGCTTAGTAGGTTATGAACTTACGACCTGTCTATTCCGTTTGTACGTTTTGTTAATTATACCTATGTCGGTATAGTCCGGGTTGGTTCTCTTCATTTTCCTCGTCAGACTGTCAGTGTCAATATAGCAAAGTACCTAGCGATATTTACTAGCAAACAGAAAAGGTTTCATGTTCGGCCGCGGCAAATAACTATGTAACAAAAATAATCGAAGTACAAAATATAATTATAAAGAAATAAGTTGGTAACAACGTGCACCAATCAAAATCAAAACGTATGCAATAATATTTTGCAAATTTCATTTCCTTCAAATAAACTTCATGTATTATTTCGTTTTAAAATATTATATTCTCATCCATAATCAAATTAATATCTTACTCAAACATAACTTCTGGTGCAGAATCTAGAATTCTAAATGCCAGTCACAAGGTAGTTTTTTGTTTAGGCTAAATGTATGTTATTTGTAAAGAATTTACATTCATAATTAAATTACCTTCGATATCTTTTTTACGATCATCCTTCTTATGCTTCGGTCATGAAAAAATAGCTCCGTACAAATTTGCTCAATGTTGACGCTGGAAGCTGACGCCTGACGCTGGAAGCTGACGCCTAACGCTGGAAGCTGAAGCTGGTTATAATTAATTATGCCGGCTAATTTGACTGAAAGTGTATGATAATTATGAAAATAATTATTCAGCAATTAACACTTCATTATTGTTACAATTATGATCTCTGCACGCGGATGCATTTTTTTTTTACCTACTTACTTCTTGGTGTAGGTATGCTATTCATTTCTTTGTAGTGCTATATGCAATTATGCACTCGATATTACAATATGGATTTATATTAAAATTATAAGTAATCATCAAAGTGGGCGATTTAATTACTATTTGAATAATAAAAAATTTAAAAAACCGTTGATCTATTTCTAGACTGTAGCTCTGATCTTATAATAAAGTCGGCCTTAGCTGTGGTTCGACTTATTTAAATCTAGGTATAACGTAAATGTCCCAGTGCAAGTGACAGTCCCAATAGTTGCCACATACAGTCTTATTTCTAAGCAGTAAACGTGGCAAATGGGCTATCAACTATTAGAATTAAACTGTCAACATGGACGATTACTATATTTTAAATGTGATAGTAGACTCTAAATCATAATGGGGCCCGCTGATTACCAGTTCAGTTCGCTGGACGATATCGGCCTGTCAGTTATTCGCAATAGCTGACAATCGCGAATAACTGACAGGCCGATATCGTCCGACGAATTGGTAATCACTAATCAGTGGGCCCCATAAGAAATTCAGGTCCACCTTTTAGGCGCAAATTTAGTTAGTCCATGAGTCCTCTGATTATCTCTCGTGCTAATATTAATTATTTACAATAGTTAACGACTTTAACGAGATAAGATATACCTGTCATACGGTCGTAGAAGAACTATATGTCCTGCCATACGAGTAGAGTGGTTAGGGCAGGCCTATGGATCTTTCCGCGCGAGATCGGATTTATACCTTTGAATCTCATACCGTTCACGGTACAAAAGCAAGCCAGTTGGTTGTCACACGCGCTCACGTACGCATGCCGCTTTGCCGCGCGCTCGAATATGCCAAAATGTATGCGAAAAAAATATCTTGTCATGAACAAATAACACAGCCTGTAGTGTGGATGGATGCAAAAACAACAAAACTAATAAAAATATCTTTTTTGCTCTTCCGATAGATAGAAAAAGTAAGGAGACACTACACCTTTTGTAATTATTTTTAATCACGATATATTTTTTCTATAATATTTTTCTTTATTGTGTAACATAAATATCTATCAAGTTTTAAACTTTCAACGAAGTTTTACAATGTTTTTTTGCTGGGTTCATTGTGCAGTTTATAAAAGGGCGTAAACACTGCGGTTACTTACTGCACGGGGTATGACCTTTTAAAATGTTTCGCAGAATGTGGAATCGTCGGAATGAAACGCATAAACGAAATATTTTAATTACTTGTTGCAACTTATTACTTGTCTTGGTTGTCTGGAAGAGATCGCATTTTAGCGATAAGACCGCCTGTTCTTAGGTAAGAGTAAGTAGTCTTAAGCTTGTATTTCACTTTCGGTGTATTTTTAATCGTATGGTGTAGAATAAAGAATATTTACTTACCTACTTACTTACTTACTGATCTTGCTCATAGTTATTTTACGCTACGCTTCGAGCAACGCAGGGAAGGGAGACGGCATTCATACTATTTCCCCTCTGCCAAAGGATTAGCACAACTGTGCCTATGGCGGTGCATGTTGTGACTCGTCCGTACACAAAAAGAGATCGAGGTGTGCAAGATTTGTCTATGACGTGTGTCATTTTCTATGTATTTGTGTCGTCATTACAGATTGGATTTTGTATGTAGTGAGTGAGAAGTGCGACTGTGTGCACGTTTCCCCCCGCAAAAAATGGCAGAAAGATTTGTACGGTAAGATATCGCTTAGGCTCCTCCCTTCCGACGTGTCGGAAGCCGGTGTTTCTCGACGACGCTACCCTTTCATACAGCTAATGGCAAGTTCTAATGCTAGTTTGACCATTCAAATTTTTATTTGTACCTACTTAAGTACAAATAAATTCTATTAGATATCTTCTATAGAATCTAAGTAGGTACTTATTTGTAAAATCATTTCTAAGCGTCGGCAACCCTAGCGTTGCGCCTGTGCGCGCGGTGCGGAGAGCGGCGCGTTGAAGGTCAATCCATTGTATTTTTGTGTAGGTATTAAAACGGTTCGTAAGAACTATTATATAATCTGTGGTTAGAGTACCTATATTGGTGAAGAGCGATAATTTTAAAGAATAATTAATTAACATAAATCGTTAGTCGGACGTTTTGAATTACCCTAGAAAGTGTCAATTAACAAACAAATAAGAGAACCTATCCATTAACAGGTCTGACACTGAAGTTGGTAGACGCGGCTCTGGTCCACAACCTAGGAGTGGCAATCTTACATCGACAAACGACAAACGAAAAAAAAAAGTATCGAAATGATATATGCTATGAAAACTCACGTGACAATTTCCATATTTTTTTTAAATTGATAATAACATGGATATATAAACTATGTGCACTACAATACAAAGATTCGCCAAAATGCGGAGCAGTTTGTTGGCGATGAACTCGCTCATTTTGTACATTTAAAGCAGGTACATAATTTTGGACTGGTCTACCGTCCCAGCGTAGCCCTTTTATATTGTCTTTTTTATTTTAGTTTGGCGTTTTCTATCAACGATTGTTATCTTGGCTAGGCCCCCTAACAAGAAATACATTCGCCCATAGATAGAAAGCGAAGCAATTCTGCAGATTCTGATCAGGTGCGTACGTTCATAAAACAGATTTGTATCTCGAAAAGTGATTCATTGCGTGAGGCGTGTGTAATTCGTTCACGGTTGTAAATTGTAAAGATTTGTTGGGAATAGATTACATTGACATTAGGCACGAGTGAGCGATGATTGCAGTTGTATTCTTGAAAAAACTTGCACTTTTATTTTAAACATGTTCGTGGAGAAGTTTCTTTTCATGTTCTTATGCCTGCTACCGGCAACGATATATATATGTATTTAAAAATCTCAAACGACTTGACTACAATATTTTTATAATAATATTTAGTTATTTCGATTTCCAAAAATTTGACAATGACTAAAGTTGTAAGTTAGAGTTCATGGTCCCCACTGATCGTGCGTGTGTTATTCTTCAAGTATTGTCGCAATCTTTTACGCAACATGGTTTGGTTGGATAATTGTTTTATTGAGTTTAATTATCTCTTGGAACGGGGCGATGGTCGACGATGTTAGACAACGTACTTACTTAATTACTGCTGAGGCGCAGTGACTCGAACTGGATCTTGGCCACCGACACCAAAGACCGCCATGCTTTTCTGTCCTAAGCCATTTTTGTCCAATCGACGGGCCGAGTTTGCTAAGGTATTTTTGCACTTCGTTTCTCCAGCGGTACCTAGGGCGTCCAGATCCAGAAGGTCTTCAGCCATTTGGAACTTCAAAGTACGCCATCCAGACTGCACGATCTTCACCCATCCGGACTACGTGCCCGAGCCATCGAAGTCAGGCAGCTTTCGTTTCTCCAAAAACATGCGTTTTCAAAATGTATATGTACCTAATACCCCGCAGTGTTGGCCGAACGTTAATTAGAATTGACCGTTGCGGACGGTTACAGTTTATGGGACAATTTGTAATGGTTAATGGTCAATTCTAATTAACGTTCGGCAAACACTGGTACCCCGCCATTCGAATTTTAATTTGTTTAGGGTCTTGGCCCTTTCACAGCTCCAGTTTTTACAAAGATATGTTTCAGAACCATCAGATCTGTTTTGCAACGTTTTCCTTCATGCTTACGATTTTTTGGGGGTCCATTCTATTTACGAAACGAAAAGTATTCATTGGTTATGAAAAAAATTAAATAAAGTGTTATGTGATACGGCGCCAGTCTGCTATTTCGTTTTTGCAATAAATCGACCGAGTGGATTATAATAAGGTAAAGCGGCTTGTTTATTATGTAGACTATATGACTATTATATCCCTTGAGAGCCTAGAAATACGGCCAAACGTATTCATTATACTGTCCCCTTTAGCCAGCCACAGGAGTACTCTAATCACGTATTCAATTTCTCCATACACATATTGATTTTCACTATATTTCTATTTACAACTACGATTGTTTACTTGGGATATTTTGAATTATTTAGTTTGTATTTCTGACGTGTAAATTCCTGACTAATTGACAGTTTCAGAGAAAAACGTTCTCGAAAAAGGATTTCGATTGGATTTGGGTTGATCTGAACTTATCGAGTGTTTCATCCTCAAGAATAGTAACTTATATTTTTTTACGACACGGTAGTCTTGTATATTTGCTCCACTTCGTGCACGTTGCGCGTTGTTAAGAAGGTTTGTATTATTATTATTGTGCAAACATATTTCCATTCAAATAAAAACAACACCATCATTTATTAATTTTCATCAGTCGTCGTAAATTGGTTGATTCCTCGTCCTCGATCTAAGATAGGTATTGACAACAAAAAGTTACTAAATGATTTTGTCAGACATGTAAATATCTCTCCTGTGAATCTACTTAAACTTGTTCCCGTATCTCAACGGGGCAGTGAACCAAGTCCGTTGTCGGACATGTAGGTTGTAGTACTTATACAGAGCGGATTTTTACGCCAGGAAATTCTGGTCTGGCTGATGTGACAAATAAAGTGGTCCGGACAGCAACCTCGGTGCGCGTTATTTTCTACGTACATTAATGTAATTTGTTTAGTTTGGTTTCCTGATTGTATTGTAACACACGGGACAATTTATTCAATAGTGTTAGTTTAATTTTACAGCTAGGTACTTATAAAGTAAATTCCCTTTTTTAAAAAGAAAAGACCGAAATTCCAAAATAATGGTATTACGTTTCCAGAAAGCAATTGTAGCCCCATTTTTTTTACCAGTTACACAAGTCAAATGTCCATAATTGTTTATCGACGGTTCACGTACAATTGTTATGTTGATGTTATGCGGCATTCAAACATAATCGTTTATCGACTTAGTTTCAAGTCGTCAAGCGTGTTTGTAGGCGGTTTTTAAGTACCTAAGTCAGGTTATCCCCTAGCACCAACGACATCTTTGAGGCTTCGATTTAAAGTTTCCAAACACTTGAGGTGGTATTGTAATTGATATTAAAAACATAACATAGGTATATACTGTTTGTTGGCTTGTATTAGACACTGTTGCTGGGTGTCCCCGGTGAAAACACTTGCGAAAGCGTTTTTATATAGGACTCTTTCATTTCTGGTCCAAATCTCAAAATATTTATACAAGCAAAAAATATCACATACTTACGTCACGTCTCTTGCGATATTAAAGAAAAGGTTGAAATGAAACACGAATAAATAGACAAACCCCAAGTGTATAAATGATGTCTACCCTATTCCTTCACAATCGCTAGTAAGAATCTTATGGAAGATGATTGGATCCTTGAGCCGGCGCTGACGCCGGTTCGATCTTACTCGTGGCAACGCGCTTGCGCAATGTTGTCGACTACTGTGTAAATTCATCTTATGGAAAGTTGGGAGGTTAGTATGTGTGATGAAGAATTGAAAATTACCAAAATTTACCTACCTATCTGGGTAACCTATGTCTGTCTGATGAGTTTGAATAATTGCTAGGAGCAATCTAGATAATACCTGGGTACATTCTTGTATGTTGGTGATAGGATCGAGAAGATTTGGGTTTCAGGAAGAGCAGGAGGATTTTATTTACCTAATATGGCATTCTTAATTTTTTATCTGTAAGTAATGACTAATGACGTTTTTCTTTCGCGGTAATATAATTGGATGATATTTTAACGTTACGTTTCCAACCGCCTTTTTCATGCAAACTAAAAAAAGACACAGATTCTGCTTATATTTATTTAACTTGCGGTTATTTTAATTATTATAATTATTATTTACTAATAATTTCTTATTTAATTATCTTCGGGCGTTCTGTGCTTATTGGTACATTATTTTAATATATTTTAAGTTGTTTTGCGTTGAATTTAAACCGGTTAAAAAAGAGTTTTTGTTGCAATATTTTTAAGAATGTCAAAAACTAATATAAATTTCCATAATTTACCAGCGGTGCAAAAAGCAACATTCGCTGTCAAATTAACATAAATGATTATTGTGTGAAATATAGTTTTTTTATGCAAATTGCTTGCCTTGTTTATTTATGTACGCAAACCACTTACAACGGACTTGCATCTAACCTCGATGTCTAAATTGATATCCTAAATTTTGTGTAGACATAATGTGTTTTGTCGTCATAGAAAGATATTACTTATGTTTTTTTTTAACACTTCCTAGGCCCCTAACTAATTCGATGAATTTACGAGTATTATAGTATAACTTCGATATTGCCGGAAACCGGTGGTTAGTAGAGCAGAAGTTTTAATCGATCCTATTTACCCATATCTTGAATTCATATTAAATATTTCCCGAATTGCATTACATATATAAGTTTGTTCTTGACGTTTGTAGAGAAAATAGCATTCTTAAAAAACCAAATTCTATTATATTGTAATATGATCCACGCATCGCAGTTTCGGTACCCTTAGACCTTATGAGTTATACTCGTAAGTTATAAAGATACAATGCAGACAAATGCGTGATAAAGTTGACGAAGTCCGCGACGCAAGTTCCGAAGATGCATCTCACAAAAGATTACGCAACCGTAATGAGTAGCGTACGCGCAGGCTGGCATTGCTCATGCTTGAGTGACGCCTGCTTAGCGCGAATTTAGAAAAAAAAAATGTTTCTTTAAATGTATTTCATTGTATTAATGTTACTTAATGCAATGGCAATATTTTACGTGAATTCTTTGGAATTCGAACGAGCTTGATATTACTTGTGGCCACTTTTCGGTTGTATAATAAAAAGAGCTACAACGCGATATGGTAATATTGCCAGCAAAAACCTTAACATGAATTAGCTGCAGTATTTGAGCGACAATAGAATTAGATTTCTTATTTGCTTGCATAATTCATAGAGCTGTAACTTCTCAAAGAAAAGGTAAATACTCCAAAGTCAAATTACTCATAGTTAAGTAGTATACATAAAAAATTACATAATAACTCGTACTGCAGATAAGTTTGTCCTGCCACTCCTCCCGCCATTGGTAATTACTGCAATTCTTGTCGTCTTGGTACAGCCGCTAAACAGCAGACGGAACTGAGAAAAATCATAATATTCTTGACCCTACACCATTGCCGATTTATTATTGAATTAATGAAAATTCGTTGTCGCGAGGCGGTACGTTGGTGCGTTCGCAGTGAAAGTAAAACTCGAGCGTTTACCCGGCGCGCCGGAAATTTATTTAGCGACCTTATTTAGGATTAACTGTCGTGCAAATTTAACGCCGTGCTCCAGTAATACCGGAAGTCAATCAATTGAGAAAAAGCGTTTTTGATGTATATTGTTGTCACATCAGACGTTCCAAATGAATATCCTGTAAAAAATCTTGAGTAGTGCAGTTGCTAATACTTGTGAAGTATCTTGCTTTATTAACGTATGTTAAAGCCGCTCAAGATTCTATTTGCCCTCCGCATGTTGTGGAATTTCAGTAAAGTACTAATTTATCTTACTGGAGTAGTCTTTGACAACAGACGTTAAAAGTCATCTAATGACACTGATGTAGGTATACAAGAAAAAGAGATCTTGCAATGGTAAGCGATATTACCGAAAAAAAGGCCAAAAGTTTGCCAAAGATATAAGAAAAAATATTAGAATATTTACTTTAAAAAAAGAGGGAAGGAGTGCGTCGCATACCAATGAAATTGAAATTGGTCGTTGACGTGCATGGTACTGACACTTTATTTGGCTATAATACGTACTTAATTATTGCCAACTATCAATTGTCAGCTGTTTGTAGCGAAACTATCTCAGGGCCAAATACAATCTTGTCAGACCATTGAACTATTATTACTACGCATATAACCGACACAGAGAACCAGTATTGTGCGACATGAGTTGTTGTCGGCCGACAACAAACTATGGAAACGGAGCGCGAATCTTGCGACCTAAGCGCGTAAGCGCCATGAATTTTACGGCGCTTACGACGTTTGGGTCGGGTGGTACAGGTTGGTTTGGTATGGCTTCTCTATATTAAGTAATAATAACTCAATGTGTCATATGTATTTAAAATTAAACACATTGTACGCATTAGAACTGATTTTGATCCGCCGGACCACAAATGAACAAATGTTGCTATTAATGTGTTATTTATGCGTTAGTAGGTACATTATAGGACACGTGCTAATGAGATTGTATGCATGTAATGGATGTAGCAATTTGAATTGTTGATACACGGCGTAATTGTACAAGTGGTGCAAGGGAAACAGGAAAGCATCATTATAGTTTAGTACTACAAGATCATTTGTCTCCTAGATAACCCTCTCTAATAAGGCGTGGTCGTTTAAGGAGATATTTATGTACTTCGGAAAGGCTGTACAAGTATATGTATAATCTATCTATATAGGTACTATACTGTACTTTATATACACCCGGCTTCAAAATCACTATACATGTGCACTTTTGCAGCTCGCTGCACCTTATGTTTAGCACAACTGGCTATAACCCGCATCCCGCTATACATACTCATCTCCGATTTTTAGTCAACTGTTTATCAGTAATATTTTATTATCCTAATATATCCGCATCTTTTACACATTTCCCCCGATCCTAAGGCTGTCTGTAAATTTTTTCAATCACACGCACATAATCTTCACTATGTTTTGTCGCTCTACTTCTATAAAAAGTGTTTTAGAGTTAAGTTATTGATTTAGTACTTACATGTATACTTGCTATCCCAAATCTATACTCTTTAACGACATTGGCCAAAGATGTATTCAAGTAGAAAATATGTATTAAGAGTGATTGTGGTACAAAGAAAACAGAATTCTATACTCGCTCTTTGTTCTTTGTATCTGTTACAATTTTTAGTAACTATACATATATGTTACTGTAATGCTTATGCCAAGTTTCAAGTTATATCAGCATGCAGTTTGAAAATGAGAGCGTAACTTCTACTGTATGGAGGCGACTTATTGGCGTCGTATGCTTACGAGTCTTGAGTACCTAGCAACATATCACACGTCCGCAGTGACTGTTGACCCACCTACATGACCCACTTACCTTTCAATGTCCAAAATGTATGAAAGGCATTTGTCAGATGAACTTAACTTTGATGTTTCCTCTTGCATTCTTGCGACTGGTTAAACTTTGAAGCTCCAGTTTTAGGCTGATTGCACAAAATTATAACCCTTTGGGTGGCAAACGTCATTCATAAATTTTTTGCATGATAGATAATAGAAAACTCTTTTTTAATCGACCGCACTAAAACCACCCAATAACTGCTTGTGGATTTTCCGTGAATCTTCTTGTAGTCAAATTAAATAATTCTGACGAAGGTTGCCAACACTTCTCTTTCAACATCATATCATATCCATATGAAATTAACGTGTAATTGTTGGTGGTGAAACATATCCATGAAGTCCGATGGCCTTGTGGCTTTTTTTATTAATTGAAATGCGAAACATGGGTTTTCAAAAAGTGTTGAATGAATCATTCCGAGCTACAATTGTTAAATTGTAACGATTCATTTTCTGTCCTTGCTTTGGGCCATAAAATAGTTGTGTTCAAATTCAAACACTTTTAAATAATGTTTAGGTTTAACTAATGATCGTTCCTAACCCAATTTATTATTTATGACTTTTATGAATACAATTATGTACATTGCCTTTTCATTTTAAGTTGTGTCATATTCTAATTTTACGGAGTCGTACTGAGTATTTTATTGTTGCATAATGTGACCCCCATAAACCGAGAAGTTGATAAAACGCTGCCTAAGCAGATGTATTGTGCGGTGTTACCTAATGCTGCCATATAATAGACGTAAGGGTACTGTAGCGGTAACGTACATGAACCTTTCTAGACGAATACGGCCGTAAGCGGTTTTATATCCATTGCACCACAAACTGTTTGTTGTGAAGAATATTAAGAGGATCTTATCAGGTATGGTTTGTTGTATCATAAGTAGTGATTTTAATTTAATGGTAATGAGTAATTAAATATATAAATATATATGTCGTCTTTATATATATGTATATATGTATATATATTTATTTATTTATATATGTATGTGTGTATTATGTTTGTATGTATATGTTATTTTATGTATTTTTGCTTGATTTGTTTTGCTATTGTAATTGTAGCACCGCTCTCAATCTCTCTGCTTAGCCTTAAGGTTGACTGGTAGAGAATGCCTCGTGGCATTAAATCCGCCTTTTGTACTATAAGATTGTTTTCTTTTGTGCAATAAAGATTAAATAAATAAATAAATAAATATACGTATATAAACTATAAACAGAATTAGAAGCGTTGGTGACCTACCGGTAAGAGCGTGCGACTTTCAATTCGGAGGTCGCGAGTTCTAATGCCGGTTCGTATCGTACCAAATTACCAATGAGTTTTTCGAAACTTATGCACGAAATGTCATTTGATATTTACCAATCGCTTTTAGGTGAAGGAAAACATCTTGAGGAAACTGGACTAATCCAAATAAGATCTAATTACCCTCAGGGTTGAAAGTTCAAATGGCAGTCGCTTTCGTAAAAAGTAGTGCCTACGCCAATTCTTGAGATTAGTTGCTAAGCAGACCCCAGGCTCTAATGAGTCGTGGCATAAATCTGGGATAATGCGAGGAAGATGATGATACTAAAGAAAAAGTCACCAAACCCTCCAATGGCCGAGGCACGGCCGAGGCGTCTTCAGATTTCGCAGATAAAACTAGAGCGGATAAAGATAACGCTGTTGTGTTATCTGGCCAATACTGGGTGGAATTACCCGAGCTTCTGAGGATGCACATGTTGACAGTGAGCAAGACATCCACATGAGCAAGCTTCCGTATGAGCAAGCACCAGCTACGGAGCTCGCTTACTATCAGGCTATGGACATTACAAAAGTTAACGATTTGAAAACATTTTTCTATGACAGTCATCATACTAGTAATGTTAAGAAGTAGAATATTTTAACAGGTCGTCTATAAGTATAAAGTACGAAAATGAGGCTCAAAGTACGTTTATTTAACGATGTCCATTGGAAATAAGAATATATCCTTAACTAAAAGTTTTTGACCTCCTTGTACCATACCGTCACTGTATAAAAACAACGTAAAAGTGACCACTGCCTAATTTCTAAAAATACCATGATTCGGCAACATTTCTGTATATATTATACATTGATTATTACAAATTACTCAACGTCGGCATCAAGGCGACAGTAGCGACACCTTTTGACCTGCCATTTAAATCTTTATCAGTAAGTTTTCATGTAATTTGCATACTGTTTGACAGCTACCCATAATTATTTTACGTGATTTATACATTTTACAAAAATATAGTATTGATCAAAAACGCAAAGGGCTGTTATTGATATATTATCAATAATAACATTACGGTCCACATAAGCTAACTTTGCGCCCTTGCAAATGAATAGGTCACCACATCGACGGCTTTCGATAAGGTCAATTTCTAATAAATCTTCTGGAGAACCAATTCTGTCAGTAGAAAAAGGCGCGAAATACAAATTACAAAATTTCCTTCTTTTTCGGAAATGGCTTGCCAGAGTATATGTAGACACTAGACAGCTACAAAATAGTAACAATACTTATTTGAAGCGTTGCATTGCAAACATTGCAAGTTAGCGTTGTCCATCTACAATAATGGCGAGGTTGTACGGAAATAGGGTTTTTATATGGCACTTGTCTCTGATTATATTAATAATCTATAACCCGTGGTTTATCACGTCTTCCCGCTGGAAACTTGATGATTACTTTATGATTATGGAAGTCATTTCGCGATTTTCACTACAACTTACCTGATTGCGCGCCGTCTCTGCAGCTTTTTGTTTACTTTCCGTTGCACCTTACACTTTCGCTATCATCGTTTATAAACTTTATTTCTAACACAGTAAGACTGCTTGTACAATGATTGGTTACAACGAGATACGACATTGGAAAGTTTAGCTCGAGCAATTGCAACATTGTAGATTATCTAATAAAATGTTAAAAGAAACACTAAACTGGTCAAGTCCGAAGCGTTGTGACCTGTTAAGAACATGCAAGTCATCGTTATGAGGGTGTCATAAATAAACATGGTCACTTCATTATTCATAATTCTTAATTATAAAATATTATGAAAGTAGGCTCGCGGACCCACTGGATTACAACACTGAATAGTGCCATGGAAATAATACCAGGTGGCACCTCTGAGCACTTAGTCTAAATTAAAAGGTTTAATAGTTATTTGTTTTACAAGGGGGCAAAGTTGTTGTTTAACCGCTCGTGCTAATATTGATATCCGAGCAAGCGAAAGATTCCAAAATTGATTCGAGGTTCGAGAAATGGAATCTTGAGCGTTGCGAGGGTATTTAGGCACGACGGTTAAATTAACTTTGCCTCCGAATGAAACACAAAAATTTTCACCACACCAACGCGAGGAAAATACCAACTATGAAATACCAAACAAATCAAACCAAATCAAATCGAAATAAACGTAATATAAAATGTAACATCATTATTTCAAAAACATTATTTAAAAGTAAATTACCACCAGCTAACATAAGGAAACAACTCAAAATTTGCATCTGATTACTTTGCCCCGCATGTGGATAAAATGCAACTTTCTCATTCGTTTTTGCAGTTGGCCTTTACCAGTTGGTGTGGTCAAAAATTTAATATTGTGTTCAATAAGAACATATTAAATTTATAAAGGATTATAAAATTGTAATCCTGTTATTTTTGATGTAACCGCAAACTTAGATTAGGCGTAGGTTTTAGTGTTATACAACAATTCTTAAAGATTTTTTTATTATAGACAATTAATTTTTGAAAATATTTCGTACATCATTGTCACTAGTGACAGTAACGACGTCGCGTCATTAAATAAAACTTTTTGAGAAAACAAGGTAGTGATACATTGCTTGCTGAAAATGCTGAATTGTTATATATGGAAAAATAAAAGTCGTCCATTTTTTATAAAGAAACCTATGAAAGCGTGTTCATTAAAGCCTACCCTTTGATTATGCGGTCGTATCAGAAATACACGCTGTAGAAAAAAATCGAATGCAACTAAATATTAAATTATGTCCCAATGTGTAGGCGTTTGTTGCTATTTAATGCTCTGTTGAAATGGTTTGTTAATAAATAAGAATTAACCATTCCAAACTTATAGCAACTAAGCACCATCTTTTTCGAACTGTTGTCATCACTATAGGCACTTGCAGTTTCCTAGCAGCGTTCTTTAGTATTGGCTTCTTGCAACGCGGTTTAGTGTTTTCTCAATAGAGGGCGCTGTTGTGTGTTTAAGAATTACTTTCACTAAGTCTAACGTGACACTTTCGGATGGCGCATAAATATGTACTAATTCTTTAGGATTTTTTATGAAAAAACTTTTTTAAATGCTTTAAAACAAGACAAGACACCTGCATTATAAGATTTCGCATTTGAATCTTTAAATTCGCATGACCTCTTGTACATTTAATGATCTCCGTACTCCGTGTCGAGTAAGTAAGCTAATGTGAATCAATGTCAATGTCAGGCTCGTTTGTGTTTGTTATGCTCGGTATTCGGATTTGAACTTGACAATGACGGTAAGAGACATCTTGAGATTATGACATATGGGACTTATTTGAAAGAAATCTTTCAGGTATAATATAACTAAACATTTATTTACACACTTATAGAATATCTTAACTAAATGTTAATTTTATGCTTTCATTTTGGCTTCTTTCACATTTAAGTATCAGTTTCTAGACTAGAAATATTGTCGCCCAACCTACTAATACTTTCTCATGTACTTTTGGTATTCGTTAAAATTATTATGGCCTAAATTAACACCTACCTATAGGGTATTTTATCGTCATCTCTCTATTCTACAGAGAGGGCTGTTATTTCTACTCATTATTCCTAACTGTTCTAATCTAGTACACTTTAGGGACCTCCGTCCCCGTTTGTGCGATACAGCCTTCCAGCTTGCCTTTATAAGATCCGCACCTTTTTCTGCTATCATAATAGTGGGTGCGTTAATATTTCCATTTGTAACAGTAGGCATTATGCTAGCGTCGATGACTCTTAATCCTTTAATCCCATATACTCTTAGTTCAGGATCTACGACAGCCATTGGGTCGCTTGATGGTCCCATTTTCGCTGTCCCGGAGAGATGGTATATGGTCATTGTATACTGCCGAATCAGGCAGTCCCAGTACTCGTCGGTGTACAGCGGGAGGTGCTTGCAGTTTGGAAGAGGCTTGTCGTGGAACCTGGCTCCGAAGCGCTTCATGGCTTTAGTCTCGGCGACCGCCACGGCTGCTTTCACTCCTTCCCGCAGAACTCCAACGTCGTCAGGATGCGTTAAGTAATTGTGGTACATTAAGGGATAATCTAGGGGATTCCTGGATTTTAATTTAATGTAACCTCTGCTTTTTGGACGAAGCATCATCGGAAATATACCAAAAACGTCCTTATTATTGATTTCGCCAAATACTTCATTGTAAAATTCATCCGTGAGTCCGTGGGCTTTTTTAACTTGAGTCCCTCCATCGGAAGGCGTAGAAGCTGACGTCATCATGAATTCTATATCGGGCCAATCGTCAGTGCCATTAGCATATTTTGTATTTATGAAAGCAACTACTTCTAACCCAACACTTGACGTTAGCGGCCCATCCTCCGTCACGGCATAACGTAAAGCGGCATTTATATTTACAAGCCTGTTCATGACTAAGCTTATAGGGTAATCCACTTTAAAAACAAGGCCGCCAATTGCGATGTGATCCTGCAAGTTTTTCCCGACTCCAGGAGAATCTTTGATAAGGTCTACGCCAACTTCTTGCAGGTTTTTCGCAGGACCTACGCCAGAAAGCATGAGAAGTTGTGGGGATCCAATAGCCCCGGCTGATAGTATTACTTCCCGTTTGGCATATACAACTTGTTTTTGTCCGTCCCTTATGAATTCAACACCGAATGCTCTCTTGCTTTCTTCGTCGATTAGCACTTTTGTGGCGTGAGAGAAGAGAGCAATGTGTAAATTCTGTCTGAGTCTGACAGGTCTAAGGAAGGCTTTAGCGGTGGAACACCGGGTTCCTCGTCTCATGGTGAACTGATACCACGCGTAGCCGACCTGCTGCGCACCATTCACATCTACGATGTCGTATCCCATCTCTTCACCAGCTTGCAGAAAAGCAGCTCCGAGAGGAGTATTATAAGGAGCATCTTGAACAGTGAGGTAACCACCTGAAAAGCGCAAAAAATCGAAGTTATATTTTTTATTGAATTAAAGGCCATACATATTAAAACTATAATAAGAACATAAATATGAATATCGAAAGCACAAGTCTTTGATTACATATAACTATGAAGTTACATGCAACAACATCGCGTTTTAATGTTTAACTTGCGTCTTCCTCAAACTCATGCCTTAAACTCCCCAAGCTCATGCAATAGCGCGTTCTCATTAGTTAACAATTAACATTACTTGCATGCGTCGCCATAGCATTTAATATGGCCTGCGTTTGACGCAAGATGAATTGAAAGATGGAGATGGGAATTATCAGCACGAGGGCCACGAGTTCAGGTCAGGTGACTCGAATAAATCAACATGATTTGCGAAAACAGGACACGCCAGTTCACGCCAGATTTTATTCCTACTACTTATTATTATAATAATAATCTGTTATCTCTAGGAATCGCTCCATACGGGTTGATCCTTTCAATTAAGAGGTTGAAATGTCAATACAGTAGTTAGATTCCATATTAGTATCGCAGCGTTAATGACCTTGGGTCAGTAGTTTTATTAGTTTGAAGGTATAAAATGCTGATCAACAAAAAAAGTATGTATTTAAACACGATCTTTACCTGTACTATGATACTTAGTGTCTCTCGCTAAGTAAGGATTCCTTTGGTCTTCAGACTTCTTAAAATACGGCAGTACGTCATCGTATCCCCAGCCCGGGTTGCCGAAAGACTCCCACTGGTCGAAGTCCCGTCGATTCCCTCTTATATACAGCATGGTGTTGAGGACAGAGGACCCTCCGAGCACCTTCCCCTTCGTCCAGCAGCAGCGCTTGTCGATCATGGCTTGACATGCTGAATCCTGGGGTTGTGTTCTGAAAAACATGAAATGTTCTATTAAATTACGATGTACTGATTCAGTAAGACTTCAAACTACCATAAATTTGTATGGATTAGGATATACAATATTCTTTTTCTAGGTACAATGAAATCAGGTATTCTATGAGGGAGGGGAAGACTAGAAAAAAAAAACTGTTTTATCTTAGTCTTAGCCTCTGTGCTTAGCCTTTTTGAGCTTACTGTGTGGCTTAGTCAATTTGTGTAAGGATGTCCACAAAGTGTGTAATTTAACTAAATAAAAAAAAAAACAATACAAAATACATATAAACACATTATAAAAAACCTAACCTAGGGTGCCACCAGCAACGGGGCAAGGCCGCAGAGTGGGGAACCGAAGGACTATCCGCGCTGTGTCCAAAGCCACCCACCGCCTTGAGCTAGCCACTCTTTACTATATATTTACATAATTAAATAGTAAAACGAGACTACTTATAGTATTGATAATATTTAGTCTTATCATGAAAGCTTTTTACGAATATATTACTGTTTTGTGCCACCAGCAGCAGCCGTAGATGTTTGTGTATTTTCTTCTGTCTACATAACTGCGTAAGTACGAGAGTGCTAAAACCTGACGACAGTTTATTTGACCTTCGCCATTTTGCGGATTTTCAATGGTACTAATTTCTTTTACTGGCAACAAGTACTTTTTGACAACGAACGTTGGATGTCATCGAATGTCACCGATGTAAACAAACAGAAAATATCTACGAATATATTCAAATATAAAAGGTTTTATTACAAAAATGCCAAAAAAAAACAAATTCCAAAGATGCGAAAAAATTTGTGGTGAATGCAATCAAATACAGCTTAAAAAAGACGAAGGACTTAAAGTTGTTGAATGAATGTTTTAAAGTTGGTTGTTGACATGACCGGCATTGACATTTTATAGTGCGGTTGTTTGTTTTTTTACGAGCTTAGTCTAAAAGACGATGCCGCTCAATAGTACACATCGAGAAGTGTTCTTACACTAAAACATTACAAAAGCTAAACAGTTCATTATTTTCGTCTTCGGATGCCCACCATCACTATATTGAACAGAGCTCTCGCTTCCCTTGATTGAGGGAAAGCTAAAATCCTGTTACAGCCGTCCAACTCCTTAATATTAATGCCTTGGAGCAAAAGATCATTCCTTCTGTCCTCGTTCCGAACACACTCCATCATGATATGATAGACATATTCTAATTTACCGCACTCTGAACATTCCGGTGACTGGACTTTTCTCATTAAAATGCAAATTTATTGAGTGGTATGTGCCCGGAGCGAAGTCTGAAAGCAGTTACAAGTTGAGATCTACATGGGTCACTCCTATCAAACCACGGGGTTTTCCATGGCTCTTGAATGGTTTTATACCTACCATATTCCCCTTTTCACCGTCCTTTGATCAAAATACTCTTTCCATAATATATGACAGTTTGTCTTCACTTACTCTGTGAAGTATGGTTGAACTGTTAGAGGCACTCCATCAAATGATGCTTCTTTGGCTAAATTGTCCACTATCTCATTCCCTCAGAATCCTGAGATGCCTATGTGTGATGGTATCCACTGAATATAGTGCGGTTGTTTTGAACTGGTTAGTTGTTTGGCAGCAGTTTACCATGATTCGATGAATAAAAATATTTTTTTAGAAATGGGTTACGCAGAAATTAATTCCCAATCTAAGTGAACCCACATGTATAGTTATGGATAATGCCCGATACCATTCCTTTCGCATTAATAAACCACTAACATCTGGCGACAGAAAGCATGTCATTGCAGAGGCTATGTTCGAATAAAATTTCATTTCCACAAAAAGCATCCAAAGCTAGATTGGTGGAGATTTTGAGATGTCACAAACCTGAACCAATATATGATAATGAATAGACACGATTCTCTCTACATACGGACACAAAGTGATAAGATTACCGCCATATCACTGTGATTTAAACCCTGTTGAGATGATAGGGGCATTGTAAAAGCTAAAGTGGCAACTAAAAATGTGTCCATCGATATCAAGGCTTTTTTAAAGCTTGTTGAAGATAATTTTCAGGTATAAAACTTATTTTAATATTTTGAAAAGTTATGTAAATTATTTTGAATTCAATTTATATCATTAATGATTTAAAATTTTAATATATTGAATTAAAGAGCTCGTTTATAAAACTCACCTATACTTCCAATCCAATTTACTCTTATGCAAATACAACGACAGTAACGGCACATCGCTTATATCAGTCTCATGACCCCCAGCCTCCAGCAACAATACATTCCACCCCTCGATCTCAGACAGCCTGTTGGCCATCACAGCCCCAGCGGAGCCGCCGCCGACGATGACAAAGTCGTACTGTTCTCTCAAGTACTTCTGGTTGAAAGGCCGGCTCTCGGGGTCCAGGAGCTCGTAGTTGAAGTACGCCATGGCGGCGAGCATGGCGGGAATGAAGGTCAGCTTGCTGATGCCGCCGATGGTGAGAGCGGACGTCGCGGCCGTTGAGGCCACCGTTAGGATGCCCATGACGCTTCACTTCATAGTATACTGGAAGATAAATTATAAAAATTGTTCAACAGGTGTTTTGATGTAAAAAAAAAACTTAAAACAGTTTAACATCATAGAAGTAGGTATTTATTTATACTAAATGTTAATTAATAAATTAATTAATTTCCTCGCGTTGGTGTGGTAATTTTTTTTGTGTTTCACTCAGGAACACAGTTTGTTTAACCCTCGCAACGCTTCACAAGGGTTCAATTTTGGTAGCTATCGCTTGCTCGGATATCAATATTAGCAAGGTAAGTTAAACAATAACTTTTCCCCTTTGTAAAATAAATACGTGAAATAAGTATTAAATTATTTAGCATGTGTTGTAGTCTGCTAAGAAATCAAAAGGTACCTTGGTTATTTTGCAACATTAAAAGCGCTAAAGATGTGGCTTGCAGTAGGCCAGTAGGCATATCTTGTTTTAATACTTAAGTCGTAAGTATTCGTTTCTTCATCCTAGTGTGTAATTTCTTCATATTTTACGTATTTTGTGTTTTCTATATTTATTAGACAACGCAATATGTTATAAGATTATAATTATGATAAGCTATACGCTACGTGGTAGCAAGTAAAACTTCTTTTTTATTATAACTTTTCTTTCGCAGCAAATTACGCTTGTTTTTGTTTCCGAGGTGAAAAAAATATTTTAAATTAGGAAGTGTCGAAATTGAAAAAGCATTTAGTACTCGTACCTACCTATACGTATTTTGCCTTTTGCAAAGTCTATCTCACGTAACAAACGCAAGACGCGAACGATAGCAATTGAATCCAGTAACTTAGTCGACTTTAGTAATGCGGTTCGTTTGCGTCAAATCCGGTAGTTCTGATTTTATGCAGACGTGTTTATTATGTTGCCGATTATTCATCCAAGTTTGTGCCTTCGAGTGCCGAACACAACTTTGTAAAAAAATGAAAAAACAGCGAAACTTTCGGTTTTTTAATCATTGGGGCGATTATAAATTATAACCCTAAAGGGCGCTTTTAAAGTAAACTAAATTTTCCTGCTCTTTGCAACTAGGGCAAGTTGTATATCAGTCTCGTATTATAGCAAATTTAGTCGACTTTAAAAACGCTCTGACAAGGTACTATCAAAAACTAGTCTTTTAGGGTTACGAGTATAATCGCGAAATCAATGAAAAAATAGGAAATTTTTGCGGTTTTCTAGATTTTTATAAAAGTTGCGATCGGCGCTCGGGATCACAAACTTGGATTATTCATTGGGGCAACATCATAAACAAGCCTGCAAAAAATCAGAACTACCGGATTTCACGCAAACGCTAATGTATAAAGTTAGTGGATTAATTAGGTAATCACTAATAACCCTATTGCTCAATGAGCCCCTAAACATTAGTAGCATTTTATTGGCAAACTTATTTATTAAAAAATATAGTAACCTGCAGCCTTCAGACAATTATGTATACCCGATAAGAGCGAATCCGATTTTTTTACATAAATCTCGGAACTTAATCATTACCCTAATGATTCTCGTTACAACTAACGGTTTCGATTTTAGAAAATTTCTAAATGTTCTACGTTGTCTTTTCCCAATGGCACGTTCTTACTTTTAATGTGTGTTACTTTCTTATTGCTTAAATGCAGTAACGATTCTTATTACAAAACCACAAAAAAAAAACAGGGGCCAGTTTTTTTCATTTCTTCTCCTATTTGGAAAAGTTATTTTTCATACCTGCTAGGATGGATCAATCACTTTTCTATTCTAGCACATGTTTTTTTAGCTTAAATAATATTTTGAAACATGACCATTTCCTCATAGGTGATGTGAATATCAGTATGTGACACATGGTAGCAAAATTATACCCACCTTGGGCGTTAGCTCGTGAACTCTCACTATGCTCAGGATCTATTTTAAAACCCCTCGCTACGCTCGGGATTTAATTATAAGAACCTTCGCTTCGTTCAAGATTCAATTAACACTCTCGCCGTAAATATGTCATATTGCTCCCTTGTAACACAATCTACCACTGTTCATGTTGTGTTGGGAGAACAAACAAAAATATAAAAATCTTTATAGTACATTGTGCAACGAGGGGGGTAAGCGAAATTTTGCAACCGAGGTCTTTATATGCACGACAGCCGCAGGCTGGTGTGCATTAAAGACTCGACTTTACAATATTCTTACCCCAGGAGTTACAATGTTTTTCATCACACTTTGAAGAAAAAACTAAATTTTAAGCGAAATAATTCTTAAATACGGTGACATTTCCAACATTCGTCCGCCATATTGTCATCCTTTGACAGTTTAGGCATCGCAGACACAGATCTATCCGGCATTCAGTCTCGATTTAAAATTGGCTATTTGACAGTTTTATTTATTTATTTATTTAATCTTTATTGCACATAAGAAAACACACTGTACAATAGGCGAACTTAATGCCGTAAGGCATTCTCTACCAGTCAGTTTTATGTAAGTAAATAATGTCAAACGATTGTCAAACTTGATTTTCCTGAGAATCAAATGTCTATATAGGACTCATGGCATTTAAGCAACACAAAAGTCAGAAACGAGAGTTTGTCTGACGCTCGCACTCGACGATTGAAACGCCTCTAACAAAATGATAATGTGATGTGACGTCACATTATATAAGTCTGTCCTAAATGTATGAAAGTCAAGGAAATTGCCATTTTGACCCTGAAATATTGCGATTATGTGTATAGTTGTCATACAGTTTATTTTATTTTCTTTTCTATTTTAAAAATATGTACAAAAAAAAATTCTTTTGAGACTTGTATTTTTTTATAATCTCAATAAAAAAAAAATTAAATCACTTTTTATGATGGATCCATTTAACTAAATTTTGTTATAATATTTAACATGTGTCAAGTACCCAATTCTGTAAAAATATTTTAAACGACTATTAAATTAATCGAATTAAATATTTTTTAACATAAACGAACGTCAGTATTTTAAAAGTAAAACTCATTTATACCTACTTGGTTCGTATGAATTAGTGACACAATAAAAAAAAAAGCTATAACTCCCACGGGAACACATGCCTTTGTCCTTCAGTATACCTGCATGAATTAAGATCTTTTTCGAGAAAGTGTGATGAAAAATTCCTTAATGCGAACATGAGGGTTAAGTTAGAAATAGACTTTGACTCACTTGATTGCAGTTAGTTAAGAATGACATAACTCCGGCTTGCCCCATTAACCTTCGTCCACTTCTCTACTAAAACGCGTGTTGCATTCCCAACTACCTAGTGTTAGTGTTACAGCATTTCGTTAAGGATGCTACACATATGTATTTGTTGTCGTCCGTGGGGTTTGTGCAACTATTACCTGAGACAAGTTAATCACAAGGACTGTGAAACTCCATACGAACTTGCGAAGTCGTGTTCTGAAATCGTCTTGTAGGATGAAGTCACGTTACAGTACTAAGAGTACGAGTAATCTATTAGGATCAATGTTTTTTCAGTTATAAACCAGATTACCTTTACACCGAAGAACAAAGATAACCGTTGTATTTGTTGTTCTTTTATGACACGATGTATTCACTTCAAACGATTCTGAATTAAAAAGGTGTAACAAAAATAGTGGAGATACGTTTAAGGGCATATTCGGTATCGTGTTCAGTACCCCTAGTGTAACTTTGATCGACATCATAACGTGACGAACGCGTTTGCGTTAAGTCTCATTTTGTATAGGATTTTGAGTTTCCAAAACGTCCCGCTTGGCGCGCTCTTTCTAAATCCAATACAAAAAGAGACTAAACGTAAACGCGTACGTCACGTTTCGAAATCGAATTTATTTACACTAGGGGTACTGATTAGGAAAAGTAGTATATTTTTTACGTGCGATACTTTTTTACCCTTTGTATTTGTTATTACATAATGCGGTAAAGTAACTCTTGTCATATGGCCTCCGTGTACGACTTGCCCCATAGGAAAAAAAAATTGTGTGGAGCTGTAGAGCTTAAACACGAACAAATTACGAATAAATTTAAGTTTTGTAATCTGCCTCTCTAACGCTCTTACATATTTATTTTAAGTGATAGAGAGGCAGATAATTAAATTTCGTGCCCCCCTCTCCAGTAGTTTGACACTAGGTACAAAAATTATGAGGAGCGTCATTTTATAATGGAGATTACTAGTCTTTATAAGTTACTTGTCTGTTTATGTTATTACATAATGCGGTAACGTAACTCTTGTCGTGCATATGGGATGAGATCATTATCTCGTAGTAATAAAGGCTATTATCGCGTGATAATGTGTACCTCAGGACGTGTTGTATGGTTTGAGGTTGCCGGCTCAAGCCTGGCGGGGCAACGAAACTGACACTTGGCTCTTGTGTCATCTTTGTTTTGTTAATAGTAGGTACTTGTAAGGACTCATTGTCAACCATAACTTAAAAGGTCAACGGCTTATCTCAGGCGGTTGCCAAAAAAAATGCGCAGCGATTTTCTAATTGAAGGTATAGTTGAAAAAATTTAAGCAGACCGTTTAGGACTATATGAGATGCTCATAGTCCTATACGTCAGCTTAAAAAACAACTATAATTGAATTTTGGGCTTAAAACTTAACTAAACTTTTGTCTGGTTGACGTAACTGGTGACCGAAGAACTGGCGGCTTCCTCGCACAACATATCAGTATTGCGTAACAACGAGGAAATTCTGCCAGCATCCTTGGTACAATGCCTCAAGGGCCTATTTTAGATTTAAGCTAGTTATAGTAATCCTCTGTATATATCCATTATGTATATATATTAAGTTATTATTAAATAAGGAACTTTTATATTAACTTTTTTTAATATTTCAGCCTGAAATATTATCATTTTTAAGCTAAGTAAGGTGCAGGGGCATCAAATAGGAACGATAGGATGTATATACAATATAAGTAGGACCGTGGTAACGCAGAGGGCAGACTTGGTATACTAATAACTTGAGTAAGTAAATATTCTTACATTTAAACTACAAATAAATTATAAAAGAAAATAGAACCAGGTAACAATAACAACATGGGATCTCATCGCTAAAAAGCGATGTCTTCTCTAACCTTTAGGTAGCACGAAATATAGAACTTATACTAAAGTCAACAGGTAGTGCAAGGAGCTAAATAAGGACACTATTAAACACATACACACATACTACATACTATATGTAGGTATATAACCAAATCACTAAGTTATGTAATCAAGGAAACGTATCATAGTAAGGTAATTAAAACATCTAATGTTTGGAACGTTCTTCGACTTGGCCATGATACTTATAATTTATAACCGACTGGTGAAGTATGGAGGGTAATGTTTTTCGCATGTGCTTATATGTATATTTATGTTTATTTCGTTACGCCATATATCCAAAGCGGCTTTATAATTATTATTTTTTTACTTAAATGGGATACTTTTAAACGTAAAAAAACTTTTTAGTACGAGTTTTTTTTTTGTTAGTATTTGTAGTTAATTTGCAAAGTAGTACTTACTTACATATTTCCCGAGATTATGTAACTTGGTGTAATCCTTGTTTTGATTATACCTGGTGCAACATTTCTCGTCGGCAATTGAAAGTGCTAATTATTTCTGCCAGGTTAAAATGAAAATTAGAGCTAATTACGAGTAGAAGTATTTTATAGGCTTCATTGACGACTACAATGTAATTACCTAAAACAAACGAATGCAAGTACATAATTATGACTCAACATGTACGAAACGCTAGAGAAGCATTATTTAAGCGGAAACAAATAATTAGCCATTCATTACAGTACCTGCAATAATTATTTCTAATTACTGCTTCGGTCAGTCTTATTTAACTGTCCAATTTTTGTGTACTGCGTCAGTTTTTGGTTACAGCTGACGGGTGACCAAAATTCTATAAAAAATGAAAATTCGACGACGACTGGTTAGAAGGGGCACATACAGAAGAGGCTCTACACTGTAGAGTCTACAGTGACAGACACGCACTTCGAGAGTTGTCGATGGCAAAATTGATTGAGCCCATGAGCAATTCTTAGTATAACACCTCCTGCAAGCGAACTCAATACACCTGTTTATACAATTATCATGACACATGACTTATGACATCTCAGCTCTCATGTTTAAGAGCGTACAAGTCGTAAAACTTTGCTAAATCATAATTGAAGCTGATTATAGACGCTATCAGCAGTATCCCCATTATCTACATCGAGCGTATGGGAATAAGGTTCTGTTGCGTCACCAATCGCATTGCTCGCTGATGGCTGGCTTATATTCTTGACATGTTGAACGATAGACGCACTAAAGGTACGATTTCTCTGTCTCCATTTACAACTTGTAAATGGAGACAGAGAAATCGTATGTTTCATCTTTCAATTCGCCCTGTGTCAAAAGCACACAATATTGAATGCGGCCATGGCGAAGTAACTTTAGACTCTTAGATTAAATTGTACGGCATTTGAAGAAGACCCGAAAGACACGAAAGTGTACTGGTATAAGCCACCGTTGTGACTATTAAGGTGACATTTGTATAGCAACTGCATTACTGTAGCAGCATTACTGCTGCCGCCATGAAGCGGGCACACTAACATTGTCAAGTGCCTAAATAAAACGAGTTACGGATTGATTGTTCGAATGGTAACAGTTCTGACAGTAATGCGGCGGCGAACGTCACACATTTTATGAAGTAAATTGCTAGTTAGGGCTTGTGCACAAATCACGCGAGGTTTTTTCGGCTACTTTTTTGATACATCCAAATTTCACCGTTTTAAGTGTCGCCGAGTTCCACAATGGAATTCGAAATCGCCTAATACGATATCTAATATCGGCATAAAATAGTATCTTACTAGCACTGCAAAAAAAGTATAGATACAAATAAAATGTATGATACCTAAACGAACTTAGTACTAGTATGTTAATAATGTCTTTTGCAATACCTCAATAATGTCTATTCATTTTCTGGGAAATCTGAATTTGCTAGATTACATGCTTTGGCTGAACATTGTTCATTTTTATCGACACAATAGTTGAGTAAATAATGAATAATAGGTTTTCACAAATGTTTGCGTCAAGATTGAGAGGCTTGCGTTTGGATAGAATGGTGATTGTCCTTTGTTCGATTGATTATTTTGAACAATAAGTTCTTATTATGGGTTAATACTCGTAACTTTAGTTTTTCATTTTATTTAGTAGCTTTTGGTGAACTATTGTTATTTTACCAATTAGATATTCTCGTCGCAATCTCGCAATCTTTATAGACCATTGTAATATTCCTAAATAAATCGGCTTGCCATTACTTCTTTGGTCCATACATTACTATGGAGCGCTTAAAAGTTTTGATATTATAGCAACACTAAGTGCTGTTCGTTCAAATCTCTTAGTACGGTACCTATTATTTGAAAAAACTTATTTTACATCTAAAAAATGTCACAACGTCAAAGTTTAAACATCTAAGATACCTAATTATTAATTATGAAGTACCTACTTCAGTATAGGAGGTTCAAGGTGTATTATTACGACATTTACGACGCTTATCTAGTTGTCATCACATCACATAAGTACAAAATTGAAGCAAAAGTGCAAAACATCGGTGTCAAAGTGTTCACGCATTTTATGTGTTCGTCATGTTATGTACTTACAAGGCCGCTGCGTGCCGGAAAAATGAGTTTGTCTTTGTTAAGAACCGGAAACGACCATTTTGTTGATACTTATGAAATGCAGGAGACGGGGTTATTGACGCAGTTCGAGAAAACATATTAGATAAACAGATAGAAGAATAAATATTATAGGAATCTAAGATATGTAGGTGTGATAGTGTACCGAAAAACCGTAATGTTCTAAAGTTCAGTAAAGAAGGCAGGTAGGTAGGTAGACTGGGGAAGTACCTCCACCTTACAGAAAACCGCAGCCAAATAACACTAAACCCTACTCATACTGTTGTGTTCCTGACGGTGAATAAGGTTGCCAGAGCTCAACGAGTGTGCAGAGTGTTAGGGCCGGCAACGCGCATGTTACTTTTCTGGAGTTGCAAGCGTACATAGGCTACGATGACTGCTTATCATTAGGCGGGCCGTATGCTTGTCTGCCACCGACGTAGTATAAAAGGTACCTAGACGAAAACTGACCTTACCAGTTTCTGTCAAAAAATGCATCAAATTAGGTAAAGTAAAGAGTGGCTCAAATATTTTATTTATTTAATCTTTATTGCACATAAGAAAACACACTGTACAATAGGCGAACTTAACCTAACAAATATTCATACGATAAAACATACAGCTCGCATTTGACCCACAGATAAGGCAAGCCGCAGCTGATTTGGCTTGCTTTTACTTCAAAATGACATAGTGTCAAATTAAAAACAAGAAAGTTGGGGACGAATTTTATTTAAAAACAAACCTGTTTTTGCTATTATCGATATTATTATCGATTTTGGTTTTAAACAATCTTAATGTACAATAATAACCCTATTTAAAAGGCATAAGTCGGCATTCTCATTCATAGTAGTTACTATCCAGCTAGGCAAGTCTGCAATCAGGTTTTGATACAGATGCTTTGCCAATGACGAATTTCATGTGGCTATTGCAAAACTAATGGTTGACTAATAAGTTATAACTTACTGTTGAATTATAAGCTAGAATCCGTGTTGCATTAGTATACGGATCTTAATACAAGATGTCCATAATGTTCAAGTTATTCAATGTCTTTAAAATGCAATAAATACCCACAATTTTTAGATTCAATGTCTTCATTGTCAATCTAACTTTAAGAGAGAACAGTTCCGTCGTAAGAACAAATTGTAGTGTGTTGCCAAAAATATTGTTATGTTACTGTGTTACTAACAAGTCCATCCAACTATGTCCGCTAATAATTGACTGAACCATTTGTTGTTTTTGACCTATAACTATACTATAGACCTGTAGTGCTCACTGTGTAGTGTGTCTATGCTAAGTAAGTTTGAACCGACTTGGCTCTCTTGCTACTCGTAGTCTTGGCAGTGACAATAATGGCACCGCTATACTTGACGTAAAACTTGGCGTGCGATTTAGCGTAGACGGACAGATTACAAACTGACAACCAAAGACTGATTTGTTTATTTGAAGAATTTAGACTTTTTAAAGTTGTTTTCTATATATAAACTATGTAACCTTTCCGTTTTCGCCCTTGGCAAATCTATTAGTCAAATGTAAAATTTAGGCCATTATCAATGTTACTCGGAAACCTGTATGAGAGTGTTTGTGTTCGAATACTGATCACCCTCATTGAAGGTCTTAGTAAGTAGGACAACCAGTACGACAACCGATGGTTCTCGAAAAAGATTTTGCCTTTACGACCTTTTGACTTTTTGGCGATCTTACGATTTTAACTTTAATTAAAATGGCTCCTTTATACAGCATGTATATTTAATATGACCACACAACCAAAGGGTAGTTAGTTTCATAAAAAACAAGGTCTCGAAAAGTGGAATCTTAAGCGTTGCGAGGGTTTCAAAGTACAAGGGTTAAACTAACTTTGCCTCCGAGTGAAACACAAAATTTTTCACCACACCAACGCGAGGAAAATGCTAACTATGAAATACCAAAAAAATCAAACCAAATCAAATCCAAATGAACGTAATAAATAATTTATCATTCATAATCATCATTTAAAACTCATTATTACCAGCTAACATGTGGAAACAACTCAAAATTTCCACCTGATTACTTTGCCCCATGTTGATAAAATGCAACTTTCTCATTAGTTTTTGAACAATCAAGAGGGCCAATCAGTTGGTGTGGTGAAAAGGTATTTACACTTTTTCACCTTACTACTTTGTAATAAGGCGAAAATTTTAAACATATCTTTGACCTCGACTGTACACCTACCATATTAGCTACCATCAGAATTAAAAGATTTAAGAGATGCTCTCTTTGCAATATCTTGGCTTTGTTCAGTATTTATACTCAAAAGAAAGACCTATCAAATTTTGCTGTTAAGAAAGAATATATTATATTGCATTAACTTGATTATTTAACACGACTTCGGGAAGGGTTATGATTTTTACTTATGATTTTAGTACTCTTATGTATGTTTGTCAAGAATGTTTGGGTCATATGTTGAATGGTAGAGTCGAAGCTTTTTCACTTCAGCAGCTCGAACAAGCCTATTTTCGTCACTCCAGGGAGTGTAGAAAGTGCGACTTTCCCCACTTCAGGGAGTGACGAAAGTACGACTTTCCTCACTCCAGGGAGTAAGACAAAGTAGCTTTTTAATTTAGTGTAGGCCATGAATACAGGAATAAAAACTTTACTTGATGTTGAATTTTTTTAACCTTTAATATGTTCTTACTACTGAGGTGAAAAGTTGTATGTGTCACACGAGAGCAAAGTTATTTTACATCTCTTGTTTTTGAGTCTTTCGCTTACTCGGGACTCAAAATCAACACTCGCAAGAAAAACTAACTTTCCTCTCTTGTTGCACAAATAACTATTTTTGGTGAATGAGGGGTGAATCGTTTCGTTTTTATAATGCGGGTGTCATAAGCTACATTTTTAACTAATTTTGAAAGAAGAGGTTTCGTTTAACAAATAGTTTTTTCAAAAATATGTAATATTATGCTTGTTACATTACCTTGCTTAGTATTCTCTTCAGCAGCATACACCGTATTAATATCGGAGCAAAAGTTTTTTGCCAAATTTGTGAACATAATAAATAGAATTCGCCCGTTAAATGTACTGCAGCAAAGTATCTATAAGCATTATTATTATTGAGCAATAAATAAGATAACTACTTGCTCGTACATAGTTTGAGTTACTCGCCAAAGTCCAAGTTGTTTAATCAGAGAAAAAAAACTGTATACATGAACCTCCGGTCAATGCTTAGAATTCTGATAATGTTTTAATTATGATTAAGGGTCTTTTTAAATTATGATAAAGCGAAAAAGACGTCGTTTGGTGAGCCGGCGACGCCTGCCGACGCGTCGACGTCTTTTTTGCTCTTATTGCGTAGACATAAAGCTTTTTTCTATCGGCTTTTGCCAATTCAGCTTCGATATACTCGTATGTGGGGAGATCCGAACAAGCCCATTCGAATGTACGTACACTGACATCATTCTGATTCTGATAGCAGTGTACATTCGAATTGGCCTGTTAAAATATCAATTCAATTCAAATGTTATTTAGTTGTCGTGCGTCTTGCCCGCGCCAATACATGTACGGACAAGTACGAGCGAAATGCACGATAACAAAATAACATGATTCAAATATCAATCTGATGTTAGTGTATGTTGAAAAAGTTTTTACTTTCAACTTGTGACAGTGGCGTGACGATCTAAAGGCCTTGTCATTTTGTAGATTGTAGTTGATGATACTTCACCCAAAATACTGAGCCCTTATAAAAGTATATCTTTCTAAAACTTAGAAACTTTGCACCGAAACACTTATTCATATTCTTCATCTAAGCGGTTTCCCGGCACGGCATCCTAAAAAGAAAGAGTTTCGCTCTTCTACCTAATCTCATTAAATGGTACGAGAATGTAGAGTATTCGAAACATCGAACCTACAACCTCCAGTTTGAAAGCCTAGAAGTCTTCATCTGCTAGTGATCTACGCAATAGATTCAACAACCATTATTAACAGCAACTGGATAATCGACCCTCGATCAAAACCACAGCAAAGCTAACGATATATTATTACTATTATTGGAAACCGCTTTATATTGTTACCTCGTAAACGTGGCCTGTGTTGCATTAGCTTGCCTAGACATGATAGTACCTAGTGAATTATTCTATACACTCCAGGATTACCAGCTTTCCAGTTATGGTGCTGGAACAAGTGGAACATTGACTTTTACAAAATGTTATGCAACATCGTGTGATAGGGACAGCATGATAGTATTGATAGTGTTTTATTATGCTGTCCCTGTCACACAATGTTAAATAACATTTTATACCAGCCAATTTGGGAGCACCATTATGATCTGACTAAGAGTTAAAACGATTTTGTTATCTAATTAGGTACATTTCAGAAATCTGAAATCAATCGGACGAGCATGTTCCTGACATGATAACGAGTCTTAGTTATTGATCGATCGAGAGCGAAAGTCTCATTTAAGCTTGGGAAAAATGCTTAAGCATCGTTTATATGGATATTGTTCTCTATTCGCATTTCTCAACCGATTGTCGTGAAATTTGATGAGCAGTTTCGATAATCATATAGTTTCACTGGAATTATATTGACCGGGATATGGACCGTGATTACCTTTTGTTTTGGTTTTCGAGCTCCCGATATTTTGACGCAGTTACATGCATCTAGTTCACGGGTAAATGAATAAGTCTGTTAGTGAAACTAACCGTGAATCATTCAAAACTGTTAATTATATAGTTTTTTTGTCAATTCGGTTTTTCGAATTTTTCAAAGTTGCGGAGCCATGGGAGTTCACGATTTCTACAGCTCATAGTGCATCTAGTTTTAATTGATTTCATCTTATATGCCTTAAGGCATAATCGTACACTATGAAATATTTGTTTGTAAAAAGTCTGAAGTGCTAGAGACCTAGTCTATAACACAATCGCAATGGTAACAGAAGGTATGCATTGCATAGGTCTGCATCGCTACTGAAATCCAACTATTATATTTTACCTTTTGAAGAAACATGAAATGAGCATGGACATCATACAATGAATTGTTATTGATTGAGAAATTGGACCTTGTTCTTTTGACCTCTTAGGTTTTTTGCGGTTAATGGTGTAAAGTGTTAAAAGTGTATAAAGTGCATCTATGATCAGATGTTTCGTAGTTTCGTTAGCCGGTTAAATCTTGAAATAACGCTTTAAGAGAGGACTTCGAAGGCTAAATGCCAAGAGGATATAGCTGCATCTAGTGTACAGCCAATACCTTTTACCGTGCGCTTAGTTCTAACCTAGATAGAACTCGACAAATATTGCTTAGAAAATACGCCTTTATTTTTGCCAAATTTAGCATAAATAACAACAATAACACGCGTAAATATATGACTAGAGTCTGGCAAGCGAGAAGCGTCAGAAAAATACTGTAAACTCAAAAAAAACCTTATGATATATTATATCTTTTGATATGAAATGAAAGCTTGAAAAATAAAGCTTATTTGATAAGAAAATTGATAGCACGTAAAAATAAATAAAGCTTATCACAACGCGCCGATCAAATTCTAAAATATATATTAATTTCCTATCATTTTATGTGAACAGCAGTAGAACATGCTGTCTAGAATAACTTTATATAAAATACTGGTAATGCAATTATCATTATTTACACAAGTATATATTTTCTTATTTTTTGTTGAATATTATAGACGTTTGAATCACGTTGACTGCCCAAACAATTATAAAATGTAAAGGAAAGAGATTAGTATTCCCTTACTAAAACAATAATTAGTAAATTATAATTGAGAGCCTACCTTTATCACACACAATCCAATAACACAGTCACTACACACTAGGCACTATACGCGATGTGTTGTGCGCGGCGCAGCCGACACTGGCGCGGCGTGCGCAGGAGTTGATGGTTGCAACACCACACGGTCAATGTTAATGGGCCCTTAACATTTTGTAACTTATGCGATGGGTGACGTTTCAAGGTCGGTTTTGGTGACGCGAATATTCGTGTTCCTTGATGTAACCATTTCATAATCCACTGAGGACTAAAATACACGAATTGACAGAGGTCGAAGGTGGTGAAAATGTCTATTGCCTTTTTCATGTTATACACAATCGTTTTGTTTTTTTAATGGATACTTTTTGTGCAAGTCTTAATTGGCGTTAGCCATAAAGGGGAAAGTGAACAACCGCTTCGCGATACAAATGTCAATATCCAGAAAGGAAAATGGGGACTACATTTATATGGATAAACAGCCGTCCACTATCCTCTAAAGATATTCGGAAAGCGGAAGTTTTGTCCGCTCTACACTCCAAATCTGCCTGGTTATCAAAATTTGTATACATAGTATTCGGTATATCTTACCGTTTGAGTTGATTGCTTCATTCTATTCGTAAATGCATAATTATTGAGAAATATTTAAATGTTATTCCTACTAGTACTAGATCGTCTATTGCTCAATGCTGACCTTACAGCCGGAAATTCAAACTATGTACTCTATGACATTAATTTAAATATACATATTACATGGTTATGTAATTTTGTTTGACATGAATTTTGCGAAATTTTGCCGGAAAACGATGTAGATATTCTTCTTCTTTCTTCTATCTAAAATTACTTGTTTCTCTTATTTTTTCAAAACTGTATTAAAAACATCGTTCGATTATACACGTGCGGAAATGTCATTCTTCACTCGTCCCGAGTCATTATCTAAAATACTCCGACCTACTCGACGAAAATTAGTTACTCATACATTGTACTGGATGTAAATTGAAAAATATGAAAGATACGTATATATTTTTTCATCTTTGCCGCGCTAATCCAACGCCTATCCTGTTGAACTCTATCTAAATTTAAATTTAAAATAGGTAGTATCTAGTTCGTTCTACTTGACTGAAGCGAGTATGTCGTTAATATACCGAAAATTTATGCCCATCACAGTAAATATATGTTTGCCCTAGCCCTAAACGGGACCTTAAACCTTAGTCCACCTTTGTAAATAGGCGGGTCGCTATCAACTAGGCACAACTTTCCGTTAGAATTTAGGAGCACAATCCATAGAAAGGGTCTTTCAACATAATTATTATAAGCGGTGTGTGTACGTGCGGCGAGGCGTGTCATGCGCCGACGATTTTAGACGTCGAAGGACCAAGTTACTTTCGAACTGTTATCCTTGTGCTAGCTCTAGTACATTCATATAGTATTTTGGCGGCCACCTTCAGTGTCTATTTTAGATATACATTTTTAGTTATTTTGCATGAAATATAGTTTTATATTAAATTAAAATCAGTTTAAAACTGTTTCTGATACCTGTTTTTACTGTTTTTGAATAGTTCTTTGGTATTTTTGTGATTGAATTTCTCTTTTTCCAATTTTCCTTACAATGCTTCATGTTAATTATGTCTGTCCCAAGAGATTCAAAGTGGCTTGCCTTGTCACGGATCACGAATGCAACGAAACGGTAAGGGTAAATGGTCATATACGTCCACTTATGTAATAACATTGTCTGTTGCAGGTACGTGACTTACCATCTCTGCAACTAGTTTGACGAGCATTAGTAAGTAAAGATGTGATGCGTGTTTGCAAAAACGTTATTGGTATGTAAAAGTAATAAGAAAAACACATATATTTTTTAGCATTTGGATCTGTTTTAAGTGTTCTAACTTCATATAATTATTACTCGGTCCTTTAACTTACAGACAATACGACTTAGACGACAATTTTTGCATTCAGATAGGTGAGTGTCATTTATAAACATGTGTTTTATATCCCTTTAGTGGCAAACGAGCATACGGCCCGCGTAATAGTAAGCTATTACCGACGATCTGTACACTCGTTTTTTTAAGAACCCCATACTGTAGTTTGTCTAAATTCTTGAAATGATGCCAATGCACTGCCAATTATACCAATATTTACGTCAGCGTCACAATAACATTGCGTTTATTGAATACTTAGTTGGCAACTATTACTTAATGGTAGGAATTAGCGTGGCCCTAATGGTCTTGGAGATTTCCCCAACTATGTCTGCAATAATTGCGACGTGTGAATACAAAATATGCCTAAGGAAACATAATGTATCAATAAATTATATTGATAGCTTTACAAACTCGAGTAAAACGCGTACTTAGTAACTCTTTGGCCACCACCAGTTTGACATTGATATATTCGCTAGCGTGTGCATAACTTATTTTCTATACATCTCGCTCGTACATACTCGCATATTAGTGCGCATATTAGTGAGAACGTAAGTTACGCAGATGTTAGCAAATATGTTAGATTGACACTCCTAAGCCAGTCGTGGTAAGGTTACTGATGTTAGAAGTTTTTTGGCAGTAATGGTCTAAGCTAATTCAGGACCTTATTTAGGCTTAACTATTGACACGAAATTTAATTGGGGGATCCATATTGAAATAGTATGTAATAAGCTACGTTAAATTTTGGCAAAATTAATAGTTTAAAAAACATAATAAGTAGAAAATTAATGCACACTTCTGTATCACTCGCTAGCTGAGTCTGTAATTAGTTGTGGATTAATTGCATATGGACGTACATTTAAAGAGTTACTTTACTTGATAAAATTTGTAATTTCCAGATTAGAATAATAAAAAAGAATATCAGTAGATGAAAAAACTAAAAACAAATGTAGTAACTATAAGCGATTATACAACATATTAAAAAATTTACCAGTACATGAGAAGATTAAGTATTTAATCTGTATGGATGATTACGGTCAGGATAAATTCAAAACGCGGAGACTACCGTTATGTAACCTCAGAGCAAGCACGCAAAAAACATACGGAGAATATAATGCGAACAACTACTATGGCCAAAAAACGCGTAAACATATAATCCCTAAAATACTTAACCACTTAAGCCCAACCGTAGAAAAGTGTAGTAGTAAGCAAATATATAAGAAAAGACTGCAAGCTAAACTTTTAGATTTGTATGATAATAGTAGTGAGTAGTAATAGGAACAGCATATTGATTGTATGGCATAACTTTAGTATACCTACCGCTCTGGATAAGTAGTGTATAAGTTATACGTATATATTAAGTAATAAATGGGTAGAACACACCATGTTAAAGAGCGCTTAATCCGCCAACAAACTGTCTTCAGTTTGGCGGAATATAATTATGTAAACACCATTAAGTGTTTAGTGATAAATAATTTAAAACAAAAAATCCGGCCTTGGCAGAACAATGTGTGACAATGCCACCAAAAACGTTTCATTGTTACTGAAAAGTCAGTGTTTGGTCGGATTATTAAAATTCATAAACGTGTTCTGCGAGTAGGCTTCAAGGGCTCTTTCATAAGTGACTATCGAGGTGTGGTTCTGTAAATGAGATGCGATTGCATCTTACGGCCCGATTCGAACTTCAAGATACGTCAAATAATATTAAGTCTAGAATGGATCGGATATGCCAATGACAAAAGTGACGTTTCTTCAAACAAATATGTCACTTTTGACATTGACATATCCGATCTATGTCGCACCTAGACCTAATATTTAAATTATCTTTAAGTTCGAATCGGGTTGTTATTAGTTATTTTAATACAAGCTATATAATTGTCGTCCTTGGCCAGATGAGGAAACCAGTCAAACTTGTTGTACTATGCCAGTTGCATTATGGCATTTATGGCCCTTTTGTATGTTGACGTTTCTTTCGATCACCTTCGATTGTTTTTGATTTAATCGTTTTCCTAATTTAATTACTTCACATGTTAGCTTCATAGTTATACCGTAAATTAAATACCTAATCAGATAAATATTGAATATTTCAGTTTTCTTTGTCTTCCGGAGTTCTATATTTGTATAGTATCATACATCATAGGGTTTAACTTATAGAGCGATACTCATTAATAAAAAATGTTGTTTTTTTCGTCAGATTACATAAAATTTGCTGGATAGATAAGAGTTTCCTAATCTATACAATATAAGCGCATTTGCGCAAAGTGTGGTATTTTCGGAACGGAAAGTTGAATACAGTTTTTTTGTGACAAGTTGTGATTTCGTATGTAGCCCGCTCAGTGTTCTTGCTGTGTATGACCTTAGGAATTCCTGGTTAAAATCTGTCGGGTTCCTCGAGCCACGGTGCATTATAGCCAATATAATTTTTCATAATTAAAATAGCAATAACACGAACCATGCTGCATGCGTTTGTTACAGTTTTTATTTCATGCTAGCTTATATGAATCGTACTAATATGTATTATGTAATATTAGTCTCATCTGCTAAATTTCATCTAACTATCTCATCTATAATATTGGAAGGGATTTTTTTTTATGATATAGGAAGCAAACGAGCAGTCAGATCACCTAATGGTCGCGAAGCGATTGACGCCGCCCATGGACACCAGTAACACCAGAGGGGTTTTAAATGCGTTACCGGCCTTGGAAATCGGAGATAAGATTAAATTTTAATAACAAAACTCCCCTGAGACAGACTTATTAAACATTTCGAGCGTTTTCGACTTGAAATAGGTGAGTGACCCATTAATTACACGTTTAGGGGGTGGGAGGGGGTCAAAAAAATGTGACGTGTTGTGACAAGGGGGAGGGGGGAGTCACAAACTAAAACACACGTAACAGTAACCCGTTTTTATTATTCGCTGCGCACATGAATAACGAGTTTTTGGAACGATAATCATTTTTATTGGTTTAATTTTCTTTCCTAATCGGTTTTGTGTTATACAATTACTAATATCTCTTTTATCAAAAATATTTTGAAAATATATTAATAATACCTAGTTCGATTTGCCGATTTCGTTGTAAACAAAATTGGTAAAAATGTGACGTCACACCAGGGGGAGGGTTTGCTGAATGTGACCAAGTGTGACAAGTAGGGGGGGAGGGGTCAAAAAACCTAGAAATTCGTGTGACGTAATTAATGGATGAACCCTTTTAACACATTTTATGAGATTAAATTCATCTAAACGATAATACATTATTTAGCCACAGTGTTCCCCACAAACACAAATTTCCCTTTCCCCACGACTCGACATCAGGACCGAACACATGCTGCCAAGGCTGCTCTATGTTGTAATTTATAATCCATTGACACAGGCTAGAAACGCAACCGATACAAAAAATAATTTCTACGATATATGAATGTGCTAATTGTATTTTTTCTAGGTAAAAGAATGACACGAGTGTCATCCTAACGTTAAACAAGTGGAAATTGAGAAACCCTGCCGTTGTGTCAGAACTGTTCATTTCGACATTATGTATTCCGGTACTTATGTGCCTTCGTAAAAATTTGTTAAATGTGGCATGTTTATTCTACTTTCATGCAGGTATTCCCAATTTGCTATCAGCATTGACTTATATATATTACTTCGTAAAGACGGGCCTTATGGGCAACAATGGTGCCAGCACAGAGGTGCCGTAGCGTCATACCTGACACGCACGAATGCGAGCCAATCAAGCAGTCCAACGCACGCGTTGTGGCATTCCACCGAGGCAGATCAAACGAAAATGTTCGGTCTTAATTACATATATGAACGGGCCTATCTTTACTTTTGAAATCTATGGCTATCAGGCATTCGTACATTTATTTTCATCCTACTGGAAGTGTCGTTTAGTAGTCTATGGCGTTATTCATAAACGCATTACAAGCCTGAATTAGCTGCTCTTTATCTGCCATTTTGACTTATGTATTTGTAAGAAAGGGAAAAACATAATTGACCTAGTTCAGGCTCGTAAAGTTTCATGAATAAGGGGGTAAATAGATAAATAAAACAGCTGTTGTTTTATTGAATACTGAGAAAGTGATAAATTAAGGAGTGGTTCAGTAAAAAAGGGGCAGTGAATTATCTCGTATATTTTTTTATTTTTTAATAATTATGAAGTAGTTTATTTTTTTCAGTAATCCGTAGATAGAATACTATATAATAACAATAAAATCATATTGAGAAATATCATATTGTTTGAGTTTTCTCATTTTTATTGCAATGTACTTCGTAACTTTTTGTACAACACAATTTGACAATCTTCACCTGCCGTTTTTCACAATGCCACATTTGAATTTTAATTTTCACAACTAGTTGTATTCTTCTAGGATTATCATCTTACGAGTAAATTATACCAATAAACTGGAGTGCATCTTCGGTAGTCAGGAAGTCTCTCCAATCTAACCTCTGACAGAGGTTTTTCTATGGGAGACAAATTTCTGTAAAAATCGCAAATACACAAAAACGAAAATTCCATGTAACTACTTCAAAGTGAAGTCAAATCAAAAATGTGCAATATCCAACATAAGACAATTTAATAGTGTATTAAAGAGCTTATCAAATTTAAAGAAACGACTATGTTTATGAGAAAAACCTCATAAATTCTCACAGAAGACGCTGTTCAAAAAGTCTTAGGAGACATGTAATATAAAAGGCGAACACTTCAATTCGCCCTTTTATTTTAAATACGATTGTACTTAATTGTATAGAATAGTATGTACGGATTACTACAAAAATGCGCTACTTAATAATTATCACTAAGTAAAATGAAAATCCACATAATGTGCTACTACTTTTTTTCTGAACCACTCCTTAACAAATAAGGTATTAAATTTAATAATATCAACGCCATACATGTTTTATTCTACTAAGTCAATACATGACCAGTGTAGATACAATGAAGTAAACGTATTTATAATTTTTATCCATCATTCTTAAATTTTTCCTATCCTTACTCAGTTGACTAACTTTAAAAAACAATTAAAATCATTCATATCTCATATCCTTTACGAAAGACGGTTTCGAAACCAAACCATAATCTTCCATTTATATTAAGCATTAACAATATATTACAGTCGACAGGTAAACTGCACGTAAAGTTGACCAAAACAAAAAAAGTTGGTAGCATGATGTTGCATCATTGAACGCACAATGAAAATAAAGTATGTTGGCAGTGTCAAAATGTCACAGCAGAATTTAACGCAACAACTGACTTTTGTTACTAATAACAGTAATTACTGTCTCAGAATAGGGGAATCAACAAACATGCCCCACCGGTGCCAATGCGGAGTTATGTATGGTGGATAATCTGGGCCACCTCGGCCTCATGCAGCCATAGTGCTGGAAAGATTCCTCGCCACGCCAGCCGCAACGATGTCATCCTGATTGTGTCAATAAATAATCCAATAACAGTATCTAATAATTAATTTTGATATTTTGTTCGATACCAACATCTTAAATAGTTGTGATAATGTTACTCTTACATGGTATTGGTATTTTCTGCACGCAAAAATCAAGAAAATGTATAAAATCAAAAAAAAGCTAGATCGATTCTACGTCTTTGGGGCCTGCCTATATAAATGTTGTGGCCTCATGTCGTTGACTTCATGATATGGTGAAGTTAGGTTTTTTTTTTGATGATGTGGCCAACTGATCACATCAGGAAATGATCAATTTTAAGATCTAGCCACTACTAATATTGGTTGTGTAATATATTTAAACAATAAAATATTGTGGATTGTACAATACTTTAGATTTTTCACAGTCACAATTCATCTTTTACATTGTATAATTTTATTATCATATCAACAGCTTTTTCAGCAATCGCTAAGGTTGTCGCCATCGTGTTAGCTCCCACAATACCTGGCATCACGCTGGCATCCACGACTCTCAGTTTCTCCACTCCATGCACCATCAAGTTATAATCCACTACCGAATTTGGATCTTCTTTCATACCCATCTTTGCAGTTCCAACTGGGTGGTAGACAGTAGTTGCCATGTGTCTTATGTAACAATCCCAGTAATTATTAGTGTTAAACGAGAACTCCGTGCAAAATGGTAGCTTAATTTGGACGAGTTTTGCATTAAGAGCTTTGAAGGTATTAGTATTATGTAATTTAGATACAAATCTTACACTTTCGATCAGTTGCTTCAAATCATCAGGATTTTTAAAATAATTTGGTTTGATAACTGGTTTCGATGTAGGATTATTATCAGCCAATAATACTTCTCCTTTGGACTTTGGGTGCAGCAAAGTAGGATAAAGCCCAATCAATTCATAGTCTTTATTTAACTTTGCAACTGCTTCAATGACTTCCGCTTTATATCCCGTATTGTTCATATAAATTTTCAACATTAATTGGTCATTTTTGGGAATGTACATGTGATGCAATTGAATGTTGGGAATATTGTTGTCGTTTGGATTGATAAAAGCCATGAAATCAGTGACACCTATTGTAGACAAGGGCCCAGTTCTAGTTAAAACGTATTGCATCACAAAGAAAGTAAATGCCTCGGGCGGTATTGGGACAGTATCTTTAATTGATAGATAAATTGGAAAGAAGATATGATCTTGCAGATTTTGACCAACTGGCAAGTTTATTATCGAATTTATCTTTTTCTCTTCAAGATGCTTTTTAGGACCTATTCCTGATAACATAAGAATTTGCGGTGTACCAATGGAGCCAGCGGATAGTATTACTTCTTTCCTAACATTTATTTGCATAATTTTGCCGTTGGTTACTTGGACCTCCACGCCGACGGTAATTTTAGAATCAGCATCTATAATTACCTTGCGCACTACGGCATTTTTCAAGATATGCAAGTTTAGAGACTCGTTTATAAATATTTTAGCAGTATTCAAACGTTTCCCGTTTCTTGTTAGGAGTTTGGTTATTTTTGTGCCTATAATGGCCTCATTGCTTAATTTATCGATTGGCAATACGCCTAGTTCTTTATAAGCTTCCTCGAACAAATTGTACAATGGGTTGGCATTAAATCTGTAATCGTTCAAGTTAAGGTTTTTCTCGACTTTGTCAAAATATAATGAGAGATCTTTATATCCCCAGCCTGTATTCCCGAGGCTTTGCCAGCTATCATAGTCTGCATGGTGTCCTGTGATGTACAACATGGCATTGATAGAACTAGATCCGCCCATACATTTTCCTTTACTCCAAGTGCATCGTTCGTGTCTGAGCCCCAGGCAGCTCGTTCCGTCTGGCTCAGTTTTGTAATTCCAATCGTTGGCAGTTTTCTGGTTATTGTAAAGAAACGCCGGAATCTGTAAAGTTAAGCTTTACGTCAATAAAATTAAATTAATTAAGGTTAGCCAAAAGGAGCTCGTGCAGCTCGTGCTTTTGAGGGTTTAATTGGGCAGAGGGGCCTATTATTTACTTACTATTATAACGACTGAAATACGTACGAAGTAATACAGCAATGATGTATATTAAATATTGTTACGTCTTACTGATTAAATGGTGGTTACGGAATTACACATACGTTTTTAATCGACATCGTCGGTTCCTACAGCTGAGATTGTAGTTGTTTATATTTTCGAGTAGTTGCTATTTCTAAGCGTAAGGCATCATTTATTTCAAAATGTATGTTAATGATAATATACCTCGCTATCCAGTCCCGGGTCACCGCCTGCTTCGAGAAGTAACACAGACCAGTGCTTGCTGAGGCGACTAGCTACAAGCGAACCCGCAGTCCCTGCTCCCACTACTATGAAGTCATACGATAGTTCTGCAAAAATATTACAAAAAGTAGTCTAAGCAAAACATATGTTCAATCTTCCACCTTAAAAGTCAAAGTCGAATAAACGTATTACCTATGTCGATGGTCGCCTGTAAAAACGAATCGATTAAATTCTTATTTGTCAACATCGCCACAATACTGTTACGCTACGGTGGATCACACGAAAAAAACAACATAGGTACATAATTTCCTACATATCTATTGACATTGACCTATATATCTACGTACATATCCATGTAGTCTATATATTTATGTCCGTAGACTTAAAAAAGTTATTGAAAAACAGCATTTGCTTGAAATGTCTATTTTAATGTTAGTACGTGGTTATTCAAAGTTTAAAGTTAAAATTAAGTCGAGCAAGTGTCCTGGTGCTTAGCGGTTAGTACCATTAAGTAAGAATAATTTAGGTTTACTCGACCTTTGAGCAAACCGCACAATCATGAAATCTGAATGATGTCACGTAAATACCATCAAAATTTACTAAATCATTAAGGCTAAAGTCTATTTATGCCAAATTGTAGGAAACCTACGACTAAATGTTAAATTTTCACTCTTATTTCTCAATCATAAATTGAGTACTTATTGAATCACCGCCTAAAAAGTGTCACATCAAAAAGTTACCTGTAGCTTTATCCACTATTTGATGAGAGCTATCCGCCGGCCACGGCGCAGCGACAAACGCGCAATGCGCAGCAACCACTGCTGCTACAGCTCCAGCGAACATCTCGCCCGTCGCACCGCTGAACGCCGATGGACACCACGCGGTCACATTTGGGATTATACCGTCCATTATTTTCTGTTTCAAAAACATGACAATACAAATTGACTTGTGTTGTGTGACTGTATTTAAGTTACGGGCAGACAGATTTTTAAGTCTCGATTTTTTGCTGGGCCCATTTAGAAAAGTTTTTTGTTTTAATGATCCTACTTCATAGCCGGTCCCATTGTCATTCATCAGGTAATTTGTGGAACCGAGAAACTAACCAACAGTCATAGGCACACCTCGAGTAATTTGTGTCTTTTTTACTAACTCGTACACTGTCTCTCGGAAAGCTACATTTAAGAGGAAAGTGCGGGATCGGCGTGAAATCGCCTTTTCATACAAACGTAGTCCTCATTTTCCTCTTTGGATATTAACATTATTGAAAATTATTATAAAAACTGTTCTACTCGCTCCTAAATGTTACAATAATCAAATAATCGAAAAAAATAAACATAGAGCATAGCTATGGTTAATAGACATCAAATTATGTAAAAATATCTTCCATAATGTCAATATCCACAGAGGAAAATGGGGACTACGTTTGTTTGTATGGAGAAGCGGCCATCCCCTTTCCTTTTAATAAAGCAAAACATACGGCTTTCTAGCCTAGTTGGAAGTTTGGTAGTAACTACGAAGCAGGAGATCCCGGATTCGAATCCCGGTAAGGGCATTTATTTGTTTGCTCGTCACAAATATTTGTTCCTGAGTTATGCGTTTACCCGTATTAGTACTTACTTAACTTTGCTTAGTTTGGCGATAGGTCGATCTGTGTAAGATTGACTTTGACTCTTAAATACTTAAAAACAAAACTGACGAAAAAGGCGATAAAATAATGGTTATTAAAAGTTATTAGTTACTTGGATGCTAAGCATCTTTCTAACAATAAATTTCAATGAGTCATGGAATTCCATTAGACACTGATTTGATTTCGCAATGTCACTCAACTATTTAAACAAGCAATAAACATCGGCACACGTAATAACGATATAGACACTGGAAACACGCGTTTACCTAAAGTGATAATAGTACATTACGATACAAGTGCGAAAAATAGGAAATTCAAAACGAGTGCCGTTAAATTAAAACACGACCAAAGGGATGTTTTAAATCGACACGAGTTGCGAATTACCTATTTGCACATGTATCGTACAACGTTTTACAGTACATATGGCCCTTTAAATGTTCGACACAGTAACGTAATATTCTAATTTTCGCACTAGTGCGGTAAAGTAGCACCGTATGTACTGTAAAGTACCATATTTAACATACTTAGCATGATTAGTGGACTGGTAGAGAATGCCTTGGCATTAGTTTCACATTTTGTAGGATTTATTTTCTTGTGTGCATGATCATCTTTCCGTGTCACTTTCTTCTAAATAAGATGATAGTATACGAGTGGGTACTTACACTTGTTTGTCTCTACACGAGTCTCCTAGCGACCTCCGTTCTTCAGCGCATGAGTTGGAATGTTACGTTGTGAATAGAACTCGTTATCCCGATCTCAGTATCACAATAACAAAGCATAACCCTAGGCTATTGTTATTCTAATCCTGCCTCGAGTATATCCTAATTCTTCTTGCGCGTAGTGAGCAGCCAAGATCAAGTAAAGCGCGGGGCTAAAAGTTCCGATAATTACATTCATGAAACCATATATGAAAACAGTGTGGTTAGATTGTGAGGCTTGCGCTATTTTAAGGAATGATTATTTAGCTTTTCTGAATATGATTTTGTTTTGTTCATTGTTAAACAGTCTTCGTACCAGAACTTTTTTTATGCGATCGCTTGGACCGGAACAACTAACCCCGCTATGGAGCAGGTTGTTCCTCTCCTAAATACTAACATTTGCGATAGCTATAGATAAATAAATGTGATATCCATTGATTGTATGATACATACCCAAATACTTCGTTTAGAAAAACTGACTCTTTCAAATGCTAGATGTTTACCTTTCTGAATGTTTGTTTTTAATATCAATTATGAATGAGTTTAAGTTGCATTAGTTTGTTATTTTTAGTGTTCCGTACAAAACTTTGTTCACGGGACACTTATGTGATCACTTTGGTCATGTTTTTAGGTATTTTACTGGGTAACTAAGTAAATTAACTAAAGTTTTTTAGGTTACGTTTATGTGATATTGTTTCTGCTTTTTTCGCACTTGCCTTGTAACAGCTTTGGGAAGAAATAAAATAGTTTGATTTGTGTTACTCGTATAAGTAGTCACTGTATATAAATTATATATTTACTTTGCTTGTAATAATTAAACCTACTTTTGAAACCTTAAAAGAACTTACTGGAAGTCAAATTTATACATAATGCATAATTATGTTAAGTTGCCTTTATGTTTTTATAATGTCCGAAGTAAACACATTGATATGTTTAACAACAATATTAAATTGCAAATGAGTATTTAAACGAAAACCTACCATTGTTGGTTGTCATTCAACTCCTTTAGCCAAAAACGTTAATAGCCACGGGGCTACGAGCTGACTTAGATAATATTTCCCGGGGAAAGGGCATAGGATAGTGTTTATCATGGAAATTGACATTCTACGCCTAAACGAAACGATCGAAAAACGAATCTATTTCCTGCCTGTGACTAGAGGTACATATACTCACATGCAGAAGATAGTTTCATATAAATCCGTTGTATGAAACTATCTGTCTTATTGCTAATAAACGATCCCTTCTAGACAAAACACCAAAAGAAAGTGCAAAATGATTTATTTTGCAAATAATGCATAACTTCATAGTTCATTATGCTCATGCATCCAATCTTTCTTAATTAAATCTGCTCCTTTCTCGCCTATCATTATAGTTGGCGCGTTTGTATTTCCTCTTACAACTTTTGGCATGATACTAGCGTCTATAACCCTCAAACCTATTATTTTACGAACTTTTAACTCAGGATTTACGACGGTACTTTCATCATCGTCAGGGCCCATTTTTGTAGTGCTAGTTGGATGATATAACGACAAAGTAAGCTCTCTTGCAAAACATTCCAAATACTCGTCGCTACCTTGATCATATGAATCGCAAGCTTTTAACTTAGGCCACATTACTTCAAAACCAGCTTTTTTGAAAGCATTTGTAGTGGCCAATTCCAAAGTTTGCTTCATTCCTTTCATAAGCGTACGCATATCATCATAATCGTCGAAATAATTAGCGTAAATAAGAGGATGCTCTTCTGGACTTTTGCTTTTAAGAAGGATTCGTCCTTTAGATTTTGGTTGAAGTATAACATTATAAGCTAACAAAATAGTATTTTCTTTATTAATTTCAGCCATGTAGTCACGGAATTCGTCATTGAAGTTGTGTTTCGTAAACATGTCCACTACATTTTTTATACCTGGAGGAAAAAATAAATAATGATATTGCATATCAGGACTAGTGGCGGTAGAATCTGTTGTATTTACAAAACTTGTAACCAAATGAGGGCTGACATCTGCGAATATTCCAGTCTGTTGTAACACAAATTCACTAAAATGTTTAACGATATTTTCTTTAGAGGTGAAATTGGATTGCTTTTCATCAGTCAGAGCTTTAAAATAGATGGCAGCAAACACATGATCTTGCAAATTTTCTCCAACAGGTAAATCAGCAATAACGTCGATATTTAGGTTCTTTAAGTGCTTTTTCGGTCCTATTCCAGATAAAAGAAGCAGTTGTGGACTATTGACTGCACCTCCTGACAAGATAACTTCTTTTTTAGCTTTCACGACAATATCTTGACCATCTTTTTGTATAATTATTCCGTCAACAATGTTAGAGGAAGGTTTAAATAAAATCTTAGTTGCTAATGCGTTTTTGACCACATGCAAATTTGTTCTATTTTTTATAGGATTTAAAAATGCCCTTGCTGTGCTGTGTCTGATGCCATTTTTAGTGGTTGAATAACTTTTCGCAATTCCTATTTGATTTTCTGTATTCAAATCTTCTTTCACTTTAATGCCTATTTCCGAAGCAGCTTGTAAAAGAAAACTTTCAAGCGGATGCACTGGAGTTTTCTCTACATTTAGATACCCTCCGCTACTGTGATAGTTAGCATTGTCGTCAGCCAACGGCCCGGTAAAATTTTCACTCTTTTTAAAATATGGCAAGACGCTATCATAGTCCCAGCCATAGTTTCCGTCGGCAGCCCATTCGTCGTAGTCAAGTTTATTTCCTCTTATGTAGAACATGAAATTGATACTGCTGCATCCTCCCAAAGTTTTTCCCCGTGGCCAGGTACATTTTCGTCCCTTGTAGGCTCGGCAAGCGCCTTCTTGAGGTTCAGGTCGGTAGTTCCAATCTTCTGCGGTTCCAAGGTTTGAATAAGCCAATTGCGGTGCCTGGAAGATTTAACACCAAAAAGTGGTTACAATAATGATGATATAATGACACATCACAAAGTCACATAGTGTCTGTTCAATATTTTTCAGTAATAACCAAAAATATTTTTTGTTTAGTTTCAATTAGTTCTAGAGATGCGCAAAACTCTTCACGGAGTTGAAAATATTGATTCATATCTTACGCTTACGGAGATATACGAGTATATCACTCACTCATTTTGCTCATTTCCCTCAGTGGATCTGTATATAGACTATATTGCTCATGAGTGACATAATACACACAGCCATAAGTGCGACCAAGATGGCGAATCACACCATACGATTCCGCCATGTTTTCCAACCCTTTTTAGGGTTCCGTAGTCAACTAGGAACCCTTATAGTTTCGCCATGTCCGTCTGTCTGTCTGTCTGTCTGTCTGTCCGAGGCTTTGCTCCGTGGTCGTTAGTGCTAGAAAGCTGAAATTTGGCATGAATATATAAATCAATAAAGCCGACAAAGTCGTACAATAAAATCTAAAAATTTAATTTTTTTTAGGGTACCTCCCCTACACGTAAAGTGGGGGTGAAATTATTTTTTCGCTTCAACCCTAGAGTGTGGGGTATCGTTGGAAAGGTCTTTCAAAACTAATAGGGGTTTTCAAGAAATATTTTTTGATAAAGTGAATATATTCGGAGATAATCGCTTCGAAAGAAAAAATAAATGTGCCCCCCCCCCCTCTAACTTTTGAACCATAGGTCCAAAAAATATGAAAAAAATCGTGGAAGTAGAGCTTAAGAAAGACATTAAATGAAAACTATAGCGGGCATGATCAGTTTAGCTGTTTTTGAGTTATCGCAAAAAGTTTTCCCTTCATAGTAAAAATACTTACTTTAATTAGGTACTGATTATGCAAACTTGTTTAACTCGGGTGAAAGGTACCGTTTCATCCCTTGGTTAACAATTTAATATACTTTAAGCTCCAGTTTAGCTTATTGTGACGGAAGAGTAACTACGGAACCCTACACTGAGCGTGGCCCTTGGCCGGTTTTATTTTTAAATACTATAACTAGCGTAACATTCAAAGAATAACGTTTTTTCTTAGTCAGATAACGCCATTAGGCCAGTCTGGTCAAATGGGATCTTAATAAAATAGGTATACTTATTGATGTACCTCAGTAGCTAAAGTAGGGTTCCCACCCGCCTCAACCAGTAGCACTTTCCATTTCGGTATTTCGCTGAGGCGGTTGGCCACCACCGACCCGGCTGATCCAGCACCAACTACTATGAAGTCGTAATTTGGATCTGAAGAGATTTAATAAAATACACCCAGTTTAAATACACGCCCACAAGCATTATCTATAAAGAAGATTATTTTAATACCTAATAATATGTGGTTGAATCTCCGGACAATACGGTTTTTTACTCGTACAGATGCAACCGGGATCAACGCTCAGGAATTTAGTTGACTGTAGAACTAAACTCTTAACATGTATATTTTGAGCATTCAGATGTCACACGATACGATCTGACCTCAATTACATGTGCCGCTTTTCCTTTCATAGGGAAATTATTGTGTATTACATGTAATATAATGAATAAGATTTTGTTGAGTAACAACAGGTTTATAGTTATCTAAATGTACTGAGAATCGGTAAGTTCTTTTATTGCCATGAAACTATTAATTAAGAACTAGTACCCACTTCTAATATGCCTTCTTGCATCTTAAGTAGGTACTAGGTACGCATACGGATACAAATAGATTGCGACAGAGCTATTAGACCGCGATCTAGAAAAAAAAAATCTTCTAGACGTTCTTACAACCGCGATATAACCGACCGACGATTTTTTTTAGTAACAATAGCATCTGAACTATCATCTGACAAAGTATCAAAAAGGTGGCGATGACTGACAAAATATGCTCCTGGCCCGCGGTCTATATCTAGAGTCTAGTGTTAAAATATGTACTCTTGAAAACTTGCTGCAATTTATGATTGGTAAGAACATTTTCCTTCTAGTTGTAGTTGTTGTTGTGGGCCATGGCTATTATGCCGCTTACATATGTGTCGATTAAGTAAACTGCGTTTCTTATACTAGAAGCATAAATGTCAGTATATTATCAATCGACCACAAGGTGTTAGACTGTCGGTTTTAGACCAGCGGCAAGTGGTTGCCCTCTTTTGAATATGAAACAAGAATTAAGTTTTGACCGCCTTTAACTGGTGAACCCAAAGGTGCTCTAGTCATGATAGGAATAAGACCTTAAAGAACGTATTTGGTGACTAGAACAAGCCATACGTGGTATCCGATTAGCGCGAACTGAGCAACGAAAAATGCCTTAAGAGCAATGTGGCTAAGGATGGATGAACCATAATAACTTGTGTACTGACTCTGTCGCGTCAGCAGGCCACCATTGTCTGCTGCACTAGCTCGTACTTATCGTACTGGGTAGCGAAGAAAGTATGTAAAGCTTCTAAGAGTAGGTTTTTAGCTGTTGAGGGTAGTTGACTTGTAGTGATACCTTCAAGGAGAGCCTCTGTAGCGTCAGCAGGCCAGACATGGTCTCCGACGAGCGCACAGTGGGCAGCGAAGAATGTCTCCAAAGCTTGCACGAACAGGGGCCCAGCGGCCTGGTAGCTGCTGAGGATGGTCGACGTCAATGCAGGATCGCACGCCCACATTATTTCTAAAATATTAGTATTTTGTGTTAATATGGTTGTTAATTTGTGAGAAAGTGGGATTATGAGATGAGCATGAACGAGAAGCTATCAAAGGTGAAATTTTACTAGTTAACAGGTCACGCACTTTCTCTAGGTTGGTTGAACCATTAAATTGAACCCAAAACCAAAGAAATATTCTGGTCGGGCTGCTAAACATACGTATATCTACTTATACCGAACAGGGAAAACAGTACACTTACGAAATCACTACTTTTTGTCACCCAGCCATATTTTCTTTCTATAACTTACCGTTAAATTGTTATATTGAACGACGTAAAACTACACCACACCTTTATAAAAACATTGAATTACGAGTCACTTAACTTGCTTATGCGAGTAAACGTTCGCAAGGTCCTGAGAGACGCAAGTTAATGCAGGAAAGCTAATGCACCGTTATCGAGCACTTGTTTGCGAATGTTTACTGCACTGACCCGGCGACATTTAGGGACGCGAGATGTAATATCAAAATGATTTCAATATTATAGGTAGGTTGGTTTGCAATATTAGAGAATTTAAAATAGAGGTGGATTGTCGTGCCGATTTTTGCGGGGGAGGGACACGTCAAATGTATGACTATTTGTACGTAACGTACAAATAGCCATGTCAGATAAACGTCAATCCATACAATACATATGACCATTGGCCGACGTTGACAGAGGGGTAAGCTCTTAAAGGCCACTCCAGTTGTAAAATTTTTAAAACCGCTTAAAGTGAGTATGATGCATTGATATTAAAATTATATTGATACTAAATAACGTTTCTGAATATTCATCCTGATATCATTATTATCGTAAATAAATATTGTTATATTTATAGTAAACAAGTGTTTAGATATCGTGGATAAGTTAAGTGACAGATTCAATTTGACCAAATTTAATTGTAATATTATGGAGATGAGGAAAAACCAGCCTAACGCGAGTCAAGCCGGCAAAATGGAGGATTCTGTACCTTCATACTATCAGAAATAGTGGCAAAATCACGTTTATTTATTATGGGGACCTGTTTAAATTTTGAATTTAATTTGATGTCTTCTACGTACACGGAACAACAATGTCTTGGACATTTACAGCCGAAGCCGGCTAGCTGGTTGGCCGGTTGGCGTGGAATTAATAGAGTATTAGAACTATAGAGGATAAGGTCTATGCGGATAAGTGTGGCATACGAATAAGTGTAGCTGATTGATAAGTGTTTATTGCGAGTTCTTACATTTACTAATTGCTACTTGCATTTAGTTGCAATAATAATGAATCGAAACGAGAATATCTACCCAGTGTTTGGAGATTGATAGTCCTAGATTTCATTTATTAAATTATTAATTTACATGTCATATTAGCTGAAGTATTACAACACAAGTTTCTTATGACAGTGCTGACAGGAGACGCGATAAATTGGATAAAAACAAAAACGATTAAGAATAAAAAATGGAAAGTATTTTGAATAATTTATTGTTTAATATAAAACAATCATAATCTAACTAAACATACTAAATAACTTATTATGAAAAACTGGGATTAGGTCAAGTAAGCCAAGTTTACACTGGGGCAAAAATAACTATTGCTAGTAAATTCGATGTTAGGTGCGCTCATAATATAGCGTTTTAGTGGCCAATCCACGCATTAACGTAATACTCTTTAGTGGCGCTAACTTATAAGCAAAATACCTGATAATAAGTATAACTGCAATAAATAAATAAAAAAGGAAATATGAAAATGTACAGGTTTTCATGTTCCCTTATTTGTGAGGATCGCGACCGCATCAAACTTGTTTTTTAAAAAGTGCATTCATAAACCGTGCGTATCGCGGAACGCGTAGGCATGTCGTCTACCCTGAGCGTAAATACAGTGAACTGAGCGAAAAATATACTGAAACACACCCAACTTGACAGTAGAAAAAGGCACGAAATTCAAATTTTCTACTAACAAGGTCGCTGTGCCAGAGTATAATGGATCCGATTTTTTTATGATATGTGAGCAGATAAAATAGATAAATAGATTAGAGTTTATGCCGCAACCAAGTTTTTTGTCTAGTAATGGTATTTTGTGACTTTCTAGGTTTCTAACTCGTAAACTTACAAGGTTACTTCGTATTTAAGGCCATCATAATATAACCATATTCTACAACTTTTCTGACCCTTGGGCGTTATTATTTCTTCTGTCTCATAAAATGGCTCCTCCTTTTCCACTATCGGGTAATCGTACGGATTAATAAAAAGCGACGGTCTCTTTATTGGTGTTGGTCGATAGTATGTAGGTTTATACCATTTAAGCGGGTTGGTATGTGGTAGTAATCGGTGATTCGGCCTCTTAGGCTTAAGCAGATTAGCAGGTTTGTATGGGTATGGCTGAAACTTCGGAAGGTTATACTTGGTCGGTTGGTTCACAAAATACTCAGGTGGATATACTAACTGCAACACTGGGTCTATGTTGTTCAAGTTAACTTTGGTGGGGCTACTTTTCATATCAGGTTCTTTGTGTTTTGGTTCGTTTTCACGAGCCGCAGGACTTTTGTTATCGTTTTTGGTTTTACGCGTAGCATAATGTGTATCACTGGGTAAGTTGGGGAACAGATGACTTGTTTCATTGAAAAAATCGGGGCGAATTAGATCTATTCTAGTAGGTTCTTCGTTCACGGAATCATCTTTAGTAGAGTTTTTGTTATAGGGGTCAACTTTAGCGGGTCCTTGGTCCTCGGAGTGTTTCGATTGATGTTGTCTGTACTGTTGTACGGTGCAGTCAGCGAGTTCATCTTGATTATTGTACCAGTCTTCTTTGATCATGTCTGAAGCCTTTTCTGCTATCATGATGATCGGTGCGTTGGTATTACCGTTGACAATCTTGGGCATGATGCTGCCATCTACGACACGTAGGTTTTTAACACCATAAACCTGAAAATATATGATTTTTCATTAGATATTTGATCTATTCGCGATGATAAAATATGGGTTCGTTACATATATCGCTTGTCGCAATTTGCACTATTCCTTATTGACGATGACAAGTGCCGTAAATACAAAATTTAAGATAATGATTAATTATGAAAACTTGGCTGTCTGAGAAATTTTTCTACAATGTCGAGTTTTTTGATGGATACATAATATGTATATGTAATATTCTATGTATGGGATGGGGTTAGTTAAATTGAACTTGTATGCCAGTTTGTAGGCGCAATGTGAAGATCATATGTAGTAACATATTGTAAATAGATCTTTTTGTAAACCCACTATTGACAAATAAATTTTGTCATACAACATACACGGTACGACTCATGTATGACTAGATACGTGTGAAACCCCATCGATTCAGCTTACATGCCTCTGTAAGCACGTGAATATAATGGACTTGGTAAACGTATCATTTTGTATACTGTTGCCAGTAAAAATGTGTAAAATTATTACTTATAGCTTTTTTGAAAGTGCCTGGCGATCTCGATACGTTTCTTTTATAAAACTATAAACTACACTAACCCTTAGCCTGGGATCGACAACGGCATCTGGATCATCCGCCGGCCCCATAGCGCAAGTGCCCACAGGATGGTAGATGGTCAGCGTGTGGTGCCGCGCCACGCACTCCAGATGTTCGTCGGAGAGGAACTCGTGCTTGGCGCACCCTGGAGTCCTGTTGGGGTTCGGGCGGGTATTCAGGAGGCGGAGCGCTGGTTGCTCGGCTAGCGCTGCCACTATACGGGCCCCCTCCGTCTGGAAATACAGAAATACATTAATTAACTAATCCATTAGTTCTTTCATAAATGTTTTGGGTGATAAAAGGTCTTAATAAAATAATGAAGCCATGATTTCAACCTTGTTTAATACTCATTAAAATGTAATATAATTAATTTAAAATTTAGATCGTGACTTCATAATTCTTGGTTAGGTACATTGTGATTGTCGTTAGATAGTTTGGCAGCCCATAAAGATAAAAGACCCAGCTTTTGTTTTAAGTATGTAAGGTTTAATAATGTTAAAATATAAAAATAAATAAAAAGGGGTCAAAATCACCTTGAATATATAAAATTATGCAAAACTAAAACATCAAATTACGGTAAATTATATTTTGTGTAATTTACCATTAAATTAGCTTTTAAACCATATTTGTGAATAATAAGGGTAATAACTTTAACCTATAACCTTTTTATCAGTAAAAACGTTTTTGCCAGAACTTATAGACCGACTAAGTATACACATATCGACAAAGTAACATGTTATATATCCAAGCTTGTGTTGCGGGTACTAATGGTCCTAAACGACAATACGACATAAATGAGCACAGTCAGTGTTGATCTGTTGATCACTGTAGAGAAACGAAAGTCCTCTTGCATGAAAGAAGGTCGTTTTTTTTTAATATAGGCGTATACTCGTATATATGATAACGTCCTTAATACGGCCAAGGATAATTATAACTCATAAAAACTTGTTTTTTTTTCTAATTTCTGTTATTTATGATGTTATTACGATGAAAATATATTTACTATAACTTTTTTTAGACGTAAATATATACATAAATAAATAAATCAATATTATAGGACATTATTACATAATAATACATATCTACATATGCGAAACATTCTGTTGTTGTCTATGTAGCGAACAATCCTGTTGATGTTGAGACGAATAGGTACTAAAGATAATGTAAATGTAAGCTGACCTTCAAATGATTATCACATTTAAACTTGCCCTGTTGTTTTGACTGAGGACTGAACTTACGCAGTTATTTGGTCACTGTTTATTTAGAATTTCTCATAGTAAATATTTTATTATTTAAATGAAATATTCTACTTACCATAACTTTTACATCGTCTGGATGACTATAGTAATTGGGATATATACGCGGCGGCGAATAAGGATTTGAATCCCTCAGCTTCAAAAACCCTTTACTTTTAGGTCGCAGCAGTAAAGGCACAACAGAAAACGAAGATTCGAATAAAATATCCTCGTAAAGTTCGGCATAGGTCTCGTCTGTCAATCCGTTTGCTCGTTTGCCAAATATCCCTCCATCCATGTTATCTGCTGTTGGAGCTATAAACAATTGAATATCTGGGTAATCTTCACTCGGATCCTGATACTTGGTGTTCACAAATGCCATCGCTTCTGCTTCCATCATACTGTACAGTTGTCCTGACTTATGTATTGAAAAATCAATTAAACTGCCAATACTAAATACACTGTTCAAATTGAAGCAATAGTCAGTTCCGTTCGTGTACGGATTATCAAAAAGAAAAGAGTTGCCGCCCATCGCAACATGGTCTTGTAGATTTTGCCCTACACCAGGGAGATTTGCTATTGGATGAATTCCTAGCTCTTTTAAATGCTCGGCGTCACCGATTCCTGACAACATCAGCAGTTGAGGAGATTGTATAGCACCACTTGATAAGATTACTTCTCTTCTTGCTTTTACAATCTTTTGAATTCCGTGTTTTACAAATTTAACACCGTAGGCTCTTTTATGTTCGTCAATAAGTATTTTTTCCACTAAAGAATGCACACTTACATGTAGGTTAGGCCTTTTGGCTGCCGGTCTTAAAAACGCTTTTGCGGCGCTGCATCGGAGACCTTCGCGCACAGTTGCATGTGACCGTGTAAATCCCGTTTGATACTCTCCATTCACATCCAAAATATTGTATCCTAGTTCCTGGCCCGCTTCTAGAATTTTCTTTGTTATTGGCTGTTCGTACCTAAAATATTCAACTGTAAGCCGGCCCTCTGTAGCATGGTACGGGTTCTCCTTGTATTCGGGAATGGCCATGTTTTCAGATTTTAAGAAATATGGCAAGACTTCTTTGTAAGACCAGCCTGGATTCCCCATCGCTTCCCAGTTGTCGTAATCGCGTTTGTTTCCCCTGATATAAAGCATCGCATTTATCGCGCTGCATCCTCCGAGTACCTTGCCGCGCGGCCACTTACATCTCTTATCCAACATGCTTAAGCAATATTCTTCACTAGGTTCCGTTACAAATTGCCAATCTATAGAAGAAGTTTGAAGAACAGGGAACATCACTGGTACCTCTGATAGAACATTCTCATCTTGTCCGGCTTCCAGTAACAGCACATTCCATTGGGGGTTCTCTGAAAGTCGATCAGCTAAAACACATCCTGCCGATCCACCTCCGACTATGATGAAATCGTAGCACTCGTATAGATGTTCGAAGGGATGGTCCCTCACGCGATGCTCTGCGTCTTCGATGTCCGGTCTGTACAGATGGATGGCCATGCGGAAGATGATCATAGCCCCGAGTCCCGGGAGCAGACTGAACATGATCCTCGTGTTGGAGACGAGGGGCTTCAGGGACGGCGCCCTGCTGCTCGACATGGTGGACTACTTTGATGTTCACTGTTTCACCACTGATATTAAAGATTAATTAAAGAACTGGGCATTGATTGCATTTTTGCAACGTTGACAGCGTCGTCATCGAGTACACAATTACACACTGCACAGAGTAGGTAAAGAATGTAATAATATTGTTTTATGTATATACGTATAGTTTTTGTGTTACATAATCGTTCACAAAACTTACTTAAACCATTTTACCCTAAAAGATCTATTGAAGATCTTCCATGGAATCAATAGAGTGAAATCTCATAATTTAGGTAATCTGCAAGAAATAAAATAAATTAAAAAATAAACGACCCAAGCCATGATACTGCTTGAAAAAGACATACGGTTTAATAATGTTAGAGTTTGTGTAAGGTAGTCTTATAGAGTTTAAGGTTCCGCCTCCCGCAAAATTCCGTAAAATTAAGTTACTCTGAACCATTTTTTATATTAAATATGACACTTATTGAGCAGAAAAAATAGACAACAATCTACAAGATATGAGCAATGATGTGGTTTTTTCTGGAAATCTAGTTTAATTTACAAGAGTGAAGAAAAAAAATGTTGAGTTGCCCCTATTTCTTTCAGTTGTATCCTTATTACTACTGCAACTGTTATCAAAAATGTATGAAACTTTATAATCTGTCTCACTAAACTCTATATAATGATTTGGTTTTCTTGTTTTTTGCAAATTCATAAAACTATTCCTCAATTCCTCAAAAAATAAGCCTGAATCCCGCTTAGGTTCCTACCGTTACCCCGCTCTCGTCAGTCTCGTCCATATAGTCAGTACGGAGCAAGTCGTGTTGCTAGACGGACGTGTACTGCGTTAAATTCTATTTCAAACGCATAGTTCTGTGCGCACGATCTTTTGCAGCGGGTGGCGCGCGGTGAGGGGTATCAGCTCCTGCCACACGCGCGAGGTCGTTGGCGTCGGGTGCAGCCTTATCTAGTCACACTCGTCATGAGTTCATGATTGGGGTTGGTATGTTTATTTTGTGTACTATACCTACAAGATACAAGTGTTTAACCTCTTTCAGCATAATATACATAATAACTGTTAAATTAAAAAAATTTAAACCCTACGAATTGTGCCAAAAAAATCAAGGTGATGCCAAATATGCCTTGCATCATTATGGAAAAGAGCGGATTTTTATCAATCATAGGTTAGAACCAACTCAAGAAAACTCGCTCTCACGTAAAAAAAACCGCATCGAAATCGGTCCATCCGTTGGATGCCACAGACAGACAGACAGACAGGGAGACATTGGTATCGAACATAAAACCCCCGTCTTTTTGTGTCGGGGTTGAAAATTGATTAAAACAAAAGTGTTATTAAGTATACGAAAGAAAGAAAGAAAGTTTTTAAGTATTGTCCACTGTGTAGGTATACATAGAGATGTTCTGTAGAAAAAATGGTATCAACAGCTGCCCTTTGCGAACATACAATATAATTCTTAAAACTACTTATAAACTTAATCTACACTATACATAAATAACTAAATTATGTACATTTTATACCACACAAGCTATTGAAAAAGTGAACGCACGCGGCTGCATACTTGTGGCCGTATAGGCCGATTCAAATTTAACAATATATCATTTGGCAACTCACCGCACCAATAAGTGCAAGCGAGATGACACGATTACATTTCGCACGCACCAATCAGCGTGAACTATCGTGAAGGTCATATCAATACCTTAACAAATTGTTAATTAACCTTGGCTCCTCACTGCTCAAATTATTTTTAGCTTTTGTTAATAATACGAGACCACCTTTACTGATATTATGGTACTCTGTACCGTGTGTATGATGCTTGCGTTTGCATCTTGCACTGTCTCCATTTACAATGCATTACAGCATTTAATTGTTTCATTTGACCCGAATTGTGAACCCGGCATTTAAACGATACCTAATAAGTACATTACAAATATAATATTTTTGTATTTAGACAATGTTAAGTACCTATAACTTGTAATAGATAAAATTTTATTAGTCTACACTGTTTACCGGACAGCTTGACGCCAACGGACAATAAGTCTTCCTTTTTTATTTATTAAACTTGCCCTGTTAGTTAGTGTGGGTCAAATTTAGCTTCCAAGATTCGGCCCACACTAACTAACAGGGCAAGTTAAATAAATAAAATCGGCCAAGTGCGAGTCGAACTCGCACAGGAAGGGTTCCGTACTATTATCTATAAAAACGGTCAACCATCCAAGTACTGACCCCGCCCGACGTTGCTTAACTTCGGTCATTGGATGAGAACCTCGAGATTGAAAATAAATGTTAATTTTATTCTGTTTTTAGTATTTGTTGTTATAGCGGCAACAGAAATACCTAATCTGTAGAAATTTCAACTGGCTAACTATCACAGTTCATGAGATACAGTCTGGTGACAGACGGACGGACGGACAGCGGAGTCTCGTCGAGTAATAGGGGTCCCGTTTGACCCTTTGGGTACGGAACCCTAAAAAAGGAACTCTTTATTTTCCGTTGGCGTTGAGCTGTCTGGTAAAACAGTCTAGACTCACACTTATTTACTCGTAATTTACTCGGAACTTGCCCTGTTAGTTAGTGTGGGTCAAATCTTGGAAGCTAAATTTAACTCACTTCCCGATTTACTTGTACCAAAAATGACTTTTTGCAAAAAACTTATTTCGTTTAAGATACTGAACCCTAAAAACATGAAATCAAATTGAGAGTTATTTTGAAGTCTCTTAAAATAGCGCTTTAGTTTAGCAACTCAACACGTACGTAGAATTAAAATAATTCTAATGGAAAATCAAAGAATTATTTTAATGCTAGTATGTCTCACGACAGTTTAAATTCGACTTACGTTACGTAGGAGATTTTTTTTTTGTCCGGAGAAAAACCTTCTCCTGTATACTTAGGTACTTAAGTGTTGTGTCTCCGTGACCATTGTCGGGTTAAATTGTTTCAAGAAGTGTCCGACCGAAATCAGATTTTTTTGCCGAAACCACAAGATTGAAACTTAAGGTTCGGTTTTCACTCAGTTTCGGAACTTTTATAGAAGTGTTAAAATCGTTAAAAAAAAGTCATGGAATTTCTTTTTAGACATATGAACAATGAAATACCTATAATTTGAGCATGTGTTATAATAATTGAATATAATACCCCGTTGACATTTATTTCAATAGCACTCCAGACTTGTGATCGAATCCAGCACTGGAATCTTACTGGAACTGTAATATACTTATTCCAGTGAGCATTCCAGTCCAGTGACTGGATTGATGATCTACTTTTTGATTCCAGCTCGCCCAATCCAGTGATACTGGGTGCTTAGCCAACGTGCCGATCATTAACGCTCCGTAACGTAGCGTAGTCATCTCTCTCTCTCTATCATTCTTCCATATTAGTGCGACATTGACAGTTGCGTTTCAGTCGCTACGGAGCGTTAACGATTGGCACGTTCGCTACGCGCCCTAGAATAGTGTAGTGTAGACAGCCAATCCAGTGCTGGATTAAACGTTAAATAGTGAACACGTATTGTTGTTTTTGGTAATAGTCTCCATACATTCACTGGATGATGAAAATGATTGGAATGATTGTAAAAGATATGATCCAGTTCAGCACTGGTTTCGATCACTGGACTGGAATGCTACTGGAATAGATGTGAACGGGGCATAAACCAAACCGGCCAAGTGTCGGACCACGCCTTTTCTAATCAGGAAATAATTAGAATTCGCTGATCATTATTCAAAGCGAACCGAAAGTGCAATGTTGTAAGTTCCAGCGCGGCCGAAAGGTTCGGCAGTTTCTGGCCGAGCGGCTTCGGCCGAAACATGATTTTTGTAAGCAGGTACCGAACCGGTGCATAAATCGATTCAAATATCATTCTAATGTCAGTGTAAGTTCGAATTGGCCTGTGCACCTACCTAAAATGAAAATATATTGATTTAAACCAACACGATTTTCGTTCATAGTTTTAAAACAAATACGGGACTTAATCGCGTAAACTTACGCTTATCATATGGCCTGACGTTTCGAACGTGACGTTACGCTCGTGGTCACAGGCAGACTCCTGACAGTAAAATTGTTGAAGAATAAAAATGTTGAACGGTCAACACGCCATCTTACTATTTTAATTTTATAAGGCATTTTATAGTTTTTAGCCTCTTAACCCTCGGCAAAGTGACTTTCCATAAGTAACAGCGCGGCTTACGTGGGCGATGGCTCGCGAATGCGACTCGGCGGCGGCCCAATGGCATTCGGAGATCACCAACGTACCCGCGCCGCGCCGCTTCGCGTTCGCGAGTTATTCGCTCAGGTAAGACACTGCCTTACTCGGGTCTATGAGACATCGATGTATTTAATTGATAAAATTTAATTAAGTCATTTTGCTGTAAAATAACTACTCAGTTCATAAATTTTAACATATACTGTAGGAAATTTAAAGAACGTGAAGTACAACATGTAATTTAGTAACGCCAAAATTTAATATTATTGTGTATCAGCGTAGATATTATTACTGACATATATACATATATAGCACATATAATACATAATTAAACTATAAAACTTAAAAACTAAATCTAAAAATTAATAATACTGAACTTAAAATAAAATACTAAAAAATATCCCCCTGCGGCATGGTGCCGTAGATACTGGCAGCATTTCCTCGCTGTATTGTAAGACTAATTCTTTGAGCGAGGAAGCTGCCAGCTCTGCGGTCGCCGGTAACCTCTGCTAACCTTAATTATATAGGACATACCTATGTAAGCAATTAATCATCACCTTCGATGGACTGATTTGTCACTAATTATTGACACCGTGCCAAGTACATGGTGGATTGGTGGAGGTAAGTCAAGCGATCGCAGCGCATAAGGTGGTAAAAAAATAAAACCGACTTCAAATAAAAATTACCAAAAGCGCCATACATGTACCTATAACATTTGAAGAGTTCCCTCGATTTCTCCAAGATCCCATCATCAGACCCCGACTTGGTGCCAACGGGACTATTTCGAGGTTATACCCGTTCGATTAAAAAAAAAAAAAATCGGTTCACGATTCTCGGAGATATCGAGTAACATACATACAAAATCTTCCTTTTTGAAGTCGTTTAAAAATTGGCACTAGGCACGGATGTTAGATCTTTAACATTTCGTACCAGTTATATTATATGGCTTGAAACGGAACTTAATTTACTCTTACTCCTGAAATATTCATTTAAATTGTACGAGTATGGTGTAAGGGACCATTGTAATCTATAAGAAATGCTTAATATAACGAACGTATTTAATTTGATAAATATTAGTACTGTATTCTTATAAATTGCTTTGCAAATACCACATATCAGGTGATCTTTTTGTTGCAGATAAGAATGGGTATAGATAGATCGCGGACTTTTTTGTAGACCAACGAAAGAGACAATTCCACTGTACATTGTGTTGTTATATCTCAAATTCTCTGGATTGGGCAGCGTTTTCGATAAAAGTCAGCGTAATTTTATCAGACTTCAACCAATTTACACAATACCTTTACGAATTATACACTTTAACTATCCTCAAAAATTACTCTATTCATTAGTGAAAAGCGCATTAAAATACGTTCAGTAGTTTGAAATTATTACAATGTTTACGGATATTTAAAATAAAATCAATAATCGACTTCGGGCATGAATTCGCTCTGTTGTTGGCATAAATTAATTTGATAAAATAATTATATTCCTTATACAACTGCTATGTCAAAACTGTCAAGAAAAATATACTCACCCCACTAAGATATATGATATCCTACATATGATTATGATTAAGATATATGATTATGATATTCTACAGCAGTGGTTCTCAACCAGTGGTCCACGGAGCACTGGGCTGAAACTGCGAAAATCGAAGTTCGTAAATGTCGAGCAACAGTGATTGGCGGGAGTAGTTAGATTAAAAATCATATGACATAATGAACTTAAAAATAAAAATAAAACAGCATAAAGAGGTTTTGTAAATACGCAATTGTTTAATTTTATGATTCACCCTCGTATGTAGCAGTAAAGTGTTCAGACATTACATACTTTAAAAAGAATGTGGGTGCAATTGTTCACCAACGTACGTCATTGTTTTTTTTATTTATATAAAACAGAAGCTATTACACATTTGCGGGTTAAAAATATGATACAATCGACATGTGTCAGTTAAAGAAAATAACTAATAGCCATTATGGACGCATTGAATAAGAAACGTTTGTTACGAGTAATTTGAAGCTCCAGCTGGGTTGGGCGGCATTCAATAAACTGGCGGACATTCTTGCCTTGCTTGGTGGACATGAATGCCTGAAAACTCGCCTCTTTAACCAATGTGTCCTGCCCACCATGGCCTACGGTGCCGAGACATGGACGCTCACTAAGGAGACTGTGCATAAAATTCGAGTGGTACAGAGAGCCATGGAGCGCGCCATGCTCGGCATCAAACTTCAAGACCGAGTGAGGAATGTCGAGATCCGACGTCGCACCAAGGTGCAAGACGTCGGACACGTCATTCTTCTTCCTCGCGTTGTCCCGGCATTTGCCACGGCTCATGGGAGCCTGGGGTCCGCTTGACAACTAATCCCAAGATTTGGCGTAGGCACTAGTTTTTACGAAAGCGACTGCCATCAGACCTTCCAACCCAGAGGATAAACTAGGCCTTGTTGGGATCCCCCCGCGGGTTGCCCACCTTGTCGTGGTGGAGGGGCTTAGTAGCCGTGGCTTGGTCACCCACGGTGAAGCGAAGAGGCAACCAGGGCCGGCCTGTTTGAGGTGCGGGCTGGCCCGAGGAGGACGCTCCAAGTGGGCTTGGTGAGCCTGCTTGTGACGCGCTGGAGGTGGACCGTCGAGGAAGAGGAGTGTCGGTATTGCGGTGAGCCGTTCTCCCTATCCTCGACGGCCGAGGTGGGATCGCAGGGGAAGAGGCGTGATGGTATCACGATGCGCCACTCTCCCTATCCCCTGCGACCTTGGCGGGGCCGTTCCGCAGTAGCGGCGTTGGTGGGGCTGCAGAGGAAGAGGAGTGTCGGTATTACGGTGTGCCGTTCTCCCTGTCCTCTGCAGCCGAGTTGTGGTTTGCGGCAGAACCATGGACCTCATCTGCCGCCGGGCGCTGGGAGTTTTCTGGCGCCCGTGGCCTCCTTGTGGCGGGCTCGGGGGGGTCCGCTACACTGCAGGACGGAGGCCGAAGAGGAAGGCGCGTCGAACCATCTGGCGCGCCTAGCGTGAAGGGCCTTCGGGCATTTGCGAGGGAGCCGCTCGCGGGCGGCTGCCGCCGGTGGGGTCACGGATGAGTGCGCAAGCGTTCCCGTAACCCCACCAATAAGGCGGCGAGGTGACATATGGGGGGTTTTTAGTGGGTATACCGTCGGCCTCATTAGCCTGGACGGGAGTCCCACATAACCACTCGGGTCGCCCCCCGCACCCGGGTGGTATGCGGAATGCATTTTCCCCCCTAGAAAAAAAAAAAAAAAAAAAAAAGGCCTTGTTGGGATTAGTCCGGTTTCCTCACGATGTTTTCCTTCACCGAAAAACGACTGGTAAATATCAAATGATATTTCGTACATAAGTTCCGAAAAACTCATTGGTACGAGCCGGGGTTTGAACCCGCGACCTCCGGATTGCAAGTCGCACGCTCTTACCGCTAGGCCACCAGCGCTTTTCACACGCACGCACACGGACACGTCGGACACGTCATTACCAAATTAAAATGGAGCTGGGCCAGGCAGAGTGATGGCAGGTAGGCCAAAATGTTAACGGAATGGTGGCCGCTTCCAGACGAAGTTTTCCGTTTCAGAGTGCCTGGCGTCCGTTGGCTCCTTGGGTGGACGACATTCGGAAGACTACGGGTCACTTCTGGATGAGATTGGCTCGGGACCGGGATAAGTGGCGTACTAGAAGAGAGGCCTATGCTCAGCAGTGGGCGATATGATATGATATGATTTATTTATCTCACAATATACAATTTCACTTAAAACTACGCGTGGTAAATTCTTAGGAATTTATATTGTGATTGTCGGTTTGTCTTACTTTATATACATAGGAAAAACATGTGACAATTAATAATTCATTTAAAATGACTAAAGTTTTTAAATTTCAATTGTATAAATAAATTCACCAAGAACGGGTCGTCATTAAGGTAGAAAATAAATAGATACAGTTACAGAAATAATGTCAGCATAAGAAATAATGTCACCATTAGGGTCGTTATTAAGCTAACAAAGAAGTAAATTATAGTAAATCTTAAAATACAGATGTCGACAATATGCTTACTATTTAAATAAATCTAATTGGTAATGTCATAAAACTCTTTTATAGAATACAATGGGTTATCCAATAAAAAGTTTCTCAAACGGCTCTTAAATTTTTCATTAGAGGGCTCGTCTTTTAAGTCTTGGGGTAGTCGCTCGTAGTAAGTTGGACCGATGACACGCGGGTTTTTCCCTGCAAGTGCCATGCGACGCGGGACGGTTCTAAGACGTCCTGTTGAGCGAATCACCTGATAAAAGGCTGATATGATGATGATGATGATGATGAATTTGAAGCGGCCCGAATTTGCATTTGTTCGCATGTGCGTGTCTAGACAGTGATAAAGGCAGTGTCTTACCTGAGCGAATAACTCGCGAACGCGAAGCGGCGCGGCGCGGGTGAATTCTATCCTATGATACCTATGGAAGTGTCCTACGTGGACGATCTCCAAATGCTGTTTCGCATTCGCAAGTCATCGCCCACGTAAGCCGCGCCGTAACAGTGCAATATAGTAGTTTTTGAGACTGCTGGATAATGAAAGGCATTATAATACGAGTGTGGGTTTATGAAACGAATGAAATGAGTGATGTGAGGATCACACGAGTATTTTAAATGCCTAATTATGTACACTGCTCTATCTACATCAAGATCATAAGCTTCAACAAAACAAAGTCATTATAACATTACAACAAAGTAATGTTATACTTACAAACTAATTAAACCGTAATGCAAACTTTTTCGCGCATGTCACGCATCAGGTGTTTTTTTTTAATTCAGAGACAAACTAGAATCGGGGCCGATTGCTATATCGATATCAAGTAACATGCGAAATTTGACAAAATTGTTTGCAACTGACACTTCGTTTCGAATTAAACGTCATCTCGATTGATATTAGAATAAAGGTACAAATATTTTTTGTTTTGTTTCTAGCAGTATTAGTAGTAGTAGTAAACTCTTTATTGTACAAAAATACGTATTAAAAGAAACACAATTAATAAGAAATACAAAGGCGAACTTATCCCTTTGAGGGATCTCTTCCAGTCCACCTTTGAGTAGATGAGAGGAGAGAGTGAAAAGAGGATGCAAAATGTACAACAAGGTACCAGAAAGACTAAGGATTTAATACATACATAATTTTTAGGATGTTTCTCAGAAATGAAGTAATGAAATTTTGATTACTTAGTAAAACTCTATAAATAAATCTGTCATACTGCCTGCCGGCCCTTCGACCCAGCCGCTGGCCGCCCTCCAGTCCTTGTTGTAAAATCTACTCGACCAATCTAAGATTAGCAATCAGTTACCTTAGTCAGTCGGATTACCATATATTAACGTACAAGTGCTATAATATAATGAAATAGCACGTGTGTTTATATCTAGGATTATAGGGCTAAAAGCGTTTCAATAACTTCCACATTACGAGCAAGTGTGTTGAAAAAATATTTTAAGTTAAGTATATGAGACAATATGATAATATGACAATTTCATGATTTTTTTAAATTACATCTGATAGGCACACGAAATAAATTTACGAAAGTTCAAACCAAGTAAAGTGGCTAGTATCAGATTTAGATCATAGAGCTATGAGTCGCTCGAGGATTATACTGAATGACAAAAAAACAGCATTAAATTTACCTTAGATGCAGAAGGTTAACCTAATAGCGATATTTTTTTTCCTTTAACCAATGTTCTTTGATCATGTCACCGCCTTTTTCACCGATCATGATGATGGGAGCGTTGGTGTTACCGCTCACAATCAGTGGCATGATGCTCCCGTCGATGACGCGCAGCCCTTTCACCCCGTACACCCGGAGCTCGTCGTCCACTACCGCGTTAGGGTCCCAGTACGGGCCCATCTTGGCGGTTCCCACCGGGTGATATACCGTTACCGTTAACTGCCGGATCATACACTCCCAGAACGCATCACTGTATAGTGGAATATTTTTGCAAGCAGGAAAAATGTTAGGATTAAATCTTGATTCGAAATTCTGCATAGCCTTTGTTTTCGACAGAGCATATACGAGCTTTGCTCCTTCGACCAGAGTTTTTATATCCATATCGTTTTCATCTGTGAAGTAAAAGGGGTATATAAGGGGAGGGTCATATGGGTCGGCGCTTTTTAGCTGAATTCGGCCTCTGCTATATGGTCTCAGCAACATAGGCATGATGGACCATGACGGCTCGTTGACCGGTGCAAACACTGCATTAAAAAAATCTTCCGGAATTCCTTGGATCGACCTAAACCTTTTTCCACCATCAGTACTTGTGGTTCTTGTTTGAAAATGAAATTCAATATCGGGAAAATCATCACTCGCGTTTGCATATTTGGTGTTCACAAACGCTAAACCCTCAACTCCTCCCAGGATTGTCATAGGTCCTGTTCCATCAGCAGCATAATCTACTAAGGTGGATAACGCGTCGATATTAACATTAACAGCTTTTTGTCCGTCTTTATACATTAAGTAATTGAGCCCTCCGGCAGCTGGGTGGTCTTGCAAGTTATAACCGACTTTTAAATTTTGTATTACAGGTATTCGGTGTTTAGTTAATTCTTCGGTTGGCCCTATGCCAGATAACATTAATAACTGAGCTGAATTAATTGATCCAGCTGATAATATCACTTCCTTCCGGGCTCTGACACGATAGATTTTATTGTTCTTAACAAACTCGACACCAAATGCGGTTTTTGTTCTTGGATCTATTAACACTTTAGTTACAAATGAGTTTAAAGAGATGTGGAGATTCGGCCGATTTTTAATTGGCCTTAGAAATGCTTTGGCAGTCGAGCACCGGCTGCCGTTTCGCACCGTGCCCTGAGCGATCATAAACCCGGCTTGCTTTGCACCATTGATATCTCTATTCTCGTAACCTAATTCTTTTCCAGCTTGGACAAAATATTCAGCCAAGGGTGTGTGAAAAGGCGCCTCAGATACAGTTAAATATCCCCCTGTGCCATGATAAGGAGTTTGCGAATAGACGGGGTTTTGGTTATCTTCTGATTTCTTGAAGTAGTATAGTACATCTTCGTACCCCCAACCCTTATTGCCCAAGGATTTCCATGTGTCGTAGTCTCTCTTGTTGCCCCTCAGGTAGAGCATGTAGTTCAGAACAGAGCTGCCACCAAGTACTTTTCCACGCGGCCAGAGGCACCTGCCGCCTTCAAATGCTGTAAATGAAATCAAGGTAAAATTAAACTAAACATTCGATTTGTTTAATAATACAATATGGTAAAATATTTGATTTCTTTTGATATGATTACCGTCGACAGTCTAGGTATAACTTGTTACGTTGTCTACTATTTTCATTTGATTTCATTGTAAATGAATGAAGTTTTACCCCGCAGATTTTGGCAACAGTGTGTTATTTTCCTGGCCCCAATTTCACATCGGTGACAGGTGCGACATTTGTCACAAAATATGACATATGTAGAATTATCGGTTTCTCCACCCGAAAAATTAAATAAAAAATCGGCCAAGAGCATATCGGGCCATGCTCAGAGTAGGGTTCCGCAGTTACGCTTGCGTCACAATAAGCTAAACTGGAGTTTAAAGTACTCGTATAGTAGATTATTAACCAAGGGATGAACTGTGGATAGTACGTCTTTTTACTATGAAGAGGAAACTTTTTGCGATAACTCAAAAACAGATAAAATGATCATGTCCGCTATAGTTTTCATTTAATGTCTTTCTTAAGCTCTACTTCCACGATTTTTTTTCATATTTTTTGACCTATGGTTCAAAAGTTAGAGGGGGGACGGGACACATTTTTTCTTTCGGAGCGATTATCTCCAAATATATTCAGTTTATCAAAAAATGTTTGTTGGAGACCCCTATTAGTTTTGAAAGACCTATCAAACGATATTCCTCACTGTAGGGTTGAAGCAAAAAAAAAAATCACCCCCACTTTACGTGTAGGGGAGGTACCCTAAAAAATAAAAATAAAATGATTTTATTGTACGACTTTGTCGGCTTTATTGATTTATATTTCCATGCCAAATTTCAGCTTTCTAGCACTAACGACCATGGAGCAAAGCCTCGGACAGACAGACAGACAGATAGACAGACGGACATGGCGAAACTATATATAAGGGTTCCTAGTTGACTACGGAACCCTAAAAAGGCTAAATATAGGGGTCTTTTCGCCGAATACAATTTCGTATCATTTGGCGTCGAGACCCGTGGTCCGTGGGGTCCGAGCGCCCTCAACCTGTTTAAGGAACTATCTAAAAGGATTAGAGAGGTCGCCGGTGACCGCAGAGCTGGCAGCTTCCTCGCTCAAAGAATTAGGCACGATGCCGCAGGGGGATAGTTTTTAGTATTTTATTTTAGTATTATTTATTTTTAGATCTAGGTTTTAAGTTGTGTTGATTATTTTATTTTGTTCTATCTTATATTAATTGATTTTATTACGACTTTTATGACATGTCTGAATATTATAAGAATGATTTAATTTAATTTACTGTATATTTATATTGTTTCGATTACTTTAATATTGTTTTTTTTTTACTGTAATTTAGTTTGATTATTATTATCTTAATTGTGCTTAGTCTTCAATTGACAGTGACCTAATTGTATGTTATATTACCCTTTTGATAATATGACTTACATGTTATGAAATGTATGAACTTACCCAGACAATAGTTCTCATTGGGTTCCGTGTAGTATTCCCAATCTAATTCGCTTTTTTGCAAGTATCCAGCTAAGATAGGAATATCGGATACTTCCGTCTCACGGCCGCCAGCCTCCAGTACCAGAGTTTTCCAATTGGCAATCTCGGATAGCCTGTTTGCGACAACGGAACCTGAGAAACAGTAGTTTATAAATAAAATAGAATAGAATTTATGTTGTCTTCGTGATTTGGTACGGACCAAATTGGTAATATTAGGCGTGCTCAAAATTTCAAATTCATTAGAATGTCCCATTTCTTTCGGTTAGAATATTATTTAAAGTATTTTTTTTTGCCCTTTTCCATTAAATTGCTTAACTTCAGATATTAGAGTTGACAAAGTGGGATCAAATTTTAATGATGAATCTTTGCTCTTTTATGAAATAGGAAAGCACACGATGTCACTTAATTTTCCACGTCTAAATGATGTGACGTGAATTCTTACCGGCAGAACCTCCGCCTACTATGATGAAGTCATACTCGGGAAGGAGTTTAGACTCATCGATGCCGGGCACGCAACCCTCGGGGTCTCTTACGTCATATTTGTGGAAATTAAAGAAGTGTATAGCCGCCAGCAGTACAGGGATGAAGCGAGATGACTGAAACACATGTTTTTATAAGCCCATAAGTAAGTAGGTTTTGGTCTGAACTCTGCTATAATGCCTGTAGGTCCTCTCTACATACAGGTTAATAAGGTTTTAAGCTAAAATGGTCATATACTTACACAATAAATACAATTGAAAACGGAGTATTTACCCCGACAGCAGCAGTGGCACCATACAGCGAACCCGCAAGAGGGATATAGCTATGGTGTGTGGGTAGACGAAAATTACTTGCACCGAGCTTGTTACCCCTGACCTTTGAGGATGGCATATGCGACTGTGCCAAAATATCGGGAACTCATAAAAAGAAATATACATGGTAAATACCCCGTTTTCAATAGTTTTATACAGTAGTATAATAGGTTAATCTAACAAGGAAGGGTACCCAACTGTCCGACTCCGATTTGATTCATTCTCTCTCACTCAGGAAAAAATGAGTTTTAGCCGATATAACAAAACACGTGCTCATTATTTTTTGCTGCTTTCAAACATATACTCAAACCAGCCATTAACTAGCAAGTTGCTTGAGCACCACTTTCTATAGGAGTTAGAAGATTTAGTAACTTTTTAGTACTTTGGAGGACAATTTCTCCCAATAGGTTGAGTTTGGGCAGCTAAAAAAAAATACGTGTCCGTTATTTTAGACTACTCTATAACATATATCAAAATGAGTCAAATCGGAGTCGGACAGTTGTGTACCCTTGTAAGTAAATAATGAATCTGCAAACTTTATAGTCCAACTCGTAAGCTCAAAGTACAACAACAAATACAAATTACAACAAAACTACCAATGAACAGTAGGTATATTTTCATTAAATTCAATACAATTGTTGTCATAAAGTATTCTGAAGCATAGATAAATAGAAGTAATAGAGTGCTCACTTCATACATCAGTTTTGGTACCAAAATGATTACTATATACGCAGTCTACATACATCTAGAATCGAGTACCGGAACTCTCGGTACTGCTACTCGACAATAGATATCGCGCCAAACAAAAAGTCTACTGCTCAACGATTTCCCGCTAATATTATAACTAGAGTAACTGGAACTCTATTTTCAACTCCTACGCTTACTCTGGTTATAATATTAGCTGAAAATCGTTGAGCATTAGACTTTTTCTTTGCCGCGATATCTATTGTCGAGTAGCAGTAGGTACTGAGAGTTCCGCTACTTGATGCTAGATGTCGACTGCGAATATAATTAATCATCATCAACATTTAAGAGCTATGCTCTTGTCGGTGGAGTAATCACCAATCTTCTCTGGGCCAGCCTTTTAACTTCCTCGTATGACACAACAGAAACTTTATCTTTTATTTGGCTGAGATATGTGGGTGAAAAAAGTATCTGTCGTGCCGTATCAGGTGGTCTAACAGGCATCTCTTCTCTCCTGCCATGCTCAGTACTTCTTCGTTCGTCTTCCTTTCTGTCCAGCTAATCCTTAGCATCCTCCGCCAACACCACATTTCAACCTGTTCCTTCTGTCCCGTTGTGTCAGTGTCCACGTCTCACACGCATATAAGGCTATGCACAAGATATACACCTTAATTAAGCGTTTTTTTTTACATTCTTCGAGATGTATGCTTTGAGATGTGTGTGATGTGTGAATAATAATTAATAAATATGTCAAATTCAAAATGTCTGAACACTTTACTGCCACACATACACAATAGTCTTTAGGTACGTATAGTTAGCTACACCGATCACATATGTAAGTACTGTTGACACTTTTGAATTTGCCGAATACGAGTAATGTTAGTCAAAACAATGAATATTTTCATACCCTCATAGCGGCAGCGACCTCCGTGCAGGCAATGTTATCGGGCCTGCAGAATGGGGCGCTCATGGTGCCAATTGCTCGAGATTCACTACACACATAACGGAAGAAAAATCGTGAACATTAATGAAATACCACTCAGCAGATAGAAAATGTCAATAAAAACTGGTATAATAACTGTCATGGCTGATTACTATTTTAAAGTAAGTGCTATTACATGGTAGTCATACATACCTACCATATGGTACTGTTGAAATTAGGGTAACTTTGATTTTTAATATTGTAACTATTAATCACATCTACACTGCACAAATGTATACGTCACATTGCACAATTGAACGTCAGAATCATCACCAGTGCATTGAAAATGAAAATATGTCGATACATGCAATTTTGACGCACGTTAATATCAATATGCGTCAATCTACGAATGCCAGGTAGGCAGAACGCCTTAATTTCTTATAAATAGCTTACCTTATTTTCTGCCAATTATCTATGAAAACTGTACTGTGATCCGTGCTTTTTATTGTTTCGGGCGCGATTGCGTAAATTATTATTTAGAGTTCCGTGCTTCAAAAGGAAAAGGAACACACAAGATCAGACACAGAAATAGAATACAAAGAATAAATTCAGGGTGCACGTCTCCGGAATGGTCTTCCCCCTAACATTAAAAAAGCTCATTCATTTATGTGAAATAGGACTCTATTTCTTTCAATAACAATTTCTTTTAGTTTTAAATGCCGCCTACAATCTTTTCCGCTTTGCCCTAAGGTTGACTGGTAGAGAATGCCTCGTGGCATTAAGTTCGCCTTTTGCACATTAAGTTTTTCTTTTGTGCAATAAAGTTTAAATAAATAATAAAGTGTGAGAACAACAACATCGTCCACAGACATCTTAAATAAATTTACAGTACATATGGGGCTACTTTATAGCACTAGTGCGAGAAGTAGCATATTACGTTACTGTGTCGAACATTTAAAGGGCCATATGTACAGTAAAACGTTGTACGATACATGTGCGAATAGGTAATTCGCAACTCGTGTCGATTTAAAACACTCCCTTCGGTCGTGTTTTAATTTATCGCCACTCGTTTCGAATTTCCTATTTTTCGCACTTGTATCGTAATGTACTATTGTACTTTTCTTCACTTATCTTCCTTCGTCTGTTTAAATTAGAGCTGCGAGAAAAAAACGTAAAAATTAATACAATAAAAATAGACGGCTTTGTATGCTACATATAGGTATTTTGGGACCTATACTATACGGGACCCTCGGTTCGCGGCTCGAAATTGGTTGTTTTTTAATTTATTCAAGTCAGGTTACAAAACATAAGAACACCTGCCACAAAGTGATGGGTGATAGATAGTGGTGCATTCATCTACCTACTCTAAGCAAAACAAAGACATGTTAGTCAATACGATTTTTTTGAATGGAAAGGTGAAATTGATTGCTCGTAGTTCATTTTGCTTCCGAAAAGGATAAAGGGATAATGGAGATTATTATTTCTCGTGTCGATTTAAAACACTCCCTTCGGTCGTGTTTTAATTTATCGCCACTCGTTTCGAATTTCCTATTTTTCGCACTTGTATCGTAATGTACTATTTTATCGTAATATACCTTATAGAAATGGTTGTTAACTTAGTGGATACGTACTTTATTAAGTCAAATTACGTTTCGTTTATGTTTAGTGAGTCACTGGCCCTGCGGAACTGTTTGAGCATGACCCATATGCTGGCCCTAAATGGGTAGTACGGTCAAATTAACTCAAATTTCACTAAAGTCAGGAACTAATTCTAAGGACTAATAAAATCACTACGGATTGTTTTGTATGGGCTAAAAATCGAACTTTATACAATCGTTACTAAATTCACCCCCCCGGAAAGGGGTGAAATCGGCTGAAAATAATGTAATGGTTATAACTGAGAAGAGAAAAAAGGTGTACTCGGTGTAATTTGGTGTACGTTTTACAACACTTATATCTAAATTCGCACGTGTTATTTATGTTAATTTAAGCTACGGAACAGGTAAAAAAAAATACAACATTAAAAAAAATATATTTTGGCCATTGCGGGTCTGGGGAAAGTAATGTACTCGGTGCAAATTGAGTAAATAATTAGAAAAAATATCTAAATCCAATGTCAAATTCGCACCACGGTGCGACACCCGGAAAGTAGTTTTTCATGTTTTACTGTCGTTGTACTTCGGGGGAAATTTTAATACTATTGGAAATTGATGCAATCATATTCATTTGATTTTGTTTACATTCGCACTGCATAAAAAATTGGCATTTTTATACGGAACATGCAGTTTTGTAATCAAGTACCAAAAACGTAGAGCAATAAATACACAGAAGCGACAAGCGCGTGATTAGTGGCAAGAGAAGGAACGCGCGTAGATGCACCGACGAAGCACGGCTCTTGAGGCACGAGTAGTGGCATGTACTGCAAAAATAGTAGGGTTTCTGAGTATGCAGACAGACAGTCAACAAATTAAATACAGGTACGCTCAATGTTTGTTAAATTCGAAAAATCGCGTTTTTCCATATACTTACGAAAACGTTAGACTACTTAGTTCACTCAATGATTGTTTAAAACAATAGTTCCGTTTTAATGCCAGAAGAAAGATTTGTGCTCGTTGCCCGTCAAAAGTGTCAAACAAACTGTCTCGGAACAATCGCTGCGCGTAGGGTTTGAGATCCGGATATCCGAAATATCCGGATATCGGGTCATAAGATCCGGATATTACGGATCCGTTAAATATGGTTATTGACCTATAACCGGAACAATTTTCTAATGAAATTTATGAATAATTTCATACCATTTTGTCATTTAAATATAATATTTTCATATATTTAATCAATTCAAATACTAACAGCACATCAATTTTGATAGGTACATACAGGTGTCACGCAGTAACTTCAACAATGAATGCGAATGTTGCTTAATGCAAACATTAGATCATTGGATATCCTGATGACTTGGGGCTATAGGCTCAAAAAAAAGCAACCTGAAGGCCAAGGCTAGGATAGTAGAGTAGGAAGGAGAGAAAATTGGTCTGATAATCAACCACTAGAATATCTCCAAATGAATAGGGCTAAGGTGGTCGGCTCTTTATCATTTGTCATGAAGGGCATAGTGACAAGTGATAAAAATAGAACCATGCTGCCACCGCAGATCGAAAAGAAAAGACCTACCTAAAGTAATCGGGAAGAGGAGATAGATGTTCGAATCCAAAATGCCCTAAGATGCTCAGCAGCGCTTCGCCGAGTTTTAGTGTCCAAGCTGATCAGTAGACTGTCCATGATTCAAGTCTATAAGACAATAATTAGATTTTGATGAATGACATCGGTAAGTATTACACTTGAACTCTGAATCAGAAAAAAAAAGAACAAGTTCTTAGTGAAGAAGACGAAATTCTGGCGGAATATTCTGGGACCTATCAGAGATGAAGATAGAGAAGATGAAAGCGTAGGAAAACTGCACGACTTCGCAGGCTTGGTCACTTGGAGTGGACGGGAGAGAATCGGGCTGTGAAAAGATATACCGCAGGAGCGATGTAGCCCTAAAACGCCCTCGGAGTATCCAACTAGCGTGGAGTGGTGCAGAATAGAGCAGAGTGACGTTGTTCTTGTATCAAAGGCCAAGATTCTTTTTGGGTCACTGATCCAGTGAAGTAAGTAAGTATTGCTTTCATAGTTAGTATTTCATGACGAATGAACACGAGGTGAGGCATTGGATGTATTTCCAACTATGCACCAGCTAATCCAGATATAAACCCTCCTTATTAAGTACGGTTTTAGAGATAACATTATGTTAGCTATTATAGTAATCAAGTAATCATTTAAAATTAGTTGGGGTGATATCATTGTATTAAAACATAGTTAAAAACGTTATTTCTGTGTTATCTAAATCAGTTTATTCGGATATTTATTTTGGTGGATATTCGAATAATTAGAATATCACAATATTCTAATTGCAAACCCTACATATAACTTCCCAGTAGGGACACAAATAGGTAATGTAAATACTGCGAGGAGGATCTTGTTTAGGAAAAACCAGAGCGATCGAGTATATTCCTTCAACAGGATGCTCTCCTACAGCATATAAAAAGGGCTTAACAGACCCACATTGGGACCAATTTACCTGAATAGCGACCCACAAATGCTAGATTCTTGCAACTAGGCTTGGCGAAAGAAAAATGATGGACCAGCGTACACCTCTGCAAGGAGCTATTGTCTTGCAAGTGCAAAGAACGCTGTACAGGGTGTGGGGGAGTAAAACACGGATTTAAATACACTATGCTTTGCGCATGCGAAGGTGCATGCTCTGGGACAAAATAATACGTAAAAAAATAAATATTTTTGTTTAATTAGTGTGTAACTTTAATTAGCTAGATCCGGAGTAAATTACAATAAAACGATCTCAGTATTCTTAATTTTGATAATAATTCTTTTATCGAAAATATTACTTTACTATAAATATCGTTCAGCAAGTTACCTTTACTTAAACATCATTTGCCTTGCAAATTGTATTGAAACAGCCATCCGACTCTTGGTGGTGTCATCCGGTATGGAACAAAAATAGTGTAATTTGCTTGTTTATAAACCGATTTTCAAAATTTTAATGGAATTTTATAGCTTAATAATATAGCATTCATATCTTGATACAATGTCTTCCTGTAAAGTTACTAGTGAAGTTGATGAAAACAAAAAACGGATTTTTTTTCGGGAATATTTAAATAAAACTTAAAATTTCTCGCAAACTATGGTATTTACAAGGTCAAATGTATAAACGATATTGTAGCGCATTTAATTTTGCTTTTTATGACACCCCACACAAGCTTACATGTGATATACTTGCTGTGGTATACGCAATATTCTGAACACGGCACCGGCCATTTTGATGACGTCATAACTGGTGACTTAACCACGTTAGAAACTGTCTCCCGATGGTTTTTTAGTCAGAATAACATGCTTAACAACATACTAAAATATGATGCTGGTTTCATAGGCACCTTTTGGGCCCTATATTACCATAAGGGAAGCGACTTCATACCTACTCGTATAACATTTTTTTTATACAATCAAACACATTTGAATAAGTAGTCGATAAAGCAGTCAAACACCGATAGATTATTAATATGTTGTAACATGACATCACTATTTTTGATCTCACATAGACAATTTACGCACAAACCTGCATTTCATTTTTAGTCGCACTTTTGAAGTTAGACAGTCGTTCTTGATATCCTATTTCTATGTATCCGGATCCGAAAAATTGTCGGATATTGCAAACCCTAGCTGCGCGCTGCGCTATCTCCCCGCCCCGCGCGCCCCGCGCCACGTGCTGCCAACCACCTTCGCTTGCAGTTCGTTGCGATTAATTCTATTTACTTTTTTACAAACTTCCGGTGAAAAAAATCTATTTTTTATTTAGTGCAAATGTAATGTCTTTAGATAAGTACCGTTTTTAAAATTTTCACGTCTCTCTTAATTTCCCCCGAAGCACAATGTACAAAATAATTAAAAATACATGTTCCATAATTTGCCCAGGCGTGCAAAGTTAACTGAATGTTTATAATGCTTTAAAAAGCTTAACTTGAGATTGCACCAACCGACTGACTTATCCTCGAGCCGCAATCGAAAAAAAAAATTTTTTTAGGGTATCATACATTGCACATCTTTTTAATAAAGATATACTATGCACCAAGGTGTTCTCTATACACTACTTAGCTTGAACCTAATAGCTTTTAATTTACTCCAAAATTACGGCACTTTATAGTTTATACCTAAAATTTAACGGTCTTCCGTACATAATAGAAACGGTGCAACTCGGGGGAATCAATCTAGTTGCGCCATCTAACAAATCCAAAAAAAGCACGACTACACGACTTACTTCCATACTTTTTCTTAACTTGACTATACTAGGGTTAAAGATTTCGAAGCCCTCGTTGTCGGTGTTTCCAAGACACGGTAACGAGACACAACGCCGTATTATCCAACGACACGACGTCGTATCGTCCCACCACGCGAAGCCGCTACGTGACACGACGTCGTATTGTGCTGTGAGACGACATCATATTGTGCCGGAGCACGACGTCGTATCATCTCACGGCACGACAACGCAACGTTACACGACGTTCGAGTTTGGATTTATAACTTATTTTACTTTATAGGTTCCTGATGAGGAGAGGAGGAATAATTCAGCAGCGGTTTTTTAAGTTTTTATTTATGGAACTCGCGCAGATGCCCGCGCTTTTTTAAAATGTCATCCCAACTTTCCGCATTACTGTGACCTTACGATTCAAAACTCCCTCTAACCCTCTTGTAAGAAAAAAATAAGACATGGTCGACCCTCTCCTCTCCTAATTCGTCTTCTGTAATAAATGAATGGCGCCTTACATTACATAAGTTTTATTATACTACGTCGGTGGCAAACAAGAATACGTCCCGCCTGATTTTTTTTTTTTTTTTCATTTCATGCCTTTGACGTCTCAGACCAATCCTTTTTAGGGTTCCGTAGTCATCTAGGAACCCTTATAGTTTCGCCGTGTCCGAATGTCTGTCCGTCCGCGGCTTTGCGCCGACGCCGTGATCGTTAGTGCTAGAAAGCTGCAATCTGGCATGGATACTCGTACATAAATAAATCGTGCATGGCGAAAGTACTTTTGCCACATCCCTAGGGGTTTCATGTACCTACTATTTATACTGTGTAGTGTATTGGATTGGATGCAAATGAAGAAATGAAATGAAAATTAGGCTTGGCTAACAAAAATATAAAGTCTAGCAGCATGCATTAACATGCCGCATTAACCATCAATCTTTTTTTGCTTTTGATACTTACTTGCTAGACTTCGTTTTTTAACCGACTTCAAGATATCAAAAGAGGAGGTTATCAATTCGGTTGTCTTTTTTTTTCTTAATGTTTGTTACTCCATAACTCCGTCATTTCTGAACCGATTTTGAAAATTATTTTTTTGTTTGAATTTATATATATACAGATTGGTCCCGTTTTTGTCAAAACTCAGTTCTGATGATGGGATCCATGAGGAATCGAGGGAACTCTTCAAATGTGAAAGGCATACATATAATGATTTTTGTATTTTCTGTAACAAATCAAGCATTTACATTTAAAAAAGTGACATTTGATGAAGTGGAACTGCTGATGATGATCAGAATGGAACTCTTCAACGACGCATAGTACACGTTTAGCGATTTCTCCTCTTCTCTGTGTTTGTTAAGTAAATTAGATTTTCAAGACAAACTTTTGTCAAGTTCGAGTTCTGACGATGGGGTCCATGAGGAATCGAGTGAACACTTCAAATATGAAAGGCATGCATATAGTGATTTTTGTATTTTCCTTAACAAATCAAGCATTTACATTTAAAAAAGTGACATTTGATGAAGTGGAACTGCTGATGATGATCAGAATGGAACTCTTCAACGACGCATAGTACACGTTTAGCGATTTCTCCTTTTCGCTGTGTTTGTTAAGTAAATTAGATTTTCAAGACAAACTTTTGTCAAGTTCGAGTTCTGACGATGGGGTCCATGAGGAATCGAGTGAAGTCTTCAAATATGAAAGGCATGCATATAGTGGTTTTTTTATTTTCTTTAACAAATCAAGCATTTACATTTAAAAAAGTGACATTTGATGAAGTGGAACTGCTGATGATGATCAGAATGGTACTCTTCAACGACGCATAGTACATGTTTGGCGATTTGTCCTCTTCGCTGTGTTTGTTAAGCAAATTAGATTTTCAAGACAAATTTTTGTCAAGTTCGAGTTCTGACGATGGGGTCCATGAGGACTCGAGAGAACTCCTCAAATGTTAAAGGCTATATGCCTTAGAGATTATAGTGATCTTAGTATTTTCATTAACAAATCAAGTATTTACATTTGATGAAGTGGAACTGCTGATGATGAACAGAACGGAACTCTCCGATGATGTATAATTTACGTTTGGCAATTTGTTCTCTTTACCAAGCAGTTAGGTTTTCAAGGCACATTTTTATATTTCTATCCTATTTAGTTTTTATAATAATTATCTGGTGCTTTATTTCATGCATGGTGTGAAATAATCTATCTTAAATACAGTCGAATACCCTATTACCCTACCCTATCTTACCAGTCAATCATAGGGCAAATCTGAAATGTGTCAAGGTGGGTGCAGTGGCAAAAAAAAACTTGTTACTTCCTTTTCTACATAATAAGGCGTAGGACGCTGTCTTTTTAATTTCATTGTATGAAATCTAAAATCAACAATAATCGTTCTTCCACCGGTCTCCCTCATTGAAGTCGGTACTTTTTTCTTAAAAATTATTAGTACTAGAAATAATGTAAGCGATATTGATATGTCTTTTTATTGAATAACTCCTTTAAAAATAAGTCAATATATAACGATTATAATTCACATACGATCATTTTACATTACTTAGCTTTCATAAGTAAAACTTAATTATTTTCTAAAATGCTTTTATTAATAAAATGTCACGGCAAGTTTGGATTGTTAACCTTTTTTCTAATGCTAAAAACGAAGTATAAAGCAAAGCCAAACATTAAAGTTATACTTGTCCAGAATCCTACTATACGCGAAACTATTGAATTCAAATTTATAATTATTTGGATATTTTATTCACAATTCTGAGAGAAGATTTCGGATCCTGTAGCAGTACATATTATATTCTGAATTAAGAACTAGTAAAGAAAAAACCAAACATGAAAATCGTAACGTTTGAGTTTGTTTTGCATTAGGTCTATGAGCCATTGGAGTTTTTATTTTACACTTCATAATAAGCAATCAGGGTTTCGTTTTCTCAACCGGCTGTAATGAAGCGCTAATAAAATCATTTTAAGCATTTAGCCCATTTGGTTTAATCTTAATAAGGCTTGAATTTTGGGCATTAGTCGGCAATGCCAACGGTAATAGGTATATATAGCTAAATACTTTTATATATAGAACACAACCTTAACTCAGGAACAAATAATCGTTATAAACACAATATATGTCCTTACCCAGATCGGAGCTCCAGGACCTTCATCTTCGTAAACAGAGCCTACTACCCACTAGGTTACGCAACCGTTATATTTAAAATTTATTTATTTATTCGTTATTCTATAAAATTAAGCATCAACTGGTTTGCTAGCATCCGTAGTTCCCCCAAATAAAAGACGTGTTCCCGTGTAAAGACTGCACTACTCAGTAATTCAAATATCCATTGAAACAATACTGCCTTTGATAAACGTAAAGTATCAGAATTCCACATTTTCCGTTGTTTTTTTATTATAAAATCGAAAGAAAATATGGTGAACCCCAATTCAGGAACCAGTTTCGGAATTCCGGAATTGGAACCCAATATCGAAAATCAGTTCCGGAATTGGAAATCGTTCGATATTGTAAGCCCTATGTGGGTCCAAAAAATAAGAAAAAAATCGTAAACAAAAGCTTAACTTATACGTTCTATGAAAACTATGGTGATTATGTTTTTGAGTTATTGAAAAAAGTCTTCTCTCTTCTTAGTACCTTCTTACTCCCTTATGCTTGTAATGAATATGATATTTACTAATAGTCCCCGTTTAGCTTATTGTGATAGAATGGTGACTACGGAACCCTACACTGAGCATGGTCCGACATGCTCTTGGCCGATTTTTTGAATTGGAAAATCTTTATTTCGGATTTTAGTCCATATTTTATTAGTATAAAAAATTAAAATCTAATGTTTATTATAAATTATTATAATAAGATGATGATGATGATGGTATCCTGTTATCCCTCATCAGAGACATAGGCCTGTCAGAAGTAATTTCCATTTTTCACGGTCCATCGCGGCCTCGTCCAGTTAATCAATTATCATTTATGTAGGATTGGGTGAAATGGAATGGATGAATGACGTATTGTGAGTGAATGAGATAGCATGAAGACCATGTCTATGAGTATGAAAGAGATAGCATGATAACTTAAGACTTTTGTAATCTAAGGGGCGGGCCGGCGGCCATTGGAGAATCTGTTCGGAGCTATTAAGTAAAAGACGTGCTGTTACATTATTTCTTCTAAAATATAGTTAATTCACTTCAAGTTGGTGTTTATTTGCAAATCCACTTCCTACATTTATTATATTATTACAATAATTATAATTATAATTTCATTGTTTTAATGTTATTTTAATAAAAATAACTTGAATCCCAATAGGACATAAATACATATCTTCGTAGCTTATAATATCTCATTATACTTAATAGACAGAAATCACTAGAATATATAATATTATACAAACAGATACATTTTCATTATACATAACGGAACTCAATTGCAATAGAGTTTGACTATACTGATCCATCGAATCGATTCCTCTCGTGTCAAATCATTTCAGTCGCGTCCAATTGTGAAGGTATGTATCAGGGACCCGTCTACCCCTTCCCAGAAAAAGCCTTTAAATGGCTTAGTCGTTATCGAATAGCCCCATCGATTGCTTACCCGTTCATTTGACTTAGCTGTAGAAAGGGGTTTCCTTTCCTTTCAAAAATACCGCTAAAATGAAAGGGTGCCTACTTCCTAATTCAAAAAATTATGACACCTGTGCTGTCAACCCGCTAGACATCCAGTCATTCACTTTAAACGTAAATAAGCAATATTTGATTCTATTTTCACGAAGAGAAAGTTGAAAATGGCATAAGCGTTATAATTTATAATAGATTACCATTCAAGCGGCCAGCACTTAGGAACGGGTATCAGTTTACCCGTATTATCTTATACCTTTAAACGAGCAATTCTTATATATATATATTTCCGGGATCTCGGAAACGGCTCTAGCGATTTTGCTGAAATTTGGTATATGGGGGTTTTTGGGGGTAAACAATCGATCTAGATTAGTCTTATGTTTGGGAAAACGCGTATTTTCGAGTTTTCATGCGTTTTTCTTTCGACGCAGAATATGGTCGCTAATTTCGTGTTGTCGGCCACTATCCGTCTGATCCAGCGGGTTAAGACGCGGACTGCTAAACGAGTGTTACGGGTTCGAATCTCGCCCGGTAACTAACTTTTGTTTTTTTTTATATGTTCAAGTTTATATATAATTTTTTAATTTTTATTGTTTTAGACAAGTTTAATTTAGTAAAAAAATGTAGTTAAGATTATCACCTATACACCACCATATTACAATAAATAGTTATAACCGAGCAAAGCTCGGTCACCCAGGTACTGAAGCGCTTAAAAAGCCAAATGAAAGGGGCTTAGTTAAAGCCCGACCAGAAATATATGATCATTGTCAAGAGGGCGGGCGCTGTTATTCTTATGTATTGGGTGACAGTTCAGTTTAGTATGAAAAATTTAATTCAATGAAATTCCGCAATATGGCGCGTGATCATATATTACTGGTCAGACTTTAGAAATGGGTTTGGTAAGCATAGCCTTACGAAATACTCCTTCAAAAACCCTTGAAGGGGATACCAGACCGGTCCCTGGTATGTATAATAAAAAATATAAATCATCACGAATATAATCGATTATATGCCCTTTGTAGATTTAATCGAGACACGTTTCAAAATTTGCAGTGTCACAATCCTATAACTGCTTTTTTACATGTGTCACCCTACCCTTCGAGTACGCTAAATCCTTCCTGGTTAATAAATAAAATAAAATAAAAATAAAAATTGTTTATTTCAGACAATCCTTAAAGAATACTATGAGAAAATCCGCTTCAAAATCTTTTTATTTTATTCAGTTATTTAAGTATCTTTTTGAAAATGTTAACAGTTAGATATCTTACAATATGTCTTTGGTGCGTGTTTTAATTTTAATAGAGGCACAACATAATCTTGAGTATGACTACGGTCAGTTTTCACCTATTTTGCAGTGTCTTTGACCACGTCATACTTGACATAGCATTCAGCGTGGACAGGTATCATAGCACTATATTTATTATATCAACGTAATTTATATAAGACAACACCTACGTTACACTAATGTCGATACTTTCCTTCCTTTAACCAATACTTCTTGATCATGTCACTTCCCTTCTCGCCTATCATGATGATGGGAGCGTTGGTGTTTCCACTCACCATGAGCGGCATGATGCTCCCGTCGATGACGCGCAGCCCCTTCACCCCGTACACCCGGAGTTCGTCGTCCACTACCGCGTCGGGGTCCCAGTTCGGACCCATCTTGGTGGTCCCCACCGGGTGATACACTGTCGCCGTAAACTGCCGGATCATACACTCCCAAAACGCATCACTGAACCGTGGTACATTTTTGCAAGCAGGAAAAATGTTCGGATTAAATCTTGATTCGAAATACTGCATAGCTTTCGTTTTCGACAGAGCATATACGATCTTCACTCCTTCGACCAGAGTTTTTATATCCATATCGTTTTCATCTGAGAAATAATAGGGGTATATAAGGGGAGGGTCATAGGGGTCGGCACTTTTTAGCTGTATGCGACCTTTGCTATATGGTCTCAACAACATAGGCATGATGGACCACGTTGGCTTAGTGACCGGTGCAAACACTGCATTAAAAAAGTCTTCAGTAATTCCTTGAATCGTTCTAAACTCTCTTCCTTTATCACTACTTGTGGTTCTAGTTTGAAAGTGAAACTCGATATCGGGAAAATCATCACTCGCGTTTGCATACTTAGTGTTAACAAACGCTAAACCTTCAACTCCTCCCAGAATACTCAAAGGTCCTGTCCCATTAACGGCATAATTCATTAAAGTACTTAACGATCCACAATCAACATCAACTGCTTCATGTGCATTTTTCTGCAGTAAGAAGTCGATACCTCCTGCAGCTACGTGGTCTTGCAAGTTATAGCCAACTTTTAAATTCTGAATTACCGGTATTCGGTGTTTGGTTAATTCTTCAGATGGCCCAATGCCAGATAACATTAACAACTGAGCCGAATTAATTGATCCAGCTGATAATATCACTTCTTTCCGGGCTCTGACGCGATTGATCTTATTATTCTTGACAAACTCGACACCAAATGCGGTTTTTGTTTTGGGGTCTATTAGCACTTTAGTTACAAATGAGTTTAATGATATGTGGAGATTCGGACGCTTTTTAGCTGGCCTTAGAAATGCTTTGGCAGTAGAACACCGACTGCCGTTTCGCAACGTGCCCTGAGCAATCATAAACCCGGCATGTTTTTCACCATTTATATCCCTATTCTCATAACCTAATTCTTTTCCAGCTTCGACAAAATATTCAACCAGAGGTGTGTGATAAGGAGCCTCAGATACAGTTAAATATCCCCCTGTGCCATGATAAGGAGTGTCTGCTAAGGAGGGGTTTTCGTTGTCTTCTGATTTTTTAAAGTAGTATAGTACATCGTCGTATCCCCATCCCTTATTGCCCAAGGATTGCCACGTGTCGTAGTCTTTCCTGTTGCCCCTCAAGTAGAGCATGTAGTTCAAAACGGAGCTGCCACCAAGAACTTTCCCACGCGGCCAGCGGCATCTACGGCCTTCTAATGCTGTAAATAACATTGCAAGTTAATAAATAATAGATTTATTTAAGAGACAAACATTTGTTTCTTTTTTTACATGTGACGAAAATAAAACGTATTTATTTGTGCCCTTAATTTGTAAATATTTTGACTATCAGATACGTATAAAAACTAAGCATTCAATGAACCACAGTTGATAACAGGCGGTGTATGTATTTGTTAATATTATTTATTAATTAATTTATATTTTAATTCAGGTAACAAGGCACATATTTATTACGAAATTCTTTATAAAACTAACATATATTAAAAAAAACTAAGCATTATACAGTTGACAGAACGGCGTTAATGACCGGCCTCTTCTAGATAAACAAAATAAGAAGAGGGGGGGAGTTATCCCGGCTTCTTCTACGCATCCGTGGCAGCATAAGTTGGCGAGCATAACTTATGTTGGCAAATTGTCAGATGCAATTTACAAAATTTTAAAATCTAACGAGCAACAGGAATACCTGTAGCTTTTAGGACAAACAACACTTTGCACTTTAAGCTTTGCAATGGGAAAGATAAGATCGAAAATAGGAAAAAGTGTGGAATTTATAAGTTAACTTGTGAACAATGTAACAAAGTGTATGTCGGCAAACGGGCCGTAACTTCACTACTAGGTATAAAGAAAGAGCATGTTTCGTCATACAGACACAACCATCCGGAAAAATCTAATTTTGCAAAGCACTTAATAGATAGGTATATAGTGGCCACGTTTTATCTGAGAACCATTCTTTTGATATTTTATATGTTTGCGATAAAAGGATTGCGTTTGAGTGTTCTGGAACAGTTAGAAATAATTAGGTACAGCAATAGGGGGTTAATTCTTAACCAACAGTTGAATGTTGCGTCATCGCCGTTATTACGAATTTTTCCATCGCATTTGACTTCGAACCGTCAACATCTCCTGAGGATGCCTCGTAGAGAGGCGAAACACGTGTCGAGTTTTGTATTTTCGGTGGTAAGTTGTTATATTTATTTGCGTATTTATTTTTGCAATGGGAGGGTGGGAACATTAATTGCATGTAAAATACGCAAGTAAGTATAACAGATTAGCACTGATTGACTAAATATAGATAGTATAAATTAACGAAGGTAGAAACTGTAAAACGTTTGGAATAAAGAGCTTTAATAATAATATAATATTTTTTGTTTTCATTAATATGGATTTTCGCAAAGTAACGCCTGATTATATTAACGAATATTTTAGCAGTTGAATGAACTTTTTAAAATAAGGGTATTTTCAACTTAATTTATACATTTTATGAATGTTTTTAGGGTTCCGTAGCCAAATGGCAAAAAACGGAACCACTTTTTTCCGAAACTATAAGAGCTATACTGTTCAAACTTGGTAAGTAGATGTATTCTATGTACCGCATTAGGATTTTTACACAAAAATAGAAAAAAAAAAACAATAAATTTTGGGGGCTCCCCATACTTAGAACTGAAACTCAAAAAATCTTTTTTCATCAAACCCCAACGTGTGGGGTATCTATGGATAGGTCTTTAAAAATGATATTGAGGTTTCTAATATATTTTTTTTCTAAACTGAATAGTTTGCGCAAGAGACACTTCCAAAGTGGTAAAATGTGTCCCCCCCCCCCCCCCCCGTAACTTCTAAAATAACAGAATGAAAAATCTAAAAAAAATATATGATATACATTACCATGCAAACTTCCACTGAAAATTGGTTTGAACGAGATCTAGTAAGTACCTAGTTTTTTTTAATACGTCATAAATGGTACGGAACCCTTCATGGGCGAGTCCGACTCTCACTTGGCCGCTTTTTTTATACTACGTCGGTGGCAAACAAGCATACGGCACGCCTGATGGGAAGCATACTCCGTAGCCTATGTACGCCTGCAACTCCAGAGGAGTTACATGCGCGTTGCCGATCCTTAACCCCCCCCCCCCCCCCTCGTTGAGCTCTGGAAACCTTACTCACCGGCAGGAACACAACACTATGGTATTTTATGAATGTTGTTCTATAATTCAGACATACATTGCAGAACTTACCCAAACAGCAGTTTTCATTAGGCTCTGTAGAATATTGCCAGTCTAATTCACTCTTTTGTAAGTATCCAGCTAACAGAGGAATATCGGATATTTCAGTCTCATCACCACCAGCCTCTAGTAGAAGAATTTTCCAGTTTCCATTTTCTGATAATCTGTTTGCCACCACGGAACCTGAAACATTAAGGTTAGGACAGAGCTCTGATCGCCTTATGATTGGGTTTCGATTGACAGTGATGGGCGTGAATAAATTACGTGACGATGACGAGTTAACGTCTGAACGTTAGTTTTGGGTCTGCATAGAAAACTTTATCTAAGGAATTTCTCAGAACTGCGATTTCAGATTTCAAAGCATGATTTCGCAAATGTTACATAATATATGCATATGTATGTGATATCTCTATGGTGACATAGGCAATTTCTTACCTGCAGAACCCGCACCTACTATGATGAAGTCGTATTCGAATAGAAGTTTAGACTCATCGATGTCGGGAATGCAACCTTCTGGATCTTTTACATCGTACTTGTGGAAATTGAAGTAGGCTATAGCCGCCAGCAACAATGGAACGTAGCATGATGTCTAGAAAATATACTTTATTGAAATGTTGTCATTTGTCATGGTTAAATAGATAAAGTCATTTTCCATGTGGTGACCTGTAACTCTGTCATTAATAATAAATTTCATTTAATTTCATTCCATTTCCAAAAAGTGATTTTGATAGTTTGTATAAGATTAGGCCAAAGCGCTAGCGATGTCTTCGCTCGACGATGACGCCGATCACCTTACATTGGTTAAAACGAATGCCTGGGCGTGTCAGGATAATGATAGCAAGTAGGATGGAAAATAAATTTCTAAAACGAAAATTTAACGTGACTATTACCAACCTTCATGGCAGTGCCAATGCCCATGCAGGCCAGGTAGTCAGGCCTGCCGAGTATCGCGCTCATGATGTCTCCGTTATTCAGACCTGTACACAATATCATCCTAGTTTTATATTAAAGACAGAAGACACCGATTCACAATTAATTTATTGACGCATTGTAGGTAAAACTGTGCTACGCTTCTTATACTTGTAAAATTTTGTCGTCATTGTTGCGAGCATTATTTCGAGGTGTGTAATAGTCATCGACAGCACACGACGGTCATCCTGAAGTCTTTAATTACATAAAAATATTAATATTGTTACATGTACAGGTACACAGCACTAATTTCGTTCGTGAACGTCGGACACTAGTCACCAGACAGTAGGTATAGAGTATGGCTGGGTGTGCTTTTATGACGCTTTTCAGCTCTCACGACGGTTAAATATTATATGTTTGATTAAAAGAAAGTCATCTTAGAATCATAAATCGGTTAAACACGATTTATTTTCTAATAACTTACCTTAGCTCCAGCTAACAATCGACGAAAAAAGTTTGTACGTGATTTCGGCTTTTTATTGTATCGGACGCTTTTGCGTAATTATGTCTTCAGGTTATGAAATTGTTAACGGTGCTATCATCTATGCAAAACAACGACACGTCTCCATATGAAATAGTTCCAAGTATATAATAAGCCCCAATGCATATGTTATCGTCTAGTTAGACCATTTTTTGAGGTTCTCCCGTTTGTACACAAAATGTTTTAATACTAATTTTATATGGTAATATTTTACAATAACTAAAACCAAATACAAAAAACTATTTGTACTGAAAGAAAAAATAACAACTTTTTCGGGTAGGAATATAACTATAACATGTAGAAACGGCTATTGACAAGGAAATCAACACGGCTCTGTCAATGTACTGACAATTTTGCTTCGAGCCTATTCAAGCTGATGTGCTGTAGGAGAAGACAATATGATTTGGACAACTTTTTTTAAGTTCATTAACTAATTACGTAAATTACTACTACACTCGTATATTATGGTTTTCATTACCAGGTCGTTTGATCTACATGTGTAACATTTATTAGAATAAACAAAATATTTGTGTATAACTAGACGAACTCTACTGCATCAGGGGCTCGTATTATGCCTATTTTTTGTGTTCGGCTAAGGTTGTGAACCTTCCATTGTGGGTTATGAGCGAGTAAACAACAATGATGCTGATTTTTGTGCCGTACTTTTCAAGTCATTGTATTTATTGAAAAACTTGTAATTGTAACAAATGTATAATTTTATAAATTATAATGTATTACTACTTACATCTAATATTTACAGTAGAAAATTTAATTCAATAAATATAAAAAAGCGTTAGACAATGACTTCATAATTTAAAATTGACATAAAAACACATAATACTGGATCATTTAGAATTGGTTTGCAAATTGTACCAAATTGGTATCAGTGATAGTATCGCGATATCCTTCGCTTTAGCCAAAACGCTTTTATCATGTCACTGCCTTTTTCGCCGATCATTATAATGGGAGCGTTGGTGTTGCCGCTCACCATCACGGGCATGATACTGCCGTCAATGACGCGTAAACCCTTCACTCCATACACTCGGAGTTCATCATCCACCACGGCTTCCGAGTCCCAGAAAGGCCCCATTTTAGCAGTTCCTACCGGATGATACACCGTCGCTGTGAACTGCCTGATCATGCACTCCCAATACTTGTCACTGTACCGTGGTACTGCCCTGCAAGCAGGGAAAACGTTCGGATTTAAAACGGATCCGAAACGTTGAAATGCTTTGGTCCTAGACAGAGCTACTGCAATCTTCACGCCTTCGACTAGGGTTTTAATGTCCTCTTCGTCTTTATCCGAAAAATAATTCGGGTAAATATAAGGATAGTCGTACGGGTTTGCGCTCCGCAGTTGAATGTAGCCCTTGCTCTTAGGCCGTAGCAACATGGGCATAATTGACCAAACGTCCATATTGTTGATCGGTCTAAAAACAGCATTGTAAAAATTTTCAGTTAATCCTTGAATCTTCCTTAACTGGGCACCCCCATCTGAACTAGTTGCGCCGCTCACAAAATGAAATTCTATATCAGGGAAATCATCCGTTGCGTTCGCATACTTGGTATTTACAAAAGCTAATCCCTCAACTCCTCCCAAAATAGTCAGCGGCCCAGTTCCTAAAACAGCATATTCCATCATGGTACTCACCGATTGCAAACGGTTTTCAACTATAGCTACGTCTCTGTTGATCATAAAGGTAAGTCCTCCAAGCGCAACGTGGTCTTGCAAGTTCTGTCCGACCTTCAAATCTTGTATTACCGGTATTCGGTGTTTCGTCAATTCTTCAGATGGGCCTATACCGGATAACATTAGTAATTGAGGTGAATTTATGGAACCTGCGGATAGTATTACTTCCTTACGGGCTCGAATCCGGTGAATCATTTTGTTCTTAACGAATTCGATACCAAACGCAATTTTAGTTCGGGGGTCTATTAACACTTTTGTCACAAATGAGTTTATAGATATGTGGAGATTCGGGCGATTTTTGGCAGGCCTTAAAAACGCTTTGGACGTAGAACACCTACTGCCACGTCGAGTTGTGCCCTGAGCGACCATGAAACCCGTTTGTTTTTCACCGTTGATATCTCTGTTCATATATCCCAACTCTACTCCGGCGTCGATGAAACTAGTAGCCAAAGGTGTTCTGTAAGGAGCTTCAGCCACGGTTAAATATCCACCTGTGCTGTGATAAGGTGTTTGTGCCAAGTATGGATTCTGGTTGTCTTCTGATTTCTTAAAGTAGTGAAGAACATCGTTGTAGCCCCATCCCTTGTTGCCCAAAGATTCCCATATATCGTAGTCTTTCTTATTTCCACGTAAGTAAAGCATATAGTTCAAAACGGAACTGCCACCAAGAACTTTTCCACGAGGCCAGTTGCACCTGCCGTCTTTCATTGCTGCAAGTAAAAAAGAGGCTCTTTAGTACTATTTAGATACAAGTCGAGAGGTGTCTAAATTATTAAATTGGTCTCTTTTAAAATTATTTATTTAGTTGTTTCGCTAATCCAGTTGAAATATGTACTTTTTTTATTTATGGTCTAAACTAGGTCGTGTTGGGATTAAACGATCTGGTTTCTTTCTCCAAAAACATTCAGGATTTGAACCGTATATTTTCATAGATTCATGTAATAACCTAAACAAAATCCATTATGAGGCTCCGTCTTGTAGGCCCAGTCCAGCTGGCTGTGTTGCAGATATCCGGCCAGCAGAGGAACGTCGGATATCTCCGTTTCATGACCTCCGGCTTCTAGGAGTAGAACCTTCCAGTAGCCCACTTCTGATAGTCTGTTCGCCAATACGGCTCCTGAAATATTAATTTTTGAATGTTTATCATTTGTTCTAAACATGAGGCACTCGTTTAGAATAGGAAATGAAATGTAGAAACTTTGTTACTTCTCATATTCGTTCTTAAATTACTTCATAAATAAATTTAAGTATGGTTTCGAAACAAAATACAAAAAAAAAGATCTTGAAGGTCAATGGAATTTAGGAATCGAATTATATAATGAGTTATATAATAGCGACCTGACGATTGACCAGCAGAACCGGCGACCACTATGATAAAGTACTCAGCCAGCATGCGAGACTCCTTGATATTTGCAGGCCTTCCATCCGGGTCAGTCTGGTCGTACTGGAAGTACGCTATAGTCGCCACCAACGGGACAATCCTGTATAGTCTGGAATCTGGCTTTTGACGAGTTATAGAACAGAGATATGACGACTGACCAGCAGAACCGGCGCCTACTATGATAAAGTTGTACTCCGCCAGCATGCCAGACTTCTCGATGTCTACAGGCCTTCCCGCCGGGTCGGTCTGGTCATACTGGAAGTACGCTATAGTCGCCACCAACGGGACGATCCTGGATAGTCTGGAGTCCAGCTTTTGACGAGTTATAGAACAGAGATATGACGACTGACCAGGAGAATCGGCGCCCTCTATGATAAAGTTGTACTCGGCGAGCATGTGGGACTCCTCGATGTCTACGGGCCTCCCTCCGGGTCGGTCGGGTCATACTGGAAGAACGCTATAGTTGCCACTAACAGGATGATCCTGAATCGACTCACCAGCAGAACCGGCGCCCACTATGATAAAGTCGTACTCCGCCAGCATACGAGACTCCTCGATGTCTGCGGGCCTTCCCTCCGGATCGGTCTGCTCGTACTGGAAGTACGCTATGGTCGCCACCAACATTGGAACGAACCATGCCATCTGTAATTTTTGTACAAGTTATTGATCTCCTCTTATGGTAGTTCCTAACTGTTTCGCTTATTTATATTTTTGTAAAGTTCGCGGGGAAAAGTATAATAATAATATTATTATTATACTTTATGCTTCATGTTATGCTACGATGTCTTCCAACTGTAATATACATTACACACCAAAAAAAGCGGCCAAGTGCGAGTCGGACTCGCGCATGAAGGGTTCCGTACCATTTAAGACGTATTAAAAAAAAATCTACTTGCTAGATCTTGTTCAACATTTTACCACTTTGAACACACATTTTACCACTTTGGAACTGTCTCTCGCGCAAACTATTCAGTTTAGAAAAAAATTATGTTAGTAACCTAAATATCATTTTTGAAGACCTATCCATAGATACCCCACACAAATGGGTTTGATGAAAAATTTTTTTTTTTAAATTTATTGACGTATTAAAAAAAACTACTCACTAGATCTCGTTCAAACCAATTTTCGGTGGAAGTTTGCATGGTAATGTATATCATATATTTTTTTTAGATTTTTCATTCTGTTATTTTAGAAGTTCAAGGGGGGGGGGGGACACACATTTTTTCACTTTGGAAGTGTCTCTCGCGCAAACTATTCAGTTTAGAAAAAAATGATATTAGAAACCTAAATATCATTTTTGAAGACCTATCCATAGATACCCCACACGTATGGGTTTGATGAAAAAAAATTTTTTTTTTAATTTTTATGACGTATAAAAAAAAAACTACTTACTAGATCTCGTTCGAACCAATTTTCGGTGGAAGTTTGCATGGCAATGTATATCATATATATTTTTTAGATTTTTCATTCTGTTATTTTAGAAGTTACGGGGGGGGACACACTTTTTACCACTTTGGAAGTGTCTCTCGCGCAAACTTTTCAGTTTAGAAAAAAATGATATTAGAAACCTCAATATCATTTTTAAAGACCTATCCATAGATACCCCACACGTATGGGTTTGATGAAAAAAGATTTTTTGAGTTTCAGTTCTAAGTATGGGGAACCCCCAAAATTTATTGTTTTTTTTCTATTTTTGTGTAAACATCATAATGCGGTTCATAGAATACATCTACTTACCAAGTTTGAACAGTATAGCTTTTATAGTTTCGGAAAAAAGTGGCTGTGACAGAATCGGACAGACAGACGGACATGACGAATCTATAAGGGTTCCGTTTTTTGCCATTTGGCTACGGAACCCTAAAAATGTGTAGGTTGAATAAGTGAATTAATACTTCATATAATCATGATTTATAATAGTCTTGGTCCAAATAGGGGTCTAAATTGGTCCTAATAGGGGGCTTTTTATAGTATTTTATGCAACAGTTGTTACGTTAACAATACAACTTTGCATACAATACTTTTCCTACGAGTCAACAAAAATAATAATTTAATCTAGTGTAGAACCATATAGGTAAACAAACCAAAAGTATACAGCCATTCTTACGCGCCCGGCCCGCCCCGGCCTGGCTGGTCAGCGACACCTTCTCGTAAGTAATGAGGTACTTGTTCTTTGCTAAATTAAATTGTTGGACTGTTTTTTTCTCGATTTTGGCCCCAGTAGCCTATGGAGACTAACAAGCGACGCTAAGCGGTCTTTGTAGTCTATGGGTATTGTTATGTATTACGGGTGTCACATGAATGTTTCTGACTTATGAAGCAATTGTTTCTACTATGCCACCAAATGAATATTTTGTAAGTTGGCAGCAATGCACCTAGTTTGAAACTGTATTCAATTTGATTTTGTTAAGTTGGTAGCCATTAGTCACAGTACCGTTATAGCGATTTTAAAGCACAAGTGCTGTTATGCTGTTATAATAGACAGTATAGAATTTTCTTCAAAACTTTTATGTAGCTTCTTATACTCGTACTCATGAATGTATAAATGACAGACAGCAGTAGAGGAGTAGGAGAAATTATAAACGACTGACTTACAAGTTAACGCATTCACTGCCAGGGGGCGTGACCTAGGGACAAACTTGTATGACGGTGAACGCATATATGCGTCGGTGGCAGTGAATGCATTAACTTATCTAGTTTAATTTAATATGAAGTGTTTCCTCGATCGATGAAGCTAGTTCAGGTGAAGTTACGATCTTATGATCGGTAGGTAGGTTTTAGTCAATAGGTGATACCCAGGCCGGTGTCTCAGGTTATAAACACACATAAAACGTCGTTTCTGTACCCGAAATTAAAAGGTCACTAAAGCTTAATTTCTGGTTATGACTTATATCCGTCGCAAACCCAATGTCGGAATCGTTAAAAAAATGTGGACATTGTTGTATTCAAGAATAGGAAAGACTATTTATTATATTTGTACATGAGCCCCCAAAACTGTAAAAAGAGGTGCCATATTACCTGCATACCTGCGGATATGGCGGTGCCGGCGATGGCGTCCGCCGCCGCTGTCATCAAGGAACTCATGTTGTCTCCTGAAATACAAACACACATACATGACACACATACACACGCATATACATATTTATACAGCGCACAGCTACATATAGCATGAATATTGAAGAGAGGATAATGGCCGCTGGGGCATTGAAATCCTACAGTGGTAAAGAGGAACAGGAAAGCTCTGTGAACTACATGGTAGACGGACCACCTTATGAGTACCGAGGGAAACATATACATAATCAACAATTAAGTATATAGAGTTAAACAACAGGCAACCTCATTGCAGATGAGCGATGGTTTCCAACAATAATAATTGGAATGAATTAATTTAGCAATTTTATCAAGCCTTATTATTGAATTATTAGTTATTAGTCAATGGACCGAATGTCACAATTATTGCATACCGATGTAACAACTATGCGTGCCATAGTTGCGCGGGCTCTGATAATAGCTATTAAAACGAGTATACAAAATCAGAGTTACTACATATATATATATATAATGTTTACAGTCGTGGTCGTGACGTACAGCATCAAGAACAAAGGTATAGATAACTGTATAAAAAGTAATAGTAGTACTCATTTCTGCCGAGGTAGTTTGGCGCTCGAATGCAGTGAGAGCGGCAATAGTCTGAGGATGAAATGACGCCTTTCACCCGAGTTAAACACTCTACTTTTGATTTCGACCAAGAGGAACGTAAAATACATGTGTATTTTTAAAAACATGACTATATATAATTTTATATCATTTCATGAGGGTACTTTCAATTAGCCATTTAGGTAAAAGTATCGTTATTTTGGAATAGGGAGTTATATATCATAATGGAATTTGTATAACAAATATATTTAAAACCAAATTTCAATTGCTTATTGTTAACAAATTATAAAATCGTATTTCGAAAGTGAAATGCTCTAGTGCAGAAACGTATCACTTTTTGCACACTTTTTAGAAACACAATGACCCTCTTTCAAAGCATGAGAATGGAAAATTATTTTATATCATGCATGAAATAGCACTAAAATTTTTTGAAAAATGTAATAAAGTAAACCGTAGGGAGTCATTTTATACACACAATTTACAGGGTGGGCAAATAAGAGTTAGACATTGTTTTTCAATTTTAATTATATTAAGTGTACAATTTATTAAATATTTTTAATAAATATATTAATCAGGGTTTGCAATTGTATACAGAATATAATTTCTGACAAATATCTACATATAGCAGCAAGCAATTATTTTTAAAAATTTTGTGTTGTTTAAAACACGTTGAATGCTCGATTTATTTCGAGAAACAGTGACAGTGATTGGCACCCCATTGCCAAAATTTTACAGCTCCTGACTTATATCTGTGAGGCTATCTAAATTTGTCTATGGTAACAAGCTAATGAAATTTATACTGTTAAAACCGACCATCTGACACAAATTTACTAAAATAACGACGAAAATGTGCGAATGTTTGCTGAAAATTGCGATGATAAGGGCTCACATTTGCCTGCTGTTAGTGGTGGACAATTATCAGACATTTTGTTCCGCTTGTAGTTGCCAACACTGAATACTATATTTTTAAAACAATACTTAATAATCTTTGAACTTCATTTAGTTAAAATTTAAATACCAAATGTATACCTACTTCTTATTTGCCCACCTTGTATATTTAATCAATCGGTAAGAACTATAAAGGAAATTAGAACGTGACGTCATGTGTGTGTTTCATGTAAACTCCATGGTCGCTAATACATAAGTACTTAAGACTGTTCAATAGCGAATAGGTACATAATAAAGGCATATATAAGTAAGGACTTGCTTATTGAAACGACATATTGGAAGTGTTTTTATTCATAAGGCGCTATCGCACTCTCGCATTATTGTCTTTTCATTACACTTGCTCGAAAAAGATCTTATACATACAGGTGTACTGAAGGACAAAGGCCTAAATTGTTCCCGCGGGAGTTATATATTGTAAAAAGAAGCCATAACTCCCTAGGGAGTTATAGCAATTTCTTTATTATGTCACTTATTCATACAAACTAGTAGCAAAAATGAGTTTTACTTTTAAAATACTGACGTTTATAATTTAATATATATGTTACTGTTTAAAAATAATAATTTGATAAATTTAACAGCCGTTTTAAATACTTTTACATAATTTTCAATCGTGGCCGAATAGGTCTGTGCCATCGATGCCTAACCTGTCAAGAAATTACAAAATGGCGACGAATCTTTGATATGTCACCGTATTTAAGAATTATTTCGCTTAAAATTTAGTTTTTTCTTCGCAAGTGTGATGAAAAACGGTCTTTAATTCCCTCTAACCTGCGGCTGTCGGGAATTACCACCCTCGTATCCAAAATTTCACTTTCGCGCGACTTTCATGTTGTTTGTCACTTTGACAATAGTATAAGGTCTCTAGCGACTTTCATATTGTTTGTCACTGTTCCAAGGTACGAAATAGGTCACAAATTAAATCTATTGACTGCACTTAGCCATAAGTAAATAAATATAATAGGACATTATTACACAAATTGACTAAGTCCCACGTTAAGCTCAATAAGGCTTGTGTACTTAGACAACTATATATATAATATATACATATTTATAAATACTTAAATACATAGAAAACATCCACGACTCAGGAACAAATATCCATGCTCATCACACAAATAAATGCCCTTACCAGGATTTGAACCCGGGAGCCCGGGACCATCGGCTTCATAGGCAGTGTCACTACCTACTAGGCCAGACAGGCCGTCAAGTACCCCGAAGTTAACGGATTCAATAAAAACACGATGTATACATATAGGTAAGTATATCTTTTTAGTGCAAATTGTTCGGTATGGTTCGGCTTCTCGGATAGGACATATATTATAAGTAATTCAGTTACATAAAAGGAACAAGAGTAATAGAGGCTAACAACGATAGCCCAGTTAGTCTGTCAATGTCAGTCTGTACTGTTATACTACTTATACTAAACAGTAAATAACGTTTAAAAAGTCATAGCGTCACAAAAGCGGCGGCCCTAATAGCCACGACGTGACGATTTTGCATTTTGCACAGTTGTCAAAAAATATCTTGACGATTTTCAATCTTATGCTTCATAGACATAAGTTTCTAGTACATATTAGAGTTGAACATAACGGTGTCGGTTTGTCGGGTGAATTTATTAAAATAAAAGTAAACTATTTTACTATGGTTTGGTACGAAGGTCAAAAGCTAACTTTAATTGGTATAAGCGTGGTAGAAATAATAAGTTTTTCTTTTGAAATAAAATGAGTAGACTTAAAAAAAATCGTTACAGGTTACGGTCAAGACCCCTGAAACGATTAAAGATTAGAAAAATTGGTTGTCTTAAAGAGATAAGAATATTATAAAGATATCAGAACTACATGCTTATGTAAGTTGATTCTAAGAATGTCTGCTGTGAGTGAAGTTCGTTTTAAATCAGAGCTATATTCGAAAGAATTATGTAGTAATCGGGGAATGCAATTTTACTCATTTATTAATGTATTTAACTTTTATTGCAAAAAAAAAAATACGTCAATATACAAATGGCATATTCTACAGAGATACATTAAAAATGGTACATAGAGAAAAGTTTATAAGTTAAGTTTATTTTATTTATTTTTGTAACTGTTATATTTTGTCTCTTTTACCTACCGGCCCACTACAATATCAAATCAAGTGCAAACAATTATATATCACGTAATATATATTTCTTCTACAAGTTCGTTCAATATAGATCATAAAAAACCCGGCTGATAAATAAGAAGTTCCGGTAAAAAGTTGTTACGTAATGCACTTGTGTTTAAGACACTTTCGTATATCTACATTGTTTGATTCGTGGGAGGACCTATGTACGAAATAAGTACATGGTGCGAGAAGGCGTCATGTCATGTCGGCCTTGCAAAGCACCGAATCATATTTTACACTCGTATCTAGAATTAGAGCGTAGACACATTGTCCGATCCGATATCGGATGTCGGGTGATTGAAGAAAAGCAGTTGTAGCTATATGGAGTGAATACTCTAAGCTTACTTACTTATTTCTCTATGATTGAATTACGTCAACAGAAATGATTTACAAAATATTCTCGTAGAAAGTATATTATTGATCAATGCTCTGTGCCCAAGTTTGCTAGTTAACTTCCAGAATGCTAAGAGGTTTCGATTAAAATCTATTACGTAACGCTATTAAATGATGGCAGTGACATATGGAATACCAATCAGTCGAGTTACCTGATGGAAAATTAATGTTTACGTATCGTTGCTGTTTGCTAGAGACGAATAATGGGGATAATGGCTGTGATATTATACGAGGTGTTATTTTTACGTGTCCAAAATATATATACGCGACCTTTCCCATTACTATGACAGGGTTGCTCTCATAACTTTTGTTATGAGAGCAACCCTGAACTCAAATAGCAAAAAAAAGTATTCCGTGCTAAACTTAAATTGTTCTAGTTACAAAGTGAAACCTATTAAAAAAACTCGCAAAAAGCCGACTGAGGTTGTATGGCCATGTGATGCGCTACCACTAGAACATATGATCAAAAAGGTCAACGGCTGTGCAGCTCGAGGATCAGCTGGACCCCGAACAACCTGGATGGCAGTTATAAGAAAAGACATGAAGAATAGACAACCCAGGATCGACCGGCCGTGTGATTAGAAGGCCCGATCCCAAGTAAATGGGAAGGAGCCAGGCAAAATAAGAGATACTACACTTAAATTCGACTCAATGTATGGAAACCAGGACTTTTATTGTCATTTCAGAATTTCATGTTGTTTGTCACTGTTCCAAGGTACGAAATAGGTCACAAATTAAATCTATTGACTGCACTTAGCCATAAGTAAATAAATATAATAGGACATTATTACACAAATTGACTGAGTCCCACAGTAAACTTAATAAGGCTTAATCCTTCTTAGTTGCACAATTAAAATTATAAATATTGTGTAAACAGGATAACATTCTCCAACATCATAGTAATATGTAATGTTGTCCGTATTAAACAATCTTTTGTAGTTATTAACTGCTACTTGGGAGTACCTTTAGAGTAGGTACGTAATGTAAGGGCTTTAGGTACTACTAATGAGTGAGGTACCTAAAGTACCTTAAAATGTCAAGAGAGACAAGTGGAGAGCAAGAAAGACTAATACCTACATTAAGTAAATCATTGATGAATATAAATAAAATTAATAGAACATCCTACTTTTACACAGATATATCATCCTACTTTTACAATACTCTTTTTTGCACACGCCAATGCAATATTTTTTATTTTTCATATATTTCGGGGACAATCTTACACCGATAGACCTAGCTCCAAATTAAGCAAAGCTTGTACTAGGTACTAGGCGACGATATACATACGTATATAGAAAAATACATACTTATATACATAGAAAACACCCATGGATCAGGAACAAATATCTGTGTTCATCACAAAAATAAATGCCTTTACCGAGATTCGAACCCAGGACCATCGGCTTCATAGGCAAGGTCTACCCACTAGGCAAGACCGGTCGTCAAAAAAAATACAATGAATACAGTAAATATCCAATTTTTACAATTGTAATAAAGCGAAAACAAGACCATGCCATCGTGAGTCCAGTAAATAATTTGATAACGTTAGTTGTGGTCGTTTTCACAACACAAACAAAGCATGTTTTGTAAGCGGTTGTAACTAATCTCCCAGCATGTTTTCAAATCAATACAATGCTCGAACTTACCTTAATTTTCTATGCTTTCACGTCCACGTGTATACAACAAGCCATCCAAAGGAAAACATCGGTAACAACTCATTCACCGTCCAAATTTCACTTCAACATTATTTTCGAGTCTGATAAATAACAAAACACTTTCGCTTCCCTAAACCCTTCAACCGTTTAGATGTTAAACCACTTAACTGAGAAACTCGTAACCACTTTGTCCAATTAGGAGTAAATTACGGCTTTTGGTGTAAGGAGAATAAACAAGCACCGTGATCTCAACGCGCGCTTCACCGTTGGCTCGGTATGTAACGGGCACTTTCTTCGGCTGCTGACGATCGACTCCTGCACGTAGTTCGTTTACCGGCGAAAGGTGGGAGATATTCATTACAATGTTTGAATGGGAGACAGGTGTTTTGGAACTCATTATATTGAGAAAAATGGGACGAAAATTGGTCGTCGAAATGTAGGAAGTAGTCAAGACTGATTCATGAATAAGTGTCATATAAAATTTGAGGCCTGGCTGTTGAAGAAGTAAGGCAATGTGTTTGAGTATTAGTACGGTCGCCAAATCTCAAAAGCCCTCTAGAAACACGATTTAATTGACTCGGCTCGGCCTTACCCACAACCGGTATCAATGTGTTCGGACAGTTCTCCTGATCACCGTACATGCGGTAGTAAAGCGGAAAAATGGTGGAGGGGATAGTAATGACGTCACAAAGATGGCGGCCGGACCTATTCTTTTTGGCGGTGTATCTCGAAAACCACTTAACCGATTTTAATCATCGAGGTGTCAAATAATAGCTTATATTATGGAGATTATTTCCTTTTCTACAAACATTTACGTGAAACCTATAGGAAAAAAAATAATCACAAAAAACAGTTTTTTTATAAAATTATTATTTTTTATTTTGTAAAAATCTCCGTAAATATTAGCATTTCGCAAATTTTGTTTAATATAAAACATATTGCTTCATTATCAAGGAATATAATGAGCCTTAAAACATACAGATCGAGTAATAAACAATGAAGCTACACTCATTTATTTGCGCATGGGTAACGATAACTGGCTTTTACCGGTCGAAACTGTGGTGACTGTTACGATACGTATTGAATGGAATTTATAGAGTATCGGTTTTAATTACTGAAATTATAATGACAATTATAAAAACCAGACACAATAATGTTACCTTACTTCGACGTTTAGTCTCTTTTTTCGTCTTAATCATAGGTAGGTACATATTTCTTTTTACTTAAAAATTTTATACAGGGTGAACTTTTAACCACCAGTACTCTGCGCAGCGACTTTATAGGTCATACTGAACAACTTTTACTATTAGTAGTCCCCAAGCCGCTCCGAGGCCAGATTTAATTGACTCAGCTCGGCCTTACCCACAACCGGTATCATTGTGTTCGGGCGTTTCTCCTGATCACCGTACATGCGGTAGTAAAGCGGAAAAATGGTGGGAGGGGATAGTAATGACGTCACAAAGATGGCGTCCGGACCTATTCTTTTTGGCGGTGTATCTCGGAAACCACTTAACCGATTGTATTCATCGAGGTGTCAACTAATAGCTTATATTATGGAGATTATTTCCTTTTTACAAACATTTACGTGAAACCTATAGGAAAATAATAATCACAAAAAACATTTTTTTTTTATACATTTGGTTGGTAGGTTTGTCTTATGTTTTAAAGCAGTAAAATCTTTCAAGTCGAAACACAGTATAAATATACATTTTGTTGTCTAATCTAAAAGTATGATGTTTTGTTTAAGACTGATTAGTCATTACTGAATTAAATAACATGCTATTTGTTATTTTTGTTTTATTTTTTAAATCAGGTATTAATTTATTCACTATGTATCACTATACAGGCAAAATGTGTATCATAGTTGGTCTGTAAGTACTTACTACTTGTGTCGAATATAGGTATAAGATGAAATTTTAACCACCAGCCATACTCTGCGCAGTGACGTTACAGGTCATACTGAACAACTTTTATTATGGGACCAATGCCGAATCACGCAAGAAAATTTGGATCTGGAATGACACCCACTGGCTGTGCCCTACCACACAAAGCGAGATGACATTCACAATGCCCATACCTCTCTTTTGGACGTAGTTTAAGGACGTACCCGGGTCCATGACGCATGCTCGCCACACCGCTGCTTAAAATAAGCTGACGCACCGTAAATTGAACTGCGCAAAAATCGCAAAAAATATTACACGGAGATCTTATGGTAGACACCGTACCGGTGACGTAAAAGACGCAACTGTTTTGCGAACAAAAAAGATTCGCGTGAAGCACGTCACTGCGATTCCGTACCGTCACCGTTTTTTAAACAGCGGTGTGGGGAGCATGCGTCAAAAACGGTACGCATACGACGCGTCACTGCGATTCCGTATCGTGACCGTTTTTTAAGCTGCGGTCTGGTCGCACCTTGTATTGTATTGTATTGTATTGTATTCGGGCGATTTTTCCGCAACTCGACGACTTGCGCCTATTTTGCGTGATATGTTGGGGGTGGGCTAGTCCTGCCAGCCCAGCTCCTCGAGGAATCCTATCAAACCTTTGATGTTGAGTAGGACCTCGGGGAGGTCTCTCGGAGATCCGAGATGTTTAGCCCTGTATAGAGTCACTCCGCTGCATTCCAGCACCACGTGAGAGGCTGTTTCTTCTGTCTCCATGCAACCTCGGCACAGGGGACTGTCTGTGACACCTGTTGTGAAAAGATGTTTGTTAAATAGTCCATGACCTGTTATGACACTGGTTACCATACTCAGTCGGACCTTCCCTCGTTGCAGGAGCGCCCTTGTGAGTTTTCCGTTGATGCCAGGCATGGCTTCTTTTGCCTGTCTGCATCCAGTCTGGTTCAGCCAGTGTTCTGTGTGTAGTTTCCCTGTACGTGCCAGCAGCATTGAGCGTACCTTGCTAAATGGTATCGGAAGAATCGGTTCCGGACCAATCGCCCCCGCATTCGATCCTTGCCTGGCAAGCTCGTCCGCAGCATCGTTACCTCGGGATCCGGGAACAAAAAAACAACGGACAGATGCCACCTCGGGGAACAGAGAACTACCCTCCTCCTATGCGGCGGCAGCAGCATCAGATCTGACGGTGGCGATTACCAATAACCGCACGGGCAGACTGACGCAGCAAGATGCTGCAGAGGTGGAGAAGAAGATCGGGGACGCTATCTTCCAAGCAGCCATCGAAACCGATCTGGACACCGCAGCGGAGGCCCCAGCGTTCTCAGGTAGACCCAGTTTTGTGGATGGGTACCTGAAGCTGTGGTGCCAGGACGCGAACACCAAGGCGTGGCTGATGAAGTGGCTGGAGTCGGCCACCCTTCAGAACGGAGACCAGCTCGTTGGAAAGAGGGAGGACGAGATGGTCCGGAACACTAGGTGCGGTATCCTGATCCCGTCCCTGGAAGACAACCTCACCAAAATAGGCAGGGTCCTCAACTTCCAGAACCCGTGGGCCATGGTGAGGAAGTGGACACTCCACCAGGCGATCCCCCTGAAGAAAAGGGCCTGTACCCTACTCCTGGTGGGAATACCTGAAGACGTTGTTCCTGCTGTGATGGAAAAGGGAAGAAGACTGAACTACCTGTGTGGGACAGTCTACATCCGTTTCCAGCACGGCGGAGGACGCTTCAGAGATTCTCCACCGGAGAAAAACGCAACAGAGGCGAACACTGACGGAGGGGAGAACAAATCTGCAGAGCACGCGCCTGAAAAGAACACCCCCTCTGCAATGGACACCGACTGCGCGGAACCACACACCTCAGACATCGAGGAAGGCATTTTGCTGGACTCTGAGGACGAGGATGGTCTACCAAAGGGGATCAGTCTCCTGGACCTAAAGGGAAAGGCAGCGGAAGGGATATCCCCAGATGGCGCCTTCCCACTGTAAGGTCCTCCAGGTTAACCTCCAGCACAGCGAATCTGCAACGGCTCAACTTCGAAGATGGCTGGAGGTTAACCCAACATCCATAGCCCTGATTCAAGAGCCGTGGATCAGGAACACACGCATAAACGGCCTTGGTAATACCGGAGGTAATTTATTTTACAATACACATTTCAAACCAAGATCTTGCATATACATATCTCGTAACATAATGGCACAACCACTAACTCAATTCTGTTCCAGAGACGTGTGTGCCATAAAACTCCTCAGAACACAAAACTCAAGTCTACCGGAGATAGTCCTGGCGTCCACCTACATGGCGGCGGAGGACGAACCACCTCCAGTGGAGATGAACAACCTCATACGCTACTGCGAACGAGAAAGGCTCGAGCTGGTCATATCTGCAGACTGCAACGGCCATCACAACCTATGGGGAATGGAAACCAACAACAAAAGAGGTAACGATATTGTTGAATACCTTATGTCAACTAACCTAGATATATTAAACACAGGATCCAAACCAACTTTTGTCACTCGTAGGTGTAATACTATAATTGACATTACTCTAAGCACAGGACTGGCAGCTCAACACATATCCAACTGGCACGTGTCGGACGAGCTATCCTGCTCCGACCACAGATGGATTCGGTATGACCTGACAGCTGACATCCAAACACCCACACCTAGAAGAAACCCGAGACGCACGGACATAGCGGCGTACAAGGAACTTCTGGAAGGTAAACTACACAATAACACACACACTAACAGACCTAGCAACACAAGGGAATTGGAGGAACAGGTAAACTTAATTATTAAAAACATAACTGAAAGCTACGAAAACACATGTCCGCTATCGACTCCATCAGCTGGAGGAAAAGGCAATAACAATAACAATAACAGCTGGTGGGGACCGGAGTTGGAACGAATGAGAACAAAAATGAGAAGGTTACTTAACAGAGCAATGAACACAAGAGCTGAAGAGGACTGGGACAGGTACAAAACAGCTAAAACAGACTACAAGAAAAGACTAAGATACAGAAAATCAGCCACATGGAGAAACTTCTGCGACAACATATCCACAGTAACTCAAGCAAACAGAACAAGGAAAATCCTTGCAGACCAACCAAGACAACTACTGGGCACCCTGAGGAGACCAGATAATAGTACCACTAGCAGCCCAGCTGAGACAGAAAGGCTACTGGTGGAGACTCACTTCCCAGGATGCAAAGTAGTAAATGAGCAAGACCCAGAACAGGATACAATGAACTATAATCCAACTGAAAGCGAATGGAGAACAGCAGAATGTATAACAGAATATAACAAAACGACCTGGGCGGTAAATAGTTTTGATAACTTTAAATCGCCGGGAACAGACGGAATTTACCCAGCCCTACTAAAATGGGGTGGACATACATTAATCAAACACCTATCCAATCTACTGTGCAGCTGTATAGCCTTTAGATATATACCACATAAATGGAGGGAAGTGAAAGTGATTTTCCTCCCAAAGCCAGGCAAAACCGATTACTCGGACCCCAAGTCTTTCAGACCAATCAGCCTTACATCCTTCATGCTAAAAACACTAGAAAGACTATGTGACAGAGAACTGAAGGACACGGCCCTAAAAAACATAGAAATCCATCCAAACCAACACGCCTACAGTCAAGGGAAATCAACTGACTCAGCTCTCCACGCTGTAGTAAGCAACATAGAGAATGCGCTAGCAAGGAAGAATTCATGCCTAGGCACCTTCATCGACATAGAAGGAGCCTTTGACAAGACAAACTTTAGCAGCATTCAGCAAGCATTACAAAGACATAGAACCAATCCACTCGTAACCGAATGGATAATGAATATGTTAAGACAGAGAATAATAAGACTATCCGAAAACCAAACTCATCAAGCACTAGTCATGAGAGGATGCCCCCAGGGAGGAGTACTCTCACCACTGCTATGGAACCTGGTGGTGAACGAATTGATAACAAAATTAAACAACGAACATTTTATGACTATAGGGTACGCAGATGACTTAGTAATACTAATCAGCGGCCTAGTAATAAACACACTGTGTGATCTCACACAGACAGCACTGAAAATAGTAGAGAAATGGTGCAAGGAGAATGACCTATCGGTAAACCCAAAAAAGACCGACACAATTCTCTTCACACACAAACGAAAACTGGGTACATACGAACTGCCAACCCTTTTTGGCACAAGATTGACACTTTCAAAGGATGTAAAATACCTAGGCATAATCCTGGATGATAGACTGAACTGGAACAAACACCTGGACAATAAACTAAACAAAGCAACAGTAGCCTTTTGGCAATGCCGGAGGATGGTGGGCAAGAGATGGGGACTTGCTCCTCACATCATACTGTGGCTATACAAAATGGTAATAATGCCAATGATCAGCTATGGCTCGGTCGTATGGTGGCCCCGCACCCAGCTAACCACGGTAATAGACAAACTAAATAAAACACAAAGACTAGCATGTGTGGCTGCGACGGGCTGTATGAGAACTACTCCGACTGCGGCGCTAGAAATAATGCTAGGACTCCTACCATTACACATATATATACAAAAAGAAGCGGCTGCCACGGCTCTTCGGTTGAAAAAGCTAAACCTATGGACATCCTTCAGCTCATCGCACAAGAAGATCTATGAAAATATGATCTCAAAACTACCCATGCTGGCGGCGCCCATCGACAAAACACCAAAAACTATGATCTTCTGGAAAGAATACGCCATATCATTAACAGAGGATCCTAAAGAAGGACTAGACCAAACAAACCTAAGAATATTCACAGACGGCTCAAAAACACTTGAAGGGACAGGATGTGGTGTCTTCTCGGAAGACCTGAACATACACATCTCAAAACCCCTGGGAGAACATAACACGGTATTCCAAGCTGAATGTGTGGGAATAATAGAAGCTTGCAATGCTATAACAAGACGACAGGTGAAACACGAAAATATACTAATACTGTCAGACAGTAAATCAGTACTACAAGCGCTATGCAGCGACAAAATTAACTCAGAGCTCATACTCGAATGTCATCGAAGCCTCACGGAAGTGAGCAAAGAAGGCAACAAAGTAACAATTCAATGGATAAAGGGGCATAGTGGATCAAGAGGAAACGATGCAGCGGACGAACTGGCCAGGAAAGGCTCAGAAACGACGGCATATGGACCCGAGCCCATCATACCCCTACCAATATCCTATATACACAACCAGCTAGACCTACATCACAGACAACTGCACAATAAATACTGGAATGAAATGGACACATGCAGGCAGACCAAGGATTTTCTACCGGAACTGAACCACAAACTCACCAAAATACTACTGAAAACACCTCGACACCAACTACGTAAAATAGTAGGATTAATTACAGGACATAACACACTTAACAAACACCTACACAATATGGGTAAAACAGACAGCCCCATGTGCAGAGCGTGCATGGAAGAAGAAGAAACAACAAAACATATTCTCCTAGACTGCAAACAGGTAGAAGTATACAGGAACAAATACCTAGGGAATCCGTGCACACTAGGAGAGGCAATTAGCAGCCTGAAAACTTTGCTAGGCTTCGTGGAGGAGCTGGGGTGGTTAGAGTAGCGCTACCTCGTTTCACGCAAAATAGGCACAATGGTTGTCGAGTTGCGGAAAATGCCCAGAAGCACTAACTAACTAACTAACTACCTCGGGATCCACTGTGTCCCTTGATCCATTGTAGGGTGATTTTGTTATTATGACATACCTCCATTAGTCGTTCGTGGCATTCGTGTATAAGTTTGGATGTAACTATATGGCTATTTAGAGCCATATTAAGACTGCTCTACTGTCGGAGAGTATGCGGATGGAGGATCCTACTACCTTCCTTGCAGTGATGGCAGCCGCCGCGTTTATGATGCCCATGCACTCAGCTTGGAATACCGAGTTATGGGCTCCTAGCGGAGTGGTGATCGACATGTTCAGGTCTTCTGAGAAGGTTCCAGAGCCCGATCCGCTGTCTGTTTTGGACCCATCAGTGAAGATTCTCAGCTCCCGGGGATTGAGTCCTTCATGATTGTCGTCCTCATATAACTGTATTTTGTACCTTTTATCGAAGATAGCTTGTTTGTGAATCCGGTCCGTGCCTGACCTAAGCACTGGAAATTCGTCATACACCTTTTCCAGGCATTTTGTGTGAAGAGCTCCTGTGATGTTAGACCATATCTTGAGGGTTCGCAACCCTCAAGATATGGTCTGTATGTGTAGGTGCAGCGGTGGAAGGTTTAGCATGACCTCCATGGCTGCAGTCGGGGTAGACCTCGTGCAGCCAGTGGTGGCCGCGCATGCGAGCCTTTGAAGTCTTTGTAGTTTGTCTCGTACGTTGCCTAGGTTTGTTCTTGGCCACCAAACCAGAGCACCGTAACAGAGTAAGGGGCGGATTATCGTCTTATAGAGCCAGAGGGTAATTTTCGGGTTGAGTCCCCACCTCTTACCAATCATCCTTCTGCACTGCCAGAAGACAACTCCCGCCTTGTCTATCCATCCGTTTGTTGATGTGGTTGTTCCAATTGAGTTTATTGTCGAGAGTTAGTCCTAAGTACTTAACTTCATCGGACAGCTGTAGCTCAGTTTGGAAAAGTGTTGGTCTGGTAAAGTTGGTCGCACCTTTATATGGGACAGTCAAAATTTTTTTCGCGATTTCGGAATTGGTCCCATAGTAAAAGTTGTTAAGTATGACCTATAAAGTCGCTGCGCAGAGTATGACTGGTGGTTAAAAGTTCACCCTGTATAAAATTTTTAAGTAAAAAGAAATATGTACCTACCTACGATTAAGACGAAAAAAGAGACTAAACGTCGAAGTAAGGTAACATTATTGTGTCTGGTTTTTATAATTTTAATTATAATTTCAGTAATTAAAACCGATACTCTATAAATTCCATTCAATACGTATCGTAACAGTCACCACAGTTTCGACCGGTAAAAGCCAGTTATCGTTACCCATGCGCAAATAAATGAGTTTAGCTTCATTGTTTATTACTCGATCTGTATGTTTTAAGGCTCATTATATTCCTTGATAATGAAGCAATATGTTTTATATTAAACAAAATTTGCGAAATGCTAATATTTACGGAGATTTTTACAAAATAAAAAATAATAATTTTATAAAAAAACTGTTTTTTGTGATTATTTTTTTTCCTATAGGTTTCACGTAAATGTTTGTAGAAAAGGAAATAATCTCCATAATATAAGCTATTATTTGACACCTCGATGATTAAAATCGGTTAAGTGGTTTTCGAGATACACCGCCAAAAAGAATAGGTCCGGCCGCCATCTTTGTGACGTCATTACTATCCCCTCCACCATTTTTCCGCTTTACTACCGCATGTACGGTGATCAGGAGAACTGTCCGAACACATTGATACCGGTTGTGGGTAAGGCCGAGCTGAGTCAATTAAATCTGGCCTCGGAGCGGCTTGGCGACCGTACTATATACTTAGGTACTTATATCTATTTATTAAAATAGTCCTGGAGCATGATGCCATAACGAATTCTAAGTGTGAGGCGTCGCATGAAACAACAATATTTAGTTTTTTTGGTAAAAAACTACATTAAATTACATGATACCAGGTCTAGAACACAATGAGTAAAGCCGATGGTTTTAGAACCGGTGTTTAGCCAAAGCAATTATTAAAAGATAATTACAGAAAAACAGTTTTGTTTATACAATTAAAGCAAACAGTACTTACACTCGGAAACAGACGGATGCGCAGCCGACCATGGCGCTGACTCATCCATGAAATGCAAGTATTACCCTCGTTATTATGGCCAAAGGAAGTATCATAGTTGTAAGAATCTTCTAGTTGTCTCTGCGTAATGTTAAGCCCAATTCGGTCAAAGTAATATTTATTTTATCATTAGTCTACATATATTCCTAAACATCAGGATCAAACAGTTTATTTTAATAAAAAAATGATTCAGCTTATATACGTCCCACTACTGGGCACAGGTCTCCACTCATGCGTGAGAGGGCTTGGGCTATAGTCCCCACGCTGGCCTAATACGGGTTGGGGCTTCACATACACCTTTGAATTTCTTTGCGGATGTAGTTTGAGTCACGATGTTTTCCTTCACCGAAAAGCTAGTGGTAAATATCAAATTAAAATTCCGTACATAAGTTCCGAAAAACTCATTAGTACGAGCCAGGATTTGAACCCGCGACCTCCGGATTGAAATTTGGACGTCATATCCACTAGACCACCAGCGCTTCATTTAATTTAATATTTCATAAAAAAATCGGAAGTTCATAAAAGCGACTATGTAATGGTTGTCATAAAATAATCCGAAGATAGTCTCTGTAGCTGCAAAGCGTTCAAGACATTGACGTGATGCAAGTCATGTTCTGTTTGTTCCGCTAACTGACTCTCAATAAACCCTATTACACAGACATAAGGCCCACTATCGGCCAGTCTAGTTGTGGTTCGTGGAAGGAAAGTGAAATGATGTGCTAAAAGCCTGATTACGTTTCCTGCTGCTTAGTCACTGCATCACATCGCCCGTGTAACGGTCTTATCCTTTTAACGACACAATACGCGCTTGGCACACTGGATGTGGTGCGCATGTCGCTGCGATGTGCGAGCGGGATGTCGCAATAATAAGCGTGCCAGTAGGATCAGTGTGATAGTAATAAGTTGCGATGTTCCCAAAAGTGTCGCACAAAAATTGTACTTTGAAAGCTCGTTTGATTTATAGAGAAAAGAGATTTCATAGCTTATTGGCATTTAGAGCTCAATAAGTGTCATAATCAAAGACGATTCCAATCGTTTTATACTCGTACCAACCAAACTGGCACTTCATACTGCGTATTGCATATTGCTGCATATTTATTGGCTTATCTTAAATTCTTTATTATTTGCTTTTGTTCGTTGCATTTTGCGTTGCGGTCAATCCCTCTTTAGTGATACACTGAAGAAAAATTCAAATTTTTTGCTGTTAACATTCTGATGACAACTCTCGCAAAGTTTGATTTTATCTGTTCACTTTATATTTAAGTCTGCTAATTCTACTGACCACAGAGAACGTGTTCTGGAATGGGCAATATAGTCTTGTAAGTAATTGCTATTATTAGTGTAGCCAATGTGTAACCGCTATACTCCCTAGAGCGCTCTTGGGCAATTTCGTTTAATACATCTAAGTATATCAAGTACCATACTTTTAAACTGGTCCTCGGTAAGGGTATCAATGTAAACAAAGGCAAAAAAATGCTTTGCACAAACCAATTGTTATGGTGAGCGAGAACGTTATAAGATCTTAAGATTGAACATGAGACACCTAAATACACTAGTGTTATTGTACCTACTAAAGGTTGTTTACTTGGTTTGAAGTGTCATTTTCTAAACCCATTTAAAGGTCGTTATCCAGCAGTGTATGCAGCGGAACGAAAAGGTTTGCTTGTCTAAACACGACGTAAAACTATGAGGCGTAGATAAGCCTGTATTCTTTATGGCACGCGATAGTTTAATCCTATCATAATTGAAGATATATAAGTACGTTGTATCAGGGCACTCAGCTAGAATACAGTTGAGCAGTTAGAGCATGACCAAGGAAGACCTTCATCTACGCTGACGATGTTGCAGTTGTTGTGCACGCAGAGTCATATGAGGAGCTCGAACAAAAGTTGAATGTGACTGCCGCAACAATAGCAAACTGGTTTAGTATCAATGGTCTCATACTAAACACTCAAAAAACTCATCTCATTAATTTTGATCTTTCTGGACGCCAAATGAGATCGTTATCAGTGCTAGCTAAGGGTGATGTGATTGAACAGGTCACTAACTCAACCTTCTTGGGATTTGAGCTAGACAGTGGACTCACCTGGAGCTGTCACATTAATAAGGTGTGCAATAAACTCGCTACAGCATGTTTCGCGTTAAAACGACTCGCACGAGTCCTGCCTGTGGAAACTGTCCGTGCTTGCTATTTCGCTTCGGTACACGCGCACCTGCAATACGGGGTTGAGTTTTGGGCAGGAGCCGCGGAGTGGGAGAGAGTGTTTCGGCTTCAGAAGCGCGCAGTACGTGCTATAGCGCGCGTCCCGCAAACTGTTTCAGCGAAACCGATATTTAAGAGCCTAGGTATTTTAACGCTACCCTCCCTTTTAATATTACAAATGGCTGTGACCACACGAGGTGAAATTGAATCCAACCCCATTAGTAACGAGTCTTACCGGAGGTACAAAACCCGAAGCGCGAGCGCCGGAAAACTACCCCTTTTACCTCTCAGACTCGCCAAATCAAAAAAACTCGCTCACGTTATGGGTCGCAAGGTTTATAATCACCTCCCAAGCGAAATAGTTGCTGCTCCTAGTGCGTCGGTTTTCAGAACAAAACTAAAAATCTGGCTTGTCGAGCAGGCTTTCTATAATCATAGCGAGCTATTTTGTGTTGATCTAGGATAGGATACACATACTGTTGTACTGTATTTTTTGTGTGTAATTTTGAATACTTAATTATCTGCAATATGTACATATGTACTTAAGTATAAAATGTATTGTGACATGTAATATGATATTACCAATAAATATGATTATGATTATGATTATTATGACCCCATATTTAAGTTTCGGGCCGTGAAAAGTATATATTTTGTTCCATACAATCCATCATCAAATTCAATCCATCAAGTGGCCAGCCGCTCAAAAGGCTTGGAGACACCTGTAGTTTTATAAAATTTCCACGACGAGCCAAATGAGTACAGTTGGGGAGACGTGCCTTGACTAGATTAATTAGAATGCCGTTACGTAATTGCGGAATTTATCACACCAAATTTAAGTGCTGCCCACGTTACCGCGCGATAAAATTTAGAAAAGTAGTTGGCACTGTATACACTGTGTGGTACATTAGACGCGAGAAACAAAATCCGGAGCCTTAAACGTAATGTTAAACTTAATCTTTAAACCAGACATTAATATTTTATCATCTTTGGAGCGGAAATCCGTTGATATGTGTATTCTGCTCTTCGCGATGGTGCCCAAACTTGGTCGCACAGATAATCATAAATACATATAGTTACTGAAGGGTGGCCAACGCGCTACTGAGTCAGTTTTAGAATTTTTTTAAGTAAGAGAATTGGACATATAATGTTATCGTACCGCAAATGCCTGCACGCTGCACTCCAAAAATAGGTAATGTAGAGCAAAAAGCAGATAGGCTGTAGGGTAGGGTAGGGTAGAGATTCAGCCGCAATGCAGTAAGTGAAACGGAGTGGACATAACAGGAGTAATGGCCCATCTTGGCTCACCTGCAGCTCAGCCTTGGGTCTGGCACGGAAGCGCCCAGCGCTTTATTGTTTTTTTTTTTGCGCTTCGCCAACCAATGCGCTTTTCATGCCCTGTCACAATTAAGTCATGCCCGATCTCTCCAGTAGCTTATTAGCCTTTGGCCTCCTATGGAGGCGCGTCGCATGGAAGTTCTGGGTTGCAGGCCTTTTATTTGTATAAATTTTGTATATTTTGTCCATCACATTTTTCTTTTAGGCATATGGAATGTGACTGGACTGAGTTATTAATAAGCTAATAATGGGCTGCGCATGCGCCCTGCGCCCTCGGGGAAAGCGGCGCGTTTCCCCGGTGCCGATCGTAACTTACTTAGAAAGTTCATAGAAACGATTTCTATAGTAACAAAATTGGCGTTATGCAACTGCATCACTGAACGACAAATCAACAAAAAGTACACACAATAATAATAGCGTATAGACATAATGATCTAGTACTCCTAAGTGCCAACTAGAGTACAGTCAGCAATGTCAGAATCTATAGCGAATGATTCTACGCGTCACAAGTATCCAATATCCGCTAACGGCTTTCTTAAACATATCCACATACATATTCACTCCATTCATTACTTTCATTAGTTAATAAAAAATAGGTTGTTTGAGATGTATGGTTAAGACGTATAATTAATAAGTTTAACTTGCTTGGTAATTAATCCCTAGAATTGGCGTGCCTAACGCCAAAAAAATCCGGTAAAATCATTACCAACAATTTACTTAGTCGGCTTAGATAGGTATACTCGTATTACCTATATATCTATTTTTAGAACACTTAGACTGTGGCAAATAATTTGGAATGCGAACTATATTAGATACATATCTCTTTGTAAATTATATGAGAATGACAAATACTAAACTAACGCGTTGTAGGGTTCGCTACTCTTCATGTTGACCGTACCATACATTGAAAAGAGTACCTACTAACATATTGTTTCAATCTACTAGTCTTGAGGGTTCGCGACATGTGCACAATAATCTAATTGATATTAAAATATTATACAGGGCATTAAAATTTGCCTTGCATTGCCTTACCCTGCCCTTTACCGTCATGTCATGGATTTGTACATTTAATCACCCTAATTGAAAATGCCAAGAACTTAATACACTGTCACATAACCGAAGCTCCTGTGATCCATGATGATGTTGATGAATCGTATAACAGCCGTAACGAGAAGTGCCATTTGCCGTGAAATGGCTCTACAATTAGCAATGTGCCTGAATATGTATAGCTACAGATTTTAATGAATGTACAGCCAGCTGCAAAAGTGCATGGCCACTTTATTAATGAATTCCATTCATCAATTTTGTATTTCAAGTTCGTCATTTAATCCGTGCCAAAATGTTACGAAACTAAGACTTTTTATAATGAAATTTAATGTAAATCGTATCATTTGTTTAATTAACTTCAAATATCATAAAATGAAAATGTTTACTGCTGTGCCAACAAAATAATAAAAATACGGACCCGAGTACTCCCGAGAGTCGGTCAGGGTCTCCGTCTCCGGCGTGTCTTCGTCGGTCGGAGTGGACCCCAAGGGGACCCGCAGGACTCTCAGCTCTGGCTTGCCTTCATTGGCCGTCCAGAGAGGAGTCGTTAGAGCTAAATGCTCCAGGGGTGGAAGTGAAAACTTGCATAAGACGCGAGTTGGCACAGTGGTTGTTATCAGCCACTGGGTAGAAAGCGGCGTACACCTCTCGACACCCCTGAGCCGCTCACACCGGTGTTGCTCCTGGTCGTCTTCACGACGGCATTTTCAGGGGCCCATCTAGTGGGCGGCGAGTCACCGCCTGCCTCGATAACTAGTGAAAACATTGTTATGGCAGGTGTCCGGACGTCTTTGCAATAACCCAGTCTCATTGTCCTCCCAAACTTCAATCCATAGACCGTTATACTGTTCACTTTACTACAATAGTCCCAATGCCTGTTGCGACCGGTTCATTGGTGTCTATTGTTGCGCCCGTGAACGGGTTCCAGCAGGCGTTCTACATGACATTAAAGCTCTCCAAGAGGCCTCTACGTGTTGGATCTATATCCCCATGCAAGCCTATCAAAAGACCGGGATTTATAGGCCCGTGAAATCCAAGGAGATACAATAATAAAATACATAATAGTACTTACCTGAAAGATTCAAAATATAAGGTTTATTTTAACATGCAAAAAAGAATAAAGTAAGGGTACCATTCGATTCCTTACATTTTATATAAATAAAATATTGTACAGCAACTATATACATAAGCGCAATAATTCACTGACAAAATGGCAATGTTCTTGTTTTCCATACTACAATTATCGCTTTGTTAGGAGCGTTTCGCAAGTGAAGTGTGAAGTGAAGTCTGACTTAGACCATTATTTCTGACTTTTGTATAGCTTTAATGCAGAGAGCGCTGGTGGCCTAGCAGTAAGAGCGTGCGATTTTCAATCCGGAGGTCGCGGGTTCAAACCCCGGCTCATACCAATGAGTTTTTCGGAACTTATGTACGAAATATCATTTGATATTTACCAGTATAAAACATCGTGAGGATACCGGACTAATCCCAATAAGGCCTAGTTTACCCTCTGGGTTGGAAGGTCAGATGGCAGTCGCTTTCGTAAAAACTAGTGCCTACGCCAATTATGGGGATTAGTTGCCAAGCGGACCCTAGGCTCCTGAGCCGTGGCAAAATACCGGGACAACGTGAGGAAGAAGAAGTATTGCTTTGATGCAATTCGTCCCATTTAGACATTTGATCCTAAGATTTGAGACCATTAATACAAAATTGCCATCTAATAAGCGTATTGTGAAAACATTGCATTCATTTGTTTCATTGTAAAATATCAACACAACCATGTTCTTACAGAAATATCACAAGTTTTACTACCTATAATAAAGAAATCTTCTATAAAGATCTTAAATAATTTTCCCTATGATTCCCAATTGTCTAGGGAATGCAAAAACCGGAGGTTTTTCAAAACCGGTTTTTTCTTCGGTTTTACCACAAAAAAAACCGAAACCGGTTAAAACCGGTTTCGGTTTTTAGAATCAACAATTCTTAAATTCATCGCCATGGAATAAAGAAAAAGATTGCTTCACATGTAAAAACGAATGCTAGTATAGTACGAGGGTTGCTACTTATATATCCGGAAACAAAAAAACAAACGTACACGGCTGAAAATGGTTTTATTGTTTTTCAAAGTATTCCCCTTGATGATCTATGCACTTTTGCATTCGTGTGAACCAATTTTTGAAGCACTTCTACCACTCCGCCTGAGGTACCTCCATAACGTGTTGTTTGAATGCGTCGACAGCATCTTCAGCGGTCGAAAATCGTTGACCGCGTAATTTATTTTTTATATTGGGAAATAAATAAAAATCATTGGGTGCCAAGTCAGGGCTGTACGGCGGATGACCCGTTAATTCCACATTTTGACCTTCCAAAAATAGAGTTGTTTCGCGTGACGTATGACAGCTGGCATTGTCATGATGAAGAATGATTCTTCGTCGCTGGTTATAGTTTTACGAATTTGTTCAAATACTTCCGGTAAGCAAATGGTCGTGTACTAATCTGAATTAACCGTTTTACGGTTTTCTAGTGGCACTGTAGCTACATGGCCATTAATACCGAAGAAGCAGGCCACCATTTGTTTCAATGTACTTTTTGCACGAGTAACTTTCGTAGGGTTCGGCTCATTTTGAAACACCCATACCGTTGATTGTTGCTCCGTTTCGGGATCGCATGCAGATCCAGGATTCGTCACCTGTATAGATGTTACAAACGGCCTTTGAGTCACAACGGTTATATTTTTTTAACATTTTACTGCACCATTCGACGCGAGCATCTTTTTGCTCCTTAGTTAAGTTGTGCAGTATCCAACGCGAACAATTTTTTTTACAGCTAAATGATCATGTAATATGCTATTAATGCTAGTCATAGAAATACCCAGAGTCGACTCTATCTCGCGGTACGTAACATGTCGGTCGTCCATTATAAGTTTTCGCACAGCCTCAATATTTTGTGGTACAACGACCGATTTCGGGCGACCTGCCTTAACTTCGTCCGTAAGCATACTACGTCCACGATTGAACTCACTAAACCAGTGATACACAGTAGTTTTAGATGGAGCTTCATCACCAAAAGTTGAAGTTAGTTGATCTATGCACTGTTGTTGCGTTAAACCACGCCGAAAATCATAATAAATCATAGCACGAATATTTTCACGAGTGAGTTCCATTCTTGCAACGAGATGACATTTAAAACCCGTCAAAAACAAAACACTAGCGTTAATAAGAAAGAAAAAATATACCGGTCATTACTTAAAAAAGTTCAAATTTTACCATGGAGGTCAAATATACTATTTAAGAAGATTGTAATCCCGGTTTCCGGATATATAAATAGTAGCCCTCGTATATACACGATTTTATCACGAAATTAAAGACAGAATATCTAACTATTTTATTGTATTGTATGGGAATTGTCAAATGACTTAATGTTATTTGTAACTAGGAATAGGAACAAACCAATTATATTACATTATTTTTTTGGTTTGTTGTTCAGACATTGTCATTTGTAATTTTTTCTTAAATATATGACAATATCAATTTATAATTTAATGTTCTTTGTCTTAAATCAAAAGGCCCAATCCGAAATCTTCCTTTAAGTTTTTCGCTGTCTTCTAGTATATTAGAAACTGATGGTGTTAGCTTAAACTGGGCAAACACAGGTAGTCAAGTAATTCCATTCTTTAGGGTTTGAACTACCCTTTCCTATTAGTGCGAAAGAGACAAAAAAGGTTGTCGGTAAGTCGTTATCACCGAACCAACAAAAGACTAAAGCTGCCATTGATATAATTGATTACGCGGAATTTTTCACCAGCGCATCGCATAAAAAAATTATAAGTAAGACCTTTTATACCCATTTTTATTAAAAAGTACTACTATACAATTCGTACACCAGCACGGATGTCCTGCCACTGCCGATACTTTAAATTATTTAAATCTTTCGTATTTTTGTATTTCGTACCGTAAAAATTCATTTAGCGTTACAAATGATCAAACTAACACAACACCACATTATTTGATTTGATGTCGATTCAACCTGTTTAGGACCGATTTACACCCTTATAATGAATAAAACATGCAACTTAGTTAAATAAATAAAAAACCGAAAAAAACCGAAACCGGTTTTTTCAAATTCTAAAAACCCGGTTTTGGGTTTCCATCAAAAAACCGGTTTTAACCGGTTTTTTCGGTTTCGGTTAAAACCGGTTTGCATTCCCTACAATTGTCCCTCCCGCACTTTAGTTTCAGTTTAAATCGGCAAAGCGATCTTGCTAATAGACCAATTCGAGTTTTAAAACAGATCGAATAGCTAAAACTCGACCCTAGTATACATTTATTCGATAGCGTGACGTGACGTACGCGTTTGCGTTAATGGATTTTGAGTTTCCAAAACGTTCCGCTTGGCGCGCTGTTTCCAAATACCATGCAAAATGAGACTTAACGCAAACGTGTACGTCACGTCACGCTAACGAATAAATTTACACTATACATTAAAACTCGAATTGGCCCATAGGTGTTCCGTTTACGATTGACTGATTGACAGATATATCAGATATGTTTTCGCTTTGATGTTCGACTTTTTTTTAATGGAGGATACTCGTAGGCAGGCGTTTGACCACGATCACACCTGATGGATGGTAAGTGATGATGCGGTCTACGGTGGAGCACGCTTACCTATGAGATACCTATTTACTCCAGCCTTGAAGAGATTCAGATTGTACTCATGCGGAAACACAGACTCTGGCAGGGCATTCCACTCTTTGGCAGTTCGCATAAGGAATGTTGAAGCGAAACGCTTCGTGCGTATTTGTGGAATACCTACCATGAAGCGACGCCGAAGTGCCGACTGTCTGGTAGTCCCATGGTGAAATGGGAACGGAGGAATAAGGTTATGCAATTCCTCGGCACACACTCCGAAATGTATCCTATAAAAGATCGTTAGGCTGGCAACCTTGCGACGATGTTCCAGGCTTTGAAGTCGGGCATTCGTCAGATGGTCGTCATTAATGATTCTCGTGGCTCTCCTGACTGACTCGAGTGCCTCAAGCTGAGATTTGGCTGTACCATCCCATAGATGTGAACAGTATTCCAATAGACTTCAATCCCGAACAAGTATTCCCATCTCGAAAGTTGTCTATGTCCATATTTCCTGTAGTCGGGAAAGCAAATCAAATCAAATCGGAAGCGAACTGAATTCCTGCCTCCGTACCGCGTCAGGTTATTTGTACCTTCATGCGGTTTTTTGCTCCGCTATGTCCGTGCCCATCGTGTATCGTCGACGAGGTCTAACCAGTATAGTGAAATTCCTTTTTTTACAAAATACTATTTTTCTATGGAGTTTTTTTTTTATTATTAAATATTACCCTTGGCTTAATTGGCCTGGATAATAAAAAAGTCAGACATTTTTTTAATCCACAGTTTCCGGCGCGATACATACAGATAAATAAATAAATGGGTAGGTAGAAATAATATTGTTTAAATGTGGCTTTCCATCAGAGTGGGTCGTTATGCTTCATGTGCATAAGAACCCTTCTCTGATGGATAGCCACAAATGTCTGGATCAAAAGTGCCAACAATACGAACGATACGTTTAGGTAGTTATTACTGATCTTTAGGGTAGATCTGATTCTGCTGAGTCAAGTGCTCGCCTGCATTTAGTAAGCGAAGGCAATAGTGTCAGCTATAAGTTTCCTTTACAAGTGCACCTACCTACAAAGAGAAAGTGGCAAGGATAGAGCGTCGACCTGCGATTAGTAGGACTTGTCCTGTCAGGAAGCGGAGCTTGCTGCGGGGGTTACTGCCCGTTTATAGAAACATCGTCGACACAGTTGACTATTTGTAGGTCTTATTACAACGAGTTAACGTCCACTTATAGTAAGTTGTTGTTTGTGTTTGCTGTTTGTACGGGAATGTTCTGTAGATACAGTCAGCATCAAAAGTAGCGGATCAAATAATAATAATAATAATAAGCCTCCAGGGCAGTTTGTGGCGAGTTGAATGGGAAGTGACGTCCCTTGGGTCCCATGCCCCCGAGAGTCGGACAGGCCCCTCTCTCCGGCTTGCCTTGATTGGCCGACTGGAGTGAACACTGAGCAGGGGCCGCAGGACTCTCACCTCTGGCTTGCCTTTACCGGCCGTCCAGAGTGGGGTGTCAGAGCTATATGCTCGCAGGGTGGAAGTGAAATATGCATAAGACGCGAGTTGGCACAGTGGCTGCTGACAGCCACTGGGTAGAAAGCGGTGCACACCTCTCGACACCCTGAGCCGCTCACGCAATGTTGGACAACTTGTCGCTCTGTGCGACCTGTCCATTTTTTCGTGTTTTTTTAACATATGATCAGGGTAGGTGCCATATTCACCTCCATAGTCTCGGTTACCAGTCCACTAGCATCTCAACCCAATAGCCCGGTTTCTTTTTGTACCTTTTTCTTACAAGAGTCCTACACTAACCGGGGCTTGTCCTTGGGTGCACTGCTATAGTGTGAACAGGGATAATCCTCGGTTGATGTCACATTACTTTTAGAGTAAATTTATTACAAGGGGCCTCTACGTGTTGGCTTCGGCCCCACGCACGCCTTCAAAATGCCCGGGACCCCATGGTCCCGAGAATTTGTAAGAGACATACAAATAATAATAATAATTTGTGTAATAATGTCCTATAATATTAAATTTATTTATTTATATATATTTATTTAAATAACGTTTCATAATTATCTACCATTCTGTAACAGCTTAACAAAAAGTGTTGTCTTTAATATAGAACAACTAAGACTGTAAAAGATATACTTTTGAGTGCGAATTTTAGAAATTAATCTATATTTGGGAAAGTTATCCGGAATATCAGATGCTTTTGGCGCGTTGTTTTATCCGCTACTTTTGATGCTCACTGTACCTTAGCTTAGTTTCTATCTCTATCTCTTGTATTACTTTTACTCCATTCTTTTTGCTGCAAACCTGAATAAAAAAAAATTACAGAAAAGAATACAATCCATTCGTTGAAGACGACAGTCAATCGCAAAAAACAGTCTATAAATTTATTTGTGTACGTTTATATCGCTTGTTTATGGCAGCGTGAAAACTACGGAGCCGATATGGTTAGATTCTGTTTTGAGGTTCGAATCGCTACTTATTAGTGTTGATTATTCACTTTTACTCTAGGGTTATGAGCAACGCCATACAATGCTCACGACCGACATCCATTATCTCAATCTTGTTCTTCTTCGCGTTGTCCTGGCATTTTTGCCACGGCTCATGGGAGCCTGCGGCCCGCTTGACAACTAATCCCCAGAATTAGCGTAGGCACTAGTTTCTTTTCCATTATCTCAATGGCTTTGCTTAATTTTAGGGTTGCCAATGTTTTTAAAGGAGATTTGTTTGTTTCCAGGTGGATGTTTCGGCTCCACGCAGAAGAAGACCATCGTCGGCGGCTGGGGCTGGGCTTGGTGGCTGGTCACGGATGTACAGCGCATTTCGCTTGAGGTATGCTTCTAAAATTACTTCTGTCACTCCAAATTTCTTACGATTCTGCCTGATAAAAACCGATTTGCGAGACAGAAGTGATCCTATAAGTGTTCGGTGAACAAAGTTTTGTCCGGAACACTAAAAACCAAAACATTTAAATTTAGGGATTTTGAGAGAAGTTTGTCTTTATAACTATTCCTGTATATCTTGCTATTAATTCTCCTTGTTTCGTACAATAGTGTTTATTACTTACTTATTTAAAAGCCAAAGGGTAATGGAGCGACCTAAGCCCGGAATTTATCTGCAAAACTGAATTAGACATGAGAAGCAAGATCGTCGAAGAAACTCAGAAAATAAAGTGGTAATAGTGGACTCGTAGATTCAAAAATCGATGGCCGCTGGGACAGAAAGGTTCTTGAGTGGCGACCTCTTTCTGTAGAAGAATATAGCCAAAGAAGTAAGGGCCCCAATAAGGGGACCTGGCGATCTAGTTAAGATCGAAGAAAACCGTTAAATATGGCTACCGCACGACCGGTGGTTGATTTTTGGGTTTTTTGACTGAAAAACTGTAATTTGTTTGCAGATAGCGCATCCTGGCTATTACATTATATACCTAATAAAGTTAATTTAAGTTACACGTATCATTAATCCACTTTGGAATTCTTCAGGTTATGACCCTCAACCCGATGTGCGAGTACGTGGAGACCGCCCAAGGCGTCCCGCTCACCGTCACGGGCGTCGCTCAGTGCAAGATCATGAATGAAGATGAGCTCCTCACAACTGCCTGCGAGCAGTTCCTCGGGAAGTCCGTCAAGGAGATCAAGATGACCATACTGCAGACGCTGGAAGGCCACTTGAGAGCCATTCTCGGTTAGTATGATGTGATGTATTATTATATTTTATAATATTACATTAAATAATAAATTATGCATGTCAATCTACATATAAGAATTAATATTGATTATGATGGTCAAGAAATATAATAAGATTGTATATAAATATTTTAAAGTATTTATAAAAGCGCCACCTAGCGGCGGGTAGTGGTATTATATGAACAACACATGTCGCAGTTAGTTGACGGAAAAGCAGACGGTTTCGTTAAGATGTTGACAGATGGCGCACCATATCCATCTAAGGAAATAAATGATTGTAACATTCTTTATAGGTGCATAAATAATGTTAATATTAAATATTATACATTATTTGGGTAGTGGTTTTATAGAACTTAATGCAAGTTATACTTCGTAAAGCCGCCGTCAAAATATAAGATGGTTTCTCTGTTCCCCCTACGTGCCCATAGATGGCGTAACATGTCCTTTGTTTCTTGAAGTAAACAAGGCGGTTTTCTGTGAGTAAACAATGAAATTAAAGCGCTTATAGGTATTTTTAAGACAAATTATTATGATGTTTAGAATATATATTATTAATATACAAATAAGAAACAGTTTAGTAATATTCATTTGATTATGAAATCGTAAAAAAAAAACAACTTCTTAGTGTCCATGACACAAAACTTTCGCTAGTTTCGCTTTCATGTTGACCGTGTTGATCAAGACGCGAACTATGTCACCTGGATTCCTACCACGTGGCATTTGTACGGCAATATTAATTAGCCATGAGTGCCATGACGTTCATGACCAAGGTCCATTGAATTGAATGGTTTGTAGTACTCGTAAAATATACTTAATCGGTAAGTTACTGGAACTACGTTTTTCTTAAAGGTATTCAATGTTTTTTTTCATTTATTTAATGTGGACACTATGCAACACTAATCACTTTCAATGTTTTTTATACTTAATTTCTATTTTTGAACAATAAAAAGTATTTTTTACCTAGGTTTATAACTTAGCTAACTGTTAAATACCTAGTAGACATAGATTTTGAGGAAGATCAAATCAAACCAATTAGATACTTAGGTGATATTAAAAGCCCATGATAAATATGAGTTAGGTATACATATCTATGAGCGCCGTACGAAACCGGTAGATGTACCGGTATTTGGGGCAAGTGACAATAACATGACCATATCTCTTAATTGTCACCGCATTTTCCCGTGTCAAGGTCTCGGCCAGTATTGGTAACAATTAACAAGTAAGGTACTTAAGGAATAACAAGATATACATATTAGGTTATTACGTGTTAGTAGTACCTAATTTTAGATACGTTACTTTCACTACTTAGGTACTTTTGTGTTACTTTATTTATCGCCTTTATTACATTACGAGCTCTTTAACATAGCCAGTCACTAGTGGCCCTGTATATGACGATGTCGCAGATTCAAATCCCCGTTAATTATGAATGAATAAATAAATAAATATTATAGGAAATTATCACACTAATTGACTAAGTCCCACAGTAAGTCCAATAAGACTTGTGTTGAGGGTACTTAGACAACGATATATATAATATATAAATATTTGTAAATACTTAAATACATAGGAAACACCCATGACTCAGGAACAAATATCCATGCTCATCACACGAATAAATGCCCTTACCAGGATTTGAACCCGGGACCATCGGCTTCATAGGCAGGGTCACTACCCACTAGGCCAGACGGGTCTTCTATTATGTGATAACTGATCAGCACGAATATTTTATTCCTGAGTTTAAGATGTTTTCTGATTATCTTAATATTAAAGTATATAAGTTAATATTAAGTATATTATCGTTTAGTACGAATACCAAAAACATTACGTAGTTTAATAGAACTAGATCATTTATTAGATATTTGACACTTTTAAAGATTTTTCAAGGTACCTGTAACCATGTAATGCGTAACTTATTTATCGTTATATATCTTGCAGTATTTCCATGTCTATTTCAAGGTGATACCCATAATGCGCTCAATGTTCTCCATTAGACGCTATTAGCTATTATTAGCGCTTTATTATGAGGCATCGATCGCATAATTGACCCATTGTTGAGTCTATAAGGATTGAGGAACTAGCTCCTTATATGAGATATAATATACGGGAAACTATTTGCGAAATAAATATACCACTGCCGTTTTTAGACATGCGATTGATATATTTGATACAATACATATGATGGAACAAATAAAGCGTATCTATTGGTGGGTACAATTTCTTTAGTTTTAAATGCACTGCCTACAATCTTTTTCTGCTTTGCCCTAAGGTAGACTGGTAGAGAATGCCTCATGGGCCTCATGGCATTATGTTCGCCTTTTGTACATTAAGTTTTTCTTTTGTGCAATAAAGTTTAATTAAATAAATAACTACGCTCGAAAAGCAACCAAAAGAGCATCCTAATAATTTACGTTACCACTAACCAGAGGGCTGAATATTATACCTACAAAAACTAGCTTGCTTTCGTCACTTAGCTTTCTTGCGTAAACGGCGATAGTCGCAGGAATAAATTTCAGCCTAAAAGTTAGCATAGAGGTAGTTGTTATATAATTCAGTCTACGTATATATACCTTCTCCGGGCATAGGCCTCCTCTCATGCACGAGGGATTTGACTACGAGTATCCACTGATTGACAAATAAATTACGTTTATCTTTTATAGTCTCCACCATGGCCCAAACCAAAGCGAACGTAGTTGTTGGAATACAAAAAATGCTTTAATTTTTTTTTTTTAAGTTTTCATCAATCACGATACTTTTACCTAAATTGTTAATTGAAAGTACCTTCAGGAAATACTATAAAAAATATAAAAATGTATTCATGCTTTTTTTTAAATACACACGTTCTTGGTTAAAAATCTACTATTACACTTTGCCATCACACGTGAGACTCGTACAACCGATTTCGATCGAAGCTTGAATTCTGATTTGTCTCGATTGTTGTCTGATTGTATCGGCTAGGACCGACTGGGTCAAGTCGGTCAATCAACGAGGAAGCTAAACGCTCTGTTGAGAACGAAATTGTTTATAATTTTTTATTCCACGACTTAAGTAGACTTGGTTGACTGGTAGAGAATGCCTTTTGGCATTAAGTTCGCCATTTGTACATTTTTCTTTATGTGTGCAATAAAGTTTAAATAAATAATAGGTACTTGAGGAAAAAAATGGTTTGGTATGTTCAATTTCAATTTGTTGCCATAACGGCTTATCCAATAAATTGTACAGGACTTTTTTATTATACCTGTTGCATCTCTTCTATCCCTATTCCATCCTTATCTCACAAACCCAAGACCACGTAGCTTTCGAAAACCATAATATTTCCGTTATTGATGGATGAAATTTATCGAATAACTGGAAAAGTGAAAAAAAAAAATACCAATTATGTGAAAAAGGTCCATAGAGAACTCATTTACTTACTGTACGCTTTTACTTACGCTTACCACAAGTTTTTGTTCCTTCTGCATAGCAATAGTTCACCACTCCTGTTATGCCATACTTGTTTGAGTATTATTATGTTAGTATTCGTCTTCCTCTGATGCTGTTTTCATAATATAAAAATCTTGTAAATTGATATAATGGACGCTCGATATTGGTCTGGTCTGTCATTGCCTTTTAGTTCGTGTAGCTACCGTTGGCGCTTGTTGCGTATGCAGCTGTAATGTTCAGCCAAGGTATGGTTGGACCGGACCGATACAGTGTTATGTTTACGATGCTTGATATAAAAATAATCTTTACTTAATTTAGTCGTTATCTTTTATCTATTTTTCAATTAGTTCACTCTATATTATTTTATGTCTTTTTCCTTCTTTTTTGTTACCTTTCGTGATTTTTCTCACTTGATGGTCTCATCGGAAGATCAGCGCTGGAAGCCACCAGCAACATGCTGAGATGAGGCCATTTCGTGGCACTTTATACTTCCTTTGTTTTTGTTATATCATGTAATTTAATGTGTCTTGTTTGTGTCTACGAATAAAAATTATTCTATTCTATTCTATTCTATTCTATTTATTTATTTCGTATACAAATAGGTGCCATTGAAAAGATTTTAAGGTAATGCAATAGTCTTATTTTGTTTGTCGTATTCTAACAAATGAATTTATCGTTAGACCGGAAACACCGTGTCCATTTCCAGAAGTGTCGTCCAGGTGCGCCGACTTTAGGATGACGAAGTTAGGACTCCTGCATTTGCATAGTAATTCGCTGACGGCTATCCGCTGTCCCAGAGTTTGGACTTTTCGGATTCATGAATTCCTAATTTTGTTAATCACCCCTGTTTTCGAAAATCTGTCGAATTATATTATGATAAGAGGTTTATCTTGTCCATTTCCATAAAACCAACATTCCTCTGTCTATAATTATACAATTCTAACCAAATCGCTCTCTTGCATTATAGGTAGATACGTTACAATGGAGCTCAGGTTTTCTGCTGTATTTGTTTCTTGTACTTACCTATGCGGCTATTATAACCACGACTAATTACTGCTTTATTTTGGTTTCGAAACGATAATAAGTCATATAAGATACTATATAATTTCAAACGTACATTGACAACCAGCGATAAGCGTTTGCTTAACGCAAATCGTCAGCGATCAATCACCTTCTCGGTCGCCATCGTAAATATTTCGGCGCTGTGTATGTCACGAGTCCGGAACAGGAAGAACCGTCCTTCCGAGTACACATACGAGCATGCTGGTACATATGCCAACTTATCTATTCGCCTGTCAAGTCTCTATCGCCTTGCCTGTAGGTCTAATATCGTTTGCTTGGAAAACTTAAGTGAGTCGCTAAATATAATGAGAAGGTTTTTCGTATGGAAAATATATGGGAAATGCGGGGCAGTGATCTTTTGAGGCGGAATTTGAGTAGAAGGGCAGAGGTAAGGATGGGCTCGACATAATGTTGTCATTAGAAGGTTGGGATAATAATAGAAAGGACTTCAATAGTAATTTTCAAGGGCTTGGTATTACATGGAACTATTAACTTTTATTTTTAGACCCAGGGTCCAAAAGTAAAATTTCAAGTCCAAGTGGCACTTCATAAATTACGGAATGCTAAATGTAAGTTAAAATGTGCATGAAAAATAAATCAATAAATTTGAATATGTAATGAGAAATAGTATAAATACTCTTACATACGACCATCAGTTTAGATAAAACCAGCAGCAACAATATTTACACTTTAGACGTAGGTACCTACTCCTAAGTATCGTGAAATTATTTCCATCGGCAATGCTATAAAGTTTCATTTATTTATATTAACATACATAGAATGACCGTTATCCAATTTATAATTTTGATAATTTTTGAGGATGCAGTACCTTAAAAATAATATTGTTGAATAAGGTTTAAGGTGTACGTTTCATGAATCAACTGATGAACTGATAACAGTGATAACCTACGCCTTGGCGCCATCCTGCATGACACACACTCCAAGTGTGTTAGCATTTCCACTACAAAAACAGCGTGGTATGAGGATTTCCTGCAGACAACTTGAATTCATGGCTCGACCTCGGCCCTTTTACTGGATATTTAGAGTAAGTATTTACATACGAGTAATTAACGTTAGAATACGATCGTTTAGATTTCGTTGAGAACCAGATAAACTAGCCTTCAGTACCATGAAATCATTAACTACATTTACTAAATAGAGTGAGTGTCATCTTGCTATAAGTACGACAGGGTCCCCACTGTCCCCAGCAAGCTCGGTTCTCCATACAAACGTAGTTACGCTCTCATTTTAAAACGACTAGCTAGATTGCTCTGAAACTTTGTACTTACAATAGGATAACTATATCTAGGCCTGTAATTAATGTAGCCTCAGATACCATTGTTAAAATAATACAGCGAATTTAAGATTGTCATACAAAACTTGGATTTTGCTCTATTTTGTTTATACAGTGGAGCAATATGAACTAATTTCAGCCCTAGATATACCTCATGTCTTTCTATGTGAATTTTTTTATTACAATCCAACACATAGTTTTAAAATGAGAACGAGGATTTAAAAGGTGAAATTCATCCGAGCTTGCCGGTGAGTCTTAAAAACTTATTCGAGCCTTGTCTACCTAGCAGATTAATTCGCCATGTAAGAATACTTTCTTAGAATGCCACCCATCAGTTTACATCATTCCATCATAAATCAGTTTCAACATTTATAGAGAGCAACTAATATACCTACCTATATTTGGTGAATAGGTAGTGTTACCAGCATTTTAAACATCGCGATAGCCGCGTTCGGGGACTAGGGTACCAGAAAACCTAAGAAAAGTTATATAGACATGAACTGGGGCCTATTTCTCAAACGGTATTTGACTAATATTATTAGTCCACGAACTGTCAAATCGTATGGGTTACCATGGCAACAGACTAATAATATTAGACTGATACCGTTCGAGAAATGAGCCCCAGTACAGCCACGGACTTGTGTTAGTCCCTGTCAACTCAGCGAGTCATAGAGAACCTTTAAAGGGCCGGCCTACTTTTTCTTGAAGGGTCTCAAAGGGCAAGCCAGTTCTTAAAGAGTATTTTTAGAAGTGAAAAAGTTGTCTTTTGCGTTGAAAATTTTGCTAACACGATTAAAAAAATTCCCATAAAACAGCACTTCAGTCGAGAGCATACCGAATAAATAAGAAATTATAACGTCATTTGGTAAAACAGTTGACTGCATCAATAATATTGATTTTCATTTTTTTTCATTAAACCATAGATTGTTGAACATTGATCATGATCACATTATATTAATTAACTTCGTCAGCAAATAAGATAACATTAATCATTAATTAATTGGTAGGTAATAATTACAAATATCAAAAATGCGCATTTACGCATTATTTTATTCATTTTTATTAACATCAGCATCTCAAGAAGCAAACAATTTTAAGCGGTATTTTTGTTTGTCCAGCCAACAGCAATATTTTCTTTCATTAGGTAAGGTACGGTAAGTACAGGAGATATATTGTATTTGTCTAGACGGAGTCTGGGGGCTAGTTTTTATTTTAATTCGTTCTCTTCGACCGCATCTCTAATCATTCATCTACATTTATCAACGAAAATATTCGTTTTAAACTATCTGTGATTGATAAGACTGACTATAGGGCCTCGCATATTATAGGGAACTGGTTCAATTACGAGTAAGTATGCCTATTTTGTTTTTCAAAAATATACAATTTAGCCGTTTCTGCATATAATAGTCGATTAGTACACAGTACATGTGCTGATATGAAATCCCATTAAATCACAACCTGATTACGCTCACGAAAACAAATTTGAGGATACCTTGTGACAATTGACTTTAAACGATGTTTATGTTTCGTGTGGTCTTAATGACTATATTATTCTGAAAGTATAAGATATACTTTCAGAATAATACTTTATAAGCATATAACATTCATGCTTACGTTATAGATAGTGCTCCGCTTACGTAAGTAAACCACATACCTATAGGTAAGCGAGGTAAAAGTATTATCAATATGGTTAAACATAAACATCCAATCAACGCTACGTGTTGTGGGGAATTCACGCTGTAAAATTTAACCTATGATCGTTAAATATCAACGCGGACAAAGGAATGAAATTCTAATTAATCCCTATTTTATTTTCCTTATTACGCCGTGAAGTGTTCATTAATGTTTTCAATCAGTTCTCTAAACTACGGATCGCGACTATTACTAAGCGGTAAATTGGCCAGCGAAAAGAATTCCTTACATACGAGTATATGCTATTCGAACTGCGAAAACGAAACAGAGGGCCGTCGCCTACTGCCAACATCGAAAAATCGAAAAACGTTATCTAACTCTCTATCGCTCTTGCTAGTAGTTTGCCCGATGGATCTGAAATGTATGGGAAGATCCGCGGATCAGGATCCAGATCCGAATAATTTCATATATTTCCGATTCGGATTGCAAACCGCTCTTGCAAATTCGAGCAACGGAGATGCAGATATAACGTTTTTCGATTTTTCGATGTTGGCGGTAGGTTAGATTTTTCGAGGTTGGTAGTGGCTCTCGGGTAGATCCTTTAGAATTAGACCTATCGGAAGGCGATAACATGGCACAGACCCAATGGCCTATAAAACTGGAAGAAGGAAGCTTAATATATTTTTCATGGCTCTTGATTTATTTATTTAAGGTCAGGTCGTCTGCTTTTGATGATACAGTAGATGCGGTGATAGATTTATTATAGGTGTGTAATGTTTAATATAATTATAAAAAAAATCGGGTTGCACTCCGGGAGTGCTGGCAGAAGTGAAAACTTGAATATTAACGTTGTGCATTTTTGATATTTTGGAGAAACTGAGTAGCAGTTTTATAAAAAGAGATAAGTCTCTATTATACCTACGTAAATAAATTTGAGTGTGGAAGATATTTTGAAATGCGAATTTTAGTGTTAATATATAACATATACAGAGTAATTCATGAGACGTGAGCAGGACTACAGCCTATAGAATCAGTTAATGTTAATGAATTAATCATATTAAGTAAAACAATCACGTTTCTTTTCTGTTATTTAACTTTTTGGTAAGGAAAAATTTGAGTATCTACAATCATGGACACCCAACAACACAAAGATACAATACAACACAACAAAGATTAAACCTTTTGAACCGTTATGACAGCACTTTGATTGTGAAGAAAATAAAATGTCTCACTTAAATGAGATACGATTTTTCAAAAAGTAACCAGGCTTCGATGATATTTAATTTGCAAGTCACCATGATGTCACGTGTGCGTCTTACGAATTTTCAATCTGACGGTCACGTGACCCCTGACGCGAGTTTAACATTTTTTCCCCATCACATAAAGTGCACAGCGCCGCTAAAGAAGTTTTCACTTTAAAAAACTATCATACACTTCTCACAATGCAAATAATGTTGTAAAGGCGGCCTAACACTAGGTATTTCAAGATTTGGTTGCCATCATGCCTTTATATTAACAATTCCAGCACCTTTCTTGACTTAATAATTTTAATCCACAATAAATCCGCGTAACGGAAATAAAGTTAGGAATTCGCAAATACCCTCAACCTCCTTATATTTATTCTTATTCTAATATTTATTCCCCAAAAATAGCTAACGATCTTCAAACGATTGATGAACATGTATGGAAAGTAACTTGTCAGTTATCAATCACCTTTAAAAATCGGTTTAGCAATTAGGATGCCACAGAAATAATTTTTCATCACACTTGCTCGAAAAAGGTCTTATTTCATGCAGGTGTACTGAAGGACAAAGGCCTATTTTGTTCCCGCGGAAGTCATGGTTGTTAACTATGTCACTTTTTCACACAAACCAAGGAGTATAAATGTGTTTTTAGACGTTTATAATTTAATATTTTTGTTTACGTTAAAATTAAATAATTCGATTAATTTAACAGCCGTCTAAATATTTTTAATCGTGGCTGAATGCCGGATAGGTCTGTGCCCTCGATGCTAACCTGTCAAGAAATTACAAAATGGCGGACGAATGTTTGATATGTCACCGTATTTAAGAATTATTTCGTTAAAATTTTAGTTTTTGTTTTATTACATTGTGTGTAACTCCGGGGGTAAGAATATTGCAAACTCGGGTCTTCACCCTCGTATTCAAAATTTCACTTACCCCCTCGTTGCACAATGTACTATAGCAATCACCACACCAACTGGTAAAGGCCCTCTTGATTCAAAAACGAATGAGAAAGTTGCATTTTATCCACATGTGGGGCAAAGTAATCAGATGCAAATTTTGAGTTGTTTCCTTATATTAGCTGGTAGAATTTACTTTTAAATGATTATTTTGAATGATATTTTTTTATTTCGTTCATTTGAATTTGTGTTTCACTCGAAGGCAAAGTTTGTTTGTCTGGTTTCTCTTTTTGAGACAGGGTTTTGAAAACCCACAATTTATTTCATAGCACCCACAAGCCCCACAACGCCTTTTTACAACGACGTATTTAATGAAATCGAAAATCTTTCTTCATCTTCTGTCACTAGTCGCACACCACAGTTATGTTAGGAGTTAGGACTATGTTTTATAATATAACAGTTTACACAATGCACAGGGTATATATCTTCACCAATTTAATAAGATCACCGCCGATATGACAGATGCTTATTGTCTGAGCTGGGGCCTATTTCTGGAACGGTATTAGTCTAGTATTATAAGTGTGTTGCCATGGTAATCCATACAACTTGACAGTTCGTGGACTAATAGTATTAGTCTAATACCGTTCGAGAAATGGGCCCCTGCTGCGGACGAAAGACTCATTTCTTGCAAGATTTTATCGCAATATGCTCAGTCTTGGCTCCTGGGAATGGAAACGTGAGATACCAAAACTAATACACGTAATTGGAATTCCTAAGAATTTGCATAAACCAATCATATTATTCATAAAATGCACAGTTAAAATACTGATTGATTGTGTGTCATATGCAATTTTTGTGCGCACCAGAATTTTCGGGTGAATTTAAAGATTATCTACTATTATTTGCCTTGATTAACGTAGCATTTTCAACTAGTTTTGGATGTCGGACCTGCTCTGTTCTATCGTCATCACAGACAGTCAAGTGGAGAGTTTGCTCGAATAGACTGTTGCATGACAGTTGTTAAGAAATGTACGCATTTTCCATATCTAGGCCACGAGTGGAATAATTTGGTACTAAGTACGTGGTGCGTCCCTTTAGGGCCTTGCCATTGGAAAGCCGATGAGCGTCGGTTGCTCAAAAAAACGCACACGATTCAAAGGGCTTTTTGATCTCGCCTGCACTTACATAGTTAATAAATAAATGTAATAAGACGTTATTAGACAAATTTATTAAGGGTCCTCAGCAAGCTCGGTTCTCCATACAAACGTAGTTACGCTCTCATTTTAAAACGACTAGCTAGATTGCCGTGAAAGTGAAACTTTGTACTTACAATAGGATAAGGTATATCTAGTCCTGTAATTAGTTTATGTAGCTTCAGATACCATTGTTAAAAAATACAGCGAATTTAAGTTCTTCATACAGAACTTGTTTTTGCTCTATTTCGTTTGTTTTATATACTTGAGCTACATAAACTTTATATAAATTATACGACTAGATATAACTCATGTCATTGTATGTGCAAAGTTTCATTACAATCCAACACGTAGTTTCAAAATGAGTAGTAACTCTGTTTGTATGGGAAGGTTATACTCGTATTCGGCCGAGCTTGCCGGGGACTCTTACATAAATGTCACAGTAAGCTCAATAAGGCTTGTGTTGTGGGTACTTAGACAACAATATATATATGTGTCACTTAAGTACTATTACATTAGGAGAAAATCTATCGTGCTCGGAAATATCTCCTTATAAATGAATGAGATTAATTGCCTACACGCAATATTACGGACTTTCGTACCCTTATCAGAAATAAGACAGAAAATACTGCTCTTATTGGATTTCCCTTTTTCGGTTACGTCTATTGTACGACTGGGTCGTCGGTATATCGGTTGTAGGTATAAATTATATGACCACATAGGTGATATTATTTAGTCACTTCAATTGTCCATTAAACAAAACTTAAGAGGATAATATGCTCAATTATTGGCTCTTATTGGAGAAGAAAATTCACGACTCTTGCCTTAAAATTATATTGGAGAAGCCAATCATTATACGAAGCTCCACTAATACCTATAGTTTACCCTACTCGTAATATTTCGCAAAGGTAGGCATTTCTTTCTACTGGCTACTGGTTTAAAGTTTCAAAGGAAAGCTTAGATACAGACAGGCGGACGACGTAAGTTATTGAATTGTCGTAAAATTTTCCACACATATTCCTTAAGAAATATGTTCTAAAGTGTGCTAGAAACGTAACGTTTAGTAACATTGAATGTAACGCATGTTATCCTAAGAAGATCTTACAAAATGTTTAATCTACCTCTAAGTTATGAGATTCACTACCCTCAGCAATTTGCATTGACACAATTTTGCGTTGCGTCATGTCATTATTATGTGCATTTTAAACTTCGAAATCTACCATCAATGATTATTAATTTTGATTCCTTGCAAAATTTACGAACCCTTTTATCATTGTACAACTGTACGTACTTCACCTACATGTAGATTACTATCGAAATAGTAGCTCTCGTCTAAAAAAAGTTTTCATTAAAACTTAGCCACTGTTATATCTATATCAATAACCCGGTCTCTGATCTCCTAACTTTGCCACTTGCGTCATATAGATCGTGTCATTTACGATGACGCTTGCTTTGACTCGTCTTGTCATGTCATTAAAGGTTAGATTTGACAAATCTGCGCCTCATCGCGGATGACCCGGGTATGTCCTTAAACTACGTCCACAAGAGTGGTATGGGCATTGTGAATGTCATCTCGCTTTGTGTGGTAGGGCACAGCACAGCGGATGTCATTCCAGATCTAGAGCAGAGCCCAACTGGGGAAGTATTTATACTCGGTTTTCTGTAAGGTGGAGGACCTTACAGAAAACCGCAGCCAAATAACACTAGACCCTACTCATAGTGTTGTGTTCCTGCCGGTGAGTAAGGTTGCCAGAGCTCAACGAGGGGTGGGAGGGGGTTAGGGTCGGCAACGCGCATGTAACTCCTCTGGAGTTGCAGGCGTACATAGGCTACGGATACTGCTTACCATCAGGCGGGCCGTATGCTTGTTTGCCACCGACGTAGTATAAAAAAAAATTACGCGAATTTTTGTGTCGTTTTTGGTGTTCTGCTAGTGCAAGTCTGCAGTAAGTACTTTAATTTCATCCCGCAACTTTGTATAAGTAACATATATTCGATCTTATCGATCGTTCTCGGCAATAGGAAGCGTTGCCGTGAATAGTCAATTAGTCGATAGGCAGTAGATATGTGGGACCTTCGGGCTAGGACAAGGCTGCGGCTAGGTTAAGCGTGGCGTGACGTGACCAGACACTGCCTCCGAATTAGTTATCTGGGGCAGATTTCTCGAATGGTATTAGACTAATAATATTAGTCTACGAACTGGGGCCTATTTCTCGAACGTATTAGTCTAATATTATTAGTGTGTTGCCATGGTAACTCATATGATTTGACAGTTCGTGGATTAATAATATTAGTCTAATACCGTTCGAGAATTGGGCTCTTGTTAAGTCGTATGGGTTACCACGGCAACACACTAATAATATTACACTAATACCGTTCGAGAAATGGGCCCTTGCTTATGTACCGGTAGTAGCGGTGCAAACTTTTTACGTTTAGTTAACGTTTATATCGAATACTATGGGATTAAACTAATTCCCCTAGTATTCGATTAACCTAAGTAAATTAACTTTATATTAATATAGTCACTCGCGAGACATGATTCCGAGAGCCTGGTCACCATGTTCAAGCACAGTGCATGAGTAGTATAAACCGTATAATAAGCTTATTATTCCTCCTAGAAACTTGATGATTTTCAGGTACGATATTTTTTGTAGTGACGATATATTATCAGAATCACCCGTGTGAGTGTTATGTAGGTATGCATTTTTTAATAGTTTGAACAGATTAAGATTTATTACCATTTATCACCGGCCCACCGCCATACAAGTGGGAATTATTTATATGAATATGATGAATGCACCTATTTCCATGTAGACATAGGTATGTGCCCAGCGGGAACTAATCGGAATACACCAAGATTAGTATAGATAGATAAGTGCACGTGAAATTCAATATCTATGGGAAAATTCGAATACATTTGTAAATAAATAAATATATATAAGGACATTCTTACACAAATTGACTAAGTTCCACGGTAAGGTATTCAGACAATGATATATATAATAAACAAATACCTTTATACATAGAAAACACCCATGACTCAGAAAAAAATATCTGTGTTCATCACACAAATAAATACCCTCACCGGGATTCGAACCCAGGGCCATCTCCTTCATTGGCAGGGTCACTACCCACTAGGCCAGACCGGTCATAAAAAAAAAAAGTTTAAAGTTACTATATATGTATTATACCTCCTAAGTTTCAGTAAATCTGGCTATGATAAGGGAACCCCGGGCGCCTGACTTATCGTAAGCTTGTCATTCCTTATGCACACACTGATGCAGTGTATGTGTATACTCGAGTTGCATCACTCACGCACACCTCGGCATCACCACTGTAGCGTCAGCATTTTACAAATTACACTCATTTCGCTGGACAACGTACAGCAAATTAGTGTCGAGGGACAAAAAGTTAATTGTCGTAGACGTATTATAGCACAATCGGATTAGGACCTACCTCGAAATCTCTGGAATAGTCATGAAATTTGATATGTATATAAAATTAAATGCCCCTTTTTCATGCCCACACCATTTGACATTTGGGGACTTCGAGGAATCGCAACCATCTTGGAAAATGTGTACCATCCAGGAGAAATTCGCGTTTTACTCTAAATCTACATTCTTTATGAAAATTTAGTGTTAAGGCAACATTAAAGCTTATTAAATTCTACACAAAAAAGTCCTCGATATCTTTGCGGAAAAAATACATCTTCTTATAGTTAATATTTGCTGAATCTAAGTTTAACGCTTATACACTACCAGGGGACATTCTCTTCATAGGAAACTCGGAGGAATATGAATCCCACTTTTAACTATACATTTGTACATTAAGAGAATATCCCCTGAAAGGGTATAAGCGCTAAATCTGGGTTCAGCAAGTATTTTTATAGCAAGATGTAATTTTTGCGCAAAGATGTGTGGGACTATTTTGTGTAGAATTTAATAAGCTTGAATGTGGCCTTACACGATATTTTCATAAAGAACGTAGATTTAGAGTAAAACGCCAATTTTTCCTGGATGGTACACATTTTCCAAGATGGCTGCGATTTCTCGAGGTCCCCAAATGTCAAATGGTGTGAGCATGAAAAAGAGGCCTTTAATTTATATACATACCAAAGTTCATGACTGTTCCCGAGATTTCGAGGTTAGTCCTAATCCGATTGTGCTATTATAGGAAATTAGATTTTCGTGGAGGTCAAGTTGACGGATACTTGCTAGTTAGTAATTTGAAAGGTGTTTTTTTTCCTTACAATTATTTTTTTAGGGGATTTTTTGCACCTTGTACGGATTATAGATACATTACTATAGCACGATATACACAGATCACAGAGTGTACCTATTGTCCTGATAATATGTTGACGTGGTTAAGTGCAAAAATATGTTGACACAGATTTATCATATTTTTGCAGTTCACTGTAGACACTCGTAGCTTGTCCATTTTCTAAGATCAACATTTACTACATACATTTACTATGGCGTGTTGGATCTTAGAAAAACGGACAGACTATATTTTCTTTTCTAGTTGTACCTCGAAAATATTTCTAACCAGTTACGATATAGTCCAATTATTAGGTATATTACTAAAGTATATTTGGCACTGGTCAATTGAGCATCATTCTTACATCGTTATTTATTAATAGCAGTTTTAATTGTTTACATAACTGTTTTACGTTAATTGTTGACATAACTGTTTCTGCTGTCGCTACTATCGCCTGCGACGTGCATGGGGTCACGTAGGCAAAACACTTTTTTCTGGAAATCAAATTTAAAACCGTTATAATGTCTGTTTTTTTCGTTCGGGTTTTTTCAAATTTTAAGGTCAAAAGGAAGTATAGGGAACTTGGTTGTGCATTTACAATTAATAGTCTTCAAATTGATTGGAATTACGTTTAATTATATTGATTTAAGATGAAGGTATTGCATGTGTTAAGTTAGTGAAATGTGAGAAAGTACAAAATATTAAGCAGGATGTGGGATGTGCTTCGGGGTTTCCAATGCCTAAAAAAAAGAGTCAGCAAAGTCCCCATCTGAGTCACTTATTGACAATTTGTGTATGTTATGTCACCTTACCTAACGTAGCATTAATTGACAATGTAAATTGGTGGTTTAATGGGAGTAATATATACAGTTATATAGACAAATTAATAAAAATGTACTATGAATAAACTTAAAATGAATGATATAGGTAAATTTAAAATAAGGGTCTTAGAATTAGTAAACGTCCTCCAGCTCGCTACCGATGGGAAGTGTGCCCAGAAAGCTGGTCGCATTGCCACGTTGAATGGCAATGCTTATACGTTGAGCGAAATACTGGCCAGCCTTCTGTTCACCTCTGGTGTCTATGAGGTGCGTCGCTAAACTCTTGTATAGCCGACGCCCGCTTGGCTCCCACGACCCCAAACGCCTCAAAAATATAGCCACTGCCAAGGGTATTTGCGGCATTTGAGGTCCTCCGCTGCGGACGCGGCATGACCAGCATCAATGCAATCAGCACCGGAAGGTGGGACGACGGCGCGAGTGTGTCTACGCACGTGGCATCCCAAACTAGAGGCCGTCCCAGTATTCATTATTTCTTGATATAGATATTATTTCTAACTGACAGTAGACGGCTCCTCTAATAATATCAATAATATACTAACTAATATGTAGGTAACAGTAATATGGTACTTACCATATTACTATTAACATTGGTATTAGGAAAAACTTTTGTATATCTTTGGATTGACTAGTTGTTCCACCTAAAGCAGTGTCTTGTATCTACTTTGTTCGCATGCCTCTTAATTTTCGCGATTTTCATATTGGTTCGATGGTATTTCATATTGGTTTGGTGGATTCTTTCGTTAGACCATCATTATGTATTATATGTCTTTCCGGATCATAACCTCGGACTCGGAATCACTCATTATAATTATGTCTACCCTGCTCTTAGATTTGTATGTCCCTCTCCCTATCTACATTATAATATAGGCGGAAGCTGTATATGAAAATTGCTAGCTTGCTTGAAGGCCAGTTGTGGGTTCTTTGGTCAAGTTGAACGCACTTTGCACATCGCCTGAAAGTTTAAGGTCGTTCAAACATGTTCGGACAATAAAATCTACACACTAATGACGTATTCGTGCAAATATTGAACTTTATCTTCAACCGCTCATGGTTGATTTTTAGTGGATATATTGTAGATAGGAATTTTAGAAAGTTACAGTTGTTCGATATGCAATTCCAATATACAATGGCAGCTTTAGTTTTATAGCGCAGTTGCGTGCGATTTATTGTGCAGTGTTCCAGTTCATAGTATTGTCGTCATTGAACTTTTATTATCAATTGACATTAACGTTTCAAATCGATACATTCTGATTCTGTGATGGTATCCTTGAAGTCGAAATATCATTTAGAAATATATAGCAACAAGTGTATCATTTGAAAGAGCTCAAATTGTACATTCCAAAACATTTTTTCTTTTTTCATACAGAAAAAAAAAGAATTATGAAGCAAAATGTGAAAAAAGGCACATTGAAAGTATATTTTTTTTTATTAACTATGGAAAATGTCCAATATGAAGAAGGGGGCAATATTTCAAAGTCTAGTGTAGTCACTAGACTTTGAAATTTTGCCCCCTAGTGATCAAGTGGGGCATCATTTGAAAGAGCTCAAATTGTACATTCGAAAACATTTTTTTCTTTTTTCATACAGAAAAAAAAATATTTATGAAGGAAAATGTGAAAAAAAAGCCATGTATAGTAATGGTAACATTATGTTAAAATTTCATTTTGTTAAGATTATGTTAATTAATAATAATGCATAATGTTAATGAAATGTTAACATAATATTACTATACAATTTACAGGAAAAATATAATCAGACCTCTATCTTGGTAACTTTTTTTAATTAACAAAACACCTTTCCTAATTCAGTTTGCAATTTAACCAACTTTACTTGTGTTTATTACACCTGAAATGTATATGAGATTACATTAAATACACCTTTTTTTCAAATAAAAGATAAGTTTTTGAAATCGGTTCACATGATAGAGACTTATCCTCGAAAAACCAACATACATAAATTAGTTAGACAATTTGCCGATAGATGGCGCTGTACACAATAATAGTTAGTATAGGTACTTCTGTTCAAAAGCCTTTCGCCTTTATAATTACACGAGATAATTCAAAGTTTGTACGGAACCCTCGGTGCGCGAGTAAAACGAACTCGGTTTTTTTAAATTCTATTACGACATTAAATGGGTTTTTCATGCTATTTAAGTATAAATATTTAGCCTTAAATACAACTACTTAAAAATATAATTTATAATAAATAAAACCAAGTTTAACTAAAATACAAAAGAACTAAATATAGACTAGTCTAACTTAATTACATCTTATTTATTTAATATGAATATTGTTATTTAATTTGGTACGAGTATCTATTAATATTTTATGAAATATCTATCATGTGTGTTATATTTCGCGGCAACCCAATTTAATTGGTTCCAAGGTGAATCACCAGAGTATTTCAAGAAAGCGTGTCACAGCCATAAAGGATGTTGTTATAATTTCTTTTACTTCACGCAAAACTTTGAACTTTGTGGTAATAATTAATTACCTTCTTGCAATAAACCGTTCATTTAAAACTACATAATTAAATATATAACAAAAATATTCATATAGTTTCATGAAGGTCAGCTTACACCCACACACACACTAGTAGGGTATGCCTGCGCAGTTTTGCCTGTACAGTTGAACTGTTCGCAATGCCGGATTTAGAGGTCTGGAGGCCTCGGGCAATAAAGGAGTGGAGGCCCCCTGGCCCCAAATTTTTTCCAAATAAAATGGTAAATTTTCCGAATTCTCTATTGTGGGGGCCCCTCTTTTGTGGAGGCCCGGGGCAGTAGCCCCGGTTGCCCTCCCCTAAATCCGGCCCTGACTGTTCGCATAAAGCCCGACACACACGGCAGCGGGAAACCTGTTTTCTCATGGCATTGATGTTGAAGCGTTATTGTTTTTCTTACTAATATTTTTAACAAACTTCAAAAAAAGGGGAGATTATCTAGTCGCCCTTTATTTTTTTTATTATGTTTGTTATCTTCGAACTCCGTCATTTGGAAAACTATTTGTTTTGCGATATTTCGTATGTGGCTGCTTTTGATACACCAGAGGTCGGATTTATGCGATTCAATTAAATCTACTAACGTTTAATTTTGCTGACGAAAAATTTTCTTCAGTGCAAGCGCAATCTACCTATACCTATAGTTATGCCGTTCTCAAGAATGTTCTCCGTTTTGTATGGGGAATGTTCTCGCGCGAGACTGCACAGTAGAATGCCACATACGCTCCTTTTTACCTGTACAGTTGAACTGTACAGTCAAAACTGCACACGCATGCCCTGTGTGTCTTTGGGTTTAAAATATAACGACTCCATTGACAGTGATTGAATTTGAGCTTAAAAAAAAGGTCGTGGTGTCGGCCGCTCGCTCGGCTTCGAGAGATATTTCAGGATATGTAAAAAACGAACTTAAAGACTTCTAAAGAAGAAAAATGGTAGTTACCTAACTTTTCCAATGCAAAATGATTTACAATTGATAAAATGGCATAAGATTACTTGACGGATTTTATGACATTACTCAACTTCCTTTCCAGGGTACGTAGCCAACATGGGCAACATGCCAATCGTATACAGTCCGTAGCGAACGAAACGCAACTGTCACTGTCGCACTAATATGAGAGTGATAGAGAGACACAATGCGTTTCGTTGTCGTAGCGCAAGCGATTGTCACCTTGGCTAGGCACCCAGGCGTTCTCTAAGATTTTACAGTTTAAATTCTAAAGACATCAACGACACAATATCGTTTTAGTATTAGTTCACGCGTTGTTTTTCAGGTTTTTACAAATGTTATATGATTTGTAGTATTCTGTTGTGTTCACCTGAAAAGGAAAAAAAAATCCCACCAAAAACATTCTGTAATAAACTAGCCAAGTCTCGATGGAGCTGCTTGTTTATCTCTAAAAAGTAATGAAATCTAGACAAAGTCGTGCCAAGTCTAAGGTTCCTTACTGCGATTTCTTTATTATTATAGTTAATGTTGTGTGACTTGGCCGTTGAAGGGTACAAAACCAGGTGCTCCATGACACCATTGCACCAATCTGTCGCCAGAACCGCTACCCATTGACGATGGAAAATTGCCACTTGAGAAACGTTGATTCAATAACCAGTCAATTGTAGGCTTAATAAAGCTGCGTATTTCAATAATACTTATGTATAGGCGAGCCTGAAACAAACAGTATAAAAAAATATTTCCAGTACAGACGGACTTCTATTAATGATTAGAAGTCCGTCTGTACTGGAAATACTTTTCCATCGTCAATGAGCTGAGTCTGTACTGGAAATAATTTTCCATCGGCCAAGTCACACAACATTAACTATAATAATAAAGAAATCGCAGTAAGGAACCTTAGATTTGGCACGACTTTGTCTAGATTTCATTACTTTTTAGAGATAAACAAGCAGCTCCATCGAGACTTGGCTAGTTTTTTACAGAATGTTTTTGGTGGGGTTTCACTTCTTTTTGTAGAAACGTGGGCTTATTGATTTATTTTATTAGACTTTCTTATTTGACACAGTTTTTTTCTTTTTAGGAGTAGTTTTTTTATTATTATTTTGTTTTCTAATCAGGGTCACCAGGTACTCCAGATCTTCGATTATCCTAGTTTTCCCTTTATGTGGCCATTAAACCTTAACTCTGTACCAAATTTCAGCTCTCTGAATTTATGGGAAGTACTAGTTCTATTTTGATGATCATGAGTGAGTGAGTGAGTGTCATAAATGGGAAACTTTGCCTTCGCTTAACTTCGGAACTAAATGACCTACAGACTTGAAATTTTGGATTTTAAGTATGTGATTATAGCTTACTGGATAACGAAAATTTCTGCGTTCTGGTCTTATCCAGAGGTTCTCAAATAGGGGCCTGAAAATGCGGCGAAATGGTTCCAGTAAAGGATGGTACGGCAGTGTTTGCTTCGCGCTCCACTTGGCGGGGGCACTGCCGTGCCCCCAGATTCAACCGGTTCGGAGATTAAACCTAATATTCGTTTAAATTGAACTCTCGTGCCGAAGTTATTTCCCTCGCGGGTAAACTGGGCCCAGACGTTGACTTTAACAGACAAATATTGGCTTCAACATCGCAAATAACCCGGCAGAAGATGTGTGCAGAACGTGTATAATATTTAGTATTAATGGAATAATTATTGTTTCGTGAAATAACGAAGGTTGGTTTGGCGATTAAAATCTCTAACTTATTATTCTCATTATTTTCGAGCGAAATAGAAACAGCGAATATTGAAATTATAGCTATTTTCAATACCAAATCTTATTTAGAACGTGAATATTAATAAAATTTTAAATATCCATTAAAATATCACTTATAACTCACATATTCTAGGAAAAATAACCGTGCTCATAAAATACTTCGATATCTCATATGATATAATTGCATTTGATTGGCTTTAGGGACACTTTTTGTTGACTGACTCTATCATATATTTGCATCCTTTCATAGCTCCTGACCCATGATGATATTTACCACGTCATTCAATGCCACAATAATATATGGGTCTGGCTCGGACCAGGGGTTTCGCGAGTTTTCGTATTATTAAGAGATAAAGCGTCTTAATAATAAAGAAAACCAATGGTTAGGATAGGATACATGGCATGACACGGGCAAGGGCAGCGTCCGCTCGGTGTACCCCTTACATTTCATTAAAGTATCATCAAGGACCCTACGTTTTGACTTCGGCTCTGCGCACGCCTCTTAAAAGTTCGGAACACCATTGTTTCGTGATGGGAATGACAAGAAAACCAATGGGTATTGGGTACATTGGCGTGTATATTAGGTGCATTTTTACCACAGCTAACCCCTTTGACTGTAACAGTCAAAGGGGTACGTGAAGATAGTTAATGTGCAAAAAGGTTCGAAAGCCTCGGTGAATGTATCCTAAAGAGGAAAAAGCTCGGGCTATCATATATTATGGGATCTTTCATAGGATCTGACTTGTCATGTCACGTTATATCAATGCTACGTAATTTTTTGTGACTGGGCCGGTGCAGGGGTTTCGTGTTTCGAGAATTTCAGTATTATATAAAGTGATAAGGCGTCTTAATAGGAAAATAAGCCAATTTATATGTTTGCTTGGTTTTTACTGGGACAAAAATATAAAGGGGCGCATTAATAATTTTATGTGCAAAAAATGTTTCAGGTCCTTGATGATATATAAGTACCTAAGTAATTATGCACTCTTATTTGACTTTAGAGTCAACATTTTTGCTTTAAAATTACGGTAAAATCCGCTTGAGACGATTCTGACGGGACCGCACCAAAACGCATTTCAAATTTTAAACGACAAAACGTATTCAAAATGTAAAAAAACAAGTTGCAGGGCCTGGGGGCCTACCGCGAAAACCGAAATTCGCAAATTGCGGGGATCTTTCTTCTTTTACTCTCACTAAGACGTAATTAGAGTGACAGAGAAAAATGCCCGCAATTGACGAACTTCGATTTTCGCGGTTATTGTCCAGAGTGTTAAATCACGCATAATACCTACACGCGGAAAATCGCATCATAATGGTCGTATTAAGCCGAACTAAAGTTTCTGGCCGAACGTTGTTTTATTTACGGTTTTTCAACTGTATGAAATTCTTAATTTTATTTTCATTGAAATGGGCCCCACAGTCATCCGACTTACAAATTGACTTTTTTCTACATTTATCAAACTCATTGAAGTTCGAAGTTCTGAGACAACGTCGCTTATTGGAATGCTTTTAGCGGCGCCACAGATTGAAAAAGTTTTGACGTGTTCTAGAAAGCGTCAAACTTGCCAGGTATTTTAAGTATATGTAATGTAAGTACATTGATTTTGTTTACATCAATAATATTGGTATACCGAGTTTCCTTTAAGTAAGTATTAAAATATTGTACAGTATAGAACAATTTATCCGAGTATTAAAACTTCAAAGCGCAAAAGAAACTTAATCTCCCTTTGTCCCTTACGATCACGATTTTTTTTACCGGAAACTAGTCACTGTGTTTGGTTTGATATCATGTATTTCAGCTTGATATAATACTAGATGCGCAAACGTTTGACGCAATGACGTGTTTGTATTAATATGTGCGTAATCATAGTAAACACTAATTTGTTTATAATAAACAAATTGATTTCTATTTGGCTTTGATAGCGTCAGTTGCACCTACCGGCAACAGAATTTTAATAATCACTGGTATCATGCAAAAGTAATAGGTATTATAACTGTGTTTATAATTACAACATTTACAACCTTCATAGGTTATTGACTTCGCCAAAATATATTTATATTGATCTAATTGGTTTTTAAGTAGGCATAGTAACTTACAATTGAAATATTAATTAAGAACTGTATGTGTGTAACCGTTTTATTGCGACTTCATTATTGAGTGGTACATGCAAGTTATTAATTAATACCTATATATAAATACATATTTAATAAAAGTAATACGGTATATCTTATTTGTGCCAAAATAAAAAAGGTCAAACTCTGATCATTCGATAGATTATTGTAATAACTTATAACAAAAAATATTATACTCCTTTAGATTAACTTGATCAACTTAGCTTTAGTAAAATGCGAGTCATTTAAAATGAAGAGATGTATACATTTTTCTCTTAAAGTAAAACCCTATAGCGCAATTTTTCTATATTTTGCTGCTAAGAAAATAGCTCACTGCTTTTAACATTAACACATTTAATACCTGTAAAAAAGAATACTTTGCCGGTGCACCGTTTGCAACGAAATTGCGCCACAATAGCGAATTGTTGAGAAAATACGTTCGGTTTCACGCGGGGCGCGCGGGGGGCAACTTCCACTTTATATTGTAAAGGATAAAGCCAGCTCGCCACTCGTTCACAGTATCCGCTGCATAGTCGATCATTTCATTCACAGTTTGTGGCATTACGCTTACTTACTATCGTCGCGATCGGAAGGAAATAAATTAAAAAGTTTCGTGCTCATCCTTTAAATTTGAAATTGGAACGTTGTAGTATCTGTTGTTATCATTCCTAACTTCGAATGTTTTTTTCTCGTCTAAATAGAAATTTTATAGTGATTGTGACCGTGTACCATGCTTGCATAGTGCAGTGCCCTTTCACGTTCCGTTACTCTCTGCTTGAGCTTAAAAGCTGAAGCCATGTCTCTGCTATGGATGAGCGCATTTAATCTAGGATTAACAGTTGGTGCAACTTATGCAGTTGTTAAAGCGTGAGTACCTTATTTTTATTTTTAATATTTTATTTTTTCAATGGCTAAAGGAGTAGGCAATACACATTTAACAGTTTTCTTTTCAGTCGCATTTTTTAAATTACTCTTTTAGAAAATAAACATGTAAGTAGGTAAGTTAACTTTATCGCTAAGCTTTTGGGATTTGTCTCTTGGATGGGACTTATTACGGATGATATCAACAACGACAACGTATTTCCAATAAGTACTTGAACCTATTTGTTTATTGTAAATTTTTGTTACTTATTGTTTATTTAGTTTAGGACATTACATTTTTATATCACGTCGACGGCAATCATGGTAAGCTACCGTAACATATGTGCGCCTGCCACTCCTGAGACATGTGCGTCCGAAGTGTCAAATAGGCACAATATAAAGATTATTTAAATTGGGCGCTGTCAAATACTGGGACTGATGCAACTCACACTCTTTCCTACTTATTATTCGACTTAACCGCACTTCTAACCCACACGAAAGAAGCACTGTAAAAAACTGTGTTGATAATTGTGTTATACCCAGTTTTTATAACATCCTCGACGTTTTTTAACAAGACCGACTGATCAATTACGGTATAACTAGTTTAAAAGGAAGCTAGCTTGCTAACTCCGGTCTGCACTCATGTTACTTTAAATCTAAAAAGAGGTAATAGCGATCTCATCCCTCTATACTATATAATATTTAAATACGAAACTTAGTACTTTTACAATATAATATTATAAATACGAAAGTAATTCTATCTGTTATTTTTTTATGGGTAAACTACTAAACCGATTTTGATGAAAAATGGCATGTGAAAATCTTAAGACATTGAGATGAACATAGGTTCCTTTTATATTCGCCCACGTGCCCCACTATCCACTTATCCCTAGAATTGGCGTAGGCTCTAGTTTATACGAAAGCGACTGCCATCTGACGTTCCAACCCTGAGGGTAAACTAGGCCTTATTGGGATTAGTCCGATTTTCTCACTACGTTTTCCTTCGCCGAAAGCGACTGGTAAACATCAAATGATATCCCATCCCTACACGTCACACACCCTCTACATATCGATTGAATAAATCTTATCCAGAAATTTTGACGCACTTATAATGTATTTTTTTTTATTGTAAGTACAATCAGCCGTAAAAGTACATGGCGAATTTTCAATGAATTCATTCATTATATTATATCTCCATGCAATTCCGCAGCTCATTGTACAGAGTAAAGTTTTACTTATATAGTATGGTACGTATTTATGTCCTTGCTACTATTTCTGTCACAGACGTTCGGTCTTCTAACAAATACAAATACTCTTTATCTACACACATATCATAAACCCTCTATGATGCCTTCAAAATCCGTAAATAATGGCCAACATTACGATAAACTGTTGTTGTTACAACAATTTTTTTATCTTTGAAAATGTAGTTATAGCTTCATAACTCACTTTGTTCGTTTCTTAAACCCACACTCGTGTATTTTAATGTCCTTTATTATGTAGCAGTCACATAAACTACTATTACTGCATACCACAATACAGAGAATACAGCAACGTCAGCAACTCAAGTAAGAGGTAAACAACATACGGTCTTGTAGTTAAAAAGCAATCTCTAGTACTAACTAAGTTAAGTAGGGCCTTTTTAAATAAATTATATTAGTTATTTGCATCACGCCTTGTTCGTCCATATTTGACCTCTGACCAGTGTTGATGAGTAATGCTCCCAAATATTGTCAACACTGGATTTTACGTAATCGCTGTGCATTCTGCTGATGTGAAAAAGAACAGCTACGTAATCTTAATGGTAAATAAGTTTTATCTATCAGTTACTTATTATTCATAGGTAGCGTAGCGGTAGATACTTAATAAATATTGGATATAAAATAATAGTAGAGCTGTCGAATCTAGAGCGAAGCGGAAATTCCAGAATATAATTCTAAGCGTACTGTGAGATTCCAGCTGGAATCCTGAGCATATTGAGGGATTTAAATGCCTCTATGAGATATAAATAATTTTGCTACGGTGTACCTACCATTCTAAAATGGGACCTTTTTCTCAAATGTCATATCAAGCTGAAAAGTTACTGTTAGTACCTTGCTAATACATTGGGTTAACTTCGAAAGCTGGGTAATTTTGAAAGTAGCACACATCTATAAAAAACCATAAGCAAATCACACTTTAGCAACACCAACACGTTTCTGCAATGTTAGCAAGGCATCGTTGATTACTGTGGCTACAATAGAAATTGCTTCTAGTTTAAGAAAATAATCGCCATTTTCAAATTACCTCACTTTCAAAGCTATCCCGATGCAAGGCGGAGCATAAAATGTAGTTTTAATGATGAGGGAAGGTTTTTATGAGCGTCGTACCCCCGTAATCTTAAAGGTCGGCAACGCACTTACAACCCCCGTGGTGGGTGTCCGCTCGTTTGCCTCCTATATGATAAAAAATGCCACTAGAAAGAGTGCACAGTTGTACATACGTACTTAGTATGTATCTAACTCTGCCCTCTTCTTTTGTCTACCTTGCAAGAATGATTACATTTTACAACTTACCGTTGCTTTAACTTGTTTGGTATTGGTGCTTTAAAATCGTAAATAGAGAAATAAAAGTACCCTTTTTAAATGGCGTAGTTTAGTCATTAATTTTAACAACATTCAATAAAATCGGTCTGGGAATTTTATCGCTTTTAATTAGGCACCGCGATAAAACGATTACATTTTTGTTTATTGAATTGTAATAATTAACCTTTGTTATTTCAATTTGTTATTCAATGTTTCCGTTGGAATTACTCGAATGTCCGTGCAGACTTTAAAAGTTTCAAGTTTTGCGATTCACAAACAAAATTTAAATGCGTTTCAGTTTGAAGTCGTGGCTGCAAATGGAAACAGACGGCTTCTAAAACTAAACTAATTTTCTTTTAGTAATGGTAAAGACGGGTGTTAAATTTAATTGTGGCTACATTGTACCTTGGCGTACCTACGAGGTAATCTTAGCTTCAAGGATCCTGCGGCTAACCTAACATTCTATACCTACCTACTCAGTTTACCTAGACTATGTTAAACCAGAGCGAAATACCAAACCTGGACCTTGAGATACTTAAAAGGATACCATTTGATGTGACTGTTATTAGTAGCTTCCCGAAATTTCGAGATTTTTTCACCAGTCTCGATATCGGATTCGGGCCCAATTCTTGAGAATTCCCGGGAGCATGCCCTAGTAGATACCTATTTTTTATCTATTAACATCCACTGCTGAACATGGGACTATCGCAAAAACTCCATTAATTTATAGTTACATTATCGAATCGAAATTAATCGAAGAGTAGTTAGTTTAGGCTTCAATGAAAACACTTTCATTTTTCCATATAAAATAATTCAGCAAGCAATGTAAGTATCACTACTTTGTTTTAACTCAAAACGTCGCATATAATGACGCGACGTCACAACGGTCACAACTGACCGTGATGTACGAAATACAGTATCGCTCGAAAAAATTCCAAAATAAATTTTGCACTGAGAGTTAAGACTAAATTAAAAATAACTCTTCGTAATCGTTTTATAACACTAAAACCTACGACTAGTTTAAGTTTACGGTTATATAAAAAATACAGACTGGTATAATTTGTACCTAGCTATAATTTAACATTAGTTAATCTATGAGTTGTTAGACAATACAATATGCAACGCAAACTAATATTTATTGCAGACTAACATTACCGTACAACATCAACATACTTACGAATGTAAACGGATGCGCATTGTTTCTAATTTTATACAAGCTCTAGTCTTTTTTGCACTTGCGTTGTTTAACCGTGCTCACTCGATGCCGGACTTTAACGAACTTGCTTTTGCGATTTTCATTTATTCTTGTCTCTTTACTGGCAGGATGCGTTATTTTTAACCATATGTCCGTTCATTTCGTGTGGTATGATTCTCATGTAATTTTTGATGTCCTAAGCTGTAAGCCTCAAGCAAAATTAACGTTAAAAACAACTAAATGACTACTACTTATTCGGACCCGTCCAATTCAATTATGCAAGTTAATTAAATTTAATAATTATAAAGTAGGTAAAGTTCATTACATTATAAAGTTAGCAAATCATGATTTACCGGTCTGTAAAATCGTTTTTTCATATATGCAACTTGTCTGCATCTACACTGCAACTCTCTCCTTTCCTACTTTTAATGATCTCGTTTCTCGTAATATACTATTTTATTTTATGCAACCGTTTAAATTAGACGACGCGTCTTTCAGAGGTTACCGTTTTAATTCCGTTTTATATGTAGTTGAAGGTGACGTGTGTACTTGGGTAGGTACGAGTATGATACCTTCTCCTTATCGTATTATGTCTTAAACTCCTTTAAGACACGGACGGGAAAGAGCTTATACCTACGAAACTTTTATGTACTTAAGAAATATTTATGTGTGTGTTTATGTTTATTTTATTCAGTTTTTCACATAAATATTTCTTAGACATTAAATTTTCGGTTTAATGCATATGGGACTTGTTTTATCGATTAATCGCTAATTGAACTTTCTTGCTTAACAGTTAAACACTATTCCATGACTTCTGACACATATCAATATTAGTGCTCAGACATTTAAAATCTTATATGATTATTTTTGTACAAGTAGGTATTCCATTTATCTAAGCCAGTTATGAAAAGTACTTTAGCCGCGATGGTTTTCTAGTATAATATAGCTTAGTTTTGGGCCTAAAGCTGGAATAAGTAATTACATAGCCAAATATAAGCCAAGTGTATGATCAGTCCGTAATTAATCCATAAAATTAACCCTCATATTTTTTATATAAATATTATAAGACATTATTACACAAATTGACTAAGCCCCACAATTAGCTCAATAAGGCTTGTGTTGTGGGTACTTAGACAAAGAAAACACCCAAGACTCAGAAACAAATATTCGTGCTAATCACACAAATTAATACCCTTACCAGGATTGAACCCGGGACCATCGCCTTCATAGGCAGGGTCACTGCCCACTAGGCCAGACAAATGTTGACTACTGTAAATATCGCTGTCAAAATTTTGACATCACTTGAAATGTCAGCGACAAGCCTGCGGTAGGAAGATTCCTAAGGACATTAATTAGTTCCATTACCATTGTTAATTGGTTACTTGACACATGTTGAATATTATAACTAAATTTAGTTTAATGGATAGAAAATGAGCCATCCATTATAAAAAAGTGGAATTTAAAAAATTATATTGAGATTATAAAAAATTACAAGGCTCCAAAGTCTCAAAAAAAAGTTTTATTTGTCCTTCAAAAATAGAAAAGAAAATGGTACCATTCGATTCCTTACATTTTATTGAAACATAAATTGTATGACAACCATAAGTACACATAAACGCAATATTTCAGGCTCAAAATGGCAATTTCCTTGATCTTCCATACATTTAGGACAGACTTATGTGATGTGACGTCACATCACATCATTTTGTTAGAAGCGTCGAGTGCGAGCGTCAGACTTTAACTTTCATTTCTGACCTTTGTGTTGCTTAAATGCCATGAGTCCCATACAGACATTTGATCCTCAGGAAAATCAAGATCGTTTGACATTATTTACAAAAAACTGTCAAGTAGCCAATTAAACGAATAGTAAAAAGTTGAGTCACTTGGTTGCGATCTTGACTTTGTAACTGTTTACCGGAGGCAAGGTCGCCGCGACCCTGGGGCAAGTTCAAGGATTTGGCACACATATTTATTCACTGCTGGGTGATATAACTCAGAAGGCATCGAATTCCGGATGGGAATTCGAACCGTTTGCAAATTTGAGACAGACTTGCGAATTAATTTACTTATTTTCAGGCAATTTAGATAGAAACAAAACATACAGAACCTAGGTTGTTTTCGCATTGTAGAGCATATTTATATTTTGCATAATATTAAATTTTGGAAAGGTAAGAGCAGAACATCCTCTTCATTTGATGTAAGATAGGTGTTTTCCTTAGAACTATATGCTGGTTCCATTACTTTATTTACATTGCTATTGGAAAAGCAAAATGTGTGAATGTGTTATTTATTATATTTGCCAATTTTCTCATAAACCATGAAGCCTTTAAGGAATAAGGAAGCAAACTATTGGTATGTTATTTCCTACGATTTATAGAAATATAATTACGTAAAAACATATAGATCGTGTCATTCACGAAGACGCGAGCCTTGACTCGTATTATCATGTCTTTAAAGACTAGATTTGACAAATCTGCGCGTCATCGTCAATGCCACGAACTATACTAGCAAAACTTGTCTAAGCCGTTCTTGTGAGAAGTGTTTGCCTGGCTATGGACTTGTATTATTAAGAGGCTGTCAACACCCAATGTCCTTGAAATTGATGTTACTTAAACAGTTTTTTAAGAAAGACTATTTGTTTTAGTCAAGTAAGAAAAATATATATACATATTAATTTTGCACGTTGCTCTATTGACAGTAAAATAACCCTGTTCAGGGCTTTTTGTACCACTTTTTACACGTGCAGCCTGTGGAGCAAATTTACAAAAAAATCGTACAAGGCCCTACAAATTCAATATAATAATGCGTTCCGGGTGTTGATGGGGCTGCCGCGCTTTTGCAGTGCGTCACAGATGTTCGCTGACGCGCACGTAACATGCTTCAAAGCAGCAATGCGCCTGCGAGCCGCATCGCTGGTACGGCGCGTGCGCGCCAGCCCCAACACCATCCTAACTATGATTGCGGATAGGATCGACTGTCCGTACATAATGCATTGTTGCGGGCTTCATAAGCCCAGTAACGGTGAATGGTTATGATTTTAGTTAAGATATTTATTGTTACTAACATAGGTTTTAAGTTTTATTGTACATAACTAACATTTTATGAGCCACATGCGCTTGAAATAAACGGTAATTTAATTTAATTTAATTTAATTTAATTATATTTCAAAGACCGTGGTTGTACTCGATACATGATTGAACGAAATCGGCCCGATAGAAAATAATAGCAAATATTGGTCTTAAAATCACAATTAAACGGTTCTATGTCTTTATTGTTTTGACTTATGGGTCTGCAATTAAAATCACAATTTCAAAACATTGACCGTGGTTGAGTAAAATATTACACTAATAATCCACTTTTTTTTATTTAAATATTTTTCTTATTATTCCCTTGCCCAGGCCCAGTAACATGCGACAGTGCTATCTCATTTACTCCGATAGAAATAGACAGTGTGCGCGCTTTAGGTATCGACAGCCTCTTAAATAACTGTGCATGAAACATTGCCTAGGAATTCTATAACGAAAGCATTTTTCACAACTTAAAAACAATTCATACAATTATTTAGCTTGTTTATTTACATATTTTGTTACTACTTACACTAAAATTGAGACTTGCGAACTACGTGTTATACCGACCCACATGTCGGTTTGTAAAAAGAAAATCGGTTTAGAAACTTTAGGATATTGAACAAAATGTACGAGTTTATTACTTTAGTTCAGTTATTTTTTTTATTACTCAACGAGTTCGGCTCAGGGATTATTTTTCATACAATTTAGCCGGTATTCAATTCCGGTATCTCTGTTGTTTATTTATACATATTTTTGCATTTCACTTAGGTAATTTGTTAATTAATTGTCCTTACCTAATTACCATTCTAGAATATCCAAGAAATATTAATATTACGCTACGTGTTTTTTTTTATATTTTTAGTTATGACGACCGGTTTGGCCTAGTGGGTAGTGACCCTGCCTACGAAGCTGATGGTCCCGGGTTCAAATCCTGGTAAGGGCATTTATTCGTGTGATAAGCATGGATATTTGTTCCCGAGTCATGGGTGTTTTCTATGTATTTAAGTATTTATAAATATTTATATATTATATATATCGTTGTCTAAGTACCCTCAACACAAGCCTTATTGAGCTTACTGTGGGACTTAGTCAATTTGTGTAATAATGTCCTATAATATTTAGTTATACCAGTAACGATCCCTGGTTCGGCTAGTTTTTTTTTTTCAGTGTAATTTGATAAAGTTTAATACTCGTATGTATCAGATCTGATGTTATGATTATGAGACTTGCTTAATGAGACTAATTATGAGTTTAAAAAAATAAAATAGTAGCGCAGCAGCAGCAAAACTAACTAATAATATTATTCCTGTTACCATTTTCTCCCTTTGACTAGTTTAAAGGAAATGACTTGGTCCGTAAAAAAGTTTATGATGTCGATAATACCCGCTAGTAGCTTTTTAACGACCTCTGAGCTTGCTTAATGTAAATATATATTTATTTCATGACATCTTGTTCACGTAGATGCAATGGTATAAGGGTTAAAATATGTTGAAGAAGCGAATGTTGCTTCTCCTAAACTGATTCGCATGAACTATGAAATAGAAAGAATGTATAATTAAGTAGGTAGATGGAATGTTTCCGTGTTTGGTGTCTTTGAGCGGCAGAGAGAGAAAGGGTTCGGTTAATACCTGTACATTCTTATCCTTTTACTTTAACCAATTCCTTTAATGTGTTAAGCCATCGCGTCGGTAGCCTATCCTGAGCACGAGCACTTATGTTCAAATCGACTCATTATTAATGGAATTCATTCATAAATTGACCATGCCCTTTTGCAGCGGGGTAAACAGTACATAAACTAGTAGTGTTAGCAGGGCTAGCTGTGAGGGCTAGTCTTCTGCCTATGTACGTCACGCGAGGGGTGCGTGGCTCAGTGGAGTGCATTCACTCGAGGCAGTCGCTGAATCCATTCGCACCACTCCGTAACTCTCGCAATCGTGTTCAACTTCGAACCACTGAGCCACATCGGCTCTTCACATTGGTTACCAAGCTCTCATCATTAATCCAGTATAATATGGCCTACGATCAAGAATAGTTTCTACAGATCATGAGGCCACATTGAAACTGGTTTGTCTGGCAGTAAGCTAATGGAATTCAACTCTGATGCATTACCGCAGACTTTTCACGAGAACCTAATGTAATGTAGCACGTGAAGTACTTTGTTCTCTCGCTTGCATTTGAGAAATAAAGTAGCTACCTATGCATGTAACATATCGGTTCGTAATAATTTTACTTTACTCAATACTTGGTAAAGTTGAAAGCTGAAACTGTAAAATGATTCTACATTTTCAGGAAATAATTAAATAGATTAATTTAGTACGGGTACGGTTAGTTATTTAGTATAGGCATACTTCAACTCATACTCAGTTTTCAGAGCCTGCTATAAATTTAAATACGAGCAATTTTGTTTCTGGAATGTTGCCATGAGAGTCATGAAACACAGGGCTGATATTTTTGTCGCCGTTAAGCACGCACGTCGCGTTACGACCAAACACAAAGTATTGTGTATGACAGCCGTTTATTTAGAGCTGTCTACAGCAGTGTCGTGAATCTGATATACGTTATGAATTGTTACAGTTTACCTAAAACAGCACATTGTCAGTTTATAGCTTTCCCGAGAATGAAGCTTTACAATGCTGTATTTTTCGTAAAAGGGGTTGCATTGAGTAAATGAATGAATTGATGGTCCCACATTGACTGTTACAACATGTTATATAACATTGTTTGGCAGCCTGACAGGGACAACATAATAAAACATTTTCAATACTATCATGCTGTCCCTGTCACACGATTTTACATAATGTTATATAACAACCAGTGTGGGACCACCATTATGCCAAAAGGTTATTAATTTAGATAGATTAAGTTTGTTTAAGATTATGCATAGCATTCATTTGATCGCATAACTGTTTTAACCTTTTCGACGCCAATGACAGATATATCCGAATCTCAGATCCAACGTCAACGACGGATTAATCCGTCACAGACCACAGAGCAACATAAACCTACGTGCATATGTGCATAAAGTTCAATTTCGGTTTTGACACTTCGGTGACGTGGCGTCCGAGTGACAGCTTTTGTTTTTGACACTGCGTCGAAAAGGTTAACAACTATGTATTTCTTACTTGGATTTGAAAGTCTGTCTTTAAAAATACATACATTAAATATATTAAAAAGGGCTCTTAATAATTTGTCTCTTGCACGACTCGCAACACAATACAATATAAAATATTACATAGCGCTTGACGAAAAACTGCGTTATAACGCAACGGCTTCGCTCACACGGATTTGCATGGCAAAGCGAAGCGGAGCAGCATGAAAATGAAAACATTGCAACCCGGCGTGACACGACACGTACACGTTACACGGCTGCCTGTCCAATGTGGCACTTGGAACTAAACGGCTTAACCTACAGTACCGAATAATATCAATTTTCAGTTTAATATACTAACATATACGGTTTGCTTTGCTTCCAAACCTTTGCGTGCATTTAAAACCTTTTTAAGCTCCATGTGTGATCTTCCAAAGTAAACTATGGGCATCGATATATTTATTTGAACAGTGTTAAAAAAACAGTGAATTTATCAATTTTGTTTTCATAAGCACCGACAAAATCAACTAATCAGAAATTTTGTTAAAAACGTTACATGCAAAGTCATTCTAATTCGTTTGTCCTGGTGTAATTCACTTCTATTGACACAACATGGAATATATTCGTAATATAAATAACTGTGCGAATTTCATAATATTTATATTTAGATTGCGTTACTTCTGTGTTAGTATGTTTGACCTTTGATTGTATCTGCTTTCTCTTTAATACCGAATTGCATACCATTCGATTGTTATCTCGAACAAAATGCGCGCATATTACAAGAATCTTTCAAAGGAATCTTTTGCATACTGGAATGGGCGGGCGAACATATTTAGAGATTGCTTTCATGAATGTATATACTCATACGCCAAAGACAAAAGTGTACTTGCAAGCTCTCGTTTTAGTCGTTTATGTTCATTAGGTAAAGTTTTATGATAACGCTTTCGCTCTTATACTGGAACATCCCAATCTATGGATTGTATCGCTATATGTATTATTGAACCTTAGTCTGTCCACACCACAAGAGTTTACCTTTGTTTGCGGTAATACGGTTTTGTAAAACGCTGATTAATAATTTAATACCTACGAGGAACTGTTATCGTTATTTACTTGTGACAATATTTCTCGAGTTTCAATAAAATGTTATTTGTACCAGGTAGGTACCTGTAATTTTTTTAGACGGCGCTATTTACAACTATCGTGATAATCCTTGAATTCGAGGCAAGTAAGCGAAAGTTTAGCACCAGTTGTGCTCGTTATGCAGGGATAAAAGTGCCTGGTATCAGAATGGTTGTCACGACTTAAATGTACAAACTAATTAGTAATTACGTACTAGTTCATGGAAACTTGGCCAAATTTGATGTGATCTGAGTTTCTTGATGTTTTGCACATGGGTAACCAAATTAAGGAGACATTGACGAGATTTAGTAATTGTAGTATCTCTAATTTACCAACTAGCCAAACACTAAAATACGGTGCGAAGGCCAAAATGTATATAGGGGAATATTAACCTACCGTGCCCACATTTGTCAAATAGCACCTTTTTAGTAACGGAAATTACAGGTTTCTACTACTTATTGCTTGGGGGCACTTTCACTATCTCTGTCTTGAAATTAGCTGCCTCAAACTGACCGGTACCATAAATCACCCCGATTTTCCTAAATTGATACGTTTTCGCTACCTCGTTATCTATGCTCAAGCACGTTCGGGAATCAACTCTCTGCGGGCGGAGAATTTTGGATAGCCCTTGTTTTCCAAGTGAGCTGGCAGTTTTCTGATATGAATGAAAAGAGAGTTTGAAAGAATCGATTATGGAGCGTTTCCATAATCAATTCTTTCAAACTCTCCTTTGATATTCCGGCTTCATAAAGTGTACAGTGTTCATTAAAAAAGAGTTTGTTGTTTTCATATTGATTTAGTCTGCACATAACCAATCTATTCCGATATTCTGTCCATTTATAATTTTCAAGTTTTGATACTAACACATTCATCTGGGGGAAAGTTTCTTGAGTGGCAACTAAGGTACAGAATAACGCAGCCTGGTCGGCCAAGATTGCAGAACATAGTTGGATGAGGGCAGCAGGGCAGCACGTCACCTATCCTTGTGGACATACTTAGAGGAGGCATATTTGGCAGCACAGTGTCTATATCGGTAGACTTGATGATCAGTCCGTCTCTAAGCTCAACATCTGTCAACAACTTACAACTTTGCCGTTAGTGCTGGGGGAAAAACGGAGGTAATAACACACAGACGAGTGTTTTCCTCCCAGTTCGAGATAGTTAATCGCAGTTCCTATCGCTCGACGGACGCAGTGATTGTTCTGAAACTACGTCAATTTGCCGAGGATAACTTTTATACAAGTTTAGACAGTCGATCCGATATAGTACTAAGGTTACGAGACGTTCACTACCCAGCAAGTAACAAATGCAGTTTTGAGAAAAGCACTAAAGTCTTTTTTAACCTTTTCGTCGCCATTGACTTGATATAAAGTCAGTACATTTCGTGCCCCACACGCCACGACTTCATATCCTGACCAAAAGTCAGGTTTATTACTTCATTGACGTGGCAGCGAAAAGGTTAACTAAAAGGCGAATTTATAATATTTGAACATTAGAGTTCGGTAGTTCCTTTGTGGTTCATTAGAGTTTTAAAGAAAGTGTTGTACAGAACTCCTAGTGTAAATTATGCGATAGCGTGACGTAACGTACGCGTTTGCGTTAAGTCTCATTTTGTATGGGATTTTGAGTTACCAAAATGTCCCGCTTGGAGCGCTGTTTCTAAATCCCATACAAAATGAGACTTAACGCAAACGCGTACGTCACGTTTCGCTATCGAATAAATTTACACTAGGGGCTCAGATGTAGTGAACAATCCTTTGCCATCGTATTTTCGCGGAAACGTATTTGTCATCCTACTTCAGTCAACCTCAGTATTTTTTGTTCTGGGACTGACTGACATAGCATAACACGTTCGTGCGTTTACGTGATGAAGAATGTTATCACATCTGTATAACATTCTTAATTACTTTCAAAAGTAATGCTCAATTCTTTACATGACTATTTGTGCATTTGTCAAACGAAATTCTTGTTATCGTGCATTCTCGATAAGATGCTACTGTTATAAAGATTCAATTAGAAATAAACCCTATATTGATAAGGTTTATTTCTAATTGAATCTGGCTGGAATTTCCAATGGAATCTAATTGAATGTGGTAGAATATCGAATATTGAATCGATAATAATAGTACAGTTGGGCTGAAACATGAACGTAAACGTTTTAAAACTTTTGTATATAATCCGTAAACCTTAAAGTTACTTCCACCGTTTTCCGGGTCGTCTCCCAATTCCCACAATCTCCGGTAAATAATTTAGTGCCGTGTCCGAGTCATCAATCATTTTAGGTCGGGTATGGGTTTATCTGTAACTTTATATACAATGTTGTCTATAGCTTTCCAATTATTATTGAACCATACTTGCTTTCTCGATAGCCGAAGCAGGAACTTATTTATTACCGGGACCTACGTTTTAACAAATAAATAAAACTTACAAATAGTCCGCCTTATAATTGTTATGATGATATCCATGAAAAACCTGTATAAGCCTGTCGTTAAAAAACCCACCCTTGTACTGTATTTTATTCAATTGAAAAACCTAAGTAGTATTTTATTCTACAGTGTGTTCGGAGGAACATTCCACGTAAACAGTTTTATCAACAAAAGATTTTTTTAAATGCCTAAAAGCATTAACTGATTCTAAGGAATCGATATATGTAGACACTTCAATCAATAATCATTACCTTTTATTCATTACTTAGACAAATAGATTATTCTACTCGTCAAAAATATAACCCGGTGTTTTCTGTCGCGCTGTCTGGCAAAAAGTATATACTTAATAAAGTAGTACATATATCGTAGCGGCGTAGAATATTGGAATGCCAAAAGCTGCAGTAAAACAAATAGACAACTATAAATATAATATGTATAAATACTTAAATACAATGAAAACACCCATGACTCGGGAACAAATTATCGTGCTAATCACACAAATAAATGCCCTTACCAATATTTGAACCCGGGACCATGGGCATCATAGGCAAGATCACCCATTAGGCCAGACAGGTCGTCAAAATTAAGGACATAAGGACGTAGGCTAGACAAAACTGTTTCCCTATTGTTAAGCATGTAGTAGTTGTTAGTACAGGGGGCCTAGCCAAGATGACGATCGTACATCATCGCCAAACGAAAAAAGAAAATAAAAATAAAAATAATGTTTCGGAATGACACATGCTACGTAAACTCACGTGACTGTTTCCATACTTTAATCATAATTATTTATTATTAATTGAATTACAACAGATTGTCGCTGCATGGCTAATATCGAAAAAAATATTAATAAGGCAAGTCCCTACCGTTCGATTCGTATCGTCGATTTGTGGTTATTCGTTAGCGTGTTCGTTGGCACTATTAGATTATTCTACAGTGTGTTCGGAGGAACATTCCACGTAAACAGTTTTATCAACAAAAGATTTTTTTAAATGCCTAAAAGCATTAACTGATTCTAAGGAATCGATATATGTAGACACTTCAATCAATAATCATTACCTTTTATTCATTACTTAGACAAATAGATTATTCTACTCGTCAAAAATATAACCCGGTGTTTTCTGTCGCGCTGTCTGGCAAAAAGTATATACTTAATAAAGTAGTACATATATCGTAGCGGCGTAGAATATTGGAATGCCAAACGCTGCAGTAAAACAAATAGATAACTATAAATATAATATGTATAAATACTTAAATACAATGAAAACACCCATGACTCGGGAACAAATTATCGTGCTAATCACACAAATAAATGCCCTTACCAATATTTGAACCCGGGACCATGGGCTTCATAGGCAAGATCACCCATTAGGCCAGACAGATCGTCAAAATTAAGGACATAAGGGCGTAGGCTAGACAAAACTGTTTCCCTATTGTTAAGCATGTAGTAGTTGTTAGTACAGGGGGCCTAGCCAAGATGACGATCGTACATCATCGCCAAACGAAAAAAGAAAATAAAAATAAAAATAAAAATAATGTTTCGGAATGACACATGCTACGTAAACTCACGTGACTGTTTCCATACTTTAATCATAATTATTTATTATTAATTGAATTACAACAGATTGTCGCTGCATGGCTAATATCGAAAAAAATATTAATAAGGCAAGTCCCTACCGTTCGATTCGTATCGTCGATTTGTGGTTATTCGTTAGCGTGTTCGTTGGCACTATTAGATACAATCACTGTTACGTATTCCGGGGCATATCTATAGTAGCATGTCACTGCGGTGCGGAATATCAGAATGATGGCTGCATCGTTTTCATTAAATAGACAATGGCCACCGCAGGCCGACGTCCGTTGATAGCTCTGTACATAACGAGCGAAATGTTAGACCACAGTCAAAGGCAGTTTATTTATCTGCAATCTTGTCTTCTCTTCTCATTCATGTATTAAATAATATTGGTTGATACTTGCACACGTAATAACTTTAAAAAAAAATTGCATAACATTCGTTTGAACAAGTGGTATTGTAGGTAGATTCGGACCATTTTGAGGACACGTGTTGATTACGCAAATTGTTTATGCGACAAAAATTATTTATGAACTGAAACCATTGCCGCTTCACTGAAAGAAATGTTTGCCTAAAAACAGTAACAATATAATAAATAAGATATTTCGTTACTACTTACATAAAAATTGGGACCTGTGAAATTATGTGCTACGCCGGACAACAGCGGTGGCAGCATGGTTGAATTTTTATCGTCACTATGTATGCCTGTCACTTTCGCACTAAGTACCTACTTGTTAGAACGTGCTACAGCAGGTCATCGGTCGGTTTGTAACAACAAAATCGGTTTTAGTATATAGATCAACATTTATTTCTTTATTAGGTAACTTAAGTTCACTTATTTTTTTAATTACTCAATGAGTTCGGTTCTTTTTTCAGTGTTTTGTTTCGCTGGTACCTTTTCACCCAACATATACAAAAACCATTATCGTTCGTATCAGTTATCGTCTCATAGAAAATTCGAATTTTGCGCTTTTTTCTACTGACAAAATTGACAGACTATAGTTCTTCTAGGCAAAACGTCCTACTTTGTCGCTTGCCATAAGGACACCTTGACAGGTTATTCATACAAAGATACAAGCAAATCTCGTCCATGGTAACCGACAAAGTGGGACGTTTTGTCGGCCGCGGTCACAATTACTCATAAAGTCATGTCAGAAGTGAACTATTTTTCAACGGTGGGAGGGCGGGACATTTTCCAGCGGGAGTCGGGCCCGTCACTGCGGTATTATATCTAATTAGTTACTGCATCTCATCTATTCACTGCAAAGTAATTATTCTATTGAATTAATCTAACGAAGTATTCCACGCGACGTTCTCTACATTAGTGGCACCATTAATCCTATTTAGCTTGAATGGCTTCTGCGATGGGCTTGTCACTTTCAGAATTTGTTGAATGGGAATATATTCGCTCCTATTTGATTACATGATGGTCGTGGAACGTCACGCTTATGAGTAGGAAAGCTGGAATAATATGACCTCGTTCTTCTTCTACAGCTGCAGGTACTTAATGTTTCAATAACAACTAAGCCAGTGGAATTATATCTTTGAACACCTCGCCAAAGCTAAATTATAAATTATATTGTATAGTTTATAGCACTCACTACAATGTAAAAGCTATCGCAACAATAATTTAGTCCTAGATAGTATCTCTACGTCAATTAATTGAGATCTCTGCTAAATCTACAGTAACATAGTGCTTCTGTAATCTACAGAGAGCATACATTTTAGATTCACTGACAGCTTGACGGATTACTTTTCCCTGCGCAGTTATCAGCGTATTCACTTTCGTACACGTTTTATATTTATTACATGTTCCCAGCGGACTAATTAATGTATGTATTGTTAATAATTCTAGCAAAAACGAAAGCCGTGTTTAATCGTTAGGGTGGTCCAAAAATATAAAGTTATGAAAATTCCTTTACCATGTCACCACGATACAGGCCTAGCCTAGTGTGGGACCACTGAGCTAGTTATGTAATTTTATCTTCTTTCTTTTAATAAACGATTTTTTTTTTTTTATATATTTTTTTTTATGTAAAATCTTCGCTGGTCTCAGGTGTTGTTGAGGTGATAAATAAGAGTGGACTGTAGTATAGACGCTGGTTTACTTCCAAAATTACAAAATACAAAAAGTGGCATAGTGAATAGTCGTTGGGGAATCGGATAACAACCGTAAGTTTTTAAAAGCTCTGTAAACTGTCAACGTTTTGAATACAAAATTGCGATACTTAAATTTGAACATAGAGATTTGAATTATGCTTGAATTTATACAATTCATTGAATATTTTAATTACAAAATATGCAAATTGAATATAATTAATTATGAGATTATTTGATTACATGAAATTAAATTTATATAAAAATTTACAAAGATTATTTTTTATTACACTATGTAATTAGTTCCGTTACAACGAACAAGGATCAAAAATGGGTGCATTTTTGAACGTTTCGTAACACACACCAGTTTTTTTTATTCCAATATTCATAAAAAGTATCCATAGCAATTGAACATCATTTACAGGTCGCTATGAAGAAAAAATACTGCCATACAAAATTGTATGAAAATAAATTGACCCATAAATGTCTTTTCCTACTCCTCTACTGTTATCTGTCATTTATGCATTCATTAACACGAATATAAGAACATACATAAAAGGTTTCAAGAAAAGTCTATATTGTCTATTCCTCATAAAAGCTCTTGTGCTTTTAATCGCTATAACTCACGCCACTCGCCTTTTTTGACCCTTCTTATACAACTGTTGCATAAAATACTATTAAGGGCTCTTTATACGTTTTATTTATTAGTTATAAGTATGTTAAAAAAATGGCGGTCGATTTCGTTACTTTTATGTTACTTTGAATTTTTTTATTTGTATGAGGATATTGCAAATTACAAAATCATAGTGACTAAATAATGAGTGAACTTTTGGCACATAGATTACTATTCTATAACACCATAAAAGGAGCCTGGTGCAGATAAAATCTATTCCACTTTTTTTCTCCATACAAAGTTGGACCCAGGGATCGGAAACCGGTATTTTTTGTATGGGAACGAAAACGGTTATTTCTTCGTTCTTTGTTAATTATTTCATTTCTAACTAGGCAATCTAATAATGCGAAGTCGTTATCTAACAACACAATTGAGTTACACATTTGGAGTATAAAATAAACCAAAACATATGATTATCCTGTCACTTTTAATGACGAAATAAGTGGCAGATTGATCGCAGTAATTGATCGTGGTAACGAATGTCACTCATTTTATCAACGTAATCGATAGTGACAGCTCCAGTGTCAACGCCGCAGCAGCAAATCCGGAATGCAGCTGCAGTCGCCATCCGTATATCACTTTTATAAATGTGATCATCATCTTCCTCACGTTGTCCCGGTATTTTGCCACGGCTCATGGGAGCCTGGGGTCATCTTGACAAGTAATCCCTAGAATTGGCGTAGGCACTAGTTTTTACGAAAGCTACTGCCATGTAACTTTCCAACCTAGAGGGTCTTCTTCTTTGTCGTTGTACTCTTTGCAGAACCTACAGGGTAAACTAGGCCTTATTGGGGTTAGTCCATCGTTTCCTAACGATTTTTTCCTTCACCGAAAAGCGACTGGTAAATATCAAATGATATTTCGTTCATAAATTCCGAAAAATTCATTAGTACTAGCCAGAGTTTGAATCCCGCCCGCTCTTACCGCTAATAGGTCTCCAGCTTCACCGTTATAAATGCGTATAAATTCCACTTTTTTTTATGACAAAAACGTTATTTTTGTTGTGGAGTGGCGAGCGGTTTCAGGCTCCTATAAAAGAGTTGTGGCAAAAGTGACCAGAGTATTTACGATCTTACATCAAAGAATTGCTTATGACCTATAATTGTAAAGGGTCCATAAAGAGCATCTTCAAACATCTAAACAAAGTATAACACTGCGCTTCCATGGCCAATAGAAAGACTTCACGTGACGTTAACTTTAACGGCGCCGTACCAACGATAATTGCTTCCAAACTAATAAATCATTTTATCTAAGAGTCGATGTAAACTCAAGAGCCATGAAAACGGGTGACTATACACAGAATTTGAGTACCAAATGACCCGTTAACAATTCTCCGAAGTATACCTTAAAGGCAGCTCTTTTCTTTCGAGCAGCTGTCTGCAGAATTGTTTCGCATATTGCCGGAACCGATCGAGTGAGTTTTATCAGGTTTCCGGGACGTAAAATAACGAGTCTCAGCTATATTTTCAGTTCAACGGAGCTGTAATTTTCCTCAAAGTGTCACAATATAGGCATAGTTTTCCGTAAAAACGTAGAGCCGCCTATAGCGCAATGAAATGGAAATCAGAAGTGTTGAAATTCATAAGCAGAGCTATTATGAAAATGTCAAAACGAATCCATCAGTATGAAATTAAATGAAGACCTGCGTATGACGTCTTATTTTTAAATAGTAACATACAAGCGTATTCTAATTTTAGATAGATTAGATCCATATCTAATCCCGAACCTGTTATTAAAATTAGAATCCACATATTTAAATATATAACTTTTCTATGCAAATAAATTATTTGAATCTTTGATATGTCGGAGGAGTCAAACTGCCTCATTTCAGTTACTCTGATAAATTCTACTTGGTTGAAAGTGCAAAAATAAGTGAAACTTTGTTTTATGTTTTATTTTGTGTATGGTCGAAAGTTATTTAGCGATTAATCTTATTAGAATACACTTCGAGCCCCTATTGTATATAATAATTTGCATCATCAGATATTGTTCCATGTCCCCATGGACAGGAGTTCAGTGCCGTAAGTACCAGGGTAGCAGAGCCGCCAGGAGGTTCGAGCCAGTCCCGCCGCGGCCGTCGCGAGCGGCGGGTACGCGCGCAGGCTACCCCTATCCGAACATATCGGCTATATCAAGGGATCGAAAGTGTCACACGTAATGCTACGTAAACTATCATGTGCTCAAATAAAAAGTATACTTTTCTTGGCTAATGTTGACGTGAGAAATAGTGTTTATTTTACGCTTTGATTTAGACACATTTCGGATTATTTTTGACTAGCTAAATACCATCTAACAGCAAGTTGCAAAAGTACATGTATATTAAATGAATGGATTCATAAAGTTTCTATGGAATTTTACAGTTAGGTGTATAGTATATCTACATATCATATTGGCTATATATGAAGGGATCGAAAGTATCAAACGTAGTCTTTGTCATGCTCGTATCAAGTGCGTGTACCTACTTTGGTTCTGATAAAAATATAGTTGTCTAGAGTTGTTCTGACAAAAAATGTATTTTGGTTTTTCATTAAGGCTTTGATTTAGGTACCACAGCATATTTATTTTTCCTCTTCGATTAAATACCACACACAGAGATACGCACGGAGGCTAACCCATCTAAGTACCTATATCGGCTACGTGTGACGGGATCGAAAGTGTCAATAAAAGTAATCTCTGCCATGCCACTGCGGTCCTGATTTCGGTGGAGATAATAGTAGATGTGGCCGTCTCGGTGTTTTATGTCAACATTGATTTTATGAGCAAATGCTAAGTTACTTGAAGCTTTGAAAAAATAAATACTATGCAACTGGCTGATATTTGTAATATAATAACAAATCTTTCCTTGAAAAGTTTACGAGTACTTATTATAAAATGTCGGAATAACTTGGTTGTTGCTAGGTCTCGAGGAATCTGAGGACTATAAAGTGGTATATAATCAATTGCATAATATTAATCAGGTATACATAGTAAGTATAGTTACGCCTAGTCTTCCTTAACGGATTTTGACCGTTCTCACCTCGTCGTCTGTTTTTCCGCGGTCTCTCACGAATTCAAATACGTCCTAAAACGCCAATCTAAATAAAATAGTCATTATGCGGGGTACGACCCATTCTTGTTGATGCACATTATGTAAAAAAGGGGAAAGTTTTTCAATCTACGTCTTTGTTATTTCGTCTCTTTAACCGACTTCAAAATTGCGGTTCTCAATTCGACGGGGTTTTTGGTTAAATCTGAACTGAACGCCCTGATACTAATTTACGCTTTTTGATAGATAGTCATTTTCGATAGACATTAAATGATATCAGCAACCTAAAACTCGGTTACAAAGCCGCACCCGCAAGTAATATGCCAAGACGATGTCACAAACAATTGTTTAACCGAGTATGAACCTTCTTGCTTTCCATTAAGTGTCTTTAAGGCAATGAAAAATCTTACTTTTATACGATAGTACCCTGAATCCACTGCAGTCGCTTGTAATTACGTCCTGTTTAGTACAATGACGAACGAGTTATGTAAAAACAAAGCTTTGTAAAAAAGAGCGCAATTTCCAAGCACACGCTTGGCAGTAATGCTCTTTTTCTGTGTGTAATGGAATGGCTATTTGATAAGATGTAGGCGTGTGTGCTCCTTCACTCCAGGAAGGGTTAATGTAGTGTCAAGGGCAGAAAGTTTGTGATTTATTACGACCGCAGCGCAAGCCAAGCGACTCTTGTATAATGTCCCGGGTACGCAATTAATACACCGTATTAGTATATTAGCACTTTACCCGAGTTACCATTTCTCGTATCATTATTTCTTGTCACAATTGAGTACCTACCAGCTGGGCTTACGGGTCGCGCAACCGAGTTTAATGTGGATAGGTATGTACGTCGGAATTAAGTGGCTTGGTTTCGTTCGTTATATTTCTCGCCCCAGTGTACGTAAGAAATATTAAAAATTATTAACTAAGGCAGTGGTTCCGAAAATTGACTGTGTCCGACCCACCTAACAAAAGCTGCTAAATTCGGGACCCAGCTCTTGGTCATCTTAAATAGGGAGCATGTTTTATTATTAGTACTGGCTTAACTTAACTGGTTAACCCGATCGGTCGACAGTCGTCTTATGTTCCAGGGCCCACTCAAATATGACCCATTGGTGGGTCGCGACCCATAGTTTGGGAAATGCTGTACTAAGGTATGCTCCCAATGCTCGTCACTGTCGCAGTACATGTCATCTTTAAACTTACATAATTAACAATATAGGTGACAATAGGGCGTCATCTATTGGACATTAGCATGACGAGAACTGAGATGATTACCTTTCGGGCAAATGGCAAATACGAGTAACCCACGATTCATGTTGAAAGTAATCATGCGATTTCGTCCAAAGTCCGTGTCAAACGAACGAATGGCATGCCAAATCAACTTGGATTTGGCATGCCATTCGTTCCTGTGAATTCCAGGTTTTGATATCGTTTTGTGGTAGTCTATGTATACAGCAATATTGTTACTCGTACTTGTAACTTCCCACAATACCTTCCGTGTTTGGAGCTTGATAATTATCATGGTACAATTAGCACGGTAACTAGAACATGTTAAATAGAAACTGATTGTGGAACTTTGCTAAATGTCAACGGGAGAGATCTGTGCTTTGCTGTGGCACAGAGATTAGGTTTAAGTATAATTTACATAACTGTATTAATTATACACTATCAAATATAATTAAATAATGTATATTTATTAACTGGATAATTTTAAAAGGATTTTAATGTACTTAGGTCATAAGTTGTGTCAAAAAGGTTTTGACTGATAAAAAAAGTTATAGGTTGCGATTGGTTAATGAGTTCGCATCACGCGCGCGATTGGTCGTAACTAGTTGCGTTAGACAGCACGATTGGCTCGAATTCCTGACTGACACCGCTGAAGCGCTGAACTGATTCTTAGTGCCCGTAAGGCCCGTCCTTAAATATATGTCAATGTTTGAAACCAAATCTATAGTCATCTTCCTCGCTTTGTCCCGGCATTTAGCCACGGCTCATCGCGGTCATCGGGGTCCGCTTGGAAACTAATCCCAAGAATTGGTGTAGGCACTAGTTTTTACGAAAGCGACAGCCATCTGACCTTCCAACCCAGAAGGTAAACTAGGCCTTATTGGGATTAGTCCGGATAATTTCATCACGATTCCCTTCACCGAAAAGCGACTGGTAAAATTAAATATCAAATGATATTCCGAAAAACTCATTGGTACGAGTCGGGGTTTGAAACCGCGACCTCCGGATTGCAAGTCGCACGTTCTTACCGCTAGGCCACCAGCGCTTTATGAAACCAAGTGGCGTGGGTCAAATCGAAACTCGAAACTACTAAAAGTTTCAAACATGTTTTGTTGTTCCAATTTGGTACAATAGCGACCTTTCAAAGTTCTAAAAAGTCTATTGTGATGACAAACGATCGATGCTAAAGTAACTTGGATTAAGTATTTTGTATCTGAACGGGAAGTCCGCCAAGTTTCAACTGGAGTTAGCCGGCCGACTTGATGGATTACTGAAAACTGCTCGCTTGCTATGTTTAAATTGTTCTTATACTCGGATAATACACTTTGTTTTTGAGAAACATTTTCATTAAACCGCAATTACGCCTGTTAATTTTAAGCTCTGTTTATTATTAGAAACATTTAGGTACCTAGTATTTTTCAAGTCTTTAAATTAATAATAATTTTAAGTCTCGTCAGATATTACAAATTAGATTTTACAAGACATAAGAGGTTATATATTTCATACTACGAGTATAATATGACTGAAATTATATCCTCACTTGTCCGATATCGGTGACATCAGCCGAAAAGTTAGTAGTAACACGTAGTAACTTTACTTACGTTTTACTGGAAAGTATGAGATATGATAGTTTACTATAAACTATCATATCTCAAAAGCACTTCTTTATTTACGTTGGTTTAATTTGATACCTATGTACGTTAATAAGACTCGCTCGTCTATAGGAAGCCAAGATTGCTCAAGCGTGACACTCTTTATCGGCTTGAATTTGAAACTGATTTGGTTGTTAGTGAATTCAGGCCCAGACTCTAAAGCGTGGATAATTTGATTATTCCGTTCACCGTGGACATTGGACATGTCCACAAGTGCAAATTGCATGCAGCGGTAATGGTAGGTAGACACTTGTTTGCAGACTAATAGCTGAAATTGAATTGAAATTGGGGAACATTAATGCTCATTTAATGACGAAGATATCAATCGAGACCAGTCAAGATTCCGACCCCCTATTTCTATTGGTTAGGAAAAGCAAAAACTTCCTTCCTTTCCGATCCTCATTTGTTTTATTAAAGGAAGCCACAAACCCTTCACGTTTAAAACCGTGTCGGGATTGAGTGCACTTTAATTAACCTTATATGTGGGTACCTAATGGTTTAAAATTGTGCGTTCCAACCTCGGTTATGCTGTTAGAGCAGAAAATAACTTTCTAGAAAAAAATGGAAAAAATATTACTTAAAATTCGGCCAGGATCCGTATTATAACAGGCAAGAAGTAAATCCGAATAATATTTTTTTTTTGCTTTTATCGTTTTCAGATAGCAATAGTTAATTAAATAAAAAAATTGCATTTTAATGTTTTTTGTCAATTTAAATAAAACTTTTTTCGACATTAAATTGTTTAAGCACATTGCTTTACAACCGCTGCGCATTGACGTTAAACTATCGATACTATAAATTACTATATATTTTATTTTTATATGTATTTTTTTTTCGTGTAGGCATTTTTTATTCATATAGATCTTGCTTCAAGATATTTCTCGGGACGCTTATCGCCTAGCAATAAAAACTTATATGCAGCAACCCTTAGTCTGCTTGCTGCTCACGCGATTAGATAGGTTATCGATGCGGATATACTGTTTCCCAACGTTATGTATGACGTCTCATCCAACTCAAAAACATTTCTTCTGGGAATCCGTACTTAATATAACGTGAACCCTTGTTTTGTACAATACGTACCTTTATTAAGAAAGTCCATAAACTTGGTAAGAGAGTGGAACCATTTTTAAAATCAAACTGAAATTTCGCTTAACCATAATATTCATTCATACGGCCTCTTTTATAAGACAATGTTTCATACTAAGATTTTGGCGCTAAAAGCCATTGCATTAAATCTGGAAAAAGCTGGAAACCTTCACCATTCCAATTTATTCATTTTTAAATTTAACGAGAACTCCAGGTATAATAGTGAAATATGGTAATTGATAACGCTGCGGGTTTCATTTTTTTATCAGTGGCAATCATGCCGCACCCTTATCAATATTTATATCGTTCCTTATGCAAATAGAGATAACCCCTTTACCATCTCATAGCATTAGCGCGGAAGATACAAACTAACAACACAGTGCCGGTATATGCGTCAGCGTTGCTTGATCGCCTGTCACATACGTATTAGGTATCCAATTTACTTCGTATCTACGAAGTACAAGTTACAAATTCGGGATTGTACTCAGTGTTAAGCTCTTTGAAAGTATGTATTATACTTTTGTATTTAAGACACTCAGTGCCAAAAGTGTACAGTTTAAATTTATGGCATATTTAACAGAGGAGTTAGGAAGTGACTGCAAGTTAAATCCTTTTAACCTAATTTGGAATCTACCTATTCTACTGAGGGAATTTCACCGTTCAAATTGTTTATCTACTGGGATTCATATTAAATTTTATTAGTGTTATAGATAAAATGCGACCTACATAATTTCTGCCTACGAATACGTATACCTATCACTATAGCCTACCTGAAGGATATAAAATAGGATAGGAATAGTGCGAAAGGAGTAAGTCAACGAAGAAATTTAATTGACGCAATAATAGATGTCTTCGTAGATTTCACAACTCTGAGTAAAAAATCAGTATTAACTAACCATCGGAATTCCAACTTGACGTGCATTGAATGTGCCCTACTGGACCATTGGCTATCAGCGTTTTTTTTATTAAAATCAATGATACCCTTATCGTTTTATGCCCAACCACCAAGGCCAAGGGAACAATGAGTGAATGGAAATAATTGCGAATGATAAAGAACGAAGTAATCCACGCGAAGCAATTCGGAATGGCCGGGAACGAATGGCGGCCCTAAATCAACTACTTGTGATTTATCGGGGAAATTCGGTGATGTCTTTATTACTTACGAGGGCATCCGAAAAATTATGCTCTTTATTGATAGCGTTCATGCTTACTTTTGTTCGTTACGTTACGGCGGGTTACAGCAGCTATTCAAACTATATACATTTTCCCGTTGAAAACCACATAATTTAACGTCTGAATCGTGGGCGCGACAAATGCGAGTAAGTGGTTAAAAGACTGAGTTCTTTCGACTAACTCATCGTTAACTACACAGAACGCATTTCCCCGTAGCAAAGCTATTTTCCTTTAAACCAATAACCTTATTATATAGGTTGTTGTTTTAGCCAACTCTTTTGTGTTACACGTAACATTATCCTACGTTATATCAAGTGTCACTTCGTGCTAGCCTTACCACGAGCTTGTCACTGACATGACACTGATATATTTGCTAGCGTGTGCGTAACTTACTTTCTATAAATCTCGCTCGTACTGGCATATTAGTGCGACCGAGCTATATAAAAAGTAAGTTACGCAGACGGTAGCGAATATGTCAGTGTCAGATCGTTGACAAGACGTATTAAGTATAATAGCAACAGCGCGTGATACGAGTACGTCACATATAACGTATATTGTATATCGTGTGACCTATGTTTACTAATGTCTTTACGTCGCAAGCAAATAAATGTTTACTTTGCGCATAACACATACTGTGTTATAACGTGCGCGCACACACACACACACACACGCACGCACGCACGCACTCACGCACGCACGCCCGCCTAACTGTAATAGATACCTAATGCATTACGCAGTGTCTTAGATTTATCAAATAATAAATACAAACCAAAACAAAATCGTTTAACTCTCATTATATTTCTTACTTAAAGACGTTCCAAATCTTGCAAAAAAGATTAGACTTTATTCGTTGAACAATGTTGGATTTTCTTCCCTAACCGTCGAACGACTAAACCCAAAAAACGACTGAGAAGGTGACAAATTGAAATCGAGAAACCAAATTAATTCAACAGATTTGACAGCAAGCGGGAACAATTTGAAATTCGCTATATAAGAGCACAAAACGATTTTTAATTCGCTAGTTGTATCATTTTGTCATGTGGTGTTATTGGTTCACATTATTACGTATTATTGACAGTCCGCAAGTTTTAGTTCTATAAATGATAATTATATGCTGTTTTTTTTTTCAACTGGTGAACAAAAATATAAAATAATATTTGTTACCTGTTAAATTTATGTTTATAATTAATCAATTTAACTATTGTTTTATTGTAGAGTCAAAATTAAACTTTTTTGTTTCGTAATATTGCTTTGATAAAATACTATAGGTGGGTGGGAACTGTAAAATTTTCGAATATAATTTTTTTATATATCAACATGTTGTATCAAAACTTAATTGGAAAATATTGGAATAACCTTTCTAAAATAAAAAAAGCAATAGAAGCCGTCTAGCTCTTTCGTAGACTTGAGGGCTTTTCTGGCATTTCGTGGCGCGTTTTGTGTAAACAGCGATATTTAATTCAGACGCTGGCGAAGGTTGAGGTTAGCTTTCGACGTTGTAAAAACACCCACTCTGGGAATGATTTCGCTTTTAACCTTTTCTGATAAAGAAATGAGCCCCTTACCAATTTATAATTATTAATTAAGAGTAGAAGCTGTTACGTTCAAAACAGGTTATTTTCTTTGATAGAGTAGCTTTTAATTTCTAAGGCGCTGCCCACGTTTTATTCGTGCTTAGATAAAATATACCAATATTTTTCTGTAACCTAAGCCGTCGAAATTCATTATCACATGAAACAGTATGGCTACGATAGCGATGAAAATTTTATTTACGATTTCTACATGAACCTACTTTAATTGTGTAAGTAGACTTGGAGAGTGATTATTTTCTATTCTCATATATAAAACTTTATTTACTGACAACATTAAAATTAATAGATTGAAAAATTCATATCCGCTATGTAGGCTTCGTCAGGTGGGGTAAAACTATAAACCATAAATATTTTAACTCCAACTCTAACGTAATCTATGTCTTCCTTGATAATATCAATAAATATACAAATAGACAATGAATTGTGATGGGCTAGAATTGAACTGAGACTCATGATAAGGACAGTGGCAGTGATCACAGTGCATTATGGAAATTCTACGCTTCACCCTGGTGCCGCTCGCACTCACCTTCGGACTGACTTATTTGAATGTCAAGAAGTGAGTTAATCAACCTACCATCATTCCCACATATCATCATGATCTTCAGTCATCTCATCAGCATTCTGCCGTTTGGTTCGGTCAACGCAAGGTTAGAACCTATACAAATTGTGGCGTTCGACGGGTAAAGGTAATTTATGGCGGTTGGCGTTTACGCTATTGTCAATGACGCTACAATACCAATGCGGTGCTAAGAGACGTAAGCGCCAACCACCAAAATGTACCTTTACTCGTGGAATGTCACATTTCGTTAATTCCCAAACTAAAAAGTTATTGCTAAAGTTTTGTACCAATTTCTCGTTTCACCACTCCTGAGAACTATAACGAAAAAAACAGGAGGCACAGTAAGTATGGACACTTAATTTCACTTACTTAATAATCGGGCATGTATTTATGGTAAATGATAGTTGAGAAGGTATTGTATAAGTGATCACCACATAAACATAAATGTGAAATGAGAGCCAAGTTAAATATTACGAAAATGTGTCGTTGACTCGCCGACAAAAGAATTGAGATCTACATGGGTGCCAAGTTCTGTCTGTGCTGTGTAGAAAATCCTGAAATTATAAAGGATTTGACTAGTTTTTAACAACAAACTATATTTTATATTAGGAGAGACGAATATAATAACCTCTGCGTAAAAACTGGCCAAGAGAAATCGTTTATAATTTCAGGATTTTACTCAAATAATATTGCATTCTACACAAGCTAAGAGGTTTGAATAAATGTTTCAAATTTCATGTGTAGGTTTCAAGTTGTGATGGGGACAAAAGTAGCTCGAAATGGTTCGTGTAATATTTACACACGGTTGCTGCGTCGCCAGTTCCTTTTTCTTTGAACTTGGCTGGACACGCTACCGCGTGTCTTTATATTTGATAAAAATTTTAACAGCACAGTCAAAAGTCGCTCGGTAATATTGAAGTCGCGCCAGATCCAAAGAAACGTGCTAGTCCGTCTAAGCTAAATTTGCACCGACTTGAACAGACATAGTAAGAGAGTGCCATTATATATGTCATGTTTTAATAGAAATTTGACTTTAATGATGACATCGCCACACTTCGCAATGCAGCTTGGTTCGACTGTAGACTTAAATTCTCGTCTTTATACGGCCGAAATCTTTATTTTACAATCTGCATTAATGAAAATGAAAAATATTTATTTAAGATAAGTAGGTACAATTAACTTAAGTAATCTATATACATACATACATACATACATACATACATACATATAATCACGCCTATTTCCCGGAGGGGTAGGCAGAGACCACGGATTTCAACTTGCTACGATCATGACATACCTCTTTCGCTTCCTTCACTTTCATGACATTCCTTATACACGCTCGTCGGTTTAGGGTGCTCTTGACCTGGCCTTTCTTCAGGATTTCCCCGATTTGATCAGAGAAAGTCCGCCGAGGTCTACCCCTTCCAGCTCCCTCTTCTACTTCTCCCTTATACACTCTCTTTGTTAACCTTCTTTCACTCATTCTTTCTACTTGTCCAAACCATCTCAACATACCTTTCTCAATTTTTGTCACTACATCTTCGTTCAGTCCACACTTTTCCCTTATCACACTGTTCCTAATTCTATCTTGTAATTTTACACCACACACACTCCTCAACGCTCTCATTTCCACTGCATTCACTAATAATCATTCACTGTGTAATCTATATATACAAACTTATTCACTAATTTATTATGTAAGGAGCTTATCTTAACGTGCGATGCAAAATCGGTATCGGTGGTCCCCGCACTAGGCAAGCCTGTATCGCGGAGGCCAGTACTTGGTGTGTTACAGATAATGAAAGGTCGGTTGACACAACAGTCAAGTGAAAAAACTTGTATTTTGGAAAATAATTAATTAGGTTTCCTATTTGACGATATTCATCCTAAGAATATAGGTACCGATGGAGACTCAATTGCTTATTGCACGACCGTAAATTCGAGTTAAGTAAGACATTTCGCTTCCACTTGCGACTTGCGGGGCTTAATGAGGAAAACGATCGATTGTCTTTGCGAACATCTAAGAAGGAAACATTAGATAAGTATAGTAATTCCAGGAATTGCGACGTTCTTGTAAATTGTGGTTCTTGTTCTTCAGCTTTAACTTTCAATTTTATTAATAGCAGACGAAGCTTCAGAGTTACCTAAACAGGATATATTATCAACGAGAAATTAAATGTCGTTGAATAATTTTGGCATGTCAAATTACCAAATACTTATTTGCCAATGTCACTCAACGCGCGTAAATGAAGCTGTTTAAAAGCTGTGCTTATAAGTGCACTTCACCATATGCCATTAAAAGCGAAACATACTCTTATTTATCGCTTCCGATTATTAATTGAAATGTCATGCATTTATTAATTCCTTAATAAAAGCCACATATATGTTTGTATATGTTGGTCAAATTAGGTATATATTTGATATGTATTAAAAGTTTCTAGATCTACGCCAATAGGTAATAATTGAGATTATAGTGACGTCAGACAATTTCATCCCAGTAGCCGTTAGATTTTTCTTAAAAAATAGCTGATTTATGCATTTTTATCAAATATATAGCCTATAATAAATTTAAAATGCTTTTAACATTAATTTCTTCTACCTACCTAAATATTCCTTTCTCTTGTCCACAGGAACGCTTACAGTAGAAGAGGTGTACAAGGACAGAGACCAGTTCGCGGGGCTGGTGCGCGAGGTGGCGGCGCCCGACGTCGGCCGGATGGGTATCGAGATCCTGTCCTTCACGATCAAGGACGTGTACGATGAAGTCCAGTACCTGCAGAGCTTGGGCAAGGCGCAGACGGCGGCGGTGAAGCGCGACGCGGATGTTGGCGTCGCGCAGGCCAATAGGGACGCTGGCATCAGGGTGGGTAACTTGTACGTGCTTAAGTAGTTGGTCTATCGTGACACCAGTACTTACAGATGGTGAGGAAAATGATGAAAAACGACTGTGATTGAAGCAACCCAAGGTTTGTGTTTGCTCCGAAAAACTTAGTTCCATTATTTGTTAGTAATATTTGTGTACATCATGATGATGATGTTTATGCTATGATTCCGTCAACCGTCACTTTCTAGTCGGCCTATCGTGTAGCCATTAATTGAAGATCACTATCTTCTTCGTGTTTTCCAAGGCACACAGGTACTAGGTTTTATGACCTTCCAACTCAGAGGGGAACTAGATCTTATTGGGATTAATTAGGTTTCTTCACGATATTTTACTCCACCGAATTTTTTTACCATTTTCTCTATACGTTATGAATAAAAATAAATTCTAAATTCTGTAATTAACAAATTGAGTTGGTAGTATGAATACTTACCCCCTTATTCATAAACGTCTACTAAAGTTGACAAGCCGCTAATAATCGTTTGTCCCTTTCCGACGTATTTGTATGATGGAAAAGGACAAACGATTATTAGCGGCTTGTCAACTTTAGTAGACGTTTATGAATAAGGGGGTTAGAATCTAATTGATGAAAATGGCCTCACTACAGAGAGACCTTGACCAGAAATGAATCTTTAATTCTTAACGCGTTAGTTGTGGCGCAATCACGAAGAATATATTCATATGTGATGCTTTTTGAGATACTTATTTACTTTTACTCCTGCTGTCACTTAATATGAGTTGTAAGTTGAAAATCATTAAGTACGTACTACATCCGAGTAGGCACGGTACCTAGGTACCTACTATAACGAATATGAGACCTAAACTTTTGTCTGTATACACGACAAAAATTACAAAAAATATGTTTCTACAAATCAAGAAAGTAATGTTTGAGATTTTTATCGTGCTCTTTGGTTTGTCTTCAGGAAGCTGAATGCGAGAAGAGTGCCATGGATGTGAAGTACTCGATGGACACCAGGATAGAGGACAACACCAGGATGTTCAAGCTGCAGAAGGCGCAGTTCGACCAAGAAGTCAACACCGCTGTAAGTGAAAGTTTATGCATAAACCAGAAAATATTCTTGAGACTGAGGGTGGAAGCTTTCAGCTGTCCGATGCTTGCGCATCTGCTTATGTACTAACGAGGGATTTCTCATATATAAAATGCGACTCGATGCTGATAGATGTGATTCCACACTTAAGCTACTTATCCTACCTTTGTAGGCTGTTCAAGAAAAAAAAAAGGAAAGATTTTCTCAAATTTAACTCGCTAGTTATATGGTTTTATGTTATATTTCAGAAAGCCGAGGCAGCTTTAGCGTACGAGTTGCAAGCCGCAAAGATTAAACAGAAAATTCGTAACGAAGAAATTCAGATCGAAATTGTGGAGCGCCGTAAACAAATCGAGGTATGTTTGTCCATCCGTAGATGCAAAACTATTGATCTCGAAAACTAACAAAAAAGCGGAGCATCGAAAACAAATATAAAATATTACCTGAGTTGTTTGCTTACCTAGCTGTTATAAGAAAACTCGGTTGTATAAAATTTCTAATAATAAAAAGGTTACTGTGTCACTTCCAAGTAATCTTCTGGCAAAAAATAGTACTACTCTTACATTATACCTACATGGATGCATTGGGTTGACAGTAAGGATCCTAATCGTCATATGAGAAATCTCATAATTACTCTTTAATGATCGGTAAAGCCACGTTAATATATAAGATTCCTTAGGTACCAATTTGATGTACTACTTACGAACTTGATGTTACCATCGTGGTATTAGAGATGCACCATAACCGTTCGTTTGTGGGTTACAGGTCGAGCAGATGGAGATCCTCCGTCGCGAGGAGGAGCTAGTATCGACGGTGCGTCTGCCCGCCGAAGCCGAGGCCTACCGCCTACAGGCTATCGCCGAGGGCAAACGGTGAGTTTAAGCGCTTATTCAAACAGGCCACCATTATCATGTCTGTACTTAACCCCAAAAACTGGCAAAAGTTGTCTTATGTATAAAAAATTAAGTATACCAATTGCCTTTGCATAAGTAGTGGAAACTTCACCATCACACACATACATCTACATCTTGCTTATTTTGTTTTCAGCACCCAAACGGTGGAAGGCGCTAAGGCCGACGCCGAGCGTATCAAGGTCCTCGGCCTGGCCGAGGCTCTGGCAATAGGAGACGTCGGCAAAGCCGACGCCGAACGCATGTTGGCCAAGGCCAAGGTGTACAAGCAGTACGGAGACGCCGCGCTTATGGCGCTGGTCCTCGAGGCTCTGCCTAAGGTAAGAACATGATGTTCACCTGATCGTAAAGCTAATAAGCGAAGGTCTTAGATGAGAACCTTGCGGTACACTCAAGAAGGCCCCAATTTGTTATAAATATTTATCATTAATTTCGGGTGCCCAGTTGAGGATGGTCTGTCACAAGAGCTGTTTCGCGAGCTCTAGAAGTAACCAGTGTAGCATCCATCTCGTTACTACTGTCGAACACTGTACACCCTATCAGACACCTGACCGTTGTCGTTTCACTTGGGTTTTAAATCCTTCAAAATATATTTGGTTTCACAACTAGTAATGTTTGAACATTTCAGATCGCAGCGGAGGTGTCGGCGCCGCTGGCCAAGACGGACGAGATCGTGCTGGTGGGCGACTCGGGCGCCACGGGCGAGCTGGCGCGCCTGGCCGGCGGCCTGCCGCCCGCGCTCCGCACGCTCACCGGCCTCGACCTCACCGCGGTACGTGCACACACCCTAAACAGCTGTTACATGTTGCATAACTTGGTATGCAATTTGCTTTTGAGGACTCCAAACCTGACATTCTTCTTCCCGCAGTAGAATGCTCTTAACCATTACAGAGCAAAATACTTTCTGGTCGGGATAGGGGAAAAACGCGAGAAACACAATAATGTGTGTGTATGTATAAATGAGTTTAAAAAATTGAATTTCGAAAAGGGATAGGTTGTTCTTCTTTTATAAAGGTGGAAAATCGGAATATTCGGAGTACTCTTTATTCCTTTCGGGGGATCATCGTAATTTCCTTATTTTTATTTCAATATCTTACAGTCCGAGCAACATTTATCTTATAGCAAATCTGCGATCAGAGAGAATGTTAAAGCTGACGCCACTTTGAATGGACATCTCGATTTTTCAATTTCACGAAGAAATTCAAGATGGCGGCATTTTTTACTATGTAACTGTTTATCACATCAGATTCAAGATTACACTCTAGTTTATCTTTTAAAAATTTCAGGTGCTGAAACGTCTGCACCCCGCTACCGGTGGCAGCGCTCCAGGTAAGATCTTGCAAAATTCTACCAATAAGTATATTTTTATGATATTTTTAAGACCAGACTAACGAAAATCAATTTCATAAAATAGGCTTTATTTATTGTAGTCCCATTTTAAAGAACACTGGGTAACCAATTGCGAAACCCTATTGATTCGCTTTGAAAATACTGCTTCCAAAGTTGTTTGTTTTTGTTCCAGAAGAACCCCCTGTGGTTGCCAACTCGACCAAGAAGGTTGCAGCTTGCTAAGCGTTCAGAGCCCCGACATGCGACACGAATGCAGTTACCCTCGAGATCAGGCTGTATACCGACCTCTTTGCTAGCTCCTTTTTAATATATTGACGTGAAATATTTTTCGAGAATAGAATTATGTATGTGTACCTTTGTAAACAGTGTAGTCTTCGAGCAGTTGTGTGTAGATGTTATAGATCGTGTCATTCACGAAGACGCGTGTCTTGATTCGTAATGTAATGTCATTAAAGGTTAGATTTGATAAATCTGCGCGTCATCGTCGATAGCACGAACTATATAATAGTATTGTGATATTTACAACGTACAATCTCTAGCCTAGCTCATTGCGGAGACTATATCGAGGCGAGTGCATTTGTTCTTAGTTCCAAGCAATATTAATACGTGTATGGTAGGTATCTTTAATGAATATGTACCCCACCGTATGTCAGTAATTACATGATACGGATATTATCATAATATGAATATACTTTTAAATGAATATGATTACACCAACTAGCCCTAAAAGACCTTTAGATTTTGTACTGTATAGAATATTTTGTAGTTTAACAATTTTAAGACGGGTTTAGACTAGTACCTATAAAAGTCAATCGACATGGCAGGTTACGCATGATTCAAAAAGTTATCCGTGGAATACTCAACCCTACGTATCATCAAACAGTTACTGATTCTTAAGAGATGTAAGGTCTACAGCCGTGAAACGTGAAGCCAAAAAATGTGCCGACAACCTTTGGGCACCGAAACTGATCACTGAATTGTCAAACGTCAACATATGACAGTCAGAGTTACCGCATAATGTACGAAGCCATGCAGCGCCATCTCTTTTACCTTTCAAATCCGAAGCACGAAATTGTCTTGGAAGCACATATCTTACATGATCGATGTATCTTTCTGATCAATACTGTTAACTGATTAGTCATAAACCTTATTGTAAGGTAATAAGGTCTACCGAAATTCAGTTACGAATGTTGCTGTTATAGTTCAGTTAAAAACTCGCTGCACGCGTAGCAAGTAAAAAAGAGACAGGACGCCGCCCGCCGCAGGTAGGTGTGACAGAGAGCACACTATGTATTCGCGTGCAGCGAGTGTTTAACTCGACTATAGTGCAAGCAAATTCAACATTTTAATTGTATCTGCAGGATTGGGATTCTTGTAACTTTGTGCTCGAAACCTTCGGCGCATATCGTCTGTAACCAGTCTTAAAATTTGTGTCAAACACTGCCCAGTTTGTGCGAATAGTTTTGTGTGTTTTATTTATAAATGTAAAATCGGAAGCTATTAGGAATGTTTATTATTAGCGTTGATCAGGGTTTGTGGCGACTGTCAGTAGACATGCTCGTTCCTGAACAGAAAAGGCGGTGGTTTGACATAGAGAACAATTTTAGTAAGAACAAAGTGTTTTCTAGTGAAATTGTTTTGCACAGTCGTACTATTTATTTCCAACTGCCGAATAGCTACAAATTACAGACATGTGAAATAAATCGATAGAATTATCGATCTTATTTATTCTAAATGCATGTGCATGCAATAAATATACACAAGGGCCTCTATACGCTGGGAGAATTCCTCGTTCTCAAATTTTAACCCTCCTGTCAAATTAAAGTAAAAAATTTAACTTGAAGTACACAGAATATAATAGTAAAACTGGGGGATCAGAATAAAATGCAATAAAAAAATCTAATCCAATATGAAGTGAAGTTTGATGGTTTTTGACCAAAGTTTCGAAAAATAGCATAAGTAAAAATTTGGTATTTTTGAAAAATGTGTAGGTGTCGAAAATGGTGATCTAAATTGAATGGTTATTGTACCAAAGAAATAGGTGTGAGTTTGAATTACAATAATTTAACTAAGTGTATTGTGGTGTCGGACATGTTAATGTGTTTAGTGTAGGAGCATATAGCGCAAACTTAATATATTGAGTACCTACTACTTATTACATTATTAATGTTCGTATGTTCTTATTTTATTATTGATAATTTGTCATTTGAATCGTGGTTTATTTTTATCAATTTATTTGCATGGCAATAATATTCCTTATTTTACTTCAATGTCAAAATGGTGTACAATGAAAATATTTTTTTAATTAACTACTGATGTTTTTATTTATTTTATCAATCCCTTCCTTCTACCTACTTCTTAATCGTGGTATAGGGTAAACCGTTACCACCACCACCACCACCACCTTATACAACCTGGCCACCTTATACAACCTTTTACAAGGATTCTGATTAACCTATTCGCCGCCATTGACTTGATATAAAGTCAGCACATTTCGTGTCCCACACGCTACGACTTGATATCAAGTCGTGGTTTTGGCCAGCTTTGTATACATGCAATTTTTTACGTGGCGTTGATGACATTTTATTACGTCATTAACGTGGCGGCGAAAAGGTTAATATTCACACAATCCAAATTTCAGAACTTATGTTATTTGGTTTACTTGAATTATGTGAATAAATAAATAGAATTGTTATTTTAGCCATTTAAGGGGGCCAGTCATTGGAAAGTGGCCAGTAATAGACCGCTTACCCTATTTTCTGGATATCTGAAGATCCGTAATGATTAGATGTATGGTAATTTGTATTTTTTGTTTTAGCAACCTAATGTGTGAAGTAAAGACGGAAATAGAAACAAAAAATAAATAAGTTCATTTTTAATCGTTACTTTCTTATTCGAGCACTCACAGGTATATAAATGTGTTTTACACTAAGCTTTTTTAATAATATCATAATTCATTAGAAATCTCTTTAGGGTAAAGACCTTAATCAATTTCCGTTGATAGCTACGTGGTTCGGATTATACAGCTCGCCACGAATGTTCGTCTTCATCAACTGAAAATAATACAAAAATAATTTAGACTTAATTTCGAGATGAATAGAAATATATCAAATATAAAGCAAATACCTAATGCGTCATACCCATATCTAATTTACGGCCAGTCCAGACGAGGACAATTTTCACCTATAGTAAAAAAAACCGGGCAAGTTCGAGTCGGACTCGCGCGCATTATTTATAAAAACGGCAAAAAAATTATGTTTGTTGTATGGGAGCCCCCTTAAATATTTATTTTTTTCTGTTTTTAGTATTTGTTGTTATAGCGGCAACAGAAATACATCATCAGTGAAAATTTCAACTGTCTAACTATCACGGTTCATGAGATACAGCCTGGTGACAGACGGACGGACGGACGGACAGCGAAGTCTCAGTAATAGGGTCACGTTTTACCCTTTGGGTACGGAACCCTAAAAAATAAAATTGGCTCGCCGGTCGCACTTGCTTGCTTGCGGTTGAAATCTAAAAAAAAAATCTAAAATTTGTGATTAAATTGTGTACCACCTACGTGTGGACACTAGATGAGATTGACGCCAATTTATTTCCTCATCCCGTCTGGATTGACCTTTATAACTTCCAAATATTTGCCGTTTTACCTCTTGCGGTTTTGCTTTTTTTGAAACGTGTGTGGACGGACCCACAAACTAATAACAAACGTAAAACCGATCTCACCTCTACTTTTTGCTGATAGCTGAGTTCAGTCTTGGAGAGTACGTAGCACAGTTTGGCCCACGCCGCCTCCGCCGTCATATCGAACGCCGGCACCACTCCGCATTCTACCAGCAACTGCAAGATACGTTATGGTCAGGGGCGTACATATTTACCCGAGGGCCATGGGGACCATGACCCAGGACGCCAAATATTTAAATACGTAAAAATAATGCAAATGCATTTACGGACATCAAACAAAAATAAACAGTGCATTTCACAGGAGTTTATTGATTGGAGAAGAGGTGTAAAGTCAGAATAAATCATCCCAAATTTGAGAGCCGATCTAGATATCGCGCTATATTTTAGTTTACTTAATTGACCCGGGTGATCTGAGCTGGGTGAACAGAGTCAACTACAGGTATTTTCCTTTGTGGTATCAGTGGTAGCCGGAATTATCTATTAATGTACAGAGGTGTACAGGGAATGGAATTGTTCTTAGACTTAACATGAAGCCTTGGTAATGAACTAATGAATTTATTTTAGATGAACATTATAAAGATGACCTGCATCCATTTTTCCGAATGTTGCAATTAGGATCTCACCAATCCAGTCTCATAAATGGCCTTCCCCTGCACAGTTCCATTGATGCACTGCGTAACATTGACGACTAGTACATTATTCTTGACCGCTCGCTCGATCTCCTGGTAGATCTCCTTGCGCTTGATCGGGATGTTCCCGTTGCCGTAAGTTTCTAGCACCACGCCTGGAAAATACTTCAGATTTATTACTCAGACTAGTGTCTGCCCGGGACTTCGTTCAATCGTTTCAGCGGTTTTAGTGTGAAGAGGTAAGAGACAGACTGACAGTCATTTATTTTTACTAATCCCGATGATTGAATGACATGTGTGGGAATATCTCAAATGTAGGTACAGTCAAGGTATTAAATATAGACCCGGTCAAAAATATGTACACACTACCTTAATATATAGGTAATAAGGACGTGTAGACACATTTTTAGCACTTTGTTCGTGTCGATATTTAATACCTTGACTATAATAGTGAATACGATTATCGCGCGCCGCGCTTAGTCGGGTCACGGTCGGGCCACCGAGTTGGTGCGAGTAGTTATGGGCAATTGTGCATGCGATACGTCGTACAACTACGCTTTTGACCGAAGTAACCAATTTTGACATTTTGCAGATTTAAAAAGGACAAATTCTGAATTTTACCCATTACCTATTACCCGCTTCAGAGTTGTAGTTTTTTTTTAATTTATTGTTTTATTGGACCTTTATACCATTGTACATATCGGCCCTATCAAGTCCGCTTCTTAGAGTTATAGTTAGTACCGTAATACCTGTGGTGGGGAGCCCAAGAGGGAATTTTGTAGTTACTCAAGCGCGTCAGATTAAGATATGTGTGATATCTTGATTATCTTGCTACCCCGTGGACCTTAACCACTTTTAGCCGCCTATGTTAAGTTATAGAAAAATTATACCATTAAATTTATACATTATCAAAATGACCAAACCCACAATTTACTTAACGCTTTTTTAACCCTCCACCAACCCCCGGAATTTAAAAAAATCTTTAGTAGCTTTCCTGCTCATGACATCTATATAACCATTTTTCTTCCTGTCATCTAATCTTTTGATCCCAATAGGTCTCTACGAAGCTCGAGTAACAACACATTTAGCATCGCCGTTTCTCCAGCTACAGCTACCGAGTTGAGAATGTGAAATCAACACTTTGACGTATTGGAGTGACAAAGATAGATATAAACGAATTTCTAATCCTCATAAAGACCTCCATTTTTTATTCTCCCAGAAACATTAAAAATTACCTTCCATTCCTTGGAACACAGATCTGATGACCTCAGCTGTGATGGTTGGGTTGACTTTGAGCGTGTAGACCTTCCGGCTAAGCCGATCATGAACCCGGCACTCGTCTGGCAAGGATCCGGGCGGGTGGATCAGCATCTTCGGGTCCACATCCAGGGTCGTCCGGGCCTCTAGGATCGGAGGGTAGTTCGGGGAGTCGAACGCGTAGATGCGGGTGTTTGACACTTTCTTTACTCTGAGGAATTTTACAGTACAAGTAGTGATTATTACTGCAATGTTCTGCCGCCAGAGTGCAGCACTAGCACCTTTCGTAAAACATAGAGTAACTTTATACATACTATGGCTTTAAAATGTTTTTACAGATAATAAAAATATAACATTGATGCATCAAGGCGGTTTGTTTACAAAGGGTTTAAAAATTCGATAAATAAAATTATTTCTTGAATATGCAAGAGTGATAGAGGTTAGATAACGAAATTTTCTATTTTCTTGTTTCGCGGTAGACCTTTGTTTAAACCCTCACTTTGTGATGGATTGTTGTAGTGGCGCCCCCTATGCTCTTTAGGGACATTCTTAAACAAATTGAGTAAGTCCCACGGTAAGCTCAAGAAGGCTTGTGTTGTGGGTACTCAAATAACGATATATGTCAAAAAAAATACTGAAATACATAGAAAACATCCATGACTCAGGAAGCCAGGAACAAATATCTGTGCTCATCGGACAAATAAATGTCCTTACTGGGATTCGAACCCAGGACCGTTGGCTTCATAGGCAGGGTCACTGTCATTTATAAAATATAGAATATATACAGTTAGGTATAGTCGGCATCAGATATATCGGAGCGGCCGAGATGCTCAAAAATATCTAAACACGCACTCTGGTGCCTTGACTATACAGGCGTGTTCAGATATTTGTGAACACGTCGACTGCTCCGATATATCTGATGGCGGCTGTACAGATAATTGCTAATATCACAAAAGATCAATAAACTTACAGTCCAAAATCCCGTTTTGTCTGAGTAGGTATGGTATGCATTTAAATAATAATCTTAGTAAGGTACATCTATGGCATTGATGCAATTACCATTCGTCCATAAATTTCGCTGGTCTGGGTAGATAGGTAGATGCGAGCGAAATACACTGCGCCTAATAACTTTTTATACAATCATCATCATCATCATCATCATCATCATCATTGCATAGCTCTTGTCGGTGGAGTAGACGCCTAGACGCCTAGATGTATGTATGGTTCTCATAGGTACCTTGTTCCCCTGAATAATTTGGCTCCAAAGAACACGGTGACCTCTGGAATAAGCTGAGTAGCGGCGATCAGCACCGCGCATAAAAAGTTGTTGTTGCCGTCGCTACGTGGCTGGAAGATGGGCACCTGCGACAGACAAAACCATACCTTATATATAACGCTTTAAAGCACAATTTAAAATTCATGTTCGTCAACTTTGAATCATTATAATGTGCTTAGACTTGATCGACTCCTCAAATAATTTTATATGCATGAAGCCTGTTTTGTCAGTGCCGTGTGAATCGAGGAAGTCATTAAAAGTGTGTTTGGTTGTTTTTGTGGTCCTAGCGAGTGGATTGTAGAAAGGTGCGTATTTATTTTAGTTAAACCTAAATACTTTTTTAACTAATCTACTTAATTAATGTAGAAAAATATTGAACATTTATTATTTTATAAAAATCTATGTGAATTTATTTTATGAGCGTCGAGTATACAAAAATTGTAATTCCGTACTATTTCGATAATCAATTTATTCTAATTAAGAGGATAGGTAGTTAATACTGCAACTTGTTATTCTCGGAACAATTGTTTTGACCAAGGTGACATCAACCTACAGCCCAAAGCATACCTATACTCCTCATCTTTTACATTCATACAAAAATACTAGTGGCTCTGTGGCTATCTGGAGAACCGTCATGGTTCCGAAATTAAAATAATTATCGAGATAGCTCACAAAATTTTAGGGATTCATATTTCCCAAGCTGAAACGCACGCCGTCGTGTCCATGCCGAATTGCCGATGCCGTGGAGAACCTTCCAACGTTTGAGGTCCAAAAAACAAACAATGAATATGGTCGAAGAGTATGGAAATGCATTGTACCGCGTATATTGAATAGATTTCCATATGAATTAGTAAGCTCATTAGAAGGTCGTGGGCAAGGAATGTGGGTAAGTTAGGTCTATGATAAAGAAACACATGCTTAAAATGCGAAAATAATGCAATATTATATACTTAAAGATGAATTGTACTGTATAATTAATTCTACACGCCTAGACTCCCTAACTCAAAAAATCTTTTTAATTTAAGAGTAGTTGAAAAATGCATGTTTTTTGTTATGAAATAAACAGATTAAATTTTAATTTTTTTTTTAACCACGACGTCATAGTCGTGGGTATTTCTGGACACGCGTGTTACCTGTGCTCCTGTCAGCACGCGGTCTTGCCGACCGTCTCCAGCATGAAGGACAGCACGGAGGCGCCGTACACCGTCGTGTCCGTGCCGTGGAGAACCACGAAGCCGTCATAGTCGTGGTAGTATTTCTGGACACCCGTGTTACCTGTGCTCCTGTCAGCACGACGGTCTTGCCGACCGTCTCCAGCATGAACGACAGTACGGAGGCGCCGTACGCCGTCGTGTCCGTGCCGTGAAGAACCACGAAGCCGTCATAGTCGTGGTAGTATTTCTGGAAAAAATAAGCAGAGTATACTATGTTTTTTCGCCAGTCATACTCGCTTTGCGCGTTAAAAGTTGAACGTCCTATAGAAATGTTATTTTTTCGATGGGTTTAATGAAAGATAGGTACTGGAATTGGTTTCAGTTTCTATATGTTTTTTTCTCCAATCTCGCTATTTCTTTTAATACAGATAGAAACGAATGACACATCTAAATTAAGCAGCTGTTTGACTCTATGAATGTTGTCAGTATTTAAAAACTGATGTAAAATACTTAATTTACAGGTTTTTTTAAGATTTATCTCATTATTGATGCCACGTCTAAAGGATGACTCACGAGACTGGCCCGGGCCCGGGCCGGGCGTCCGACACTTCGTTTTCTATGACGGTGATCGGTGATCACGTGATGCTTTCTATAGAAATCGAAGTGTCGGACGCCCGGCCCGGGCCGGTCGGTGATCACGTGATGCTTTCTATAGAACTCGAAGTGTCGGACGCCCGGCCCGGGCCGGTCTAACGTGAGGCATCCTTTATGTACGGGGTTTCCTTTACATCGCGACCGCAATAAAATGTACCTTTCGGATACCTATAGTTACATATATAAAACGTTCTTACCTTGATATCTCTTGCCTGCTTAATCCAGTCGTCGAGAGTAAAGTCTGAAGAGTCCTTCAATTCTTCGTACTCGTGAATTTTGTATAAAATCTTCAATTCTGTGTCTTTTCCGTCTGGAAAGGAAATATTTTATTTCCGACATTAAGGGGAAAAAAAAGGCTTTACTAAATTTATTTCATTGTGCCATCTACTTAGTTGGTATACATACACCGTGGGTCTATTAAACCCGACAGATTTTAAAGGTGTATTATTGACCGCAGTCTCTAAGACTCAAATGTCATACAAAGTTTCCAGAAACTAAAAATAAAAACTTCATGAAATCGATCTTGTTTTAGATAATGAAAATTTTTTGAATTTTTTTTCTGTTATAACTTAGTGAAAACGCTTTTTTAGCTGTGATGCTGCCACTATGTGACTTGGTTTAGACATACCTACTGACAGACATTAAAGTAATTTTTCAACACACTTGCTCAAAACGACGTTTTTATTCCACCGATTTTTGGCTCATAATCCTAGATATTAAACACGCGTGCTTTTTCAGTATATTATAATACTTGGGCTTTTTCATTATATTATCCGAGTGAGTTAAGAAGGTAACTGATTGCTAGAGGGCGGAGTACCAGTGGCAAATTTCACACAAAAGGTATGGAGTCGTTTTTAGGGTTCCGTAGCCAAATGGCAAAAAACGGAACCCTTATAGATTCGTCATGTCCGTCTGTCTGTCCGATTCTGTCACAGCCACTTTTTTCCGAAACTATAAGAGCTATACTGTTCAAACTTAGTAAGTAGATGTATTCTATGAACCGCATTAAGATGTTCACACAAAAATAGAAAAAAAACAATAAATTTTGGGGGTTCCCCATACTTAGAACTGAAACTCAAAAAATCTTTTTTCGTCAAACCCATACGTGTGGGGTATCTATGGATAGGTCTTCAAAAATGATATTGAAGTTTCTAATATCATTTTTTTCTAAAGTGAATAGTTTGCGCGAGAGACACTTCCAAAGTGGTAAAATGTGTCCCCCCCCCCCCCCCGTAACTTCTAAAATAACAGAATGAAAAACCTAAAAAAAATATATGATATACATTGTCATACAAACTTCCACCGAAAATTGGTTTGAACGAGATCTAGTAAGTAGTTTTTTTTTAATACGTCATAAAATTAAAAAAAAATTTTTTTTTTCGTCAAACTTATACGTGTGGGGTATCTATGGATAGGTCTTCAAAAATGATATTTAGGTTTCTAATATCATTTTTTTCTAAACTGAATAGTTTGCGCGAGAGACACTTCTAAAGTGAAAAAATGTGTCCCCCCCCCCCCCCGTAACTTCTAAAATAACAGAATGAAAAATCTAAAAAAAATATATGATATACATTACCATGCAAACTTTCAACGAAAATTGGTTTGAACGAGATCTAGTGAGTAGTTTTTTTTTAAAACGTCATATAATTTAAAATATTTTTTTTTCATCAAACCCATACGTGTGGGGTATCTATGGATAGGTCTTCAAAAATGATATTTAGGTTCCTAATATCATTTTTTTCTAAACTGAATAGTTTGCGTGAGAGACACTTCCAAAGTGGTAAAATGTTGAACAAAATCTAGTAAGTAGATTTTTTTTTAATACGTCTTAAATGGTACGGAACCCTTCATGCGCGAGTCCGACTCGCACTTGGCCGCTTTTTTATAATTATTATTTTAGTAATAAAATTATTCATTTACCTAATGTACTTAGTATGGTACCTACTCGTAAATTGGAAGTAAGTACTTAACATTTATTTTCATAAATCGATTTCAGGAACACCTAAATGTTATGTCGTAAATGTTTTGGGCTATTTTTCAATTTCTTTTAACAAAGTCACCATTCATCGATATAATATTTTGTACCATATGCAACCTTTCTTTTCAAAAAGTTACTCATTTACAAATTTATGAGACATTTAGAAACTAATTATTTGACATTGTCAATTTAGACAGCTGCTTTACTTCTATATTATATGAATTATTATTGCGTCGGCTAAATATTTAAAACCGAAAAATATCAAGATGAATAAGCCATGTAAAGCAACAATTCTGCGGATGATAGAACCGTACGAAATTCTTATATATAATGAAGAAGAATGTAGCATTCACTGTATTTCTTGCTCAGTGGATTTAAAGCAGTTGAAAAAATATAATGTCGAAATATAATATAATTAATATATCGTTTGGCAGGTATAACTTCTTAGTCTAGTATTTAGTACCTAATGATAATGTTTTGATAAGAAAACATATTATTATGTATTATAGATATTAACAACATATTACATTATATTTGTATGCTCGTAAGATAATTTCTATAAGTTCCTAAAAATTATTATGCAAAATTAATCATTTATTCGTTATTTATTTAATCATAAGAATACTTAGGCGACTCCATACCTTTTGTGTGAAATTTGCCACCGGTACTCCGCCCTCTACTGATTGCAAATAATATGCATGGAAACGGAGCCTTCTTAATTAGGTCGAGTATTTTTTTTTTAAACCAACTATTAGGTTTCAAATGTTAGTTCAAAGAGGTTTTATCACACTAAACATAATTTATAGATGAAATTATCTCGTAAATTACATTAATGAATAAACATAACATTTTATCGATTTGATCTCCATCCGTCGAAAATAAATACGAAAATATGAGTTTTTTTACATTTTTTTAATTGGCTATTTATCGAACTCGTGCGCGCCTTTGCCTTGCGCGCGCATTGGAATCGTGCATAAAAAAAAAATAACGCGCCAGCCATTTTCCGTATTTGTCATCAAATTGGAATAGTTTTGCATGTTTCATTTCATTTCATTTATTAATTGCATTCCATGGTACATACAGATGTTATCTTAAATTAAATTTTTTAGTTTATATATTGACGAATATGTCATTTTCAAGTATTGAAAATGAAGAACACATAAAATTGACGCTGCCAATAATACTAATAGAGGCAAGAGCCGAGAACGATAGCTTTTTACCATCAAAATCGGGTGAAAAATAATTGGCGGCACATGAAACTTTTATTCAATGGAAAATCAGCAAAAACGCCTAGTCTTTCTTGGAAAACGTGTTGGTAGCTTATTCTAATGAATTTGTGAATAAGTGCCTACAAGCCCAGCACGCTTTGGTGCAATTATTCGATGTTAATAACTTAATACTGTAAGCCACCATTTTGAAAATTGTAGGTACCTTTACTGTTTTGACAAAAAAATCTGATTTATTAGTTTTGGTTTTTCTTCGCAAGTTTGTTGAAAAACGTCGTATGAAACGCGTGTGCATTGGTCATTACCCACGTCGGCTTTCTTATTGCGCGCTCGCTTACAGCTCGCGCGCACAATATCGCCTCGTGTGTAATGATCAACTTAGCACACTTGTATCATAATGTATTATTATATAAATAAATAAATAGCGTAGGCTCTAGTTTTTATGAAAGCGATTGCCATCTGACCTTCCAACCCAGAGGGTAAACTAGGCCCTGTTGGGATTAGTCCGGTTTCCTCACGATGTTTTCCTTCACCGAAAAGCGACTGGTAAATATCAAATGATATTTCGTACATAAGTTCCGAAAAACTCATTTTTGTTCTTACCAAGGTGCATAAATAAATACTCATAATGTGCAGAATTTCGATGCTAGTGCAGCAAGTATGTCATTACTTCACGAGTACCGAGATATGTTGCTACAAGCCGTAGGCGAGTGGCAAAACTCGGGACGAGTGAAGAATGACATTTCCGTACGTATATCGAACGACGTTTTTTAATACAGTTGCGAAAAAATAAGAAAAACAACAAGTATCCATATTCTATAAGACAGTAACAATTGTAAATATAAAACATTATATTATTATTACCTAAGTATCGTAATTTACGATTATTTGTGTATCGTATATATAAATTGTATAAAAACAATATCGAATGTTGCCTTTGGAAACTTAAAACATGCTTGCAGTAAGAAAAAACGCCTCTGCTTTGACATGCGTTTCGGCAGCTATTCCGTTGGCTAATTTGGCCAAAACTCATAAAACATATTTGCTCCTTATGACCTAAGGAATACGTGATAAAATCTGTCGGGTTTAGTTTTCCCATGGCGTATATCGGTGATGTTTTTGATCTGAATGGTTTAATTTGATAAGACGAGTTACCTAATAATAATCAATATAATATATAATATATTTATCAATATAATATATCTGTTAATTGTTGGTGCATTAAAGAATATTTTCTTACTTACTTACTTACCATTATTATATTGTTATTAAAGACAAACCTGGTAGAGCGAGGTACTCCTTCTCCTCGGAGTTAGCGAGCTGCGTTCTATAGTACTCTTCGTCGTGTAGTTGTGGCAGGCGCCTGATCACCTTCTCTATGTTCTTTTGTGGCACAAGTACTGAAATAAGAAAATAAGTCATCCTAATGAAAGGGAACTTTAAGCCTCAATTAATTATGAATCGTTTGTCTCAATCTGTTATTTTGACTTATGTATTTGTAAGAAAGGGATAACATACAAATGTACTAATTGAAGCTTTTTAAGTTTTATGAATAAGGGGGTAAGGCAATAAGACAACACTGATCTAAAATTTTGCTATATTCCCCTGGTGTTGGCTTAAGGTAGTTACATCTACCAAATCAATTTAGCAAACATACACAATGTAATGGGTAAATAAATTTGATTGATTGAAAACACAGTAATTTAGTTAAATAAGCCCCTACGTACTTAGTCGATTGAAACAAATTTTATTTTAGAAAAGGCGCGAATCATAATTATTCTAAGATAAAAATGTATCATAATTATTCTAAGATAAAAATGTATCATACTGATATATTTTTATCTTAAAATAAATGTGTGATACTGTTTACAGGTCACTTGTTGTACTAGTCAACGGAATAAGATTAGATAATGCTATTCTATTAGGTATTTTTACGAGTTATCATTTGTATAAATGTAGAGGACATTTAAATCATCAATCAATCAATCAACATATAGATACTGCCAAAGATATTATATTTATGTCAAATAAAAATAGACCGGAAATTGTTATGGCGTGTAAAATTGATTACAATATACTAAGTACCTAGTTTAATTATACCATTTATTACCTCCTTTTTCATTTTTCAGCATCCCAAAAGTACCACCAGTGTAGATCACAAGCACTCTCTTAACTTGCGTCATATTTATTAATTATCGTATTGAATTATTACAATAATGTTTCCACACACGTGTTTCGGACGAAATACTACTGCTCAGTGATCATTTGTAGCAGAAATATATAAGTGACAAGTAAGAGACGTGTGAGCCACGGCCGGGTGGAATTTAGTGCCGGCTTAACGCTCAGATAACATCACCGCATTGACATATATCTAAGGACGGGCCTTACGGGCAATAAGAATGAGGCCAGTACAGCGGTGGCACGCACACCGCACATAGACCAGCGGTTGAACAAAAATGGGTTTCGATAATATTAAAGTTTTTTCTTTTTTGATATGTCATTGGGAGTATGTTAAATAATACTTTGGTAAAAAGTTAGAAATTTTAAGGTTGAGCTTTCGGTTATATTTAAATATTTTAATTTTTGCTAATAACTAAGTAAATATAGAATTAAAGTTACAGAAAACTTTAGCATATCGAATAACACTTCAATTTATGTACAATTTTCAGTTTTTAGAAATCTGGAACAGCTGCTTTCTGGTAAACGTAAAAACACGAGTTATTTTGTAAATATAGAATTAGAGTTGCTGATATTGCAAAATTACGATATTATCGATCAACTTAGTATTCTAGTAAAAAGTTAGACATGTAGACAATGTGCTTGTCTAGATATTGATTTCAGGTTAAGCAGTATAGCTAATATTGAATTAAAGTTTGTAGAGTTAATAATAATCGATCATCAACAATGATCTCAGTTACTAAACAAAAATTTAGAAATATAAAATCACGGCGACACTCATTACTGATATGTATGCATTCCTTGCTTATATAAATACGTTACGTTTCAAACGCGCGGCAAGTTTGCGCGCGCCGCGCGCTGTGGCAGGAGGCAGCGAACAACGGTAGTGGGGAGCGGGGTGCCCTTGACTGCGTCTACGGTCCATCAAAAAAATTCCTAAAGCGTGTTTTAAATTAATAGCAATAGAAAATTGTTATTTTGTTGTTACTATAATAGGTATTGCCCGCGGTTTCGTTCACGTAGAAATCGTTATCGCGTTACATGAATATTATTTATTTATTTAAACTTTATTGCACAAACAAAAAAAAACACAAATGGCGGACTTAATGCCAAAAGGCATTCTCTACCAGTCAACCATTGGGTCAAATAGAGACAAAAAAAACACATTTTCATACAGATGACCACCCTTCCTTGTACCATTTTAAAAGCCAGTTGCAGCTTTTCTTTCCCGATTTTTTTCAGATGTTTGGACTTGGTATTTTCCTCGCGATAGTTATTTGTTTTAAGGGGAATGTTGTTGTTAACCGCTAATGCTAATATTGATAACCGATAGTTATATAGAGATACGTTATAAGGTATGTGCACCCTCATGTTATTTATTTCTGATAAGAAATAAATGTAAGACAAAATTCACAGTGATACATTTCAAGTAGGTTGCCTTGTAAGATTGCGTACGGATAGTTTTTTTGTTTGTTATTTCATCGTATGATATATCAAATGAAAGCTTATTTGAAAGTTGCCGTATTAAAAAAGTTGGTCCAGTTAATGGTCGCCTAGATTAACCGATTTTTATATAAAATGTAGGCAACCATGGACTGGACCAACTTGTTAAAAAGGCAACCTAGTACAGTTAGTAATATAGTACCTGGGCGACCGAGCTTTGCTCGGTTATAACTATTTATTGTAATATGGTGGTGATAATGTACATAAACTTAAAAAGTAAAATGTGAACTGACAATTATTATTATTTACAATCGATTTTAACCTTACAGCACTTGTCACAGAGTAACGCCATCTATTGTCGATTTATCTTATTACCTATGTCATTTTTTTTTACTAAATTAAACTTGTGTAAAACAATAAAAATTAAAAATATATATATAAACTTGAACATATAAAAAAAACAAAAGTTAGTCACCGGGCGAGATTCGAACCCGTAACACTCGTTTAGCAGTCCGCGTCTTAACCCGCTGGACCAGACGGACAGTGGCCGGCAACACGAAATTAGTGACCATATTCTGCGTCGAAAGAAAAACGCATGAAAACTCGAAAACACGCGTTTTCCCAAACATAAGACTAATCTAGATAGATTGTATACCCCCCAAAACCCCTATATACCAAATTTCAGCGAAATCGTTATACAAGAATTGCTCGTTTAAAGGTATAAGATAAAATAACTTTTCTTTTGATATATCATGTGACGTTTTCGTTTACACACTAAAAGCACAGTGTAAAAAGTAACAGTGGGCCGACGCCTTTGATGTTTGCGTAAATGCCGACACCGCTCAAGGTCTCCGTACCTACCTAGGGTTATCACAGACTTACACAACTGCCCAAAAGAGGATGGAAATGTTTTTAGTTTTCATGTTGTATGATGTATGTGTACTAATTTTACAAATGACGTCCATTTTGGAAATAAAGATGGCGGACGTCACTTTTTTTAAAAAGTCGTCATGGGTGTTGTTTTCTGGGTTTTTAGGGGTGTGGATTTCAAAAATGGCATCTATTTTGAAAATAAATATGGCGGACGCTACTTTTTGAAATGGGTGTCGATGTGTGTAGCCGTGATATCAACCACCTTTAATTCTAAAATGGTCTCTATTTTTGAAATCTGCACCAACAAGAACCGCCAAAATTGACGTCATTTTTGTAATTGGAACCCCGAGGAACCTCGGAGATGACACCCATATCGATTTTTAAGAAAAATTAATGTCCGCCATCTTGGATTTCAAAATAGACGTCATTTTCGTAATCGGAATCCTGAGGAACCTCGGATATGACACCCATATCGACTTTTAAGAAAAAATAATTTCCGCCATCTTGGATTTCAAAATGAACGTCATTTTCGTAATCGGATCCCCGAGGAACCTCGGAGATGACACCCATATCGATTTTTAAGAAAAATTAATGTCCGCCATCTTGGATTTCAAAATGAACGTCATTTTCGTAATCGGAACCCCGAGGAACCTCGGAGATGACACCCATATCGATTTTTAAGAAAAATTAATGTCCGCCATCTTGGATTTCAAAATAGACGTCATTTTCGTAATCGGAATCCCGAGGAACCTCGGATATGACACCCATATCGACTTAAGAAAAAATAATTTCCGCCATCTTGGATTTCAAAATGAACGTCATTTTCGTAATCGGATCCCCGAGGAACCTCGGAGATGACACCCATATCGATTTTTAAAAAAAAATAATGTTCGCCATCTTGTATTGCAAAATGGACGTCATTTTCGTAATCGGAACCTCGAAGAACCTCGGAGATGACACCCATACCGATTTTTAAGAAAAATGAATGTCCGCCATCTTGGGTTCCATAATGGATGTCATTTTCGTAATCGGCACCCTGAGGACTTTCAAAAATAATGAAAACATCAAATACTACATGATACATATACAAACAGAAGCAAGAAACAATTTCTTGCTTTTTAAAGTCTTAAACTACTCATAATTTCTTAAAATAAGTTATAAAACATGTCCGCCATTTTGAATTTGAAAATTGATATCATAATTATGATATATTTTTGTTTACACTGAGACAAATTAATTAGCACATGTCGTATGAAATATTTTAATTGTGTGTTTTTTTTTATATTTTTTTATACTACGTCGGTAGCAAACAAGCATACGGCCTGCCTGATGGTAAGCAGTATCCGTAGCCTATGTACGCCTGCAACTCCAGAGGAGTTACATGCGCGTTGCCGACCCTAACACCCTCCCACCCCTCGTTGAGCTCTGGCAACCTTACTCACCGGCAGGAACACAACACTATGAGTAGGGTCTAGTGTTATTTGGCTGCGATTTTCTGTAAGGTGGAGGTACTTCCCCAGTTGGGTTCTGCTCTAGATCTGGAATGACATCCGCTGTGCTGTGCCCTACCACACAGAGCCAGATGACATTTACAATGCCCATACCTCTCTTATAATACCTGTGCTAAAAATGTGATTGCGAACTACCTGCAATAACTATACAGTACCTGAGCGACCGAGCTTTGCTCGGTTATAACTAACTATTTATTGTAATATGGTGGTGTATAGGTGATAATCTTAACTACATTCTTTTACTAAATTAAACTTGTCTAAAACAATAAAAATTTAAAAATTATATATAAAATTGAACATATAAAAAAAAAAACAAAAGTTAGTCACCAGGCGAGATTCGAACCCGTAACACTCGTTTAGCAGTCCGCGTCTTAACCCGCTGGACCAGACGGATAGTGGCCGGCAACACGAAATTAGCGACCATATTCTGCGTCGAAAGAAAAACGCATGAAAACTCGAAAACACGCGTTTTCCCAAACATAAGACTAATCTAGATCGATTGTTTACCCCCAAAAACCCCCATATACCAAATTTCAGCAAAATCGTTAGAGCCGTTTCCGAGATCCCGGAAATATATATATACAAGAATTGCTCGTTTAAAGGTATAAGATAATTAGGCATTAAAACACTCGTGTGATCTTTTTAAGAAACTCATTTCGTTCGTTTCCTAAGCCCACACTCGTGTATTTTAATGCATTTTATTATGTAGCAGTAACATAAACTACTAATATATGTTGAAAGTAAGTACAGGCGGCTAACACAATGGTAACAAAAGACAAAAGTTTTGAAAATGTAATTTTCATCATCGTCACTTGGCAGTACATTTGAGGGCCTATCGCGAACCACGTTCGACGTGTTACCTCTCTGTCGCACTTGTAAATTCGTACGTAAGTATGACAGGGAGGCAACACGTCGAACGTGGTTCGCGGTAAGCCCTCTGATGCCACCTCCATTAGTCTTTTGTACGCCGGTATAGCCTTCGACTCAATGTATAATCTACACTTTTTATGGAAACCTAGTTCCTCCTTCCCGTAGAAATATTTAACTTTCCCATCACCAAGAAAGATTATTTGCTCGCAGTTATTAACTGCTCAATTCCTCGTTTTTTCTCTGTTACTAAGTCAGTACAGTACAGTACACATATCAAACATTTTTCACTCATTTTGAAGTCATAATAACTTTTATTCTATAATTAAATTCATGTAATGTCCGCATCTAATTTATGTGCACGATAAACAAACAAATGAATGATTTGAAAGAAAAGACAAACAGCGCTTGCGAAGCTGAGCGGGGGGCGCGGGCGGGGCGAGGTATCTATCGCTCACTAGGTCGGCTACGATAGGCTCCCGCGCGCCGAGCCGACATGTTGACGGACCAGCGCGGCGTGGTTATGAATTTCGCGCCTTTTTAAGTTGATTTTACTATTACAATGCAAGCTACACACAGATATTTCTACCTTTCCATAAAATGGCTGCATATATTATTTTATAGTAATAGACTTATCTCTACGGACTTTAATTCAATATTAGATCTTACAGGACAAAAAACGCATATTAATTGTAAAGCACATATCCTATTCTTCTAATTTTTTGCCTTGCCTATTAACTTAAGAATTTAGATATGATATTGTGGATTTTTCAAACTTTAATTCAATATTGACAAAATAATAAGCTAATTTGAGTTTGACAACGTAGCACGTTGATTTTTTTTCTAAAAATTTGATAGCATAAAGCCTCATACATATTATAAAAGACGATGCTTAAATTTTGTACTTTAATTCAATATTCAAAATTCATCAATAAAAATACATAAATACCTTATTTATATCTAACGCTCGTTCTAAATTTTCTTCATATATTACAAATATGCTTAAAAATATGTCCCATACCAGATAAACATCACTTTTCACTCTTTAGAATTATCGAAACTTATAGGGCAAAAATCCGGTCCCACTATTGGTCTAACACGAATTCGTGCCAATTATGCTGTCTAACGCCATACCACAGTGATTGGTTGATGATTTCGCAACTAGTTGCGTTAGACTGCACGATTGGCTCGAATTCGTGAGTGACACCACTGAACTAGCACCATTCTTAGTGCCCGTAAGGCCCGTTCTTTATATATATGTCAATGCATCACCGTCATGATGTAAATATTCCGTAATAGTACGAATACCGATAATCTTTTTATAGAATCATACTCAGCCTGGGTATTAACTTAGACGGTGATATTTTTTATCTGAGCGTTATTACTATTCAGAAATTCACTCGACCACTTCTATCACTCAGTGAACCACAACTAACAATGTATCAATACTATAAATGAGCGATTGTTTTGTTTATATTAACCTCAATCAACTCAATGAGGATACAATGCATTACGCTTTGTTTTCATTTGTCACAACTGAATTAGTGTCATTGTTGAAGAAAAAGCCGTATTGCAAAGCAGTAAGCATTATTTTCTGCAAGGAACTGGAAACACGTTAGTCGTACCACGTCGTACTAAAAGCATAGTAGGTAGGTATGAAATGTGTTGCATTTAGGGATTCCCCAGTTAAGACGATTGTCGCCCCAATGCCCTTGAGCGTGCGGGGCCTCGGAGCGGAGCTAAGCGCTCTGGCCCCGCGCTAACCCTCTCATGACAATCGCACGCAACGACGTTCGTTCGGCGCGCGGGTGGCGCTATACCTACTCGTATTTGTGTAGCATCTTTTGCAGACGTTTTGTTATTTGATATGAGTAGATCATGCATTTGGTATTATAATAAAAATATATGCATATGCGTATACAACTTTACAAGCCTCAATCAGTTAATTAATGTTGTATTCCTTTCTTACAAAATTATACGTCTAACTAACAGATTAAGACAACCGTTAATATTAGGTTTTGAATGGAGACTTGAGACTTGTAATGTTAGATTAATAAAGTATTAGATTTTTAGAATAGTTACCTATTAGACTTATACTATTTTTTAGAGGTGCGCCGAATATTCGGTAAATATTCGGTATTCGGCATATTCGGCATGATTTTCAATGTTCGGTATTCGGCCGAATTATTCGGTAAAACTGCCGAATATTTACCGAATAAACAAATGATATTTTATCTGATAATAAATAAATCATTCATACTATTTGTAGCTCATAAAAGTTAAGTTATATATTTATTGATATTATTAGGGTTATAATAAAACAAAAAAACTTTACTTGTAAGCTTTATTATTCAGTTTAATCACATAATCAAAAATCACCATCACGATATCAACGTCTGTCACTAATTCGCCGTCAAAAACAATTGCAAATGTTGACATTGACAATGCCAAGGAAGCATACACAATTACACATATTATTTTACTAGAAATAAAAAGTTCAATAGTTAAAATTTAATAGCGGTAAATTATGATACAGAAATACTAAACTTTCTGCTCTCATAAATATTACCCGCTTCAGAGAATAATCTTTCGCTGTAAACCGAAGAGCCAGGAGCTGCCAACCATTTTTTAGCGAGGTGCGCCATTAGTGGATATTTTGCTTTATTTTTTACCCACCATTCATAAGGTCTTCTGTCCCGCTGAAGTAAATTCTCCTGGAGATATTTGTCCAATTCTGCAGCAATAGGACTTTTAGTTGTTTCAATGGGTTGGGATAAAGTTGGTTTTGCTGATGCAACTTCCTCGAAGCAGCTCCAGAAATCTGCGTGAGTCTCGTTTGAAGGTATGTTCTCTTTATTACGTGGCAGCTCTTCGTCATCGTTACTGCTATCTTCGTCATCATTATTTTTTATGGCTTCTGTCGTCAAGCTCACCATACTTATTAACCTATCGAATGAGCTAATGCTTTTACGGATACTGGAAAGCGATATGTAAATGTACTACATACCTATACGAGGCCTGGATGTTAGTGAGATGACGATATGGGTTGTGCTGGTGTCCGACTTTATTATCACATGATTATCCACCTGGTTTCTTGAGCTTAATAGTCGCCTCCAAACCTCCCCTTATAGCGACCCCATTCCTCACACAAAGTTTACCTTAAGTTCATATTAGCCTCACTGGATCACTGTTCACTCTGAGTACTGATAACGTTGGTCACAATATACCAGAGACACATCATTATTCTAATAACACCATAAGAACGTTCTTGACTTGATCTAAAAGCAAATATCACTGCCGCGTCGATTTGTTCGCACACAACCTCCTTTTTCCTACTGTCGTTCTCATCTACCCTCTCAACTTCCCTCAAAAAATCCCAATAACCTAGAAGCGGTTACTTAAATTAAACGTGACTACTAGCGCCATCTACTCCATGACGTTGGCAAATATTAGCTGGTTCGCAATACGTTCGCGACAGCTTCTATGAGGAAGGCTTTTCTTGCAGGTTCTATTTTGTCATTGCTGAAGAAATTGAGTTTGTACCTGGGATCCAAAATTGTGGCGAGCGTGTACACAATGTCATCTTGAATACCTTCAAATCGGGCTTTTAACTCCGTTTGTAATCTTTTCCTCATTGTAACAGTGTTTGAGTCATCACTTGCAGGTTTGGCCAAATATTTGAGCAGAATATTTACGTGCGGTATGACTTCTGAAATGCACGAAAAGTTAAAGCTTGTAATTCTTGTTATCTCTTCAAAAGGCTGCAATATTGTCAACAATTCTTTAACGAGTTGCCATTCTGTTAAATTGTTGAAGTTAATTGAGCCAGAGTAATCTGATATATACAGTGAAACAGCTCGCTTTTGCTCAATTAGCCTCTCGCACATATAAAAAGTGCTGTTCCAGCGGGTTGTCACATCCTGAATGAGCTTGTGTTTTGGCAAATTGAGCTCATTCTGGATAAGCACCATTTTTTCTTGCGCTGTACTAGAGTGATTGAAATGTGTAACGATCCTTCTCGCTGCAGTGAGGCTTTCGTTGATGTTTGGTTGAGCATCCAGCGAATGCTTGATGGCCAGCTGTAGTGTGTGAATGAAGCATGGCTTTCCGGTGTATGGGCTGTCATTGATCGCCTTCACGATATTTGGCCCATTATCCCTTACAATTATGTGAACTTTCGAACCCAAATCCCACGACTCTGCCATTGTTTCTAAGCTTGCTCTGATTTTTTCAGCTGTATGTTGACCAGTAAAGTTACACATTTGCAGCACACGGTGTTGTGCAGCGAGCTCAGCATTCAGCCAGTGAGCGGTGAAGCTTAAAAAACTGGTGACGTTGCCAGTGCAAGTCCACATATCAGTTGTTACAGAAACCGCCTTTGCCTGATCAATATCCTTTTTTACACACAACTTAACTTTCTCGTAAATTTTTGGTAAAATAACTTCACTCATATATTTCCTTCCAGGCATTGGATATTTCGGTTTTAATATATAATATTAAATAAATAATTAGTCTGTTAAATCCAACGTCCTCTACAATCGATATCGGCTGATTGTCGACGGCGATCATCTCTCCTATCGCGTTGTGAATTTCTTGAGATCGTGGATCTTGTAGGTCCCACTTTTTAGAAATAGAACTTTCGATCGATTGCTGTACGCACGCACGCGATGAGGACGGCTGATGTAATTCTCCAACATTAATAATTGAATGAATTGGCTTATCCAGTTTTTCACTTTCTTCTTTATGTTTTAGTTTTAAATGGTTCGATAGTGCCGAGGTCGACCCCGTACGTCCTGTGCCGCCGCGCGACAGCACCGAATTGCACAATGTACACTTAACTTTACTTTTATCGTCTTCCATTTCATTAAAGAACGTCCACACATTCGACCGCTTGCGACTCCCACTCATTTTAAAGTCCAAAACAAATAATAACAATCACAACGACAACACTCCGCAATCCGTGCAATCACTAATTAAGACATCAAATAACTAAACACGATACGACTAGCTGACCGGCCGTCGCGCTGGGCCAGTACGGGTAACGGGCGGCGAGCGGGAGGGGTCGAAATCGCGCTCAGCGAGCCGCGCGCGGACCTGCATAAACCTGTTTAGTTTTACCGAATAATTCGGCCGAATATTCGGTTCGGTAAGATCTGAACCGAATGTTCGGCCGAATATTCGTATTCGGTGAAGTCTATATTCGGCGCATCACTACTATTTTTCGAGTAGTTGATGATAAATAAAATAAAAAACATAGATCGTGTCATTCACGAAGACGTGGGCCTTGACTCATAATATCATGTTATTAAAGGTTAAATTTGATAAATCTGCGCGTCATCGTAGATGACACGACCTATAATTTGCTTCGAACTATTAGTTACCGTCGGAGACAGAAGTATTTATTCACGGAATAAGTAGAAAACTAACCTACTTATAATTCGGAATTTCTCTGAATGTGGGATAATTCTGAAAATACCTAAACTCTAAAACGATGTAATTGTAGGTGATGTAATGTTAAATCTATAAAGTAACATCCTAAAGATATTCGAGTTTTAGGAGCTAGACTCCGTTTTTGGCCGTAAACTGCAGGGGCGTAACTAAAAGAAATGGCGCCCGGGGCAGGTACCAAATTTTTTGCGGTTCTTGAATTACATTGATTTTCTTCTCTATAGGTTTTTGCCAAATTGTCCCAAATTTATACGTTACCATAACAATGCAAAAAAAATAAGAACTTTGGTTCCATGTCATTGGGACCCGAATTTCAGCCTACAGTGCGGCGGCGCGCCGACCGAGTATTTGTTCCCATTGATCACGCAGTTCTCAGGCGAACCAGTATAACGTGACCTCGGATTCTGTTACAATGGGATGCCTAATCGGCTCTTATACTGTTTGGAAAACTTTTGTTTCGCTCGCATTTGCAAACACAATTCACTCGTTCAAAATCAATATTTTTGAAAATAATTTTTTTTTTTTTGCCAATTTTGGCGCTCCAATTGCTCAATGATAATAACTTTTCATATTTCATTAGCGGCTTAGGCCGGTACAAAGCCGTTTGAGTAAATGTCCTGTTTATATCTCGACGACAAAAGCGATTGTCAGCCTTATACCGTACATTATTAATTTCCGAAATGAGATTAATTTCGTAGAGTATAGTTTCGGGATTGCACCACGTTCAGAGGCATTCGAAACTAAGGTACATACCCAGTTCATTTATATCTTATTGCGTAAATAAATATTTATATTGCCGAGCGCGCATTAAATACTCTTTTTTTTACAAACTTAGAAAAAACTAACCACGTTTTAATAGGTAGTTTAATCCTAAAAATGTAATGGCTTCTGAATTTAATAGGCATTATACTAACTATTGCATCATACTCGCATTGATTTTTTATTTACGTACATACATACCTTTGAAATTTTCTGTGATCTATAGTTTCGCCGTAAAAAAATACGAGGCCGTTTTGTTATTTCTACTAAACGGTTTATTAATTAATCGATTAATTATTTTTAAACTTAAAAATAAACAACTATATACAATGTAAATATATAGTAGATATTAATCAATTAATTATATTTTTTAAGAATCGAAATTAATACAAAAATTAAAATTTTAATGGCTCACGTGGAGTAGTGTCATAATTATAGTTGGTCAAACCAATTTGTCAGTAAAAAAGAACAAATAAAACTATACTCGTCGATTTCTTTTGGGTGCTAGTACTAGTGTAAGACAAAGATAGTATGATTCTCTCTGTCTATGTTTGAAATGAGATAGTCCTTTGACAAACTATATACATATTACATAAACTACATAAGTATAAGTAGCCCGGGAACCGATAAGAATACCTATAGTTATATTATTACATTATATACACATTAACGAACACGTGTAAAAAGCCGGTTTTGTATGTAAATCTTTAGAATAACTTTTACAAGCTTCATTAATATGAGTAGAACACAACTACTTAGTTAGCAAACATATTGTTAGAGCAAAACAGACCAAAGTAAATATGCACAGAGTTTAGAGTGACGGAGTGTGACAGTGTCATCGTAGACGGTAACTTTCAATGAAAATATGACGTTTAAAGTCACGTGACGTAAAAATGATGTCGTTCTTTCTCCCGATTCCTGGACTCCTGGTACTATTACCCGGTAATACAGGACATTGCGAAAAAAAAAATTGGCTGTTTCATACATTTTGGCTGGTCTGATGGTGATATTTTGTATGGGAGAATCAATTTTTTTGGCGCTTTCGGTATTGGTCCCACAGTAGAAGTTGCTCCGTACGAGTATGACCTAAACATTCACCCCGTAAATTATTGCAGGTGACTAAAAACACCCTATATAGGTATTTACTTTTAAACTACAGTGACGAGGCATGCATAGACTTGGTTCACTCGGACTCTTCTAATATGAGACGGTTAATTTCCCCAAAATGGCTCAATTTTGTTTTCTTTGTCTAAGAAAGAGGTTTTTTGACGCGCCATCGCTAAAACTTACATGATGATGATGATTATGTGTAGGGACGCCCGCTCTGAAAAATCGGTCTGTCCATCGCCTGTTCTGCTTGATTCTCTGGGGCTGGAGCTGCAGATTACTGTCCCGACAGCATCTCACAATATTCTCCTCAAATCATCTCGTTTTCCAGCAGAACAGAGGGACATCTTTACATTCGACATTTTTTAGTTCGCTCTGTTCCATGATACAGACAGTTTATATATGTTTTAATCTTAAGATTTTGTGATGTACAATATAAATAAATTTTTGGTAAATATTTCATTTTTGGTACAAGCTTTTTTCAATGACTGCACTTTTCTTAACTAAATACTTAAAAAACCCAAACACAATTAGGTTGCATGTTTTATCATAGAGTTTCTATGGCCACCTCGTGTCTCCATCATCAGATCAGCTCGACGGCACCATAATATTGCATTATCATGTCATCCGACTTACATATATGCAAATTTTTAGCTTCATTGGAAACCGGGAAGTGGGTCAAATTTAACTTGCAAGATTTGACCCGTACAAACATAGGTACATAGGCTTAGGTACATAGCAAGTTGAATAAAAGCTTGTAAAAAAGGTTGTTGTTTCATCACGGTTTTGCTACATTGTATCAAAGAGTAAAGTAAATTAAATAAAAATAAAAACAGATTTTAAGCAGATGTATTCTTATTTATGATAGCACGTTTTGTATCTTTGTAAACGTTATTTACTTAGTATGTGTACAGTAGAGCAATCAAATAAACCGGTTTCAGGGACTGGGATGACGTGACGAGTGCTTATTAAATATAAGAGCCCTTTCACATTTAACAACACGTTATCAGTTATGAGACCCGGTACTGTGGCTAGTAACTATTGACTAGTATCAGTATCAGCTGCCTCTTAACCCTTTGTAAGGCATAAGGGTATTAGGAATTATGCAAAATTGAATTCTATCACCAACATGAAATAAAGTTCAAAATCATGTGGGAAAAATATTCCCGGTGTCTGTGTCGTATCCAATATGAGATATGTCAGATAAGACATCAGATATCTGTCCGATAGCTGATAGGGGTTATGAAGTCGTTCGATCATCTCTTCGAAATTAAGTCAATTTTTAAGTATGTTATTTTCTGAGCATTTAGGTTGATTAAGATTAATATTGATAAAATAACCTTTGCCAACGTCCTTAAACTACGAGTTATGTTTAAATTTATATACAACGAGGATATAAAAAGGGAGGATAGGGCGTTGGCGACTAGAGCGAATATGCTGGACATAGATTTACGCGTTGCACCGCGTCAGTAAAAATATCATTGTACTTTTTGCACTACTTTCTATACATGTGCACTATGGACCAGCTATACGATACGCAAAAGTAGCTAAGCGACCTACGCATCCAATACAACAATGCCTTCAGGGCACTGTTGCGGTTGGCTCGCTGGTGCAGCGCGACCGGGATGTTCGCGGATGCGCGCGTGTACGGGTTCCCGGCCATCACGCGCGCGCGCTGTGCGGCCGCGTTTCGGCGCCTGCGGGACAGCCGCAACAGTCTCCTGGCAGTTTTATAGCTGACTTGATAGTCAGCTTCTTGTGCACTGGAAAAGGGTACAGTCCGTGGTAGCTACATACACATGACTCACGTGAGTTATTACTGGTGTATGTGCCTGGCTCCAGTTAAACATGATTTAATTTTAAAATCTCATTTAATTGTATGTTAAATTTTAGTATTAATTAAGTGAAACTAATACCTAGATCTGAAATAAATGATTTTTAATTTATTTTATTTAAACTACCCCATATCCTCGATCTTCATTTTCTCGTGGTAAATTTCAAACCCACTAAACTGTCTTGGAGCCTAATAAAAAGTATCTTATGTCCATTATACATGTATATGTATATTTTTAATATAGCGTTTCAACCGTACCGTTTTTACGTAATGAAGGAACAGACATACATTCATATTTGTAGTATAATATTAGTAGGACAAATTAAAGTGACCGTGTATTTTAATTCATTTTATCGCGGCTGGTCGTAAGATCAGGCAGATCGTAATGATAATGCTATTAATGACCCTGTATAATGTTTTGACGGTAGTCACATTCCCGAAGGGCAAACTGTCCAGATATAAAAACTGTCCGCTGTCCGTCGGCTCAGGGAACGAGACAAAGATTTTCACGTTTCACGATATGCCTAGCAATTTCACGACCTGCCTGATCATACGATCGGCTATCGGCATCGACATATACAATTCAATTGGCGTCGAGTCCGATAGCCGACAACTTTTACGTCAGTAGGCTCTTCATGTCATATATATTGATTTACTGCTCATTTGCTCAGTCAGTCCTTTTGATGTTTGAGCGAGACAACGCTATGCGCGTATTATAGCGACATCCCGCTCGACATGCGAATCTGATCCAGTGTGCAAAGTCTCTTACAGATAAAGACCGTCAGCGAGTAATTAGTATAGCCTAGTGGGATTAATCACATACTATCATATGTATACTAGGTAATATTAGACTCACTCAACACTATCTGCCTTCTCATTTGGACTACTCATTTGATTGCGCGAAGTAGCGTAATAAATACGAAACATAAATACACAATTGTCTTTTGTTTTTTTTTTTTTGTTGTGTTGGTTTATAAAGGGTTGTTAATACTAACTACCGTTTCGCTGGACATTTTTTAGGAAGCAAGTGTTTTGTTTAACGGAATGTTAGAAAGTCGTTTCGTTACCAATAAATTTACCTTAAAAAACTATACCTGAAAATAAAATATAAATATTTTATTACTTTACAAAAAAGAGTTTTATTCGTAGTATTTTTTATCATTAATTAACAGGTGTTCTAACATTACGTGAAAGTCGTGAAACGCAAATTCTGTCTACTAAATTTTTCCTGAAAAAGAGTAGATCCAATAAACCCTATAACGGAGGCAAGGATACTAGGTGAGTAAGAATCACGTACGGGGTCTGAAAACGTTGATACGGACAAAGTGCCAAAAATATACGCTACCCTAAAATATGGGCTATAAGGTCCTGTATACATATTTTTGGCACTTCGATCGTGTCGATGTTTTTAGACGTGACTGTACCATGTTATCGATATATTTTGTAGGCATCTTCCTAAAATGTTTAAATATAAATTTGCGTAAACATATAAGGGAGTTTTGCGATTTGGCATGACGCGGCGCGATTTGTATATAGGTAATAATGTATCAGGTTGGATTGACTTTTTATGACAGTTAAATAAAATGAATATTAAGAAGGAATGTAAAGACAGGTAAAACCGAAAATTAGAAAGGAACAAAAGATATAGCACGCCGTCTGAAAGCTGTCAGATATAGAGGGTTATCGAGCGGGATAAAAAGAGTTTTTCATTTCTCATACTCTGAAAGTGGGTGGTTGTTGTTCTAAAAAGTATGCAGATACGTTTCTGCTTTAGAGCTGTACTTTATAACTTTTATAAGCAATCAACATTTGGATTTTAAATGGATTTGTTGTACAATTTCCATTCCATAAATAACGATATTTTTACCTACAATATTAATTGAATGTAATACTACTGAAATTTATACTTGGCCGTTTTGTTTATAAATGCACATGTATTTTACTTTCCTCGTATTCGAAATGAAAAGTAGAGTGTTTAACTCGGGTAAAAGGCACCATTTCATCCCTTGGTTAACATTTTATCCAATTAAGTACTGTCAAAAACTATTTGTTTAAAATTTTCTCTTGACGTCGCTCTGCTATCAATAGCTATTTTGTACTAAAATTAGGTAAGGTGTGCAGAGTAACGATTTACGACTGAAATTAAATAAGAATTAGACATTTTATATATCGCCTCGTGTGTAATGACCAACTTAGCACACTTGTATCATTATGTACTATTTTGAATATAAGAAAAACGCTACAAAAAATTACGACATAAAGATAATTGTGTATATATTCTGCAAACAATAGGTAGGTAATCATTAGTACCTACGTGTTACATCTGCGAAATGTATTCTATGCTCCAAAGAAAATAGCGTACCACCGCGAGTGTATAAAGTGACGTTTCAAAATAATCTAAATGAGCTTAAAACAAGAGCTTGTTCGCAGTGGATTGTTATTATATTGCTTTTATTATGTTTCTTGATATTATTAGAATACCTTTTCATAACAACAAGGCATTTATAATTTTTATTATTTTTTATAATTTTGTTACATGTGTGACATCTCGCCAGTAGTCGGAGACGTGACGGAGACGGCACTTCATTGAGGTGTGGAAACATTTTGTTAGAGATGCCGACTCTAGTACTACATATACCTCAATGTATCAGATCTCAATAAGGAATATTACGCGAAACTCTGCAGAGGGGGCGCCACTACCACAATCCATCACAATCTGAGGGTCTACCGCGAAACAAGAAAATCGAAATTTCGTTATCACTCTCTATCACTCTTGCATATTCGAGCGATGAACAGGGCTAAATTTCGATTTTCGTGTTTCCCGGTAGACCCTTCGTAAACAAACCGCCTTGATGCATCAATGCCATATTTTATTATCCGTGAAAACTTGACAAAAAACAGTTTTTTAAGGCACAGTATGTATAAGTTCCTCTATGTTTTAAGATACGAGCTAGTGTTGCATTCTGGCGGCAGAACATTGCAGTAATACTCCCTATTCCAATACTTAATATGCATGTATGTTTTTGATGGGATTACATTTACTACTAGCTACTTGTGTTTAGGGCCTGTCTCTCGTTCGCTCTAAACAAGTCATAACATATAATCTATATCTCTTAATATATCATAGATTTAATGTGAGCGATTTTAAAGCAGGTCAGTAGAATGAAGGTACAGATACAAGAAATAAATAAATACTGCCAGTACAACGCGACTCAATCTATTTTAATGTCTGTTGTAATTATTATAAGGCATACATAATTATGAGGGCAAATATTTTTGATAAAGTAGTTGTTTTTGTGTATTTTATCTTATCATTGTTTTAAGCGTCATTCTCATTACTAAGAAATATGAAATTTTACATATTCTCACTAATAGATAAATATTATATAATACAATTTCGTGTTCCACTTGTAGAATGATATTGAGCAAAAATTTTAAATCACGGTTTGTGGGTATAGTACGTGTCATCCACGATGACGTGCAGATTTGCCAAATCTAACCTATAATAATATGACAATACGATTCAAAGCATGTGTCTTCGTGAATGACACGATCCATATGCTATGTAGTTTCTACTGTATGTATTATTGACATTTTGTTGATATGTACAGTCAGCTTGTAAAATATCTGCGCTGGCGTCTAATTGCCACGACTCTTTTCATCCATTTTGTAAGAGTCGCGGGCGCGTATATTTTTTGAAAATGACCCTACTCCATAATATTATAAACTAGCGACCTGCCCCGTCTTTGCACGGGTTAACAAATTATACACGTAGAGTAAGACCAAGATAAATTGGCTGCGATTTATATGCGATAAGAGCAGCATAGTTTATATCATTGTAGAGATCTTAGCGATAGTTTCGACTGATATGAAGAACCCCCTTTACATTTCAGTTTGAAAATGTGGGCGTGTGACCCGACGTTGACGACACCGATCCTGGAGAGCTACAGTGCAGCAGGGCCGCTATTCGTTCAAGCTTTACAGGGGTTCTTAGCGGCTCAGTGCGCCCTGGCCGGCGATCACTTGTGGCCCGATGACGCTACGGAAGCTGTTATTCAAGGTACTTATGTGAAACCTGGATTGATATCAAGTAAAGAGACTACTGTTATTATGAGGATTTTCACTGACACCTGGCTAGTGATCGTTTGTGACCCGTTGAAGCTGCTCTTCAAGGCATGTAAAGGATCCAGAATAGCTAAGCAGGGCCGCTATTCGTTCAGACTTTGCAAGGGTTTCTAGCGGCACAGTACGCCCCGGCCGGTGACCACTTGTGGCCCAATGACGTTACTGAAGCTTCAAGGTTTGTTGAACCTTCAATCTGGAGAGCAACAAAGCGGCGAGACTATTTTTATAGCGAGGGTTTATATTTATCAGTGGGTGGTGATCACTTGTGACCCGCCCTGCATTTGTTTAACTCTCACTTTACCCCGCTCTCGATAGTCCACTCAGTTTGCACACTGAGACGTATCTTAATGATTACATTTACAACTATTTACCGCCTCTAATTTTAGCGTAATGTATTAGTTAATAATAGTATTTTATATATATAAAATATATTATGTTTAATTCTAGATCCCAATTATGACTTCATCGTGGTGGGGGCAGGGTCAGCTGGTGCCGTTTTGGCGAACCGTCTGACAGAAGTGGCAGACTGGAAAGTGCTGCTCGTAGAGGCAGGCGGAAACCCCTCCTTAGGAACTATGGTAAGCGTACGCTTAGGTCTTAAGATGTAACATAGTCTCAGAGAATCTCTTTGGATAATTTAATAAGATAAAAACAATTAAGTTAAATTATTGCATTTGATAAAATGATAAACCTTTTTTTACTTTTTTTATTCCAAGGTACCACAAGTATTTTTTAGTAACATAGGAGGTCCAGATGACTGGGGATACCGGCCAGTCCCTCAAGAAGGGGCCTGTCGGTCCTACGCCACGAAGAGCTGCGCCTGGCCGCGAGGCAAGACCCTGGGTGGCTGCAGCGCCATCAACGGCATGTACTACGTCAGAGGCAACAAACTCGACTACGATGAATGGGCCGCCGCCGGCAACCACGGCTGGAGCTACGATGATGTCCTACCGTACTTTAAAAAAAGTGAAAACTTCACTGGAATCTTAAACGAAGACACAATCCCGTACCATAGCACTGGTGGATACCTAAGCGTAGAGGACACTAAACATATTCATGACATTGAAAAAATAATTATCAAAGCTGCTACAGAAATCGGCATAAATTCGCTGTACGATATAAATGGCAGTAACCAAATGGGCATCACTAGAGCTTTCAGTACAACCAGAAATGGAGTGAGACACAGCACAGCATCCGCATTTCTAAGCCCGATAAAACAACGCAAGAATCTACATGTCGTCAAAAACACGATGGCAACGAAAATTTTGTTTAAACCGAACACCCGAGACGTGGAAAGTGTAGTTTTGAATAAGAATGGTAAAGAGTTTGTAGTGAAAGCGAAAAAAGAGATAATTATATCAGCTGGCGCTATCAATTCACCCCAGTTACTAATGTTGTCTGGAATAGGGCCCCGAAAACATTTAGATGACTTAAATATAGATGTTAAAGTTGATTTACCTGTAGGGGAAAACTTACAAGATCACTTGTATGTCCCTACCTACTTCACACTGCCCGGCGATAAAGATACGCTTGGGCTGGTTCAAATTGCAGGAGCGTTCGCGGAATATATTACGCATAACACAGGAATATTCTCGGACACAAGCCCTCATAAAGTGATTTCTTTCTACAATACGACGAATCCTAAAGCGAGCAGTCCAGATGTAGAATTTCATCAGTTATTTGTTCCTCCGAACTCTTATAATTTTTTGGATCTTTTTAGTGTACATGGTATGAATGAAGACTTAATAAAAAAGTTCCGCGAAATGAATGAGAACAATCATTTACTTGTAATGGTATTAGTTTTGCTGAGACCAAAGTCTAAAGGACGCATTATCCTCAAGAGCACCGATCATAATGACCATCCATTGATTTATGCTAACTACTTGCAAGAGCAAGACGACGTCCTCACAGTTATTAGGGGTTTCAAACAATACGCCTTAAAGTTCGGAGATACAGATGCATTTAAGCAGATTGGTTTAAAACAACAATGGTTAGAAATTGAAGCTTGCAAAATGTTCGAGACAAATTCAAACGACTTTTTAGAATGTGTTGCAAGAGAAACTACATTTTCACTTTATCATCCTGTTGGAACTGTAAAAATGGGACCAGATGGAGATAGCAATGCAGTAGTCGACCCGGAGTTAAAAGTCAAAAATGTAAAAGGTCTAAGAGTGGTGGATGCCAGTATCATGCCAGATATCACGCGAGGAAATACAAACGCTCCAACAATCATGATTGCCGAGAAGGCAGCTGACATGATAAAAGCATTCTGGTTTAAAGGGCATACGGAACTATAAACCAATACGACAAATACCTGGTGAACGGTATGGTGAAAAAAGGTTCGTGGTATACATAGACAGTTATTTATTATTTTTGACATCAAGACAAAATCGTTTATGATGTGACAATTGTGACAGAGAATCATAGAGTAATTAATACACCAAATAAAAACAAATATTTTATTTACATTACAAACTCTACTTTGTTCACAATCCTGAGTCTTGATTAATCTTACATGTACAATAGGGCTAACATGATGACTAGCAAAGATTTACTTAAAAATGGCACAATTGAAGATCCGGGTGCTGGCTCAAAAACTCTGCCCCAGACAGCAAAAGAATACAACTCTTTCTCAATGTTAACTAAAGTATACGTGAAAACCGTGTTCTCATCACCCTGTACTTCAGTATACGTGTATTCGCTGGGTTCTAACGGCATGATAGACACGTCTAGGGAAATCGGGAAGAAGGATGAATCGTGGGCATCCAATCGAGTATCAAGTACTGGAGTAGGTACTGTGGCTATAATAGTCAGTTCTTCAAATAGTGATGTAGAATTTTCGATGAATGTTGGGAATCTGTAAAGAAACATACTAAATGTAAAACGGGAAATAAAATTCAGATTCAAGGTTTTCCTCAAGTTTTTAACACGCTTTTATTAGGTCGACCTGTATGTAACTATGTAATGGAATCTAAGATAAATAATTTAACAATCTTCCAAGGATCGTAGCGTCATGAAAATTGGCAGCCGTATGTAGTTCTGATGACAATACAATAATATGGTACTGTGGAACTGATCTGATGATGGAGCCGGAAGATATGAACTGGAACTTCATGATGGAATATCGTATCATAGTCGTGTTTACACTTGTGAGAAAGGTCACGTAATGGACTTTGAATTTTTGGTTTTTACGTGCATTTCTAAAAGCGTGTTTTTCTAGTGTTTTTTAAACTATTCATTTATTAATACTCAGGTCTGTGTGAAGTAGTGCTATTACTTAAAGTTTAACTTATTTTTCTTAATTCCTGAGGATCATGATACCTACGTTAGTCATTTAAAATAAACGATACTGTCTACTACCGTCAGTACTCACTCACTTTAAGATTCCTACCATTATTAGCAGAGCTTTTAAGGATGACTTATTATATACCGTAAAACGACCCCAATGAAGTCCAATATTAAAACCATGACCCATAAGTTCAATACGAATTTGAATATCCATACCAATAGTTTGACCTAATTTATGATAATACTACTCGTATTACTTAATCTGTGCCTAAACTAAGATATTCGAATCCGTTTTGGGCCATAGATGAGAGATTTTGATGATACTTCGGTGTTTACGGTACCTGAACAGATTTTAGTATATTACATGTTGCAACCAGGATTATGGAAGGTAAAGTTAAGGAATAGAATCTCCATATACCAAAAAGTGTCCGACAAAAAAACATAAATAGGTGGCGCTACAGTACCTAGAATACTTGAGAAATTTTTTAATCATAGACAGCGCACTTCACTCCGTCAATAACGCCTAGGTTCTTAGCTACTCTAGCGCTACTCTAGAGAGATTAGGAACTATTATTTATAGCTGACAGCTGGACACTTTTGCAACAGTTCTGCCTATGGAGATTCTATTTTTTGCCTCTATCTTCCATAACCAGGATGCTTGCCAACGTGTCAATATTAACGCTCCGTAGCGTAGCGTGGTCATCTATATGAGTGCGACAGGGACAGTTGCGTTTCGTTCGCAACGGGGCGTAAAAGATTGGCACGTTAACTACGCACCCAGGACTGTAACCGTAGATACCTTTTACCACACGTGTCGATGGTGTCCCCTGTGCAGGCGAGCACGGAGCAGATCCTCGTGTCGCCCTCGCCCAGCCCGCTGAAGCTGCGCTCCCCGTCAAACGCCATTGCCTTGTACTGGTACTTGCTCTAAAATATTCCACGTAAAATAAGAGCTATATGTTTAGGATTGAACTCGGCAGGAATTAACACGTTTAATCAGTGTCAGTAGAAAAAGGCGACAAATTCTAAAAATGTAAGCGCAAATAAGGGTAGATTACCCATACAAATTTTGAATTTGTATGGGTAATCTACCCTTATTTGCGCCATTTGCCTTAAATGAAAAAGTTGGCTCAGAGTATACATGTTACTTGTGTAAAAGTTGTATCGATCCACGCCTTTAGAATAGTGTTAGAATAGCGGTGATCCTTTCATTATTTAATCTTTCTCGTTACTAACAGTTCTGCGGGCATTTTGCCTGACATCAAGATTAGTAGCACTTGGGCCGAGGGTTAAATTACGAAATACGCATTATACTTAAGTGAGCCAAACAATAAATTGATAAGTCAATGAAATAATAAACTTGTTTTTTTTCTATATTTCGTTAAAGTTCCCAAGAACTCATTGATACGAGCCGGGGGTTTAACACGCGACCTCCGAATTGAGTCGCACGCTCTTACCCCTTGCCTACTCGCTGTCATGCCAGAGAAGGGATGTATGTACCTATAGAAAAGAATTAAAAAACATGTTGCGCCGACCCTGAAGTATGAAAATCAGCAAAGGAGCAAACACAAATAATAATGCAAACAATATAAAAAATATATATATTTGGAGTCTCAATCAGTCTAACGTTACATTACAGTCTAATAGGTACTTAATTAAATTGATATTCTACATATATTATAAGGTGTGTACTTTAAGTAGAGATATATATTCCTTAAGACTCTCACGAACCTGGCTGCTACCGTACAATCCAAGGCTCTCATTTTAAAACGATTTTCTGAAATAACATGAAATTTGATTGAAAGTTGATGATGATAAATTAGAGCGAGTTCTACAAACAAAACTTCTACTTTCTATTCATAAATAGTAAGCAACGAAAACTATAGGTAGTCAATTGCGGGTAGATGAAAACATTACACGATTAAATGAAATAGGTTAAAGCCAGAACGATGAAGAGACAGATCCAGGCAGTTTTCTATTTGGTTGGTTAACTGATGTTTCAACTGTTTCAAGTACCCGAAAATTAGAAAAAAAACTCATTGTTTTCAATTATTTAACTACCTAAAGATACAGAATATAGTACCAGACACAGATATTATGTAACGTAAATTGAAGTCTTTTTAAAATGAGAGCGTAATTTGGATTGCATGAGAGAGCCTTTTTGGCGGCGAGTTCGTGAGCCTTAAAGGCGGTTAATCCTTAACTCTGTCGGTTCCATATATGACATCTTCAATCATAAGATACTTTCGTACATCCTCATGGGTCACTTCAGTATTATGATCCACATCTTTCAGAAAAACTCTCCCCCAGATCCCAAATGACATCAATTCGTTCTGAGGTGTATTTATTTTATAGGTAATCTTTTCCCGCCCAGTTGACTTGTCTGCTTGGACTTCGTTTTCATCATCTGTTGAGTCTAAGTACGTAAAGTTTAAAGGGCTTAAAGGAAACTTGTTGATTCTGAAGGACGAAGGGATGTACATAACGTTATTGCATTGGAGTGTATTGTTATATTGCTTGCGTATCGTCGACATATATATTTGTAGTTCTGTTACTTCAACATCCATTTCATTTTTGTTAAATCTGAAAAAAACAAGATAAATAATCTTCTTGCATTCTAAACCTTTGCCTTAAGACATACCTAAGTATAAATTCTTAGATTTAAAGTAGACCAACGAATTATATTAATAAATCTTATCGTGATTTTGACGGCTGTAGTAGATGGCGTTATACGCTATGATGCATTTTGCGTTTACCTAGATGGAACAAGTCTTTTTTTTCAATTTAGGTACCTATATTACAATGCGATTAGCTTATGGATATCAAGAAAAATTACAACCGCCGACACTAGTTACTCTACACCTCTGCGGAGAAGATAACGGCGCAAGAAACTCTGCGTGACATTTTTTAAATAAGTATCTTATTAGTAGTGTGTCTCTTGCAATAAGCATTTCATGCAACTGAAGGGAACGACCATATTTGTTAGAAAGAGACTTCCACTTGAATTATAGATATAATGGCCCACTGGCAATCTCGCTCACCTATAGGCACAGGTTTTGGGGTCATCATTCCGGCACGCCACCAGAAGACAGGCGGCCACGCCGACTTGCCGACGAGAGTACGTGTTGCTGCCGTCCTGCACGAACGCGCGGTACTTATGGCTCTGACAACACAAAACAAATGCCGTAATGACCATTTAAAATAAGATAATTTAAGTTGACTAATTAAAATTTGAAAGAATTAAGATAATTTAAGGTTAGTACAAGTAACAAGAGTTAATATCCTATTTTTTACAAGCATTTGAAAATGATCTGTGATAAGCAGGATATTTTTTTTATTTGCAATAAAAAGCCAAATTACTTTACTAAGAACTTACCACTCCGAATTCTGCGTGCATAATTTGTTAATCAGTCGCTTTTAAATGTTAGTTACCAACCAGTTTTCATGCATAATTTATATCACTGAGATGCACATGGGAACTACTTAAGGCCAGAGCACCCCGGCTGCGCGTGCGTAGACGTGCAAGTGCGCGTGCGCCAAAAATGTTTAAGCCGAGCACGCACACGTCACGCAAACGGTGTACCGTCGCTCAAAAGGATCTGTATGTTACAACGCGTACGTGCACACGTTTACGCACACACAGCCCTTTGATAACACGAAATAATATCCGAAGAAGGCCACTACTTTTGACAAAGTCCATTTAAATGACTTCCAGTCGGAATATATGTATGTTCGTACTCATACTCATAATCTTTATTGCATTTCATATCGTATCTACAAAATACAAAAAGTTTTAAACTTTCACGATTTTTACACATTATTAACTAATACAAACGGGACTTAATCGCGTATTAAGTTTTAAATTTACCTCCGACGTTTCGAGGACGGCGTTGTCCCCGTGGTCTCGGAGAAGACTCCGAGAGTCCGAGAGTCTTCTCCGAGACCACGTCCTCGAAAGGTTGGAGGTAAATTTAAAACTTAATACGCGATTTACAAAAAGTTTATTCAAGAGAAGATAGAGTTTTTTGTAGAAAAGTTTTTGTGAATTATTATTTATTGTATATGTAGGTAATTACCTACATATTTGCAATTATTGATCGCTAAATTCTATGTTGGACTTCGTGTTATTTATTTCGTTACTGATTTTGTTCAATATTTTTATCGGCATTGTGTTAGGACTTTTTGAATGTACTCGTAGTTTTAGTTTCGAGGGTATAACCTGCACTAGCTTTTTTGAAACCTGCTGGCGTAACGTCGGGGTATATCTGAATGTTTGGTATAAAATTGAGGGTATTTTTTTACAAACTTAAATGTTTCCAAAATGTATGTATAAACATTATGTAGACCGCCACTGCATGCTAATAAACCTGCTATTCAATTCTACAAATAAAACTAACGGGAGCAAACTAACAGGATCAAATTTTAAATATACTCGTAGGTATCAATATTCAATCTTTAATCTATCTATATTCTTTAATATATCTTAAATCTTTGTTCGTGTTACATACTGTTTATATACCATGCACTACTATAAACTACATAGTTAAAAAAATCCAAACTACGTGCCACAAGCAAGAGGATGCTCGACATGCTCGTGTTTATGTGAGTGTTAATAAGTTGCAGACGGACAAGAGTCATCGAGTCAGGTAGTCAGAGAGTTACTTACGCCTTCACCAGCCCTCGGAGTCAGTCTGACCCTGAACGTGCAGCTGACGTCCTTGTCCACCAGCGTGAACTCCTGGAAGCCGGAGACCAGCAGGCGGCTGGTGTGGTCGGGCAGCGACGGGTCGGTGATCAGAACCAGACTGTCGTGGGCGGTCGGGGGATCGTAGATTGGGCCGGGGAAGGTCATTCCGGTGACCTGTGAGAATTATTCACCACCTTATACATAAAACTAAGTAAAATTGTATATATTTCCAATAAACACAAATTTCAAACTCCAAAATCCAATTAATGCCTTCTAAGCGTAGTTTCATGGAAAACTATTCCAGAACCTAAATTACATGACTGTGAAATGAGTGTACTTATTGCTGAAAACTCCAACAGAAATAACTGACTGTTAACCGTTCTGGGTCTCGGTCACTCTAAGAACTTGTAATATATTTAAAGTGAATTATTTATTAATTTAAACAATATAATGTGATCAAGCTGATCCAGGACTTCCAGGAGCGTATTTACCCTAGGGCGAAGGGGTCCATGGTCCGGGGCGGCAGCCTGCAAAGAGCGGCACAGAAGAGGCCGAAAAAAAAAGAATTTGTGCTTATTATATGGCGCCCCATATAATAAGCACACTAGGCCTGGGCGACAAATATTAAATACCTCTTAGCTGATCTTATTCTTCAGGACCTATAAAAGTGTACTATCTGAACCAGCGACCTACGGATCTACGGTCCACTAAAGTACCTAATTACTTAAGTAAACACACACTTACATTACCAGGAACCTTGGGCACCCTCGCGACTAGAAGACGGGTAGTAGGGAGTCCGGGCATGATGCTGACTAAGGCGCCGGCTTTTCCAGAAAAGATACCCGATCCTGTAATTATATTCTAAGAATAATACAAAAACCGGCCAAGAGCATGTTGGGCCACGCTCAGTGTAGGGTTCCGTAGTTACTCTTCCGTCACAATAAGCTAAACTGGAGCTTAAAGTATAGTAAATTGTTAACCAAGGGATGAAACGGTACCTTTCACGCGAGTTAAATAAATAGGCAAATTTGCATAATCAGTACCTAATTAAAGTAAGTCTTTTTACTATGAAGGGGAAAGTTTTTGCGATAAATCAAAAACAGCTAAACTGATCATGTCCGCTATAGTTTTCATTTAATGTCTTTTTTAAGCTCTACTTCCACGATTTTTTTTCATATTTTTTGTGGACCTAACACATTTTTTTTTCTTTCGGAGCGATTATCTCCGAATATACACACTTTATCAAAAAATGTTTTTTAAAGACCCCTATTAGTTTTGAAAGACCTTTCCAACTATATCCCACACTGTAGGGTTGAAGCAAAAAAAAATTCACCCCCACTTTACGTGTAGTCCCCTACACCCCAAAAAAAAATTAAATTTTTAGATTTTATTGTACGACTTTGTCGGCTTTATTGATTTATATATCCATGCCAAATTTCAGTTTTCTAGCACTAACGACCACGGAGCAAAGCCTCGGACGTACAGACAGACAGACAGACGGACATGGCGAAACTATAAGGGTTCCTAGTTGACTACGGAACCCTAAAAAAGGAGATAAAATATTGGAGACATATAAACAACTACCGATAATGATACGTCAAAAACCTTTTAGTAAATATTATTTATATTGTGTAATTTGTAAGTGAAAATTACTTTTCATGAACAATGTTTGCCATATACGAGTATCTCACCTGAAACACAGGGAATCCTAGTTCAGGCACATGTAAACAATCCCTATTTTAAAGTCTGTGTTTTATATAAATGTAAACATGGAATACTTACGTGTTTTGAAATCGAATTTGTTTATGTTATGTTCATGTTTGTTTTAGTAAACTATACTGAAACAGACCCAACTTGTCAGTAGAAAAAGACGCGAAATTAAAATTTTCTACGAGGACTCAACTCTTCGCACCTACATTTCTTAAATTTGCCTAGTTTTTCTTCAGACCAGTGCCAGTATATAATACAAACCAAGCAATAGTTCCTAATACCCTGTCCTAAGCAAAGCCTGCCACTGATTTAAAAAAGGCTATAACTACGTATAATTAGCCAATATATTTTTGTGTCTGTTCTGTGTATGTCTATTTTTCAACTTTGAAAGGGTTTCTTATCCTCAATATACGCGTTACCTTAATTAAAAGCGGCCAAGTGCGAGTCGGACTCGCCCATGAAGGGTTTCGTACAATTTATGACGTATTAAAAAAACTACTTACTAGATCTCGTTCAAACCAATTTTCGGTGGAAGTTTGCATGGTAATGTATATCATATATTTTTTTTAGATTTTTGATTCTGTTATTGTAGAAGTTACAGGGGGGGGGGGGCACACATTTTTCCACTTTGGAAGTGTCTCTCGCGCAAACTATTCAGTTTAGAAAAAAAATGATATTGGAAACCTCAATATCATTTTTGAAGACCTATCCCTAGATACCCCACACGTATGGGTTTGATGAAAAAAGATTTTTTGAGTTTCAGTTCTAAGTATGGGGAACCCCCAAATATATATATATTTTTTCTAATTTTGTGTAAAAATCTTAATGCGGTTCATAGAATACATCTACTTACCGTATACTCTTATAGTTTCGGAAAAAAGTGGCTGTGACATAAACAGACAGACAGACGGACATGACGAATCTATAAGGGTTCCGTTTTTTGCCATTTGGCTACGGAACACTAAAAATTACACAAATAAAATTACCAGCACTTCCAACTCGCACGTTGTTCGCTCCAGCTCCGAGGAAGTTCACATTTTGAGCATAAGCGTAGGCTTCTTGAATCTGCACCGCTGTAAAATTAATTAATCCATTTTACAACAACTGCCACAGTAACATAGTCAAAATAAATTGATTTATAGTTTAAAGACCAACTCTTTAGACATTAAACGAATTTCAACCATGTGGCAATACAGGCAGATCAAGACAGTCTTTTGTCAGTGTTCTGTTTTGTTTTTGTTATACTAAAACTTGGATCTCATAACTACGTTCCACGGGCCGAATCCTGCCCGCAAACCCCCAACTTGTCCCTCAGAAAGGAAGCGAGAACCTGACGGATACTTATAAATGGCCGGTTCGCGTAAATGGACCGGGAGAGGCAAAAGCCTTAACCCCTCTTACCTACAAAGCTTGTTATCGAAAAGTAAAACTCACCCGTCAAATACGGCATCTCCGAGAACCACATAGTGGAGAACAGAACGTCCGTGATCTTGTTTTTCTCGACCACCTGGATGGCGGGCACCTGGAACATGAGGTCGAAGCAGACGTAGTGGCCGAAGGTCACGCCGAAATCGGTGCTGAAGAGACCTAGTTCTGGGCGAAGAGCTGGGGTGCGGGTGAACTCGCCGAAAAGGTTTATCTTGCGGTACCTGGGGTAAAACATGTGTGTCAATCAGATCAGTCTGGGATTGGATTAAAATACAAAAAAAAGCAAATTTGACAGCTGAAGTAAATGCCGCTGTTCGGCCCCGTGTATTTTTCGGTAACTATATTGTCAATTGCTAACGTGTTCAAATGAAAATGATCGATAAGTAATTTGGTTACCACGAAATAACAATTAACTTTTATTTATTTATTTATGTTAAGGATAACCAACAGCTTTAAACTTACAATAGGATAACAAGATTAAATCAGAAAGCCAATTCCAGGAACTCACAGATAGTTACGAAAATCGACTTGTGTCTATTTCCATATCAACTCTTTACAATCCTGCACCAAACTATTTCTGTTTATCCCAATGGTTGACTGGTAGAGAATGCCTCAAGGCGTTAAGTCCGCCATTTGTACTCTTTTTGTAAATTTGTGCAATAAAGTTTAAACAAACAATCTCCGGGGTGTTCTACAATCGATAACTTTTTGTTATACATTTTAAGTCTCTCTTTTTAGAGTTCCGTGTCAAAAAGTTAAAAAAGAACCCTAAAAGAGGAATCTATCGATTTGAAATTTTGAATAGTTATAAACAAGGCTAACCCACATGCATTGATTCTTAATTAGTTTAATGTCACTACTTTAGGCGACTATTCGCTGGTGTCGTAAATCGGTCTCCTGCTACACTTTATTTGATGTTTTCATCTGTCTTTCTGTATACCTAACTGGTAATTCAGCGCCTCAAATCACTCACCTGTCAATAACAGCACCAGTTCTGTCAAAAATGACATTAGTGTTGAAGAGATACACTTTTTGCTCCGGGCAGTACTCCTCCGAGTCTTCGGCGATGCTAGTGCAGTCCATCACCTCCTGCACGTTGATGAGAACATAGATCTGGTTCTGTCTGGCTGCTGCTGATATGGTGACCATAATCTGGAAAGAAAGAGAAAGCGGAAAAATAGAGTAATAATAGAGGCCGCAAAAACACACACACACATCATGTACATTTTTTAATACTTAGATAAAAAAGTTTCTAACGAACGGGTGCGTCGAATATACGGTCAAATTTTGGTCTCTGTATATGTGTGATTTAAGTCCCTACTGGTGTAGTAGTAGTCAGCAACGAAGCTTCCGACCATTTCGCCCTTGGTAATTTCTAGTTTCCGACCGTATTAGATGGCTAACAGCCAAATAGTATTTACGCCCCGACCAAGGTTCCAAGGTTCCACTTTCGGTAGAAAAACTACGACTTTGTTTTGATAACCTCTAATGGTGTCAACAACTCAACATTTGGTTTATTATTGTAGTTTGTGGGCCTTTGACTGCCACTGCTCTTTAAAGTTCATTACTAATGCCCGTTGAATCCAGGAAATTCCAGATTGTTTGGGCCGTAATGTTCTGTACCTCATAGGGTTGCAATACGTGCCGCCCTAAGTGGATACTTCTTTTTGACATTAGTGGTTTTTAGCAACATTTGGTTACCATTAAGTACCTACGTTTTGCGGTAAGGTAATAGAAGATTTGAATTCAAAGCCTACTCGTATACGGTCGCTAAGCCAATGTAAGGTAGTGGTAAATTATTATTTTTAACTCTTTAAAACAAGAATTACCTCATCGTAACTTGCAGGTTGCAGAGCCGGTATAGGTTGTTCCTTCAGCAGGCCATATATGGGCACGTCCACGCTGCGGTCGCCTCTGGTTAGTGTCAACTCTGGAAACACTATGATGTCCGCATTCTGGAAAACGTTGTTATAAAATGTTAATAACCCACTTGGTACGGTAATCCATCAGAGAAATTCAAAGTTTTAAAATGTATTAAGCGAATTAGCAGCAAAGCAGAAGCAAAATTCGAAACTCAGAAAGTCCACAAGTTGCCGTTACGAAATTTTACTACGAGTATTCATAGCAGGTTATGGGCGACGTCGGCCAAAACTCCATTCGTATATCAATGCATATCATATAGGTATTCTATCTATTTTAGAATTTCTTTGTCGCCGCCAACGTAGGCAGGCCAGGGTCTGGGGTTGATTGAGCTCAGCTGAGACTGTTCTCCGGAGCGTCAATAGAGAGTTCTGGTCTTCTTATTAGTACTTCTGACTCCTGCCAACATCTAGAGTGAAGAAAGCCTAATATTCTTATCTCACCTGCGAGGTTCTGATTCTGACCGACGAATTTCTTTAACTCCAATAACCGTAGCTGCAATCCTCGATGCATATCTGCATATGCAAGCCTCACCTGGTCTGCGGCCTGTGCGATGAGTTGCACATATTTGGCGAGGTTTTGAGTGACGTTGGCGGAGACCTCGAATTCCACCACGGCTGCGACGTAGCTGTCATCCTCTGGTGTGGATCTCTATATCAACAACAACAACAATATAGTCTTAAAGTCGTCATAATTAGAGTCGTCCTTTCTTATAACTTAACACATATTTTCAATAACAACTATTATGAGTGGCCGATTAATCATACCATACGTACGGTACGTCAACGTAGCGGACTAGCAGAGTAACTAATAATAAAATATATACTAATACAACTAAAATGGTTGCTTCACTGAAAGACAAGCCATATGAAGAACGGCTTCAAGAATTAGGTCTTATAACATTGGAGGACAGAAGGAAGCGAGGCGATCTTATTGAGACATACAAAATCTTGTCTGGACACTACAATGTTCCAAATATTAAAGACCTATACACATTAAGCCAGAATGTAAGGTTGAGAGGACACTCTAAAAAACTAGTCAAATCTCCATGTGCTAGCAACCCTAGGAAACATTTCTTGCCAAATCGTGTAGTAAATGTGTGGAACTCTCTACCAGAAACTGTTGTTAGTGCACCGTCGGTGAACTCTTTCAAAAATAGACTAGATACACATTTTAGAACATTAAAAATGCTAAATAAACACAAGTGCTGCGATATACACGCATCAGCTCCAAGAGCTGCTAGTGTATCAAAAAAAAATAAAAAATAAAAAAATATTATTAATCTAATCTATTATTAATCTGTTAATCTTAATTCATTTTTAACGCTGACGTCGTATTTAAAATGAATTTGACATGTTAATATATTAATTATTTTTGTATTTATTGTTTCAACTAATTTTTATTTTACTATGAATCATGATTTCATTGTTATTATGTCAATATTATTAATTATTTATTACTCTTATTATGTTTGGATATGATTTGATTTTAATGTACTTACTAACCCCTAGCTATAACGATGGTACTAACAATTTTTTATGGAATTCTGATAGTTCTGAAATAAAAATATTTTATTTATAAATAAATAAGAGCGTGTGCAGATCATTTCACTATGTACTCGTACCTCACTCGCTTAGCTACCCACTTCTGTAGCCGTACCACGAGTTGGTATTTGGCATTTTCGTTAGTGCCTGCGTTAACTTCTGCCAACTTCTTCTTTTTTCTGCCAACAAACTGTACTGCAGTTTGACAGATTAGTAGTTTAAGGCTTTTTGTAATCTTCTTTTGATTCAAAAAAAAAAAAACTCGATCGCATTCCCTCTGTATCGTTCCAATAAATTAGTGCGAGCGAGATGGATTGCGATCGAGTTCACGCAGACGCTAACGTCAATGTCAAATGCCAACTCGTGGTAATAACAGCTACTGTTGACTCTATATGATGACCAGGCCTCGGAGTATTTTTAGCACGGTAAGACTAAGGAGAGCTATGGAGTCTTTGTTAACATTAAAATTAAATTCATACTCATACTCATCCTCATTAATTAAGTTCGTCCGAATCGTTTTATAAATACTTAGACTACTTATATGTAATTAATTCTGTTTACATATATTTAATTAAATGTTATATTATAAAAAAGTAATAATATGTGTATGTGTATGTTAATATTATTATATTACCCATATTGCAGTGTCATCGCTCCAATATTTTATTTAAGTACTTAACGTACCTACATACTATAATTACTGTTAAGATAAGGAACTATACGTTGTCACTGGCCGCTGAATTTTACAACTGGACTGATGAAATAAACAACGTACACGTACCATGTGAAGATTTTGAAGAACTCATTCCTATAGCTACGTGTTCTATGGATATTGATTGTTAATTCTATGGGGTTGTTTACCTTCATATTATTTGTTACTCGTCAATGAAGATGGTGGTGTATTTTTTATAGCTATTATTTATTTTATGAACTAAATTAATGAGGATGAGTATGAGTATGAACTTAATTTTAATGTTAACAAAGACTCCATAGCTCTCCTTAGTCTTACCGTGCTAAAAAAACTCCGAGGCCTGATGATGACGTAGTGACGTATAACCAATAACGCATAAGTATAAGCATGTATTAAGGTACAATACGATAAGCATATAATCACTTTTAGTACATAGACTTAGAGAACGGAGTTTTTGAAAAGTCGTAGCGTTTTTTGAGATCACAATACGGTTGCCAAAAAATTCTTTTTCTGAAGACTTCAGCGATTCAAATCCTGAGTTTTTGACTTTCGTTCGACGGCAAAAATCACGAACATAGGTCCAGAATGCACTTAAAAAAAATATAATAAATTATGCACAAAAACTAAACATGTGTAACATATTTCTTAAAATGAGCATATGCTCATACTCAGCAATTGTTTTTATTATTAAACCAAACAAAAAAAAAAATTCAAAAACATGATATGCGCGGTCCTGAGCACGCACATCCATCTCGCTCACGCTTATGCTCAGTGAAAGTGAGAAAAGAACACGAACCTTAAGACATGTCAACAATGTAAATAATACTTCACTCTGTACTTGTTTACGGCCGGTGACTTCTAATGTTGTTCATTGTGAAACGTTCACCCTGAGGCATTAAGTCTCATTATTGAAAATACATAGCTACCTCTTTCAGAAAAAAAATGTAAATTGCCTTTATATTACTGTGTGGATTAATAACTTCATATCATATGGAAATAACTATTCAATATTTTTTGTCAAATTGCTATTTTGTTTGTAAATTTAACTGCTATTGAGGCAAGTTATATTAATTTAGTTACCTACCTAATCTAATTATGAGTCAATTAATTGATACGACAATATAATATGATATAGGTAGGTATTTAGACATATAATCTATTTATGTATACAAGTCAGGGAATGCAGGCAAATAATTAGTCGAAAATAGCTACCTGATCAGATGATACAGCTAAACAAATAAAACACACAGAGCAAATATATATTCCGCGCCACATCATGAAATAACTATTTTATAAAAGATTGACGTTGTTTGTACCATATTTACGAACTAAACTAAAGTAATACGACTACTAAGATCCACAAACAAAGAGTCACTAAGGAATATCAGCTGATACTTCATATTGTCTGTCTTCCTACTCAGAGCTTGTTTGCCGGTAATCGATTCGACTTACATATATAACCCGTCTCATTCACACGCGTTTTAAGTGTAGAGGATGGAAATGACGCAAAGTACGATACAGCTAACATTCGATTAGAATATGGTGGAGGTTAATGTTTATTTTTGTCAATAGGGTTAGTGTGCTAGTTTCCGTCCGCTTGACGTAGTTGCTACAAAAAATTGCGTACCTATAATTTGAATATAAACCTACCCTACCGCAGAATTTTGGACTTATTGCAGTCCTTAATGACTAAACAATAGATCTATAGTACATAAAAATAATATTTCAGCGAATTAAAACAAAATATATTAGTTGCAGCTTCGCATCGGCCTTTCAAAGGTCATAAAACCAAGAAAAAAAGTGCAGACTGGAAATGTTCATGGAAAGTTTAATTACTTTTTTAGCTACTTTAATTCATATTTTTAGCACTCATGTATACCTACTTACTTAGAAGTATGATTAAACCAAATATTATTAGCTTTATATGAAGTTTTTTAAAGAAATCCTATTAATGAACGAGAACTAACATACCAATTTTATGAAAAATTTCGGACGGAAAAGAAGTATGATTAAACCAAATATTATTAGCTTTATATGAAGTTTTTTAAAGAAATCCTATTAATGAACGAGAACTAACATACCAATTTTATGAAAAATTTCGGACGGAAAAGAAGTATGATTAAACCAAATATTATTAGCTTTATATGAAGTTTTTTAAAGAAATCCTATTAATGAACGAGAACTAACATACCAATTTTATGATAAATTTCGGACGGAAACCCAAATAGCTAGGCGAATATTTAGTATGGTGACTTTATTTAAATATATCTACTAAACAAAATTGTTTTTCCTCTCAATATAATCTCTATCGCCTATTAAAGCAGGTGCTTAATTTACGACCACTTCTTTGTCAACGGTGTATGAATAAAATGGTATTTTGTTTCATGGACCGATTTAAATTAAGGATTGTTGAATTTAGTATGAAAATAGCTAAAGTCCCAAGATATACGCAGTCGAAGTCGCCGGCAGAAGCTCTAAAACCAACTAAAAATTATTTACCTATAACGCATTAGTTTCTAACTTGTGTTAAATATTAATACTTGCTAAATCACTGTCTGACACTGCCTTTACTGTTCCGAGCTATCTTCTTGCCCTGGGCTCCACGGAAGACCAGCGCTGTAGCATATATATGTTAGAGCATATGCTGAGTGGTGTCCAATTGTAGCCTCTATTACAGCATCATCACTGTAACTTTTGCATGTTAGTATAAGTTACAAGTAGTTATAACTGTTTAGTGTATTAGATCTTCTTTCTTACTTTTTTTGTTTTCTAATGTGGTGCTGTTTGTAGATGGTTTTGCAATAAACGTTTTTCTATTCTATTCTATTCTATTTATAATTATAACATAAGAACTAAAAGCTACGTAATAAACGTGGACGAAAACTAGCTCATAGGCGGACGGAAACTAAAATATCACTTGCAATAAATATTTTTTATTAAAAAAAATGTTAATATTATTTATAGTTAAGTAACATTAACCTAAAATAGACCATACGAGCTATACAAAAAAGAACAATACCTTTAAGTAGTTTAAGAATTTTTTTCGCATTTTTAAATTTGGTTACTTAATATGGTTGTTTGGTATGGTTGGTTGTTTGATTTTTGGTTATTTGGTTAATTTGGTTACTTTGGTTTGGTTGTTTGGTTAATTTGGTTGGACGAATTGAAATCTAACGCACCTACCCTTACCATACATAAATGACCGATAACATGTTAAGTTCGCGCATTCTGTTTTCAGCAGCATAACGTTGTATTGAGTGCCATTTTGAATCGTAATTTAGCGCATCTAAAGTTCAACAAATTCATGTACGTAACAACAAATTTGTACTTTGTTTACTCATAAAATAACGTTCGCATTTGCCGATACAACTTTATATTATATCTGAAGACAATGCGAAAAGGTTATAAGTAAATCAGAGAGCTATTTCCTTCTTACAAATTGCAAGCAATAGTTACCTACCTAAGAATTAGAGGGATACAAAATATACAATGTGTATTACGTACCTGTAAAGATAACGGCAGGAGACAAACTAATACGAAGCAAAACAAACGATATTGTGCCGCCATTATCGTGATAAAATATGAAAGATACAAGATTATTTATTTAACGATTATTTAAATCCAGCTATCCGTGCCGGAATTGGAATGAAAATAAGAGCACTTGTAATATGCCGTGCGCTTTTATGCGTCAGTAGGAGATAACACAGTGTGCTTAGCACTACGGAATACGACAAGTCGCGGAAAGTGACGTTCCGGTAAATTCTACCTACGACTCAAAGTCCAATATCGTGTAATAATTATGGGGTTAAATTAATTTTTAACAAGCAGAAACGTCTGCAAATGATGCTTAGAATAAATTTAAAAGTGGAAAAATTACTGTCTTGGGTGAGACTTGAACTCACGGCCTCTGGATAGATACTCCAGCGCTCTGCCATCTGAGCCACCAAGACCTCATCCATAGGCAGCAAATTTTTCCACCATATGGGTCTAGGGGATCCTAGCGACATCTACCGTAAGAACGTTACACTTCAAAAAAAAATTATGGGGTTTTAGATAATAATCATCAGTTCATCTCAGACTAATATCAGTAAATACCTAAGTTATAGGACTATGATTACAATTTACAATCTGTTTACCTACAAATGATTTTATTACTTGGTATAATCGTAAAGAATTATAGGTATATTAACTGAGAATTTTTTCTGCAACATAATAAACTGATTTATCATGAAGTTTCCTTTTAGCCTTATGTTATAATATTTACTACCAATTTTCCTTAGTCTTGTTTATTTTGAAATAATTGATTTCCTCAGTTCCTATAGGGTAGGAAATATATATATTTTCTTTCTTTATTGCCATTTAAAGTTAATCGCGTTGCTTCGGCTTATGCATGGATAAAGCTATACATATAAAAATACGTTGAAGGCCACGAAACTTTTAATTTTAATAAATAAAAATATAAATCGTTTTATTTCTCGAATTCTTACATTGTTTGCGTGTTTGTTTCTTTTTTAAATAAATTATTCAAGAACCCTGCTTGTGAAAGCACCTGTGAAGGTGAAGGCCTCCTCCAAAGATAGTTTATTATTCAAGTAGGCATATTACAATGCGCTTATGAACGTCAAATAAAGCAACACCGGCTCTAACCCTACACCTCTGACCCGAGAAGATTTAAATCCCCCCTCAATTGGAGGAGGGTATCCCAATATGGACCGGCAAGAAACTCGGCGGGACACATCTTTTCAAAACATTACATCTTATAATATAAGATGCATTAAATAAGATAAAAAATACAATTTAGATTACTATAGTTATCATGCATTCACATACAGTAGCTACTTTTCTTTATAGAATTTTGATAAAAAATATATATGTACGAGTATATGTCATATCAAACCATACAAATACGTAGCTCTTTCGGAAAACATATCGAATTCTTACAAAAGGAAAAGAAAAATAAAATTAATAAAAAAATGAGAATATACATTATATAAATCTGACAGATTGCTATACCTACAAAAAATATTTATTTGATGTGCTTTCTTACCTGAGCTGTGTCAAAGCCTCCCATGTATCTCGATCCACTTGTATCCAATTTGGCACGGCAATTTTGGTGATCTCATCTTGCCATCTCAAAGTGGGTCTTCCTTTCCCTCTTTTTCCTAGAGGTCCCTTCCATGACGTCACCCTTGCTGTCCAGCGCCTGTCGTGGGTACGTGCTACATGGCCCGACTCCAATTTAATTTGAATGTATGTACCTACTTATTACTATAGTCTGTCAAATGACTTTGTCAGTAGTGAAAGGCGCTAAATTCAAATTATCTATGGGTCTACCCACGTTAATACTACGGACGTTACCCACGTTAAAACTATGCGGCCAACTGCGCAACACATAGAAAAAAACCTCCGTTATACCTTCAGCCAGTGAACAAACTGTTGGCCTTCCCAGAACAACGCGATAAAGGCACGTTGTGCTGAGTAAGCCAATTCCAACCGCCAAGACCGATAATCAGTATACATCAAAATAAACTCTGCTTGACCGGGCAAAATGAGAAAGTCTGGTCAATAAACCATCAATAGACTCCAACAAACATAGAATAACACCGGGAAATAAAAATCCACCAAAGTCTAAGTTTCAGACCATTTCAGTTGAAAACTTAGTTTCTACAAACTGACTTGTTGGAGAAAAACCAAATGTCCAAAATCATGTTGCACAACACCCCAACAAAAATGGTATACCGAAACAACAACGAGGTAGGGCAACATGCGAAATAGTACTATTATAAAAAAAAACGTAAGGTATTTTGCCTAAAGACACGTGATTTAAAAAGAACTACGCTAAATAAAAAAACAAGGTACTATTTCGCTGTTTGTCGGGTATGGTGAATACCGGACAAGGCGCAACAAGACATTCCTATTTGGTCATATTAAAGATAGCTTTGATCTTGAGGTTAAGGCGTACGCAGTAGGTACGTAGTCTATCGTCCTTGACGGCACGACGACTGCTACGAGACGAGGGATCGTGCGTCCAAGGATAACTCCCCTAAACTCTAAAACCATACTAAATACCCACAGACCACAAATACCAATCACTACATACAAAAAAAAAAGACAATCGTCAAGGTCGCATCAAAACCCATAACAAATTGTTAATCTGAATCGGCCTCACGGTCGTAGCATATATCATAGGTTTCCCTGTATGTAATGAAAATTATTCGTAAAGGCAAAACAACGCTGAATGCTTTAGATACAAAATTTATTGGACGACAATGGAAACAAATAATGTAAAACAGCATAAGGTCAACGCTTCTCGCGGGGAGATCCCTACTCAACAGTAAGTACGGTATTCGCGAGACATTAATAGTTTGTGGTTTCCTTCTAGGGAATGGAAACAGAGTCAACAAGTGACGAATTCACCTTCACTTTGCTCGACTGTTCGTCGTATATAGATCATGTCATTCACCAAGACGCGTGCCTTGACTCGTATTGTCATGTCAATAAAGGTAAGATTTGACAAATCCGCGCGTCATCGTGTATAACACGAACTATAGCTACCTAATTTTATTTTAATAAGATATCGTTCCTTATTTAAGTACATATTTTATTAAATTTGAGGCATAACATCATTATGCCTCAAATTATTTATGTTACAAGACTTGCAAGATGTAAACATAGGTCGTGTCGTGTTTATGTATTATTTCCAATATTAATTCCAAATTATTATAAATTTAAAGGTCTCAGTTTCAGCTTGGGCAAAAATGCTTTCGTATGTCCGGATGTTCTCCTCTACAGGTCGTAAATCTCAAACAATTCTCTTGAAATGTTGTGAGCAAGTTATATGATTTAATAGAATTTGTTTGTGGACATTTTTCAAAATGGCGTTGTCATGGAGGTTCGTGAGGTCTACAGCTCACAGAGCCACTAGTTATATGTTTATTGATATGTATTAACGGCATCTTATTGCCTGGTCGGTAATGATGACGCTGCCTAAGGTGGAGGACCCGGGTTCAGATAAAAACACCTAGTTTATTTTTCAAGTAGGCATATTACAATGCGCTTATTTATTTATTTATTTATTTATTTAATCTTTATTGCACAAAAGAAAACCTTATAGTACAAAAGGAACTTCAAATAAGGCTACGTTCTAATCTCGGTAAGGGCACTCACGGGTATTTGTGTCTCTGAGTTTTGGGGTGTTTTCTATGTATATAAGTATTTATATATATCATGGTCTAGTACCCACAACACAAGCCTTATTGAGCTTACTGTGTGGTTAGGTCGATTTGTGTAAGACTGTCCAACATTTATCTATCCATTTACCTATTTTTTTAAACGTTTTATATTGCATTAAATTCCGCGTAAGCCGTTATCTCAAAATGGATAAAGTTATTTTCGACATTTCCATCAGTCATCACATCATTATATCATTCTACTCATATACAATATTTTATCACGCTGATAATATCTAAATGATAAGTAATTGACACTAATCCTCTTGTTCCTAAGATTTTTCTCAAATTTCCTTCAATCTGCTCAAATAAGCATAATTTCGACAACACCGATAAGGTTTTTTCATTCCATTGTATCAAATGGTATATTTTAGAAGACATTTTGCTTACAACTATTTCCAAAATTACGTCACATATCCTAAAGTAAATAATATTTAGTGTCGGGCGATGAAGTGTAGATGTTATTAAACCTTAACAAAATAGGCGATAGCAATTAGATCTAATTTATGCAGGGATCGGTAAACTGCGGCCCGCAAGACTGTTTTATGGTTCATTTTTATATTTTATTTTTACAAAAAATAATATTGAATTACTTACACAGACCAAATAGAGAAGTCTAAGCTAAATTTACACCGATTTAAATATAACAAAATGAGGGAGTCATATTTTAATAGAAATTCGGTATAAATGATGACATTAACACACTCTGTCTTTGAAAATGGCGTGCAGAGTTAGATTGCTTCGACTCTATTTGATTTAAATTTTTTTCAAAACTATACTAAATGACAGATTTTACGATTTATTTATTTATTTAAACTTTATTGCACAATACATGAAGAGTACAAATGGCGGACTTAATGCCAGAAGGCATTCTCTACCAGTCAACCATGTGGTGAATTCGTCAATTTATGGATCAATTATAAATATTTTTCTTAAAGTTACGTGTTTGGCGGTCGTAGTCGTGATAATTATTATAAAGAGAATATGCTGTTTCATAAATTACCAAATCCATGTTTTGTACTGTGTAATTTTTTTTAAATTTTTCATCGATATAGACGTGGTTGATATAGTACTTTCATTATAGAAATTGTGACCCATTGACCTAGGTATAGTCGTTAGATTTGCAGTGGCGTAGCATGGGGGGGGCGGAGGGTGCGGTCCGCACCGGGCGGCACTTTGCCGGGGGCGGCGCTGCGGAGGTGTCAGTTAAAAAAAAAAAAAAAATTTTTTTTTTTTTTAATATAAAAAAAAAGTTAATTTCTTCCGTACTCTTTTTACACCATGCCCAAATTTTTTATAATGGATGACAAAAATAAGAGGGCGGCAAATTTGGGATCCGCACCGGGTGCGAGTGACCTATGCTACGCCACTGTAGATTTGTAGCTGGCCCCGAGCGGCTAATCCTTTGTCTATTGTTAAGTAAAACCGCACGTACTAACACCTGCAAAAAAAGGGTTGTATAATTCTAATTGGCACCCGAGCTTCCACAACTATAGACAGACGGAGAACAGAGGACTTACACTACTTACTTTATCTATGTACTAACTTTAAAATCTAGCTGTTCTTAGAACACCTACTAAAGTATCTAAAGTTAAAAATCGTTATAAAAGTTCTCATGATAATTCTAATACAAGTACCTACTCAGATGGATTCAAAACGCAGCCAGAGACAAGATAAAGATAATACCTATATCACGTATAGTACGACTGAAGTGAACTGATATGATATGTTATCATTATCACTACAACTACATTATTCTTACTATAATCCCCTTGTTCCTGAGATTTTCCTCAAAATGACTTGCTTCTGTCAAAATAAGTCTGTTTTTAGGTTCGCCGATAAACCTTTTCAAAATCGACTTTTCGGCCAGTGTTTTGAATATAACATTTTGTTTATATTTGTTCTAAATGACGTCATGTAAACAAAAGATAAGCCATTACATCCGTACCTACTAATGCCACACTTTTTATATTGGATATCCGCTTTATTAATTGTTATGACTAATGGCATATCATATGATCGATTCGTATATAGCTATGAATAGATAATTTTATCACATTTATGTTATACCTAACTTATTCCGGTCTCTATTTCTTTTAACTTAAACCCGCGTCAAATAATATTGCATTGACAGTAGGTATGTAAAATGTACTCTTCACATTACTTTAAAGTTTAAATGTATTATAAACTAATAAGAAATACGTAAACAGTCTGTTACATGTATATTATCTCCTTCACCATTCATAATTTTATTAAACGCCTAAAGAAAATCTGATAGTAAACTCAACATATACGCTCTTTTCTATGACAAGGTGCTACTGGTCAGGGGTATCATGCGTTCATATTATTATCTAGTAAATAAAAAAAGGAATTACGTAGCTTCAAAGTCAAGATTTGTATACATTTGATTCTAATTAAATAACTGATTACAAATGCGTTCAACTAGCTCATGGGTTCGATTCCCGGTAAGGGTATTTATTTATGATGAGCACAGATATTTGTTCCCGAGTCATGGATGTTTTCTATGTATTTAAGTATTTGTTTATTATATATATCGTTGTCTCAGTCCCCACAACACAAGCCACTGAACAAGAATGGCTTACCGTGGGAGTTAGTAATTTTTTGTAATAATATCCCTATAAAAAAATGTGCATTACGTCTCACTCTCTCACTAAGGAAAATGTGAGATACAAACACACTGTAACAAGAAATTGGACAGGTAAAATACCATCCTAAGTCAAGACGAATTGCTTCTAAGTAGACGTTTTAAGTAACCTCGTAAGGTACACTCCGTTTCAATCTGATTAGGTCCTATCATAAACCAAATAAAGTAGTATTTCTTTGGTTTCATTGCTCAAACAAGCGACATTCATCCCAATATTCCCAATGGGTTTTGTGAGGTTAAAATAATACGAAGGTATTTGTGCCTTGTAATAGAAATAAATACATATATTTTAAAATTGTTTACTATAAATAAAATAACAGTGCTTCAACATACATCTATATTGAAATAGATATTCTACTTGTCACAGTCACGTTTTGGCTTACATTTACAACTATAAGGCATGATGCAAAAATGCAAATATTATATACAAATTATCTTAATAACTAATTAAATGTCAAACAATTTTACAAATTGAGATAATCGCAATGTCAACTAACTTTAATATTCAATGGTAACAGTTTTGGTTTTGAGGTACTCGTTCAGTGCTTCTTGACCTGAAACAAAAACAATTTGAGTTAATACTTGCCGATATTTAAGATGGCAACGATATCCGCCATGGTATCTGAACCCATACAAATATCCGAAATATAGTATTCTATGGAAAATTTCATTAAAGTTAATGTTTTATTTAAATATTTCGATCCTATGAACAAAATCAGATCATTTAGATAACGTTACTTAACTTATATAAATATTGTATCGCAATTGCACAGAGCGCAAGGCGCTTGCACAGAGCGCAAGTAGCTTGCACAGAGCGCATGTAGCTTTCACATGTTACTGGCGCGGAAGGGTCATATGCAGGGCCCGTACATTTCATGCCGTTGACGCAAAAATAACGTAATTTAACATACACGAAGATTTTTTACAACACTAAATTTTTTGATAGCAAACTTATTGAAGCGTAGAAAAATAAATACTTATTACGTAAAGTACACTGTTAATTATTTAAAAATATGTATTCATACTAACTCCCTACATTACTTCTTGGCATAGGTCAAGAAGTAATGTAAGGAGCCATAAATGAGCAACTTCATGTCTTCATTTCGTGACATTAACGCATACATTTCGGAGTATGTTTGAGAAAAGTCTTTTACATCGTCTATTCTTCTAAGGATATGGAAGCAATACTTTTTGCTGGCGAGTAACATATTAAAACTTGCTCAAGTTATTCCCGAAGTTGGACTTCTTGGACTTGAAACCTTTGAACGACGCAGCGACGTGGGTCTTGTGTGTGTTGACCAAGACGGTGCCGGCTTCAATGTTGCATATATTACTTATTCTGTGCTGACATACACATCATAAGCAAGACTTGGAACCGGTTTATAAAATACCGGTTTATTTCGGTTTTCCTTTGAATTTTTATAAGAACGTGAACGTTTTAAGAACTTTATTGTAACTTATAATAACCGGTTTATTCGACGAGCGACGAAACGGCCGGCCGGCCTGGTGGTGTGCCAAGTAAACATAAAACCGGTTTAATAATAACGGTTTTTCGAGCGAAACCTAAATTAAAAGGTTTTGCGCTAAGAACATGATAACGGTTTGGAACTTTAGCCGGTTTCCGAGCCTTGTGAATGTTGTTCTGGCGCGCAATAAACGAACAGTTACCTAAGTCCTTCCCGAAGCCGGACTGCTTGAAGCCGCCGAAGGGCGCGGCGACGTCGATCTTGTTGTAGGTGTTGACGAACAGTTACCTAAGTCCTTCCCGAAGCCGGACTGCTTGAAGCCGCCGAAGGGCGCGGCGACGTCGGTCTTGTTGTAGGTGTTGACGAACAGTTACCTAAGTCCTTCCCGAAGCCGGACTGCTTGAAGCCGCCGAAGGGCGCGGCGACGTCGGTCTTGTTGTAGGTGTTGACGAACAGTTACCTAAGTCCTTCCCGAAGCCGGACTGCTTGAAGCCGCCGAAGGGCGCGGCGACGTCGGTCTTGTTGTAGGTGTTGACGAACAGTTACCTAAGTCCTTCCCGAAGCCGGACTGCTTGAAGCCGCCGAAGGGCGCGGCGACGTCGGTCTTGTTGTAGGTGTTGACGAACAGTTACCTAAGTCCTTCCCGAAGCCGGACTGCTTGAAGCCGCCGAAGGGCGCGGCGACGTCGGTCTTGTTGTAGGTGTTGACGAACAGTTACCTAAGTCCTTCCCGAAGCCGGACTGCTTGAAGCCGCCGAAGGGCGCGGCGACGTCGGTCTTGTTGTAGGTGTTGACGAACAGTTACCTAAGTCCTTCCCGAAGCCGGACTGCTTGAAGCCGCCGAAGGGCGCGGCGACGTCGGTCTTGTTGTAGGTGTTGACGAACAGTTACCTAAGTCCTTCCCGAAGCCGGACTGCTTGAAGCCGCCGAAGGGCGCGGCGACGTCGGTCTTGTTGTAGGTGTTGACGAACAGTTACCTAAGTCCTTCCCGAAGCCGGACTGCTTGAAGCCGCCGAAGGGCGCGGCGACGTCGGTCTTGTTGTAGGTGTTGACGAACAGTTACCTAAGTCCTTCCCGAAGCCGGACTGCTTGAAGCCGCCGAAGGGCGCGGCGACGTCGGTCTTGTTGTAGGTGTTGACGAACAGTTACCTAAGTCCTTCCCGAAGCCGGACTGCTTGAAGCCGCCGAAGGGCGCGGCGACGTCGGTCTTGTTGTAGGTGTTGACGAACAGTTACCTAAGTCCTTCCCGAAGCCGGACTGCTTGAAGCCGCCGAAGGGCGCGGCGACGTCGGTCTTGTTGTAGGTGTTGACGAACAGTTACCTAAGTCCTTCCCGAAGCCGGACTGCTTGAAGCCGCCGAAGGGCGCGGCGACGTCGGTCTTGTTGTAGGTGTTGACGAACAGTTACCTAAGTCCTTCCCGAAGCCGGACTGCTTGAAGCCGCCGAAGGGCGCGGCGACGTCGGTCTTGTTGTAGGTGTTGACGAACAGTTACCTAAGTCCTTCCCGAAGCCGGACTGCTTGAAGCCGCCGAAGGGCGCGGCGACGTCGGTCTTGTTGTAGGTGTTGACGAACAGTTACCTAAGTCCTTCCCGAAGCCGGACTGCTTGAAGCCGCCGAAGGGCGCGGCGACGTCGGTCTTGTTGTAGGTGTTGACGAACAGTTACCTAAGTCCTTCCCGAAGCCGGACTGCTTGAAGCCGCCGAAGGGCGCGGCGACGTCGGTCTTGTTGTAGGTGTTGACGAACACGGTGCCGGCGTCGACGCGCTCGGCGAAGTGCAGCGCGCGCGACACGTCGGACGTGAACACGCCGGACGCCAGCCCGTACTCCGTGGCGTTCGCGCGCCGGATCACGTCATCTAGGTTTCTGGAAATATAGACACGATGTTACAATGCTTGTAAGATCTTTCACTATATTTAACACGTTTACAGTCCAGTACCCCATATATGGATCACGCTGAACTATCTCCACACGTCCGAGCCCCACATATAGGGTACGATACGAAGATACGACCAGGTACGCACTTAGATTAGTATAACTTCATACTGCATGATATAGGGATAAATCTTGTATAATAATATTTTTCGCTAGTTAGACAACAGCATACAGAAAGTTATTGTTCTAATTAGAGTGCGTGCTTGTTTTTTTTTTCCTTAATCTAAAGGTCCACTAACATTATCCTGATTTATTTCACAAATAGAAAAAACTCATGCAAAGAAGGGTAGAACTCTGTGCAGTTGCGCTGTTGTTGAAAACTAAGTGAACAATGACAGCCTTTGTACAGTCACGCTCCGTAATTATTGAAGTAAATTAGAGCCATTTCGGGTGCCACCTAAATCTGACATTACATAGCGTAAGTATTGTTCAACCAATTCAGCTTGGACCCTAAACGGCTCAACAATCACGGAGCGTGACCGTATATGCAACAAAACCGAGGGTGACAAATAGTAGTAGAATAGTAGATCATATCTCATTGCAGTAAATTTCAAAATACTCAGTTCTTGGTACCAAACGATTTCAACTTCAAATTGCAAACCAGGATTGCAAATCGCAATGCAAACACAGGATTTTTTGAGTTACTCACTTGCTGCTAAACTTGCTAATGATCATGATGGGCCCGAAGGACTCCTCCCTGGCGATGAACATGTGGTCGGCGACGTCGGTGAAGATGGTCGGCTGGAAGAAGTAGCCGGCCCGCTCCACGCGCTTGCCGCCTAGGACCAGGCGCGCGCCTTCCTTTACGCCGATTTCGCAAAACTGGCGAGAAAACGAAGTGTTACTAGAATCTATCACGGTATCTTCAACGTTTATAACCATGTTCCTTTATAATTTAGAATAATGTTATTCGCAGTTTTATAGAAAGGAGTAATCTCAGAAAAAATACTTTTTTCAGAATCTGACATAAAATAGTTATTTACAAGTATGAAAAATAGGAAAGACGTAACGAGCGGCGATAAATTAAAACACGACCGAAGGGATTAAAATTAGGATATAATATAATATTCTCAAATTAGCAAATCGACACGAGTTGCGGAGTTGCGGAAAAGTAGAACCGTATGTACTGAAAATGAATTTACAGTACATATGGTGCTACTTTACTACACTAGTGCGGTCGAACATTTTAAACATGAACATTAAACAAAAAAATATTAAACAAAAATTAACCTTATTTTAGGAGTAACTAGAGTCAGACCAAGCTAACTCTGCATGGCATTTTAATGTATGGCCATGTCATATTACTATTAAATGTATATTAAAAATGACACACCTCACTTTGTCCTGTTCAAGTCGATGCAAAATTAGTTTAGAGTTTTTTTTAGCAATTTTACATTCGAGAGGTTAATGATAGACTACTACAAGAAGTATTGTATAATAAAAAATAATTAATGGTATTTTTCACCTTACGCCGCCCATGTGACGGTAGCGAAACGGCCAAGCCATATATTTTGACTAAGGTGTAGAGTTTGTGAAGATAGGGCTTGTAGAGTTAGAAGCTTGGCTCTACAGGACATCCCATAACTTTTTGATAGTGCGAGCTAAGGCTGTCGAATTGGCAACATAAGGGTTTCGTCTTGGCAACATTTTACATGAAAACAGATAGTTTTTTTCAAACAGACTAAACAAATACTTAACCACCGCAAAGAATTCAGTTGTTTCAACTGCCTGTCTGATTAATAAATAATAAAAATAAATGTTTTAGATGGGATCGAGCGCACCTCGAGCAGTTTGTCCATGTGAGCCTTGTGGTTCTGCGGGCCGTGCGAAGTGCCCCTGTGGAGCGGGTCTCCGATGGCGATCTTCCTGGTCTCCTCCACCACGCGCCGGAGGAACTCGTCGTGGATGCTCTCCTCGACGAACAGCCGGCCGGCCGCGATGCAGTTCTCACCCTTGTTGAAGAATACGGAACCCATACCCTGAACAAAATGATGTTGATGGTCATTTGATAACCGGTTTGACCTAGTGGGTAATAACCGATGGTACTAGGAGTCTGACTCATGGGTGTTTTCTATGTTTTTAAGTATTTATATATTATATACCCGCAACCCAAGCTTTCTTGAGCTTGGGGCTTAGTCAATTTGTATAAGAATGTGCAATACATTTTTGTTTATTGTTTATTTACGTCAATAAATTACAATGACTATGGTTGTTCTTTCGTTTCGTTTCCCACATACTCTTGTACTAACTTTTACCCCCAATTTCAACGTTTTAGAAAATAAATTCAGGACAAAAAGTACCGATTTTAATACAGGTTGTAAGTTGTGTAAGTATAACGCTGTGCGAATCGTTGACGATCCCAAACTCGCAAGCGGTATTGAACCTTTAAGTCTAAGGAGAGACTTTGCCTCCTTATGTGTGTTCTACTGCTTGTACAATGGGCTGTGCTCTGAAGAATTGTTTGACATGATGCCAACGGCCACTTTCTATCACCGCACCGCTCGCCGTCGGCAGGGAGTTCATCCTCACACCTTAGAACCTAAATGGTCGCGTACTGTGCGGTTCAAGAGGAATTTCCTCCCGCGGACACTCTGGAGTTGCAGGCGTCCATAGGCTGCGGTGACTGCTTACCATCAGGCGGGCCGTATGCTTGTTTGCCACCGTCGTGGTATTAAAAAAAAAAGGAAATTTTTGATCAAATCTGCTCATTTGTTGCGATTTATATCTGCTGTAATTAACAATAAGTATATCTTTTAGACACGTATTAAGTATTAGTAATATGTTTGATAATGTACACAACTCAAATTAAATATTATTATAAATATAATAAATGAGTAACTCACATTTCTGACAGCCTTGTCTAAATCGCAGTCTTCGAACACTACCAGCGGCGACTTTCCCCCGAGCTCCAGAGACACCTTCTTCATGTTGGACGCGGCGCACGACTTCATGATGGTTTGACCTGTGGGAAAACAACATTTTGCGATTTAGATGATTTATCTATATTTCTATGAGAGGGTATTTGTCCTACAGAAATATCAATACCCAAATACACAGATCTACATACACACACGCGCGTCACTTGTTGCAGCCGGACGTCATAAAAACTTTAAAAAATGCCTTGTTGCGTGATAAGTAGCTGCAACAGCCCAAAAATTGCAAGCACCCAAAAGCAAGAACATATCTCATACCACAGGCATGTAATTTTAAAATTATATGATGCGTAAATTCATTTTTTAACTATTTTTTAAGTATTCCAAGTTGTGATTCTAATATTATACCTATGTAACTATAAATTTGTACATTACATTGCCGCGTTTGCTTCGAGCGTTTAATCTGACGTTGTGTGTAAAGAGACTATGAATATCACATATGTAATACTGTCGCGCATCGCTTCGACTTCGTGGTACAGGCTATTTATCATTCGTCTGTCAACTTTAGTGACTAGTGTTGTTCGTTCTACAAAATAATATTAATAATCAATTTTAATCGATTTTGAACAGACGAATCATATTAACTATTATAAAAAAATACAATTTAGTCGTTTTAAAAAAAAAGCTCCCGTTCTAATTTTACACATACGTTTAGTATTTCTTTACATTTCTACTGTGTTTAAAAAAACGTTCATAGTTTTACTGTCCCACATGGTCCAATCGTAGCCGTAATATATATATTTATTTATTTTTAAAATTCAATTCTAATATTATTTACTGTCAATATAAACAAACAAAAAGTGTATTTTTTGACTATTTAGGTCTTTTTCGCCTTTTCCCATTGAACATCCATTTTTTGCGGGTATGGTTTTCTGCAGGATCCCGTTTTATTAGTATACGTGCTAATATAGTAAACTGAATCCAGCAGAAAACCGTACCCGCAAAAAACGTGATCAATGGGAATGAGCCCTTAGGCGACCTTGTTGTACTAACCGATCTCTGTGCTCCCGGTGAAGCCCAGTTTCCTGACGAGGGGATGGTCGGCGAGGGCCTGGCCGCACACGGCGCCGCTGCCGGGCAGGATGTTGACGACGCCGGGAGGGATGCCGGCCAGGACTGACAGCTCGGCGAACTTCAGGGCCGTTAGGGGGCATACCTGGACGAGAATTAAATAGATTACAAAAAAATAATTACTTTAACATAATAGGGAATATTATGCTAAACTCTGCGTACAGGCTGCTACTAGCACAAGTTGAGGGCCTACCGCGAAACACAATTACGGAAATTTCCTTGTTATTCGAGTGTTTCGCGGAAGACTCTGTAAACAAACCGTCTTGACTTTTCTTGAATACTTGTCAAAAAAATGTTTAAGGCATAGTATGTATAAGTTAATATATGGTTTGCAATATGTGCTAGTGCTGCACTATGGCGACCGAACATTGCAATAATACCGCCTATTCAAATACAGGGGTAAATAAAAAGTGGCGCCATCTACTAGAGCCTAGGCCAAGGGTATAAAGGTCTTTTCGAGCGATGGCGCCATACCTTTGGCATATGCTCTAGTAATTACGTTTATAATCAAACTAGTCACATTAACGGAATATAGCGAAATTGTCAGAAACACAAATATGGTAAATGAAATTGAAGGATAGACCAGATCCTGAGCAAAGCGAGTGGTATAAACAGACTTACCGCAACCAGCTTCATGACGACGGTGTTGCCAGCCGCCAGACACGCAGCCATCTTCCACGACATCATCATGAGCGGGTAGTTCCACGGGGTGATCAGCTCCTTCTTAGTTATTGTCAGGTTTCTACATATAAACTGACTTACCGCAGCCGGCTTCATGACGACGGTGTTGCCAGCCGCCAGACACGCCGCCATCTTCCAGGACAGCATCATGAGCGGGTAGTTCCACGGGGTGATCAACGCGCACACTCCGATCGGCTCCTTCTTCGTTATTGTCAGGTTTCTGCATTAAAAAAATAAGTTAATTTGGAAAGTAAAATGCCTGAATAGAAAATAAAGTGGTAAATATAATCAGTTTGGTTTGATTGCATCGTCCGTTAGCGAACATAAAATGATTACGTATTTAAAAGACATCACCCGATGAATTGTCGTGTTGTATGATATAGAGTGTTTCTGTGACTGTTACTGTACATTATTTATTTATAGTGATTTCTTTGTGATTTTTTTCGGTTAACTTAGACCCAGTAAGTAGTATTTCTTTTTAACAGACTTTTTATCAAAGATTCATAATTGAAAGTCTCTCGTATCGACAGATATCTACTGGAATCTTGAACATTCAACACAATCGGACGAAAAATACAAAACATTGAGATGGCGGCCGACTTTTAACTTTGTAAATTTTGATGTATTTACGTGTTAGAGTAATAATGGAACCTTTATTTTAAATTATTAAAACGACAAGTAAAATATCTGAGGCCTAATAGGGTCAATAAATAGTTATAATAGTCAAAGTATATTGAGTGTATCTTCGAAAAGAAATTTACCTATTAGGTCTAGCGTGATTAATGGGTATAGTGGAGCCCTGGATCTTGTCGCACCAGCCGGCGAAGTAACGCCACGTCTCTATAGACATGCCGATGTGTGTCTTAAGGGCTAAGGTATATACTGCTCCGGAGTCTATGGATTCTATCGTTGCTAGTTCTTCTTTGTGTTTTTCCATTAAGTCGGCTAATCTGGAAGAGAAAAAAACATATGAAAACGAATACATATTTATTTTAACCCTTTCCCAGGCATAGTACGATTTATCGACCACATACGCGACAATCGAATTTCAACTTTAGCATTCCGGATTGTTCAAATTAGAATGTACTTTCGGGAAATGTGACTTGTTTTCAAATGAATCATCAAAGCTGGATAAATTGGAGTATATTTGGATTTTTTCGGAAAACCTTGTGAATTGCTGCGGCCTGGATAAGGGTTAAGCCTCTAGAGGGCAGAGGGAATATATTTCCCATCTGATTTTGAACTTTATTTCAAAGTGATAGGGTTCAATTAAGCATAATTCCTGGCACCCTTATACCTTATAAAGGCTAAAACATGAGCGTTGGAGTTATCTTGAGCGCTTTTAGGTTTTAGAAAAGAGACTGGAAACGTATGGTCTTACTTTCGTTATAAGAGCTTCATGTTCAACAAGTGTTATATTTTCTCATTAATTTACATACACTTGATAAAATAAGACTATAGGTATGCTAAGCTTATGCTATGACATAGTTATAACCATGCAACTCTATTACGTATGTCACGCATAAATTGCATAATGTGTATACTCTTTAGGTATTTAAATAAAAGTAAACAAGCAATTTGTACATTTTCGGGTAGTTATAACATTTATTGGTTAACCAACCAAATACATAACCGCCTGAATCTATCACTGAACGACCTGACTTTAACCTACATTATTTGATCATGTAATGTTTTCATCTACCCTCAAATGGCTTCTTAAGCCCGTTGAGGGTACATTTTGTTTACTTTTATTTAAATACCTAAAGATACAGAGTACAGATTATAATTATCTAAATCATTCTAAAAATATATTTAGTTTCAGTTAGAATTAAGAGACTTAATACAAAAAAAGGCTAGGACATGAAACTTTTGTAACACCTTTTATGTAAACCCTTTTTATATGCAAATAAATGATAATGAATTTATGAAAGATAAACGTAGATGAGTAGAGAAACTTACTTGAACAACATAGCACCCCTCTCCCTCGCACTAATCTTCGACCACTCGCCCTCCTCAAACGCCTTGGCCGCCGCCTTCACCGCACGATCCACATCCCTCTCGCTCGCACTCTGCACTTTACATATCACCGTCTCATCCGTCGGGTTCACTATCGTCAAGGTCTTCCCGCTATCGGTATTAACGAACTCCCCATTTATGAACAACTGCGTAGGGAATTTTATCTTCATTTTATTAACGTCCAGTTCTACGCCGTCGTAAACTATGTCTTTGGCAGCGGAGCCGCCGCGACCCTTCGCGACGGCCATGTTGAAGAAGTCTTCGAAGGTTGTGTTCATGTATATGTCCTCGTTTTGGAGCTCTATTTTGGCTAGGTCTTTTACTTCCTCGACTAATCTTACCACGTCCATTGAGCCTGATTTGAAAATCAATTAAGTTATCGTCATATTTCTGTCAAACAGCTTAAAAATAGTTAAATAAAGAATGTAATAACGAAGCATGTTAGACCAAAAGATGGCAAACCATATTAGATAGGTTAACTAGGCACAGCTCTGGACTATGCCTAGTTTTAGATTTATTTATTTATTTATACTATGTCAGTGACAAACAAGCATACGGCCCGCCTGATGGTAAGCAGTCTCAGTAGCTTATGTACGCATATGCTATGTACGCGCATGTAACTCCAGAGGAGTACTATGCACGTTGCCGACCCTAACACTCAGCACCCTCGTTGAGCTCTCGTTAATTCATGGCCACTGACCATTTTAGGGTTCCGTACTCAAAGGGTAAAACGGGACCATATTACTAAGACTCCGCTGTCCGTCTGTAACCACGTTGTATCTCATGAACCGTGATAGGCAGACAGCTGAAATTTTCCCAGATGATGTATTTCTGTTGCCGCTATAACAACAAATACTAAAAAGTACGGAACACTCGATGGGCGAGTCCGACTCGGACTTGTCCGGTTTTTACTTTTTCTTTCAACGAAAAACATGACTCAATTATATTGCTATTACCTGCTCCAGAATCAAAGAAGTCCGTATCATTCTCAATATCGATCCTAAGTATTGCCTTCCAGACGTCTCTGACGCTCTCGACGAATTGTTTCTCCTCGGCCGTCAGCTCCAGCGCGACCTTGTTCTCGCTGGCCTTGAAGAAGTTGGACGCATTTATCATCTTGCCGTTCACTTTTAAACGCTGGATGTTGAGCTGGAAGAGAAAAAAGAGTTAGAAAATACAGACGGAAAGAGAAAAGGAGAATGTCCTTCGTGCCGGATAGTTTTTACTTTTAAAGTGAAAACGGCTAGAGATAGGTTTCCATATTCCTTTTTTATGTGAGTCCTTCAGAAGGGCGTATGAACGTGTTTAGACCCTTGCACTTTTAAGTGACCCGAAAAGTTTGATTTTACTGAAACATCCTGGGTACAGTCGCATTCAGGTATATCAGTGCGTGGCCGCTCACAAATATCTGAACACGCCTCTATTGTCATGGCGTTAGTGCGTGCTTAGATATTTTTGGGCACCTCGGTCGCTCGGATATATCTGATGGCGACTGTACATAGGTAGTTTAGTGGTAGGACATACAACTAAATAAAATCTTATGCAACAAAACTAACCTTGACTCCATCATCAGCAGTAATCAGCAGACCCCCATCATGAACCAAAGCAGGAGTCTTCAAACCAGGTATAACTAATTTATCCCCCACCACGTCTCCCCCCTTCCACAGACTGGAGCCGAAGAACTTGATCTCCACGGTGCTATCACTGGAGGAGTCTATGCCTTCTCTGGTCTGTGGCTGGATGAAGGTGGTGGCGCCGGGCGAGGAGTCTAAGCCTCGAATGAAGTTGTGGAGGGCGGCGCCCCCTTTGGACCAGTCGATCTGGGAGACAACAATAGGGATGATGACACATGTTGAATTTTATAACAAAATCTAGAAATGAGCAATTTATCACAATAATGTGGTTATTCAAATAATATATGGAACTGATAAAAAAATATAGGACCTGAAAGTTTCAAAATTAAAGGTTTTTTTTTATTTCCAAAAAGGAATAAAGTAAGAGTACCATTCGATTCCTTACATTTTATCCAAAAAAATATTGTATAGCAAATATACACATAAACCCAATATTTCACCGACAAAATCGCAATTTTAATGTTTTTCATATTTCAAGGGCTCTCAGTGGCCGTGACGTCACGTTTGCTTATCGTTTTGTTGGGAGCGTTTCGCAAGTGAAATACGACTGTCGGACTTTGACTATCATTTCTGACTTTTGTATCGCTTTAATGCAATGGGTCCCATATAGACATTTGATTCTAAAAACGAACCTGAACGATTGATACCATTAATAAAAAAATGTCATCTAGCCTATCATACACCGTGGGCAAATCAACCCGACAGATTTTAAAGGTGTATTCTTGACCACATTAAGACTAAAATGTCATACAAAGTTTCCTGAAATCGATTTTGTTTTAGAGATAATGTAAATTTCTGTGAAAATTTGTTTCTCTTATAACTTGTAAAAAACGGTATATTAGCTGTGACAGTGCCACTACGAGTATGTGTCTTGGTTTGGAAATATCTACTGACAGACATTATTATTCGTTGTAATGATGACTTATTACGTGTAAAAGTAATTAATGTGTCGTGTGCATAAACCGCAAAAAAAAATTTTCTTGGCAAAATTAACGAAATTTGCCGAACCTTATTATAACATTTTTTGTTCTTTATGACCTCAGGAATGCGTGACTACCCCACTGACCCCACGGTGTATAAATATAATCAGGTTATACTCATACATATGGAGCATTAAAAATACTTCATGCTTAATTCTATATCTACGAAGAAATCTGTTATTTTTGATTAATTTTGTCATAGAATATATATGTACATATATAGGATTTTGTGTTTGTAAGAAGTAATAACATAATATGCATTGTAATTTGATTCAGGAATAAAGATTTATTTAGTGTCTTTTTCATGACATATGATATATTCCATGGGGATAAAAGAGTCTACAATTTATTTTTATTAGATTTCATTGATTACATGGTGTCCTGTTTTATTAAGACATACAATTTATCTGAAGAACAGCTTCGATAAGATCACACCCAAAAATAGAAATTTAAAATAAAAACTGAAGATAAGAGATTAAAATGAAGCACTGGCTAAAAATATTGAAATATTCGAGTCAGAACGTTGTTATGTAGAACACAATCTTTTGGCTTGACACATGGCCAAAGCATGTTAGTTATCATTACGGAATTTGTTTTACAGTACATATGCGGGAATTAGCACTTTCGGTACATATGTCAAAACTTTAAAGAGCCATATGTACTGTAAAACGTTGTACGATACATGTGTGAACAGGTAATTTGCAACTCGTGTTGATTTAAAACACTCCCTTCGGTCGTGTTTTAATTTATCACCACTCGTTGCGAATTTCCTATTTTCTGCACTTGTATCGTAAATAACTATTTAAACATACCCTCGTAAAGCCCAAGGTCCTACTTATAGGACTTATTCAGTACGACAAAATTTCAATCATATTGAATAGGAACAGAGTTGAGTTTGTTGTTTCGTTAAATTTTCAAACAAAATAAAATAAACTGTATTCCCTACACTATTCAAATTTCAGTGGCAAATTTTGAATTGTCCATTTGTATGAAAGTTATAATGCCGTTGAAACTGTGAATGACCTTAATACATATTTATTATAGAAAGTATATTAACCTAAAAAAAAATTGTAACAAAAAAATACCTTATCACAATGTCATAAAGAGTGTTTTTGTTCGACATTTAGTCAGCTGCTTTTAAAGTAAACAAGAGGCTATCGTAAGGGTTATCGTGTCACGTGCCCTGACATGAAGCGTATTAAAACACTGAATAGCTCGAAATTATAAGATGTCCTACAGTCTACTAGTAGTGACAAAATCGCATTTTGTTTTATATAAAATAACAGTCTATTTCAGTAGCTATGAGAAACTCGCGGAATTGGAATTAATTAAAAAAAAACAGTCCAGAGTGCTACTGCTGCCTATCCACCGGAGCGTGACAGCGGAGCGGCGAGCGAGATAAAAATCCACCAATAGAATTGCATAAAATCTCTGTTCATCTTTGCGCTATTGGTGGATTTTTATTTTACAGTGGACAGTTAGCGTAAATCGGGAGAATTAACAGTAGGTTCATCATTTTTGAGTATAAGTGAAGGATACCTGATGTGTTTCGGCCTTGAACAGCGCTGGGTCGTAGGTGGCGCCCTCGTCGGTTTGTGCAATTTTCGGCGCCGTGCCGCTCGCCACCATGTTCACTGACTCTGCCAGCGCTTTAATACCTGAAGCCGTCAACATATTATTATGTTTGAGTAAAAGCTTGATGTAACTTTCCATTAAAGTCACCGTGACATTTAAAAAATCTTTTATTTTGAAAATTCTTTACATTTAAACGGTAAGCAGAAGGATTATATAGATAATAATCAGATTTACTTGCTTTGGTTATTTTGATTTTGATTTATGGGATAGACAAGTGGCGCCCTCTATTAGACACTCACCTTCGGGATACAAGTATTTGTTGTAAATGGTGTCTACAGTATCATCTATGGTGACGGGGAAGGTTTTCTGCAGCAGGATCGGGCCTGTGTCTAGGCCGTCATCGGCCCAGAATATAGACAGGCCGCAGGTAGTATCGCCTTCTATTAGGGTCCTGAAATAATCGATGCGACCATAAATATTCTAGCATGCCATCTTCATCTGTTGTTCCACTTCACTCAATGTCTCTTTAAGTAAATAGAAGAGTGAAAACCCGTTGAAATTTAGAAATCTTGAAACGTCCAACAAAACGGTGAAACATTCTATTTATTTACCGCCTTTATCAGCAGTTCCACTTAATTAAATAGCGTTTTTCAAGAGTTTAAAAAACACCTTAACCTTTATAAGTGTGCCTATTTTATTAAGTTCCCTCAATTTAACCATCCCTTCATCAGAACCTGACGTTATAGCATCTGTGTATAAGTGGTGCTAAGACGTGTAAAATACGTCTCGGGCAACTATTACCAACATATTTCAAAAATATGCACCACTAGGAATCGCGTTAAGCTACGAGTAACTAAGTGAAAAAAATACTGGTTTTGAGTAATGTGATATATTCATGACATGTCGTCAATAGAGTATGCTACTCCGATTATGTATACATTTTAGAACGCTTGTTAATAGTGTGTATTAATAGTGACGCTAAATGTAACCTTGAAACTGAACATATGTTTAGTATATCGTCGCTACACTTACTCAACCTCGTATCAGATATGTCAGATACGAGTTTGAGTAAGTACAGCGACGATATTACTTTTTCGAAAAACTTTTGAAACCCTTATATAACTTAAGGCTCCAAAACGGGGGGTCATTACTCCCAAAGGGGTTTAGCAATTTTGGTAACAATGTTGCGACCAAAAGTGTACCTTTTTGTAGCTTTTTTTTAGGAATCACAGTAAATTGGGGGTCGACAGAATTTCTCACCTAGGTTAAAGGGGTGACAATACAAAACCGAGAGCCACTGACTTAGCCCCCTTGAATCCCACGGACCACGCTAGCAAAGACAATCAACATTCATTTCTAAATTTGAAATGTCAAGGTTGGATTTTGGATAGTAAATTTAGATGCCTATGTGTGAAGGAGTTAAAGGCTTACCAATTAATAGAAGATGCTCCTCTATGGCGGGGCAGTATACTGGGGTGGTAGCAGATGCTCTGGTATTTGGGGTAGTTGATGACCTCCATAGGGATGAACTGGGTGCAGAACGGCAGCACATTGATGTCGGCCTTCACCTGAAAATATCGTAATATTGTTACACAGTCCGTGCTCATATCTAACCCTTAACCTTAACCCTTTGAACACTTTACGTCATAAATAAAAACGTCACTTACACGCCCAGGTCACGGCCTTACGTGAAAGTGTGAAGGTTACTTTGACAGAGTACATCATGACACACACAATACACACATTATAGGTGTCCATGGCGCTGTGGGCACGACTAGTTACGACGCCTTTAGGTGTTCTTGGCGTTCAAAAGGTTAAGAATAGAGTTATTGATTTTAGAACCTTCGTGATGTCTGAGACAAAATAATGTCCCTAAGTTTGACATATAAAAGAGATGGCGCTGTACTCCGCCATATGGTTATGGTAAATAGTTTGTCAAACTTTTTTTTTTTTTTTGGTAAATAGTTTCTTATACGTCAATGCCTTTGCTATTAAGTAAAATATTGAGCACTTGGCTCGACCAACTGGACGCCGTCCTGTTGGTCATCCTAAATATTGTTGGGCGGGTAGAGTGGAGGCAGATCTCCGTGAGCTCGGCGTCGGCGAAAGCTGGCGCGAGTCCGCTCTGGACCGAGCAAAGTGGCGTGCTCTTGTGTTGGAGGCCAAGACTCATTTTGTCATCAAGTAAGTATGTAAATAAGTCTATCCATCATAATAGATAGGACGCTCTTTGCCGTGACTCACTGAAGATAGCCTAGATTCCAATTGACTGCCTAATCCCAAGAAGAGACGCAAGCAATTTTCACGAACTGTTTTCTGATCTTCAAACCCAGAGGGGAAACTACGCCCTATTGAGATTGCTCACGATGTGTACTTTGACCGAAAAGCGATTATATATTTTGTACGTAAGTCGTACGTTGTGCACACTTAGAACCATGTCTGTTTAATACTTAGAGCATTTAACAACCGGACTCGCCTTTAAGAGCCCCTCTGTCGATCCCTCTGTACCTATGTTATAACGAATAAATACATCAATCAATCAATCGAAAACCTCGCCCAATGGTCATACGTATTGTACGGAGTAACGATTATCTGACTTGGCTATTTATACGTAGCGTCCCGTCATACATTGGACGTGCCCCTCGCCCGCAAAAATTGGCAGACTGTAACAGTCTGTACAAAAGTTTTCTACAGAAAATTACAGAAATGGTGTCTCCAGTTGTTAAATGCTCTAAGACTTAATACATACATATGTATAAGACATACAATTATTGTCTAATATAATTATGTCTTATACATATGTATAATTTACCCTGAATCATTTTAGTTTTACAAGAGTAACTATTGCGAAATCGTAAACAAGTTATGTAACATGTTTTTATAATAATGTAAATTAACTTATAATTAGAAATATGTCATGGTGCATATCGCATATGGCCATGGCTTTGAGATAACCATAAACATGCGTCGCCACAGTGATATTGTTATCTAGCCATAGACATCCATGGTCACTTTTTACACCTTAAGAAGAAACAGTATATACTCTTATATCATTGGTTCGTAACCTAAAGATAAAATAGTCATTCTAAGATAGAGTAACGGGGGTGTTAATTAAACGTCATAATTGCATAGAAGTTTGACGTTTAAAATAACCCTACTGTGCTATAAAAATTGCTCCAGAGTTATCTTGGTCTGACTCTTAACAGATTTTTAACAATATATTGTCGGTTTAAATGTAATAACATATCTATCTATGGTTTAAATTACTTGAAACCTTTTTATTTTGGGGTATAATCAGTTCTCATAATAATTCACACGGGTACCAAAATTTTAAAGTATACAAATCAAAACGACAAGATTCTAAAATGTCTGTGCTTGTACTAATAATAATACGCATAACCAATAAGGTTCACGAACGGCCAGTCAGTTAACTGTGACAAAGTATATTCAAGATTTTGCGTATTGAGGTCATACATTTTATAGAGATGAAATCTGTCACCGTACCCAAACTGTTTGAAAAATACTATAGAGGCTTTTTAATAGCTATAGTACCTGGGCGACCGAGCTTTGCTCGGTTATAACTATTTATTGTAATATGGTGGTGTATAGGTGATAATCTTAACTACATTTTTTTACTAAATTAAACTTGTCTAAAACAATAAAAATTAAAAAATTATATATAATCTTGAACATATAAAAAAAAAAAAAAAAGTTAGTCACCGGGGATTCGAACCCGTAACACTCGTTTAGCAGTCCGCGTCTTAACCCGCTGGACCAGACGGACAGTGGCCGGCAACACGAAATTAGCGACCATATTCTGCGTCGAAAGAAAAACGCATGAAAACTCGAAAACACGCGTTTTCCCAAACATAAGACTAATCTAGATAGATTGTATACCCCCATATACCAAATTTCAGCGAAATCGTTAGAGCCGTTTCCGAGATCACAGAAATATATATATAAATATATATACAAGAATTGCTCGTTTAAAGGTATAAGATATATTACAATCTTTTCGAGCGATGGCGCTATAACCTTTGGCCGATGCACTAATAGATGGCGCCACTTTTTGATATTTAACAAATTTAACACATATCAGTGAAAGAATAAGGATCAAATTCAAATGAAGTTCTAAAAGTTTCAATCATGTGTCGAAAGATAACAGTAAAATTGCGTGGCTACAAAGTTTTCTTTGACAATGCATCTCTATTTCAAATTATCTTTGATTAGGGTAATACACTGACACTTCAAAATGGACTCCGTTATGATAGAATTATGAGTCATTTTCGGAATTAACCTTTCGTATGCGCTTGTCAAAAATTTGCCATTTATTTAGCAACCATGAATGACATCTTCATGTTTAAGTTGAATTTGGTTGAATATACATATATGAAGCAGATCTGCTCCTAAGCATACCAAAGGTTAACCACCATAAAGAAATATGCGAATACCGTGTACAAAAGTAGAATAAGACTTGAATTTAAAAGTATTCACGTTCCTACACTGTGATTTAACTGATTTGTCTTAGTTATCTGAAAATAGAATGTTCCATATATAGAAGATAAGTGAGTTCACTGGAGCAGTGGGCAACCGGAACAACAAAATTGATGGCTTTATATCTAGATTTATCAGTTGCTAAAGATACCTATTTAAGGTGAGTCAGAATGGCAGGTGTACCTAAATAAAATTAAATGAAAACCATACCATATTTTTGTACCTAATTTGTACTATTTAATTTAAAAAATTGTACCTCACGGTACTTAAAGTTATCACCAAAAAACAGTACACCCGCCATCCTGACATACCTGACAGTCAGAATGGCGGGTGTACTTTATTACACTATATTCCCGTGGTTATTAGTAAATTCTATTCGTGTTATTCACGAGGAGCGTGCCTTCACTCATATTGTTATGTTAATAAAGGTTAGATTTGACAAATCTGCGCGTCATCCTGGATGACACGAACTATAGTCTGTATGTTGTATGATGAATGATGAAAATGTAGGTTGTACTATTGGGAAAATTGTCAACTTACTGTTTTGTATTCTTCTAATATTTCCGGTATGATTTGCCCCTTCACTCGCCATGTCTTGTATTTGTACACTGGCTTTCCGTTTTGGGCAGCAATTGTGGCTGTAGCAATGAATAATTATATTAAAACATTAACATTGTTTGATAAAGATTTTATGAAGTTGGCTTAATATAATAAAAAAACATTCAAACTTAGTCCTCATTAAATTTCAAATGCACTGAGAAAGATTTAATAAAACATTAACATTGTTTGATAATATGTCCTTATATATTATACAGTTGGTTTAATTCTTTAAGAAATATATACATATATATTGTCACATAGCGCCATCTAGTGGTGTTAGCGTAACTTCGTTGTTTCTTTTTATTTCTCTTAGTGTTATATTTTTTTAGAAATATGAAACATGATTTAATTTAATTAGTTTAGTTACAAATATAAATAGTTGTATTTCAGCATTTTTTTCTGGATATTGTGTCGTTAGGTAATGAAACCTACATGTTTTAAAAGGTAGCACAATTTGACTGACAACACACAGTTCTGGCTGAAAAGAGCACTAAATTTGAAATGTAGGGAAAAAAAAGAAGGAGAAGAAAAGACGGCATTGGTTTGTGTCAGAATACTGATTGTTACAAAAATTAAAATAGATATTTATAAAACTCAGCGTGGAGATTTATTGTCGTCATGAGTATTTAGTTCCGGAGATTCAGATTTTGGTTTCTGGGTAAGCAATTCCTACAAAGTGTTTTCATTGCAAAACAGCTTAATCCAAATTCGGAAGACTAAGTAATTTATTCTTTCCAGATTTTAATAGGTCGAGGCAAATGTTGCTTTCCTTTGCCAAGTTGCTGAGGAAAGAGGAGCGTGCCCTTGAGCGTGGCAGGCTGATGTAAGAGACGGGTCTTCTCTTCGTCCAGTTCGGGACGCCTTCACGGCCATTGTTACGAGTTCCAACCCAAATGCTAATTTTGACTGCAGCAGACTTTTTCTGTCGTCTGTCTTGTTCGTCAGGCGGAATGCAGAGGAGATAATTCGGAGGAATAATCATCGTCTGTGGCAGCAGGTATGTGTTGGCCCTTTGAAACCTTTGAAAACCTTAGGAAATCCTTTGGAAACCCTTAGAAAACCCTTAGGTAGCCCTTAAGAAGCTCATAGTTTACTTGTAGAACAAGTTTTGTCATTGTCATAGATCGGTAACCTTTTGCTTTTGTCACATTTATAATGAAGAATTTTAATATCATAATCAAGGTTTACTGAGGTCTGATGGACAGTGTTGCTTGCCAAATTTAATGCTTAGGTGTAACTTTTTCATATAATAATTACCAGAATAAAATTTAATTAAACAACTAGTTTGTTGGTGATTTATCCTATAGTGTAAGAATACAGATATGAATGAACCAACAGCTCTACCGTTAGCAGTCTGAGCTAGAAGTTGAATTTTTAGGGTATGTAGGAGTTTTGAAAGAAGAAATAAAACGACTATCAAGTGAACTCTTGTGTTTTCTTTCCTTTAGTACATCCCTAGGTATTATGTAACCAGCCGGGTACATTTCATAGATTTACAGGTTACAATATATATATAATATAAACTTAGTTTCGTTAAAAAATATTTTACATATGTAAAGCAGACAAGAAAAAAGTTGAGGATAAATGCTAATTGAAATTTTAGTTTTAAGTATATTTAATTTCCTTCCACATATACTATTATCATTAACATGTAAAATACAATATGCAATATCATACTAACCAAAAACCAGGAAAATGCTTATTTATTAAATTGAGTTCATAGATATTGATGAGATTTATTGGAAAGTCAATCCAATATGTAAATCAAAACTGCAAGTAATGGGTTCAAACATAGAGATTTTACCCTGCTAGAGCGCACAGTTGTACAGATGTAGTGAACAATCCTTTGCCTTTGTATTTGTCTACTTCAGTCAACCTCAGTACTTTTTGTACTGACTGAAATATCATAACAGGTTTATGTTTTCATGAAATATATGATGGTAAAGGATTATACACTATTTCTTCTGATACTTCTTAATTTAATTGGAAGAAAAAGAACTACTAAGATTTACCCACACATACTAACACATACACTAATGACATATACTAAGATTTGTGAACTTACCAAGAGGATCCTCCCGGTTGCCCTTGTCCAGGACTGTGAACACTCCGACAATTTCATGCCCATCTTTGACTAGCAGCTTGAACACCTCAGCGGCAAATGTGCTTTGGCCGATGATTGCTACCCGCAACTTGGTTTTGGGTGGCTGAAATTATCAATGTAAAAATTAAGGTTCTGATAAATTCAGGTTCATTCTCTTATTTTCAGTAAAAGTCAAAAACAAAAAGTGAAAAATTCAAGAAAAATAATTGCATGATATTTAGTCTACAGTCTTCTTCTTCCTAGCGTTTGTGCCAGCTTATTGCCATAGCTCATGGGAGCCTGGGGTCTGCTTGGCAACTAATACCAAGAATTGGCGTAGGCATTAGCTTTGCATCACATATTCTTTTTCACTTAGATTTTTAAACCACATATAACATTATAATATAAGTGCAAATGGAAGAGTAAACTATTAAAACTTACCTCGTCTTGTAATGCAACAGGTGGCATTTTTGTGAAAATAACTAGTACTATTCAAAGAAATATAGTTATTCAGCTCCTGTGCACGCTCTGGAGAGCGCACTGAAACTGGTCAGAGACTATCAACGTCTTCCTATTTATTGTATTAACCATTCAAACACCATCTCAACTTTGACACCAGTTATCGCTTGCTTGTAGTCGAACTATAGGCGAATTATTGTTATCACAGGTTTTGAATATGCCCGCACTTTTCGTATGTGTACATTCTCTCGGCATGTGTCCGTTCGACAGCTTTAATTACAGCATGGTAAAAATATATAAATATAACAAAAATACCTATTTCCTATTTACATTTTCGGACTTCTCAAGACTATCCCGTCCCGCCAAAAGTTTGACATTGACAATAACATGACAGATGACGTTTACGTTTTTGGGGCTGTTTGAGGAGTACTCAGTACCCCAGGGCTATAACCGCGAAAATCGAAGTTCGTCAATTGCGGGGATTTTTCTCTGTCACTCTAATTACGTCTTAGTGAGAGTAAAAGAGAAAGATCCCCGCAATTTGCGAATTTCGGTTTTCGCGGTTATAGCCCAGGGGGCCTACCGCGAAAAGAGTAACAGAGAAAAATGCCCGCAATGACGAACTTCGATTTTCGCGGTTATAGCCCAGATACAATGCTATTTATGTTTTCTACACCGGTATAATGCAACATTCTATTGGTCAATTCAAGGGCAATACATTAACGGATAAAACATTTTCACATCCGTAGAAATAGGCCTCGATGCCCTCGATGAGTAAATTTCCTACACTTTCCAGTTAATTGCACGAGAAATACAGATTTGATGTTGATACAGATTTGATACAGATAGTTTGGCCCAAGACCAAAGGGTAAAGTAAGTATATAGCCTATGTAGGTACAGGTACCCAGGACTCTCATTTCAAAATTCAAACGTAGATAGAAAGAATTATATTACTATCTTTATCGTACGCTAGTACCAGCACCCAAAAGAAAGGGATGAGTATAGTTTTCTTTGTTCTTACTTACTGACATTAAGTAACCCTTTCAGCGCATCGTGTGCAATTAACGAAACTAGGTTCGACACTAATTTAAAAAAAATAAACGAGTGTCTGTGTATCGCAGTTGACAGGTTACTGCATTTGATGATATTGTTTTTTATGCGCATGTGTTCAACTAACAAAAAACAAGAAGTGGTGAATTGTTTATATTAACCTAATTACATGATCACATACGAGAACCGTGCTTATCAATGATACCATGGCCATAACATAAGTATTCCATAGTTTACTAAGGTCATTGTATGGGATCTGAGAAGTCATTGAGATAACCATAAGCGATAAGAGTAAACGCCTGAAGTCGTAGAGCCGTTGGCTAGCTATGAATACTTACTGGAATATGGAATCCCAACAACAAATATTTCTATGGTTATATTGGCTATCCTATTCCAGCGTTTTATTTGTTTCCAAGAGTTGTATTTGAAAGATTTTGCTATACAATGGTTTGCAATTATCCGTCCATTTTTGTATCCGGATAATTCGAATAGTTGTTATTTTACTATCCGGATGTTCGGATAGGTAAGTAAGTAAATATTCTTGAATGCATCAACAATTATACAACGTGTTATTATTACGGATAATTCGAATTATTCAAATATTTACTTTTTTATTTAATATAACTCACATGAACTTTATAAAAAGAGTAATGTAATTAAATTTTTAATATAAAAGGTTGCGTAACATCATGTGTTGAGGCATTTTAGGTGTTCTTCCTTTTCACCGATGCTTTTACGGTAATTAATCTTCGGTTTTTTATGAGAACGTTTTATTTGGGGTAGATTTTTGTTTCTAAGTAGATTATTATTATGGCATTATAACATTCAATAACGTAGGCGCGACGATGCGATGCACGTAAAATACGCCGTTGTTGAATATTCTCGTAAGATCTTGTGAAAATATACAGTTGGTAACCATTAGGTTAGGTTAGTTAAGTTAGTAGTATTCATTATTGTGTTGGGTTGCGATGTAAAAATTAAAATATAATTTTCGGCAATGATTTCTTCCACAACCTTTAATTGCTTGATTAGATGGTTTCTTGAATTGGTGGCACAACTGTATTTGTAACAATGTATGGGTTATAGATTCTTCAATCCTCCGTTTAATATTGGTTGCCTGCGATGCGACATTCTTTTCTTAAATGACTTCAGTTGATCAAGACATATTTGGCTTTATTTTATGTAAATTTGACGAGACTGACTGATTGAAATTGGTTAATTAGACAATTGACATAAGAACGTGAACGTGGTTTTGATGATATTTAATGAATCGAATATGTCTTCTAACTGTTGAGACAGTCTCTTCTTGTTGAGATATTACATTGCATTTAAGGTTAATCACAGTTCCCATTGCAAAATTATTCAAATGCAAAATGCTACTACTACTACTTCAGTGAGCCAAAAAGGACCTTGGCCTACGACAAACCCCATTCAGCCCTGTTCTGCGCCACTTTCCGTCTTTTAGTGCGTCAGCAGTACCTGGGACGCCCGGATGGACGTTCTCCAACCGGGTGCCCCACATATACTCATCTCAAAGCACGATCCTTTCCTATCTTCTCGAGGTGACCGAGCCAGCGAAGTTGTGTTGCTTTAATCTCGCCAATTGCCAATTGGCAATAAGCTTCTATAGCGTTTTCATTGCAACTTTAAACGTTTTTCAAGCAGTTTTCTTACGAGGGGTAAACTGAAAGTGTTTAGAATAGAATAAGCTGAAGTACTTAGGCCGTCACTCTTTATTTTAAAGCATGCACACAGCTCATTCTTCTAATGTATTTTGTATGGTCCTCGGAGGTGTTGTATGAAATTCATGAGGTGCCATAGGGATTTAAGATTTTTCTACACAAAAATGTTTATATACGATTTTTTAACAGTGTCATGTGAGTACAGCACGGCTAGCACATGATTACACGCGGGATAACTCGCGCCGCGAGAAACAACAGTCGCGTGTCACAAATTTCTATCTCGACCTGTCAGTTTCTCGATTTTGGTAGCATAAGTTGGCAGATCGAGAAAAGAATTCCACGCGAGAGAGCCATCCCGCGCGCGACTTAGCCAGTGTGGCCATTTATACTTGGAACAAACTTTTCTTACGTGGCAACACTGAATCGGTACTAACATAATCGGAAAAATAATGAATAGTCAGCTTTAGAAACGGAGCGTCCCTAGTCACGATAACTTTGTCTCCTTCTCGCAGTATTAAGATTGAAGAAATAGCAAATATTATTTTGAAGTCGGAAATGTCAATGTGTCAATCATCAATCATAATTTGATTCGCTTTGTCGTTACAAGTTGGAGTACATTATTATATCTAAAGATAATTACCTACCTAATAATTAAATACCACTCCTTACGAATGATTGGTGTTTTTTTTAAGATAATTGAGATTACCCGAAAGTGTTGGCTAATAAGCTAACATCTTTACGAAGAAGACTGAAGATCTCATGATAATCCCCAACATATCTTCCTTGTGGCTGGCTAGTTGCTGCACCGCTGGCTTTGAAGATAGATTGATGACATGCACAAGTCTGTCATCAAACACGGCGCCTATACCTAAGCATGCTGCTGCTGGGCGCAGCCATCCTGCCACGGAGGACATAGAAGGGCTCAAGTTGGGAACCTACTCCATACAACGACACTCGAATGTTAAAAACAATGAGTTATTTTTGCGTGTTTTGTATTTTAGCGATCTATGGATGCAGCGTTAGTTTTTTAAGTTTTCTCATATTGCAAATACACAAAAACATTAAGTTATTTTATTTACTCTGACCTCTTTTAGATATTTAGATTTAAGTACGACTACTACGACTCCCACCGAACGGGCGGAGTCGGATCGCATTTCACATTTATGTGGCCGCAAGCCGGTCGGCTGCTCGCGGATGCGGAGACGCCTCCGGACGGATTCTATCGGTTCTGCGATATATAATATAGGCACATTAAAAATGCGCTCCGGTGCGGCCTGACTCCAGCCAGTCGGTGGGAATCGTACATTAGGGTGGTAACTACAGAATACTCGTATTACGGCCGTGGCCTTTTGTAAGGTGGAGGTTGAGTTGGGCTGCCAGATTCATTATTTTGCATTATTTTATTATCTGCGTATAATAAAAGAATGCATATAGTAACAAAAGTGTACTTAGACACCTACTTAGGGTAAGTAATAGGTACCTAAGTACAGTAGGTGTAGTTTACCTTACCCAATCTGAAGGCTTTCTCCAAAGTTTTAAAATACATTGCGTTTTTGTACTACTACTACTACTTCACTCGCTCAGTGACCCAAACAAGATCTTGGCCTCTGACGCAAGAGAGCGCCACTCTGCCCTATCCTGCGCCACTTCACGCCAGTTGGGTATTCCGAGGGCGAACAGGTCTTTTAGGACTTCGTCACTCCAGCGGTATCTGGGACGCCCAGACGGACGTTTTCCACCCGGGTGCACCACATACACTCTTCTCACAGCACGATCCTCTCCCATCCTCTCTAGGTGGTGCGTTTTTGTACACATATTATAAATCATTAGTATACCCGGATATACCTATAATTAAACCCCAAGACCGCGGTTTATATCCCACACTCAATTGAAGCACGTGACGAGTTTTTGTACTTAGGTGGTGGTTTATTTAACTATTTGCGTATATATTATTTAGGTGGTAGGTTGCATGCATTGACTGTAAAAATACGCGTGTAAGTGTAACGGGTTAGCACTGATTGACTAGCACTTAATTATTTCGTGGGTTAGCGAAGTAATATTTTTGTATCAATTAATACGGATTTCCACAAAGTAATTTCTATTAATCACCCTCCAGTCAATTCGCCATCAAACTGTTTGCTTTGTTGATGTAGTGGCACAATCTTAGGCTTTTAATTTTTCTGTCGGGTTTTCATTTAAGTTAAGAGAACAAACAAGTAAATGTGAAAAATACAATCATTTTGTTATTACCGGCATGATATAGATATAGGTATCTTAATAGGTATGTTATAAAGCAATACCACGTACCTACACCTTACCTACCTAGCTAACGGACAAATCATAAAACTCAGGATTCATATTAAAATTACACAGAAAATTGCTGTAGTATGAAATAAATACAAAATATAGAAAATTAACTTTCTTTTAGGACCAAAGTCAACAAAACTTCGACAAAATATGCTTCTCGCGACCCTCTAGCCTCGAAGACAGTTTCTCTCCTTTTGACGTTGAAACGCGGGATATTTTCTCTCCCATAGTGCACTTGTGCTACGAGTTTCGAGAGTATCCCGCGTGGAACTGTCAAACGACAAAATTATGTCGCTTTGACATTTGTCCGCGAGACAGCGGGTTGTCGCGCGCGTCTTATGCTACTGATTCGCGAGAAAGCTCTATGTCGCGGCATTTTCTCGCCTGTCGACTGTCGCGCCCGTCATGTGCTAGCCGTGCTGAGCGGTGTCAAAACTGCTGATATACCATTTTTAGTCAGTATTTTTTATGAACGGCACAAGTGTGCGATGTAAACTTTTGACGTCGCTCTAAAATGACATACTTCTCTATGAGCACCCGTTATATTAGGTACTACGAAAGCGATCGAATTTGAAATTTTAAGAATAATCAAACGTACGAGAATTAGGCTTCTTTATGAAAATATAACTGAAGCCTATTTTAACTCTGTTGTTGACTGAGCCCACAATGAAAATTGTTTAAAATAGTGAAATAATTCTTAGGTCGAAATTTAAATAACGCTCGATGTACAATTTCTAAATGGCCGTCAATCCTGAAACACGAGACACGACCAAATGGCATATGCTTCAAAAAATGATAAAGTTATATTTTTTAATGCATAGTTTTATTTTCATAAATAACATGCCTCTTTTTGTTATATGATCTCTTTTTCTATGAACTTTTAGTGTTGCCTACGTAAAAAAATGTAATGAGATTTTTGACATAAATTATATTCGGATTATTCGTTTTATACGGATATCAACTTAATAAATATCCGGATAGGAAATTGGGTGGATATCTGGATAAAACGTTTATCCAGATCCGACCAAAATAGGTGTCAGAATCATTCTCAAAACATTAATATTATTCCAGTTTAATTATCACATGCAGTTATCCTTCGTAAATATGAAAATTGCAAAGCATAAAATTAGTTACAATCTCACGGTTCCGAAATTTTAATTCATGAACTTTTGATGCCTAAAACCTATAGTTTAAACTTAAAGCATACAAGGTGACCCCATTGACCGTCAAGGAAACGTTGTCAAGCCCCAGTGACTACAGTACCGGGGTGTTATTAATGATTGGTATTGTTGATGATAGAAGTGTGCTAGGGCTTTATTAGTTCAAGTGCCAATTACATCCACACTTTATGAGGCCTGGGGGCTTACCGCGAAAACCGAAATTCGCAAATTGCGGGGATCTTTCTCTTTTACTCTTAGTAAGACGTAATTAGAGTGACAGAGAAAAATGCCCGCAATTGACGAATTTCGATTTTCCCGGTAGCTGCCCTGATATCAGACCCGATTTCGGGCCTGGGGGCCTACCGGGAAAATCGAAATTCGCGGTAAGCCTCCTGATAATCGTTTACCGTTTCACGGAAAATCAGCACATCGTTTACAATATTTAAAATGTAAAAAATACTTTGGGATGGGATGGGAATGAAGGGTGGATGTAATTCGCGCTTTACCGTTAATTTCTGTTAGCTCAGAATAAAATTATACTAAGCAGAAATATCTAGTATCGCTTCCCCAGCGCATATGAAAAACATTGTGTAAAAATAGCTGCTGCAGATGGTACTTCCGTTGGTAGAGCTAGTGCAAGTCTTGCCGATTTATAATGTGACCGTAAAGTTAATTAATAAGAAGGTATTAAAGGTTATCACATCATTAGTATCAGCATACACGCTCCCTAAATGGAACATAAATTCTGATATCAAATGATTTGCGAATCTATCCAGTTCAAACCGGTTCGCAGACTATTAAATTGTAAACATCCATCGTGATAAAAGGACATTGGGGTCAAGAAAATAGCAATTCTGGTTTTGTTCGGTTTGATGGACGCTTGGTGGTACCCAAGGGTCGTGTAGTCTGCCGTTGTATCACAACACACCTACTGTACACATAGTGCATTGGTGTTGCGTAATGAATAGTCACTAGCCTTGGACTTAAATAATAAGGAAAATTTAAGGAAGTGAGAAAAAGCTTAACAAATGAATCGTGCAGAAAGTAACACATTGAGGACATTCACAACCCGATCACACTTCAGTTGAGCAACATAGGTGGCATGGCAAGAGAGATCTGTGGGACAGAAGAAGGCATTGAAGGCAAGACTGTGGATTAAAGGAAATAATAATCAAGTGAAAGAACAAGGGATAGACGATTATGGGAGCACTGCAGACTGCTTTTCTCTTTAATAATAAATGACCGAGGTTAAGATGCTAATGGTGAAATAAAATTTAATCGAAGGAGGTACTTTTGAAATCGTTGTGGTCCCATCCCATTTTTTTTAAAGACAGCTACACCTTTTCGGTACGTTCTTTATTTGATAGGGTAATAATATCCGCTTTCAACTAACAAAAATCTTAATCACTCTTCAGTGAAAGCACTTACGACGCATTTCACCATTGCGAGCTAAACGGACTCCGAGCGGAGCCCGTTCCACTCTCAGTGCCCTCCAATGAGGCATAACATAATACCGAAGTATCATATTATGGTGCCGTTGTTATCATGGTAGGATCCCATCATGGGATCCTGGAGGAGGATCGCAGGAGCTCATCAAAAATTATACCTGAACCTATACCAAATCGAGCATTTTTATAGTAACTCAAGCATTTCCTCTAGTAAAATATTTGCTAATGAACACCATAAAATGGTTCATACTGTTTTTTGAAGTCTGTAATTTTTTTCATATAATTAGTTTATTTTTATGTTTTGGTTTACTTTCGCCTTTTAGTGGCCAATAGAGGCCTAGGTTAGATACGTCGATCGGTATAATATTCTTACCAATAAGACCTGGAGGTCCTCGAGACAAAAAAACCGGCTAAGTGCGAGTCGGACTCACACAGGAAGGGTTCCGTACCATTATCTATAAAAACGGTCACCCATCCAATTACTGACCCCGCCCGACGTTGCTTAACTTCTGTGATTGGATGAGAACCTCGAGATTGGATAGAAATATTTATTTTATTCTGTTATTAGTATTTGTTGTTATAGCGGCAACAGAAATACATAATCTGTAGAAATGTCAACTGGCTAACTATCACGGTTCATGAGATGACAAACAGCCTGGTGACAGGACAGGATGGACGGGTCCTGTTTGACCCTTTGGGTACGGAACCCTAAAAAGCAAAAGTCGTTTGACCTTCAATCTTCTGTCAAATTTTGCACATCTTTAGATAATAACTCAAAGTTAGCATGGACTTGACATACTTATAAAGACTAGGTACTGGTTATGATCTTTGCTAGATAAACATTTTAAGAGCAATCCCTCGTCTTTGAAAGCATCTACATCAGTAGCCAGATGAGAAGTCGGTATGCTCTTACCGTATATTTCAAAACTGACTGATATTAAACGCAAAGTCGACGTAGTAAGTAACTGTTTATAAATAAACTACCTACTACCAATATCTAAACTCCCTCGAACAATGACATGCCACATTAATTATTGGAGCATCGAAGACGGTCAACAAAAGCGGTTTCAACCAGTTTTATGGACTCGTGGTATCTTCATTTGTTTACACGTTTGACCCCAGATAATTTGCGAACATACGACCACTCAGATACCACACTATCAGCTGTTTGCTTCGTGAACAGGCAGACTTAGACGGATACGATCAGGCATCACTCATCATCTCTGTAGCACTGGGCGTTTGGCACAGTAGGATCTAAATATATATATAGGTATATATTATATTTAATATTATACTTCGCAATTAAACTATTTAAGTTTATCCTCCATTCACGAAGGTCGTTATTAGACAGAATACAATCGCACAACGTTAACATTCCGTGAAAACCCTTCACCTATCAGCTCGGAGTCTTCCAAGAAATGGCGACTTCCTGATATTCTATCCGTGACCATCTTTTAGGCTGCGTTTCGACTAAAGCTGTGTGAGGCAGCTGAGCGATGCGAGGTAACTGAGCGGTTCGATGCGTAGTGATGATGTAGAGCGATGGGAATGTTTCCACCAGAGATGTGCGAGGTAGCTGAGCGGTGCAAGGATGTGTAGCGACCAGGGTGAGTAGCGTAGCGGGCTCTTTTAAAATAAGCGAACGGGGTGTGGTGAGGTGGGAGCGGAGCTAAGTTTTTCGCTTGCGTCCTTACCTCGAAACACATCCCTCGCAACATATTCTTCGCTCACATCCTTCTATTCTTTTGTTTGTACAAAACCGTCGCTCCGCTGAGCTGTTTTCAATAGAGCTGCGCTGAGCGAGGATAAGTAAATGAAGTGTTTCTATTGATGCATGACAAACACATCTATCGCTATGCATTCTAGCACAGCTTTGGTGAAAAAACGCAGCCTTTGTGGTCCAAAATTTACCGAATGTTTTTTGTGTCTAGAAGGGGAGACCGCACAAAACATTGGCTACGAATAGGGTTGTTTCAAATTTTTTGAAACGCTTGTATTACGTTCTATATTAACTAAAAGTTGTCCTAAAATTCAACTTTTATATCTACTAAAAACGGCTTTAAATATGTTAAATTAACAAAATATATTTTGACATATGCTTTGGCGCCCAAAACGCTCTTTGAAAATTGTGTGACGTCACAGTTTACGGTTTGACACATAACTACGTACACACGTAGAAGATACGAACTGTCAACTGACATTTGTCATTTGTTGTTTACCGCCTAACTGTCAACAGTGTCAATCCGAGAGTTGTGACGTCATCAGAATCTTCAATGACGTTTCGAGTTTGGTCACGTGACGTGACGTGTGCCAAAAGATATTTTAAATTCAATATTTACAAAAATATGGTCATTACAGGTCCCCTAAAAGTAGTTTAACATGTTCTTATAATCCAAAAGGATTTATTGGGATACAATTCTGCCCTAAGATTTGTAGATGGAAACAACCCTATAATTGTATAGGAAGCCAAAACACATATTGCGCTGCAGATCTGGGCGGCTACCGGGAAAATCGAAATTCGTCAATTGCGGGCATTTTTCTCCGTCACTCTAATTACGTCTTACTAAGAGTAAAAGAGAAAGATCCCCGCAATTTGCGAATTTCAGTATTCGCGGTAGGCCCCCAGTACCCCTAGTGTAAATTTGATCGACATCATAACGTGACGAACGCGTTTACGTTAAGTCTCATTTTGTATAGGATTTTGAGTTTCCAAAACGTCCCGCTTGGCGCGCTCTTTCTAAATCCAATACAAAATGAGACTAAACGCAAACGCGTACGTCACGTTTCGAAATCGAATTTATTTACACTAGGGGTACTGTAGGTAAGTAGGGAAGGTGAAAACTAAAAAGTAAAACGTCTCAACTGATTACATGTTGCATTGAGTATGGAAATTGAAATAAGTCAGGTTTGAGACAGTTGAACAAACATATTTGTTTACAGTAATGAAAGTGTCTTGTATATTCAAAACATCATTGTCCAGCACGAGCGAGGTATTATGGCACGGCCTAATTCGATGAGTATTGTTATTTAAGGTGGGGCCTCAGTTTATTGCAGTTTATTTATTTATTTAAACTACGTTGCTCAAATTTACCAAAAAAGAGTACAGTACAGTACGGTATGTGTGAAAGAAATGTCTTGTTCCTTATCAAGCACAAGTCACAACGGATTTGGACATTAATTTCCATTATACTAATGCAAAATGCTTGCTCCACTTTGCAGATATTTATAATTTTATCTTACGATTTGATCTCATTTCAAATGTACTTTTTAAATTGCTTATACTTTGAAGAGAACATAGATAAGTTAACATAGTCATAAAAGTCGCGTGCCCGACTTCACAGACGAAAAGAGAGGGAATGGGCAAATGGGACAGAATCCCCACACTAAATCAGCACAGACTTGGCACAGACTCAGAAGATTTATTAGCTACGATTTATTTACGAAAAACTAAGAAAAGGGATCTTTAATATTTAACAGTCGCTTTTCGGTGAAGGAAAACATCATGAGGAAACCGGACTAATCCCAACAAGGCCTAGTTTACCCCCTAAGTTGGAAGGTCAGATGGCAGTCGCTTTTGTAAAAACTAGTGCCTACGCCAAATCTTGGGATTAGTTGTCAAGCGGACCCCAGGCTCCCATGAGCCGTGGCAAAATGCCGGGGCAACGCGAGGAAGAAGGGAGGCGGGGATCTTTCCCTTTTACCCTTACTGAGACGTAATTAGAGAGACTCAGAAAAATGCCCGCAATTGACGAACTTCAAATTTCTCAGTTATAGCCCAGGTCACTATTTTAGTCTAGCTAGACAATATCAGGTGACCTGTTTTCACTCCACCCCCAAGTTGATCCACTTGATATTAGCGGTAGGTACTAGTAAAAAAATAAATAGAGCCTGAAATAAATATTTATTTGCACAAAGAGGCCCCACCCTTTCGGAGCATCATGTTCTCAGTGAAAGCAGTGATTTCCTTTTACTCGGAATCTTGAATTGACTCGTGATGGCCGTTTGGTGGAGGTTGCTCCTCGTCATCTTAGCCGCAATTGAGGTATCATCAGATTCATCAAGAAACCTGTCTGTAGTTTTTCCTCTATGGTGCAATGGATGCGCGTTGAAATTAAATTTCTTCGTGTTTAATTAGCACGGTATGTGTGTTGTGAAACTTGTGAAGAACATTTTAAATATTGACGAGGCCAAAACGGAAAGAGGGTTCGCAACTCAACACAGCAACCAGAAGGTTTAAAATAGACATTTGCATAAACAAATCTTAAAAAAATATATGAGCCCTTGCCCCTTTAGCTAAGTACTGAAATAGTTAATATGGATTATTTGCTTTGCTTGTTTAGCGTACCAGTTGCCGAAACACATTTTCAACTGAGCCAGAATACATTGCCCTGGGGTACTTTAAAAAGTCCCAAAAACTGCTGGACACACTTATCAATCATGATTATCAGGATACGGTGCAGGAAATCGCAAGAACTAATCGAGATTATCAGGATACGGTAAAGGAACTTGCAAAAGCTAATCGAGATTATCCGGATCTTGCCCGGGGGTTTCACCGAAAAGTTTCGAAAGTGTTAGATGATGGTAAGTAGGAAGAACATATGGATACTAAACGCTAAATGTTTATTTATTAATATTTTTTGATCAAAACCACAGAATATGATACTAGTTTTAAAGCGAAGTTGTTAACAAAATAGATATAAAAAAATAATTTGTTCTACCTTGATTGTCAGATGTCTGACTTAGAGGGAATACAGGGAGGGAGGCAATAAAGAGGCTAACATAAAATAAAGTTTGTAAATTCTCAAGCCAGTCTTCAGCTTTAAAACTCAGTTGTTCCTAAACACTTACTCAACTGATAACGCACCCACCCTAAAGAAATGTATTACATATTTCAGAAATAGGCCACGATTACGAACAGAACATCGATTCATTCAGTCCCATGATAGGGAAGCGGCGCGTGCGCTCACAAAAGATGCGCCGTGAAAAGCTAAACCTACAGGGAGTACGAAGCCACCGTGCGCATTCTCTTGACGCTGGACGTCGCCGGAGACTACAGCCCGATCCAACCTCAGAGAAATATTAGGGTTATTTTTTAGGTCTTAAGAGCATATTTTTATAAGAATTAATACATTAAATTAAATATAGAAATGGATTGAGAGGCAATGAAATTAAATAAGTAACTCAGTAATTAGATGCCTCACCAATTAAACCTCGCATACACTTAAAAAAATATAAACCCATATATATTATGCATTTCTTCATCTTTATTACAAGAACACCTTTTTTCAAGGCATGACGGTGATATTGACAGCGTGCGCCCTAATAATTATTAAACTTTTTCACGTTACCCTACTATGTGTCTAAAAACGAGTGTCAAATTTATGCATCCTTAGCGTTGAAAGGGTTAATCTAATTATATTTGAATACTGAAATTTCAAAGCAGAAACTAAACGCATAACGATAATGAGAACTGTCACTGTCATACACGTCAATCTGACATTGACACAACATAAGTTAGGTTATTAAATTTGCCTTTACTTGATATTCTCATTTTATTCTCAAAAGTTGGTGAAATAAATATCAAAAATGAGTAAAGCTAAGGTGGCTGTGCGTGATATTTCACCAATCATGCAAGCTTTAAGGAACTTTTTGCTTGGCGTAAGTAATTTTTTCGATTGTTTTTCTTATTATGTAATCTAAATCAATGTTGATGAATACTACGTCTTTATCATTATTATTTTTAGCGAAAGCATACCAATGCCTTGAGGTTCGAGCCATTCCTGGCGGACAGAACTCAGCCACCACCAGAAATTCCCGATGGTGTTGCCCACAAGTAAGTTTCTGCTGTTTTCATACAACAAATGGAAAATGACGATTCTATTGTATTTATATTTCGTCAAACATCTATTTATTATTATTTCGTTAAGCATTTATTATCTACTATTTCCACGTAATTATTGACCACCAAAAAATCAATTTCTACTATTGCTTAAAATGTCTTTTAAACATTCATAATAATGTGTTTATCAAGTTGTTATTACTATATTCACTAAGTTTATTTATTTATTTATTTAATCTTTATTGCACAATACATGAAGGTACAAATGGCGGACTTAATGCCTTAAGGCATTCTCTACCAGTCAACCAATGGGTTAAACCAGAAAAATTAAGTAGGTGCAGTGTCTTTTAAAGTGTAGTGTATTGAAATAGGAGGGTACTTCTACAAAACCAGTCTGGATTTGTCAGGTAGGCATTTCCATGTGCTCTCCCGAATTTCGGCGATTATATCGCAATATAATAGTGGCGACGAGGCAAATCGAGGCAAATCATTGTGTTAGTGAGTTTTTGTGAAATTGTGAGTGCAAAGTGCAAAAAATGGGTATTAAATTTGGTGAATTTGATATGGGTCATGGCTGCTGGGAAAACTACATTACAAGGTTTGAATTCTGTTTAAGTGCAAATGATATTGTGGATGAAGACAAGAAAAAGGCTAATTTGTTGGCGGTATGTGGCTCTCAATTATTTGATTTAATAGTTTCTTTGTCATCACCAACTAGTATAGGGAACATAACCTATAAACAAATTTTAGAATTTTTGAAGGCTCATTTCCACCCCACGCCTAATGAGATTGTAGAATCTTTTAAGTTTCACTCAAGAAATCAAGAGGAGGGGGAAAAGGTCAGAGATTATGTGGCAAATTTAAGGAAAATGAGTATTCATTGCAATTTTACAGACTTGGACCGAACTTTACGTGATCGGTTGGTATGTGGTATTAGAAGCAAAGAGGTTCAAAGGAAATTGTTACAATGTGAAAAGCTGACATTTACTCAAGCAACTGAGATAGCATTTTCACATGAGAGTGCCACATTTGATTCCAGTATTATTGTAGTGCCAGGACCATCTAAACCAAATGTGGAGGTCGATGAACCCATGGAAGTAAACAAAATCACTAACAAAAAAGTTGACAAACAGAATAAAGTATGCTTCAGATGTAATAGGCAGCATAGGGGGGAGTGCAGATTCCGTTGGAGTAGATGTAATGCTTGTGGTAGAATTGGTCACATTGAGGCAGTGTGTCTTGCCAAAAATAAACAGGATGGTGGACATAAATCAAATTGTAATGGGTTGTATGCAAATGTAAACAATGTTAGAGAAAATAAAGTTGATCCCATTATGGTAAAGGTATCAATTGAGGGTTCTATCATTGAAATGGAAGTTGACACGGGATGTCCATATACTCTAATTTCTGAAGTGACAGCCAGACTCATTTGGAAGGGGAAATTACCTATATTAGAAAAAGATGATGTTGCATTGACTACGTGGACAGAGAACCAATTAGGAATATTGGGGAAAACTGAAGTGCAAGCTTCTTTTAAGGGTTTGCAAAATAACCTTATGATGTATATAGCCAGAGGTCATGGACCTAGCCTCTTAGGGCGTAATTGGTTCCGGCCATTCGGAATACAAGTCCAAGGAGTGATGCATTTGAAAATAAGCACTGAAGAAATAAGAGGACTTCTCCAGAGATACAGTGATGTTTTTCAGGAAGGTTTGGGAAAATATAAAGGCCCCATGGTGAACATTAAACCTAGGGAAGGAGCAGTGCCTAAGTTTTTGAAAAGTAGACCTATTCCGTTTGCATTGAGGGAAAGAGTGATTAAGGAAATAGACAGACTAGTAGAGGAAGGAGTTTTGGAACCAACGGCACACTCTGAGTGGGCTACCCCTATAGCACCAATCGTCTGAAGAGGAATACTTAGGAGTCCTGCTCATAGAAGAAACTCCATCAGACCTGGAACTGTCAGCCAGTGAAGTGGCGAAACTAACGGCTAAAGATAATACATTAAGCAAGGTATTATACTGGAGTCGAAATGGGTGGCCTAGCAAAGTGGATGCGGAATATAAGGTGTACTGGCAGAAACGCAACGAAATTTCAGAATATAAAAATTGCATTCTGTGGGGTAATCGGGTGATTATACCGGACAAAATGAGGTCCTATGTCCTACAGGAATTACACTCAAATCATGACGGGATAGTGATAACAAAAGCCATAGCACGGAGTTATTTTTGGTGGCCGGCTATAGACAAAGAAATTGAAAATTTGGTAAAAAAATGCGAAACTTGTGCTGAAAACAGAAATATGCCGTCACAAGTGAGCCATAAGTGGATAAGGCCGGAGAAGGCATGGTCACGGTTGCATATTGATTATGCGGGGCCATTTCAAGGCAAAACATTTCTCATACTGATTGATGCTTATTCAAAATGGCCTGAAGTAAAGATTGTTCCTGATATGAGCTCAGGGACACTAATAAATGTTTTAAGGGACATATTTGCAGAACAAGGTTTACCGGACACCTTGGTCAGTGATAATGGCAGAAGTTTTATTTCAGATCAATTTAAAGAATTCCTATCAACAAATGGAATAAGTCAATCCGGCGTCTAATGGGCAGGCCGAGAGGACTGTTCAGACAGTTAAGAATAAATTAAAGAAACAGTCCACACTTCCATGGAGCATAAAATTACCTACAATATTATATGGGTTGCGTACTACACCAAATAGTACTAACGACAAGTCACCGGCGGAACTTTTAAATAATAGGCGTTTCAGGACAAAGTTTGACCACCTTAATCCTCTCACATTTAAGAACCAAGAGGAAACGCAAGTATGTGATGAGAACGAAAACAATAAAGTACGTTCATTTCAAACGGGACAGACAGTGTATTTCCGGAATTACAGTTCAGGGCCACGCTGGTTGAAAGGAGTCGTAGAGAAGAGACAAGGCATTTGTAGGTATATAATAAGATGGAACGGGAAGCTGATGAAAAGACATATTAATCAGATACAAGGTCATGGGGGAGAGGCGAGAGATATCCGCCAGAATACATCAGAAGATACTGGTCGTGAAGTTATACATGACACGGAGAAAAGTAAATCATGTGAAGATAGTGATGAAGATGAGGAAATTAATGTACAAGTAAATGCTACCCCCCCGGCCTCACAGTGGGCTGATATCATAGGGGTTTCTGGGCCTCAGGATTATACGTTTAAACAGAGCCAAGAACGCATACCGCCAACCAACAAACGAACAAGATCACCTTCATCCCCACAAAACATGGAAGCCAAGAGATTAGCCATAGATTCCTATGAGAGTCTGTCAGAGTCTGATTATGAACAGACTGAAGATTCAAACCAAGATTGGTAGACGATGATAGTTAGGTTTAGTATAGATATATGATAGAGTGTAAGGACCTTGTAGTGGACAATTAAATAGTGTTAGTGAACTACCAATAAACAGTGAAACTTAGTGTTAGTGAGCTATCAGTGATTTGTGAAACGTAGTTTTAGTGAACTATCTCGAGGGGAAGGCATGTAGTGTATTGAAATAGGAGGGTACTTCTACAAAACCAGTCTGGATTTGTCAGGTAGGCATTTCCATGTGCTCTCCCGAATTTCGGCGATTATATCGCAATATAATATAAAGTAAATGAATTTGTAACCGAGACTATATATGAATATAAACTATATATTGATAAACTTACACATATACTTAATACAAATAAACATACATATATGAATACATACATAATTATACCAAGTGTGAATCATTAAGTTGATGAACAAGAAAGTTTGTCAAAGAAATACTTGCACAACATTGACTTGAATGTGAATTTGGTCTGCGCTTGTCTGATAGAGAGTGGGAGAACGTTCCAAAGTCTGATTGCCTGGACAGTGAAAGAACTGGACATGAAATCCACCAATACCAATCTAGAAGGTTTTCCCAGCAAATACCAATATATTCCAAATAGTTACATTTTGATGATTCATTTGGCCTAAAGACAAATCACACTTTCCAAAAGACCAATCTCTAGGTTTATGGGGTCCCAAAGCAAACAAGTTTTTTGCAGAGATTGCGATGCATCTGGTTGACTCAAATGGTGACCAAAGAGGTGGCGGCTTCCTCGCACGATGTATCAGTATTGCAATACAACAAGGAAATGCTGCCAGGATCCTTGGTACAATCCCTCAACAGCCTATTTTAGATTTAAGCTATTTATAGTAATCCTCTGTATATATCCATTATGTATATTGTTATTGTATCTAATTTGAACCTTAAACTGGAATGCTAAGGTTGAAGTTAAATTGACATCATATTATGCCTGGAAAAGTGTTAACCCTGTGAAGGCTATTATGTCTTGTCAAAAACATCACATAAACCAAGATGCAAGGTGCCGGCTAGTCAATATAAACTTTACTTGAAAATGTGAAGTTACTTTGACAATATTGTTCAGTTTTTGTTAATTGACCTTTTCTCCGCCACGTCAATGAAGTAAAAAAGTGTTATCAACACCACATAAAAAATTGCACATATACAAACCTGACCTATACCACGACTAGATATAAAGTTGTGGCATGTAGGGCATGAAATGTACTGACTTTATATCAAGTGAATGGAGGCAAACAATTTTAGCCTCCTGAGACATACAATTTTTTGGGTTCGAAATGAAAACAAAACAACTGTTTCTGGGTCTCAGGAGGATAGATGTTTTAGTAGGCATAATTTAGGTGTTCTTGCTGTTTAAAAAAACGTTAATTTATTATTTGTATTTTCCAGGCACTCCCAGAATTACTACTACACAAGAGACGCGCGCCGAGACGTAGCTCCACCGATAGATGTCACCAAAGTCCTGATTGAAGCTAGCTCAGACAAGGGGTATGTGTCCATTGTCCAACATGAGTAAATGTATTTATTGTTGAGTAACATAGTGGTACCAGTGACTGATAGGGAACCAGTAACCCAACACTTAAATTTTTAACCAACAAAATAAAGGTACTACCAGCTACTGGACTGTGTTGCCACATTAAGCAATCTGCTTTCTACCCTATATTCTTGCTTATGACGGTGAATGCTGTTTTTATTATAAAACAAACATAAAAATATAAAAACAGAAATAATACTAAATTAACTAAAAATAACATTAAACTTGTTCCTACACATATATTTACAAGTACCTAAGTGTAAGTGTTTTTTTTTAAGTGTCGAGTTACTGGTTCTCTGTCGGTCACTGGTGCCACTACGTGACCATCATTACGAGTATGACCAATAAAAGTAATTAGAACCAGACCAAGACAATATCATAGGAGTTTGACGTTTAAAATAACCCGTGCACCGTCTGGGCAATCAAAATCGCTGCCAACTTATCTTGGTTTAACTTTAATATTAAACTCTTGAAAGGAATAAACTGAAATTCCTTTAAATTTGAGGAATACCTACTAATGAGGGCCACGTTTTATGCAGAGTACAGAAGTTAGTAAATCTATAAAAGGAACCTTTTGCATTACATTACATTGCTTGCTTTGCTTAGGGGTTTAGTGTATTTGAGTGTGTTTGACCACATTATTTGGGTCATAGGTCATAGGTAAGCAAAGACGCACCAAGTGTGAATTACATAAACAAATAGAAAATAGAAAATATTCCAATTTGTTTGCAATTTATCATGGAGCGGGTACATAATAGGAATACACCAGAAAGTTAGACCAAAATTAAGACAGTTGCAATTTATGAGCCAAATAGCTTGAACTAAATTTTATATATTGATTTCATTATTTTTTTTCAGTGCACCCAAGAAGGCGGCAACGGTAGCTCCCACCCCTGGACAACTATACCAATGGGACAAACACTATTAGAGACAAATCAAATTATTATCAACCATATTACCATGCTGTAAAGTCTTAAGTTAAATATATTTAGATTCATTATAATTACGCAATTCGCAATAAATTAATCAAAAGTCCTTGAATTTAAGCTGCATACTAATTTAAGCTAATAATACGGTTTGACTGACGTATTTTTAGTCATCGCGCGGCCATCGTGAACGCTACTCATGCACTATTAGTGTTTGAAAATGGTTTTTCTTTATCGGCGCTGGCGCGGTATCACGCGCTTTTTAAAAGTATAATCTTAACTTGCACATTTTGTGATCATACGTAAGAACTATCAAGCCTACCCCCCTGTTAGAAAAAATAAGTCATGGGCGACGCACACCAATTCGCCTTACGTAATAATTACTTAAATAAATGGCGTGTATATCACGGAAGTGACCATAAAAATACGCGAGCTAAACCGTATTATGAGCTTAAATCAATGCCTAGTCCTATTAGTCTCTTGATAAACAATTAACCATTAGTTACCCCTTTTTTTATAGGCAGTTTAAGTACACGTAGATCACACAGACATAACTAGTAATTCTGAAAACTTACTTTTAATTCCTATTATTTCAATTCTATTTAATTGTTGGGATACGTAATACTTATCATATATCAATAAACTGACAGTACGTTGTTACTACAACTACAAGATACTAAAGAAGAAGTCGAACATAATACATTACTTTATATATTTCATTAATAGTTGGTTACATTACAAATAATTCCACAAAAACTTTCATAAGTTCAGTATTAAATTAATGTCATTTTACGAAACTAGTTAACATCGACACCAAATAACATGACTGTTGTAACAAACCTTAACTTTAAAAAAATTGGGTTAATTTCAAAAATGGCAGGTAACAGGTAAATTTGCTCTAATCTTCAATTTGTAAGTATGGGTAGCAGATCAGTCCCCTCATTCAGTTTTCGGCTTGAGCTTGGGACTAGGGTTACGAAGGTCTTGCAAATCCGCGAGGTAACAACATCTCTCACCTAGCGCAAACAAAAGTCTGTTCAAGGCTGGTAGATCTTAGATTTGACCTTTATAGTGCAACCTAAAAGAGTAGAAATGACTCTTTAAGTATAAGAACCCCTGACTGAAAGTATGGCAATACACTCTAGTGAGTAAAAACCTGTTCTGAGAACCCTTACAAATATATCAAAAATCTCGAAATATAGAGAAAACCACAAGTAAATCACTCATATCGTTTTGGAGATAAAAGGAATATTTAGTGGTTCTTAGGTTGCTTCCAACCAATAATCTCATGCTAAATGCATATACACCTTTGTTTGCTTGGTGAAAAGTAAGAAATTAATTGAGTATATTCAGTTAAGTTTTTCGAGTAAATTGTAGAACTGAACGTACCGTAACGTCCGTAACGTTCTTTTAAGTATATCCTGGTCACGGCACCAAAATGTACTTCTATAATTATGAAACACTCGGTAATGTTGCATCTTGATTGAATACTTATTATTCCTTAGAAAACGGTGAAAACCAAAGTACAGTTTGGGTAAACTATTTATATTAATGTCTACCCCCAAAAATAATTATTGGAGTCCAATTATTAGCCCCTTTAACTTTAGTCTAAAGCAGCATTGGTAACTTTCCCACAAAAATTGGAACCAATGACTGTACATACTTCATTGGCAATAGCCTATCCCTCTCGCGTCGAATGATGACCATCAAGTCTGTTTTGGTAGGGCTTAATTTAAAAAATAATTGAAGGATCATGTTTTTACCATATTTTTATTACTGCAATGTTACATTTCTAATAAATTAATGTGCTAAGCTTCACGAAAATGTCTACATTTTGTGTGACAGTTACTCCATATTGAAATGACCTGTCATATAGACCATTATTCGATACGAGTGATATAGAGGAGGTCAAAGTTGGCAAAATATCACGAATCCGCCGGGAGGGGCCTCCATTTGACCGAGAGACCGTAAACACACAGGCCCCCATTCGATGAATTACCACGGGCCTTAGTTGATAGGTATAGACACCACTAATCGCATATTAGCCAAATGAATACTGTCATTCGTTACATAGCTTTGCCGTAATAACGTAAAAAATAAGAACAGCAATTTGAATGTAATATGAGTTACATACCTTTGTACTTAACTGGCTTGTCAACTGGCTTCCGCGATTCCATGATAACTGCAGTATCGTTGCTGTCTCCTTGATCTAATGTTAACAAAATGTACCATGTTATCGACTTGTCTGTCTTAAATACCTTAAAATCAGCTTAAAATAGTTAAAATATGGAAAGTTTAAAAAAGCGATGTCGCAGAGTGGTTACTTAAAAGTTTTCTCAAAAATGAAATTTCAAGAACTAGAGTTGTTTCGGGCAAGATTAATTTAATCTCCTATTCCTAAAAGCTGTACCTAAGTTAATCGGTAATTCTGTATGACTAGTATTTAAACCTTATACAGAGTAATACGGACTGACAGTTCAAAAACTACCTACTACAGTTCAATCGATAGTCAGCCTGCTAATTGAATATAGAATACATCTTTGAAGTGCCGCATCTGGCGTCTAGATATTATAGTTACCTTCTTGCTGCTTGATTTGTTTCTGTTCAGGAGGTGCTGCTTTATAAATCTCCTGCGTTTCTTTCAATATTGGGTGACTCTCCATAATATCTGGTATGAACAATAGAATGGAAATAAAAAATTTAATCCTTCCGTTCCACGACGTCTAAAAGCCGTTAGAAGTGATCTGCATTATAGGTACGTTCACATATTTGACAAATTAAGCAAAGTATGTGGCTTAGGTGTTTTACCACCTTCATACTTTCAACTGTTAGGTTAGTTGTTAACTAAATGCGCGATATAACAACTTATCAACACAATATTTTTTGACAGTTGACAATGTATAATGTAATCTCATGATTATTCACATTTTTGCTACGTTGAGCGCGAATGTTGCTCCTACACCCACTTCGCACAAAGCCAATAAAAGATAAAAACTTAACATGCCAGTTGTATTAATAGCCAAGGGACTTACTTATTCTTTTCGCGAATTCAGCGAGGCCGTTCTTGTTCGCCGTGATGTAGAAATTGCGCTCAGACATGCGGAAGAGCCACGAAGCCAGTTTCGGATATCTGATGGTTAAAAAGATATTAGTGTTTGCTGCACTTGGTATTTTCTCGTAGATAAGAAGATGCTGTAAAAAAACATGTCCAAAAACTTTAATGCATTTAGATCATCTGCTAAAGCTCAGGAGCTTAAAAGTAATCCATACTCGACTCTCTAGTCCGAGACAGGTATGGATATGTATCGTTTTAGGTACCCCGTGTTATTTGGTAACTGCGGTTTTCTGCAAGGTACTTTTCCGGATGTCCTGCTACTTTGAGCAATAAAATGATGAGATGAGAGAATGAATGAGATTTTTTTCCTAACTTATTAAGTATTTTACTTACTTTTTCTTTTGTATCGGCACCAATATGTGCAGAGTGCTGACCGTAGCCGCTAGCATGATGTCGCCCATTGACGGCCAGTTGCCGCGGTTGAACCATGGCCGATCATTCAGCATGTTCTCCATGTCATAGTACGCGCAGTGGATCTCACAGAAAGTTGGCATGGCGATCACACGACAGTTCTGGTAGAGGATTGGATTCTGGAAGGACATAGACAAGAATTTTTCGATGTAGATTATTTTTTCGATGTAGTTTAACTGAAGCAGGCTTTAAACAAGTATTTGGTCAAAAAGTAGCCGAAAAAACCTCGCATTATTTGTGCACGAGCCCTAAGGTACAGTAGCGGCTTTATATTGCGGGTAGAGGAAACTACGGTTAAAGTATGTATATACTGTTCAAAGAGAGCCCAGCCGAGTCAGTAGGTAGTTATGTTGCTTTGGCCGGGTCGCCATGTAAGGCACTATACAAATACTTACTGAAGCGGCTTTTTACTGCAGGTGAGGATACTACTGTCAATGTGCATAGATGTACTGTTCAATTAGAGCCTGGCCGTGTCAGTAGGTAGTAATGTAATGTTGTACTGGCTGGGTCACCATGTAAGGCACTATACAAATACTTACTGAAGCGGCTTTATACTGCGGGTAGAGAACACTACTGTTGAAGTGCATATACTGTTCAACCAGGGCCCGACCGGACGGGTCGGTGGGTAGTAACATGTTCGCTGCGGCAGAGCCGTAACGTGATGCCATATATGTTGCAATGGCGTTGCTGTAAGTGTACATTAAATGTATTAGGTATGTTTCATTCACTAAGGCGATACAATATCCGACGTGGAATATACCATAACTATTACAAAAATTAAACTAAGATGATACTTTAGAGTTTAGACTTAGATTGTACTAAAAACTTGATCATTTGTAACGCTTTAAGCTACTTTTACCACAATGTCGACCCCTGATAGGGTCTATTTTTTAACTGTTTATTTATGTCCCTAAGTGTTCGTTTCCTTGAAAGCAGCCCATTTATTGGACACAAAATTAACAAATATCAAATCGTCGATACCCACATTATTTTAAGGATTGAGAGTAAGTTAAGTAACTTAGTAGAAGAAGGAAGAAGTAAGCCTGATTGTGTTTTCAGTGGAAATTGAGAAATGTTTACCTGTCGCTTAGTACCAAATCTTTATCCTTTAAAATTGGCAAAGTTTGACGAGGGTTCATCTGTGAAATAATAAATAGAGTAAGTTAAGGGCACAAACTAATAATAAGTAGGTACAGATGTAGTGAAACTAGTGAATAATCCTTTCCCATCGTATTTTCACGGAAACGCACGAATGTGTTATGCTATTTCAGTCAGTTCCAGTACAAAACTGACTGAAGTATCAGGACAAATAAGAAACGTTTCCGAGAAAATACGATGGGAAAGGATTGTTCACTACATCTGTACTAAGGTAATATGAACCCTTTGATCGCCACCCCTATCATGTGCGGCCCGTCATCGTCGTCATCGTCATCGTGAACCTTATCGGGATGCATGAAGGTTGATATTGGCCTGTAGCTGTAGCAGCGCGTTAGTTGACGTATTTGGCGGTCTAAGTAGATAAGTACCTATTGGTAAGTAGGTAAGTTCATATTTCCTCGCAGTTAATATGGCCCGGTAAACTGCGGAGAAGGACTTATTACCATTAACATCTTTTATATTTTTACCTGTGGTCTGACAATAAATAATTTCTAATTTCGCCGACTACTAATATTAACTCGTAGGATGGTTAGGACGGTGCTTCATGCATGAAGCCTCGCGAACGTCAGCTGCTGTAGGAGAACGGGTATAGTAGTCTCGGGGATTGGTTTTCACAACAGCCATAATAAACAACTAAACGAACGAATATGTTCATCTACCGATGTCGAAAGATCGCAAGACGCCTCTCCTTCTTACGTAATGAGTGAGACGATGAACTTTTATGTTCGTTTAGTGGTTTATTATGGCCGCTGTGACAACAATACCTGGTCTCCCCTAACGTAAGTGACACCGGCCCACTCGTACAACGATGTTCATAAAAAGCATCAGCAGGTCTTCTCTTGAACAATTTTACCGCCTGAAGGGAACTTGCTTTTGAAAATCTGGTCCTGGCTCACGGTCTCTGTATATTATCTAGGACTAGGAAAATTAATTCATACCGCCGTGATCTCTGCACTCCTATGTTCTCCCTTGTCCAAATTGACGTCAACTTCACGGACATCGATGTTCATGGCATCTAAGGCCATCATGACGGCACGGCACGCAGGACTTCGGTCGGCTTTCCATAACGTACAGTGTCTGGAAAATAAATATCTTAACACCTCAAGTGCCAGCTTTTGGAAAGGTTAGAGTATGTGCTGAAAGAGAAGAGTCATAGACTGTATTAGTTCCCTTATATTCTACGACTCTTCTCTTTCCGCACAGACTCTATTTTCATACATTTTGTATGACATTGCATCCGTTGGACTTATAGGAAACTTTTCTGCCGACTCGATATCGCCTCCGCTGATCTCAATCTCAAGGGGTTACCTGTGTTACACTTACATATGCCTTTGCTGTTAATGTTCTATCATATTATAGCATAATAGGCAATATGCAGGAAGTTAACGGTATATCAGGACATCAGGAGTCTCTAAAGAACGGCTCGCGAGCCCTTAATCTTGGCCCGTGGAGGCCGTGGAAAGGAAGGAAGCGGGAGAGCCGAAGGCCTAGCCGTGGCCCTTCGATCAAAAGTTTGGAGACTTTTTTCACCACACCAACTGACAGGCTCTCTTGATTGTTCAAAAACTAATGAGAAAATGCATTTTATCCACATGTGGGGCAAAGTTAAAGGGTCGGCAACGCGCATGTAATATCTCTGGTGTTGCAGGCGTTCATAGGCTGCGGTGACTACTTACCATCAGGCGGGCCGTATGCTGGATTGCGACCGACGTGGTATTAAAAAAAAGAAAACTGGTGAAAATTTTTAGTTGTTTCCTTATGTCGGCTCGTAGAATTGATGATTTTGGATAATAAATATTTAAAGACGTTCATTTGGATTTAATTTGAATTGATTTTGTTTGATATCTTATAGTTAATATTTTCCTCGGGTTGGTGTGGTGAAAATTTTTGTGTTTCACTCGGAGGCAATTTTGTTTAACCCACGTGCCTATTGAAACCCTCGCAACGCTCAAGAATCTCAAGATTTCATTTTTCGAGCCAGTCGCTACGCTCGTGGTTGCATTTGGGAATCTTTCGCTTGCTCGCGTATCAATTTTAGACCGAGCTGTTGAACAACAACTTCGCCCCCTTGTATAACATATAACTATTTATCTAAGTAGGTATAGCGAAGGAAGTGTTAAAGGTACTAACTTTAATGAGGGTCTGCTAGACCCGCCACCCATTTTGATTTCACTGGAACATAGCAAGACTGAAAACCATTTTGCAACAAACTGAAAGTGATATTACATTTTGTTTGTCGCGGCTTATTTATATTTTTTATTTATTCATATTTTTACTTCTTGATTTTGTAAAACAGCTAATTTGTCTGTTTCAATTTTTTTGACATAAGTTTTTGTTGTTTTTTGTTTTCTATGTCTGGGCTCATGTCAAAAGACTGTTTTCAACTGGTTTTCAAGAACACGTAGTGATATGCTCTTTGTCAAGAACTATAAGATTAGAACTTCATGGTGTCATAAATATTCTTGTCCAAATAGTATACACCAAAGTTTGCACCAAAGAGTAAAGTACCTAAGTATATGGGCCGGTACAGACGGACTGCAACTCTGCTACAACTTGTATGGGAACTGCATGCCGACTGCACTCCAACTGCAACGTCGACGTGCAGTTCCCATACAAGTTGCAGTCCGTCTGTACCGGCCCTATAGGGTATACACTAAGTATAGTTATACTACCTACGACTTGCAAAGAATCGCAGGCAAAGAATATAATACCACAGAGTAAACAATAGTACTACCGTTAATACTCACTATCAAAGACTCACTATTCTAGGAGAAGAACGCTAACTTCATACAAAAAATGTCTTCTTCAAAAGTTCGTTTATACTACTAGCGCTCTCTATGTATCTCAGAACTAAAATTGACAACCGGTTTAGCCAGGTGGGTATTGGCTAGGGCTGCCAACCTAAATGCACAATTTTGCGGTACATTTGCGATTAATTTGCGTGACATGGATATACAATGCGGGACTCCTTCACCTGGCCTAACTAGAAAGGTATACCTATTTACGGTCAACGTATTGAAAGGCATGAAAAATTCAACCAAGGTAACTTTCTAAACATTTATAGCACAGCACAGCATATATATTTTATGACATAAACATTAAAGAAAATTGGTTAATATAGATCGGTTCAATCCCTGAAGACTTTAAATTAAAGTCACGCGCTGGTGCAACCTCCGTTTCATTACTTATAATCTAGTCTAGCCAGAAAACAGGACAATCGGCGTCCCGCACGGACCTTTTGCGGGACGCATACTTTAGGGTTCCAGAAACGGGACGTCCCGCGTATTGAGGGACGGTTGGCAACCCTAGTATTGGCAGTAATCCAGTTCTGGGGGCCTACCGCGAAAACTGAAATTCGCAAATTGCGGGGATCTTTCTCTTTTACTCTCACCAAGACGTAATTAGAGTGGCAGAGAAAAATTCCCGCAATTGACTTCAACACAACGACAACTTCGATTTTCGTGGTTATAGATCAGGGGGCCTACCGCGAAAACCGAAATTCGCCAATTGCGGGGATCTTTCTCTTTTACTCTCACTAAGACGTAATTAGAGTGACAGAGAAAAATGCCCGCAATTGACGAACTTCGATTTTCCCGGTAGCCGCCCAGATCGCTGATCGCTGGACTACCCGAAAACTATTATAATTGACCGAGAGTTTGAGAAGTTCTCCGTTTCATCTTAGGAAAAAATGCTTTCTTAAGTTCGGATGTTCTCCTCTACAATTCTCAACCGATTTTCGTGAAATTTCTTGAGCAGATAGGCAATAGTTTTTTTTATCGATTCAGTTTTGGATTTTTTTCTAAATGTGGCTGAGGCATAATTTAGTTTTAAATTGTGCACGTGCTATAGAGCCACTAGTATAAGTATATATTTCTCGTCTAAAGGTATAAGATATCATATAGTATGGCTAATCAAAATTGTTAGTACAGTCGAGTTCATAAATGTATACATTTCTTCACCTTAATCCGTTGCAATAATTCATACACATGTAAAGTGCATAAATAAAGGATTCCTTATTATATTACTAAATTAAATGAAATATAATAACTATAGCCGGTCAACAAGTTTAACATTCCTGACAATATACCAAAAACAATCAACGTAATTTGGTTGGTTACCATAGATATAACCATAGTCGAACCATATATATATATATATATATAATATAATATTCCTAAACATGGCGTCTAAGCCAGCTGTCACCTTAGCCTCACACACACAGCACACATTTTACGTACGATTAATAATGAGGAACCAGACGTTGTGGCCATGTCGATAAAGTAATACCGATAAACTATCGGCGTTTTTTACAATATATAATATTAGATCCATATGATAATAATCAACTGCGGAAATCCGTGATGCACCGGCCAAAACCAACTAAAATATGTTTTACGCAATAATTCAGTTATTTTATTATATCATAAAGTAATCATTATCCATTAGCATTTTTTTGATGTAAATTTTCATTGAAGATATCGATCGAAGCTTCAATTAATCTCTATTCCGTTCCGCTGTGTAGAAATTATCGATATATAACATGATTAAAATCGATAAATACACATCCCTAAAAATATGCTAAAAACTTAAGTATACAGATTTATACGCACAGATGCATAGACAACTGTCCACCACCTAAATGGCTACGGCTTGAGTATTCAATTTTGTTCTGAGAACAGACAATGGAGGGGCCTCGAGTAGAATTTTAACCACAAACAATAGAGCATACAATGAGATAGATTCGTTCGGATTGGACGATTTAGACGTTAGTACCAAAGAGCATATAATCACTACGTTTTAAGAGACGGGACTTCCATACTAGCGAGTGGAATCCCTTTGTTTCGCAAATCATTACCAAAATGTACGACAAAGAACTGTCAAAGAACCATAGTACCAACATAAGCAATTTAAATAGTGTAGTACGCTACACGCTTGCGTTTCTTATCGATATCGATAAAATGGGGAGGGTTGAAATATAGACTCATGTCTACAAATTTTGTACTCGAAATCAAGTTAGGATCGAGTCCACATTTAAGTTGTATGTTATATAGTGGATAGTTCTATGAGTGGACTAATACGTGGTCGAGCTTAATGTGGACTCGATTTTTTTTTAGAACACCTTGTTGTTATTCACCACTAGGAAGGATCAAAGTAGCACTTTTTTTCCCTACTAGGAGGGATCACTTTTTTCCTCTTTTTGCATACTTCTTAGGTTAAATTATTTAATTTATTTACCATTAATTAAATTTATTTATTTATTTGTACCATAATAATTTCCTCACAGGTGATGTGAAAAGCAGTATGTAAATTTATCACGTGGTAGCAAAAATATTTCCACCTTAGGGTGGTATTCCACCTATCCAATTTCTTGGTCCAATGTCATTGCGTCTCACTCTGTCATTAATCAAAATGTGAGACGCAATACACATTGGACAAAGAAATTGCATAGGTGGAATACCACCCATAGGCGTTAGACACTTGAATCCCTCACTACGCTAGGATTCTATTTTAGAATACCTCGATACACTCAGATTGTAATTATAAAATCCTTCACTATTTTTTTTCTTAATTTTTTTTTATTAAAAGCACTATTTTTAAAATGATCTGCAGATACATGTTTCAATAAATGTAACTTTTGTATGGGAAGATGTATCAGGTCTTCGTTCCCAACAAATTTAACCCACTGCCTGCATCTGAAAACATACAGCCTTGGTTATGTACAGTTTATATTCCGAGTGTTTGCTAATGAGATAATCAACTGATTATTTAGCGCTAATATGCATCTATAAATCAAATCATATATGTTAAATAATGACCATTAATGGATAGATGATAGATAATTTTCCACTGAAAATCTTCGACGAATTAATTTTGTGTCATATTGCATGCAAGTTCTCAGGAAATTTCACATATTTTATTTTATTACTTACACTGATATACAAATAAACATACAATTATCGATAGTTTTAGTACATCCCTAGTTCACAACTAAAAATAATATAAAATATCTAATTTTCGATGTGTTTAAAGCCTGCTGCACCAAAATAAGGTCAAAAGTATCTAAAGCAATACGTACTGGTCTTTATTCAAGGGAAATTTCGTCATAAAATCCCTTTTCTCGTGATTTTCTCGAGTGGCTCGCTTGCCACATATTTCACACTTAGTAAACCGTTTTCTCGGTGGCATTGTAACAAACTCGTTCTTTACTCTGATCACGGTTCACTATGTTCGATATTTTCACTAAATAATAAAGAAATTGCACGAAATACCCGAACAAAACATTGAAGCCTTCATAACAAACAAAACAATTAGGCTGACAGTTGACTTGATGTAAACTTGACAGAATAAATAGCTCTGACGTTTTATTTTTCTTCGTTGGCAAAGATTTGCGAAACAAGTTCCATACAAAACTTATTTTGTTCCTAGTTGCGTCAGCCTGGTTAGTACCAAAGAGCATATAATCACTTGGTTATTGGTTAGTACAGTGAGTGCTTAGGTGTTGTCACTGTGTTGTGTTGTGTCGGGTCTTTTAATAGAATCGACGTTGGTTGCATTTTAGTTTTATATATCTTTGCTTCGGAATTAGAATTCTATCCGGTGCAGGATTAAATTATTAGTATAAATCTACCGCAGGTAGATATACTCTCTTATATTCGTAAGTTATTCAGAAATCTACAATGTCGAGCGACACCGCGAAGAACGTAAGTTTTGTTCTTCATTTTCCTTTACTTATCACTCCGTTAGTTGTAGTTTTGTAGGCTCGGAGATAGTAAGAAAGTCCTTATGACCTTCTATTTAAGGAATGCATGGACCATGAGTCATCGGGATAAAAGTAAACCAATGTTACTTACCGTATATACATACCGCAGCGAAATTAGTTTCGTTACAGTTATGTGCGGATGTGTGTCAGTGTTTATGCGTGTAGACTGTTTGGAATATTTATCGTATGAATGTACTTTCCTTTTCTCGATAATGTTGACTTTTAAATTCTGATTAACGTGTAACTAGGCAGTTTCTACTCATAATTTGCTAATGGATACAAAGTTCAATGCTCTCAATGAAGAAAGACATAATATTGTATTATGGCTTTTAAAAACATTTCATGATTCTTCATAACACTGATATTAAAAATCACATTATGTTGTGTTTTCTCGTCATTATAAATGCCATTAGGCATTAATCATCATTAGTGTATTGGGTTGTGCCTTATACTAAGAGAAAAAATGTATGATATTAGATTTTTTGTTAGAGTTTGTTGTTAAATTTGTAATTTAAGACATGTGGCAGTTGTGGCACACATCTGTGGCTTTCTTAGGGCAATGAATGTAAGTTATAAGGTCAGTAGCATGCTCTTCACTCTTGCCTTAATAAAGATACCTAAATTACCTATACTTGGCAAAAAGTAATTTGTAATAAATGATTTAACTGCAATTAATATTGTTTATTCATCTCATCTTGTGATTTTTTTAACCTTATCATTGAATCATAGAATCATTCATTGCATATCATAAACCTCCATATAATGTCATTCGATATAACAATTGACTCCCTACAACGTTGGCTATAGTTGCTTTATGAAAAAGCCTTTATTTCCAAATTTCTCATTTTACATTAGGTGTTTTTTGCATATTGGTTAGTGAGTTTCTTATAGTTAGTGTTGATTTTATGTACATTATTTAATTTGGAACCCTCTTCAAGTGTAGGCCTCCTCCAACTCTCTCCATTGCCTCTCTTCCGCTTTGTTTAGCCAGTCTTTCCCTGCAGTTTCTTTTATATCATCTAGCCATCGTTTATATGGCTTTCCCCATTTCCTTTTGCCAATAGGGCCTCTCCATTTCGTTGCCAATATTGTCCATCTATTGTCTTTATACAGTGCGATATGTCCTGCCCATCGCCATTTTAATTTGAGGGATTGAGTTAGTGCGTCTTGTAACTTTGTTTTTTCTCTTATAGACATACTCTTTATTTTTTGCATATTTTTTATGTTGAGCACGCTTCTTTCCATGGCTCTTTGGGTGGTGCTTATCTTTCTATTTGTTTTATCTGTAAAAGTCCATGTTTGGTACCCCTAGAGCAGGCTCGGTCGAAGGCATGTATCTGCCACTATCTTTTTTAGGTTTAAGCTGTATTTGCCTTTAAGGATTTCTTGCAGTGACCAGAATTTCCTCCAGGTTATTTTAGGTCTCCTTTCTATAGTTGCTTTACTTTAATATTAATTTCTCTCTATAGTGTCAGATAACATCCGGTCCCTTGAGTGTCGCTATATAGAGTTTACACTGTATTTGGTTAGTATTATGTGAGACTTTATAAAACTACAGTTAACTTAAAACACACCTTTTGCTGGGCCATTACATTTTAACATGTTCAATGTGGTATGGCGTTGAAAGACCCCATGCAAAGCATGCTTGATTACGAATTAAACTAATTGCCACAGTGGAGGTTGAACAAATACATATACCATAAAATTCTTTTATATTCACAGTTTTCCAATCTAGAAACACCAGGCTATGTCGGCTTTGCAAACTTGCCTAACCAAGTGCACCGCAAGTCCGTGAAGAAGGGCTTTGAGTTCACACTCATGGTGGTCGGAGAGAGTGGACTGGGCAAGTCTACGCTGGTTAATTCCTTATTTCTGACTGATTTGTATCCGGAAAGAGTTATTCCTGATGCTATAGGTGAGATTTTGTAATTAATTTGAATTTTTTTTAGAAACAGGTTCATAGTTGAATTTACAAAATTGGGCTTAATTTATAAATAAGGCAAACTAACATGCAATCTGTAAAATTAGAGGGCATTGTATTTTCCTGATAAGATGTACCTACTTCCTCTTATAATGACCTTATTCATAGTTTGTTTGTGTAGTAGCCAATGTAGAAAGAGTTGCCTATGGGCACTTCATTGGTTGGATGACATTCGAAAAATTGCAGGACACTTCTGGATGCGACTAGCCCAGGACTGGGATAAGTGGCGTACACGAAGAGAGCTCTATGCTCAGCAGTGGGCGACTGGAGGCTAATAATTAATGAATGATAATGGGCACTTTACCCTATTATTTACCATAATTTAAAATAGAACTATGCATTTGGATAAGACACACATTAGTATGATAGTATCACCAGTAGTCATAAGTATACATTGTGATTCATAGAGATAAATTCATGCAACATTAAGTGACTAAGTGCCTTTAGATTTAGAGTGACATAAAATTGGCATTTTTAATAACAATAACTAATCTCATTTTTATTTATGGAATTTATATACTGACGCTGTAAGCTGCTTTAACCCATTCAGAGCCAGCGACTCAGCATATGGGTCATGCTCAAACAGTTCCGCAGGGCCAGTGACTCACATGTGAGTCATGAATAAATTCTGATTTAAACATAAACGAAACGTAATTTGACATAATAAAGTACGTATCCAATCTAAGATAACAACCATTTCTATCAGGTATATTACGATAATAAATTATAAATGCGTTTTTTTAATGAAAATAGAGCTTAGAATATTCAATTTTGGTTTACTATGAGTGAAATATACTGAATACGCATACGCGTTGCAAGCAAACAGAAATTATTGTTAAGTTATTGACATGGCTCAGGGTATGGGTCACCGTGGCCTGGCGCTACTTGTAAAAACTAGAAATGTTTCCGTAGCAAGTCAAAATAAACTTTATTGGCTGGTTTTAAAGCTTATTTCGTGTTGAAGCTGTTTGATATTGTACCATTTTACAACCGATTACTGTTTGGATGATGGCTTGCAACATTTACCAACCCATAGTATAATAATATTTTGTTTTGTGTGAAGGGTAAGGCAACAAGGATTTTCGTCCACTGTTATTTTATGTCATAATATTTGATGAATGTTGTATTATATCTTAGGCAATTATCTACTAACAATGATGTGAATATTCATTAATTTTTTTTTATTTTCAATAATAACAAGACAGTTGATACAGTCACCACTAACTAATATTGTATTTCATAATAGTGTGTGACAAATATTTACAAGTTTTTTAAAAATATTTTGTTTTGTGTGAGGAGTAAGGCAAGGGAAATGGGTCAAATTGAACTTCCGAGATTTGACCCATAAAACAACAACAAACACATGTAAAAAATAAAAATGTTCATTCCTAAATCTTTTTTTGATAGGCACAGAAAAAAGTTGGTTAGTAAAAATGTTGCATAATGTTGTTCAACTGGCTGGCTTCATAAGCGGCGATTTATTTACCGTGCGCGCCAGGCCAGAGACCCATAAGCTGAGTCATACGTTTTAGCTAAAAACTGTTTGTATGGTGGCCTGGCGTATTGTGTACGCTCGACGGGTCTTGGCCATGAATGGGTTAAGAAGCACAGTGCTCGAGCGTTATGTTAACAAATTGTCATACTTAATTTCAGGCATTATAAAAATGTGCGTTCCACAGATTGCAGTGACAGTGTGACGATATTTCATCATTGTCAGTCTTGATTCTGTAGAATTCTTAATGATGACTAAAAGTAAAGTTTATCATAAGCAATGTTATTTCAGAGAAAACCAATCAAACAGTGAAGCTCGATGCCTCAACGGTGGAGATTGAGGAACGAGGAGTGAAGTTGCGACTCACTGTGGTGGACACTCCTGGATATGGAGATGCTATTGACAATACTGACTGCTTTAGGGTAAGTATCTTTTACTGCTAAACTTGGTACAACAATATTACCTACCCACATACTTGATGGTTGCAAAGTGTACAAATCTTTGTTTTGGGTAAAGACAAAATGCCTTATATTGCCACCACATACTCAGCTATTGGGTAATGTGGTGCTTACCGTTTAGTCTTACCTTCTATATGGTAACTTTCAACGCACTCCTTGATGCAACTCCTTGGTCACAGCTTCCTCGCGTTGTTCCGGCATTTTGCCACAGCTCATTGGAGCTTGGGTAGGCACTTGATTTTACGAAAGCGAAAGTTATCGCCGCAAAAAGTAGTACGAGTTGAAACATGGCTATATACATTTTTATCTATACTAAGTTTCTGTGTCGCAGATTATGAAGGTTTTATTATTGTCGATGATTTTGTGTTACGATATTTTAGTTTTTTATTCGTTTTGTTTATTTTTTACAAAACAAATTTTTAAACAGAGATTTAGCAAGTTTCAAAAAAACCGATATAATACGAAAACATGGAGTATATACAAAACCTTTCCTATAGTATGTCGTTTATTCTTATTGGTTCACGGACCAGTGTCCATACAAATCTGCCCATCCGCCTTCATGGCAAAAACTTAATTTTTAAAAACTCACCTCTTTATTTTCGGCTGTACTTAACTAAAGAAATGGACTCATCAAAATCATTTGAGTTATTGTCGTGGGGTCTACTAATGGCCACCAAATACTTCTATGTTCTAGCTCCTTCGTCAAGTCAGGTTGTTTGTTGGTATCAAATTATGGTATTGTCATCATTGCAAAGTTTCAATATACGGCTATTAGAAGTTGCTTTAAATTCATTTGCATGATTTTGGTTAGTCACAAGTGAAGTTAATATAAGTGTATTAACAAAGCTAACGATAGGTCGTTCATCAAGGAGCTCTTACTCCTAAACCCGTATGTGAAGCGACCGTGACATTGCTAGTTTAATTAACCAATTGAACTTACAAACGTAAAGTGCATTAGGGCTGCATACATTATGTTTAAGTGTTTCGCTACATTCACGTTCACGAAATACAGTTTAAAATGAGAGCGTAACTACGTTTGTATGGAGAACCGAGCTTGCTGCGAACTCTTGAGGGGCCTTTTCGACTTATTCATCAAATAATTCGCGATAAGTCGCGACATTGCCATCATGTTCCTACTTAAATGTAAAATTGCAAAAGCCATAATCAAGTCACGTGTCCTGGCGTCGAAACAACCCCCAGATAAAGAAGATTGTTGCATTATGCGAGATTGTAATGTAGTGTAGCATTCGCACATAGCGGTCATATTTACAAACAGCACACACGATCATCTTTGTTTGTACACAGTCCATCATCCAATACATCGACGAGCAATTCGAGAGGTTCCTGCGCGACGAGAGTGGGCTTAACCGACGCAATATCGTCGATAATCGCATACACTGCTGCTTCTATTTCATCTCGCCGTTTGGACATGGGTTTGTATTCACTTAAATTTTCCCAAAAGCATGTTTTCCTAGATCATTAGACTTTCCTTGAAGCTTGAGAAGGTCTTAGCCTCTCTCTCGGCTGAATATTGGGCGACCGTATATTCGGCATAACATGCAAACATTTTAAGTCACATTCATTATGAAAACTGTTCGCCAATAAAGCACAACGCTTGCTAAGATCCTATTTTTGTTGTTCAGAATCAGTGAATGTGGTTAGAGTCAATCAAATAAGATCCATGATAAATGTAAAATTATTTGTAATCAACAAATGCTCAAAAAACGGGTGTTCCAAGAATTCGTATTAAATATTTAATATAGTGGTTTTCGGTTATTTTTACTGTTTATTTTTTTCATTAGGTGCAAAAGATATTCGGTATTCAGCGGAATAGTAGCCGACAATCGGCCGGATAAAGAATATTCGGCAAAGTGGCCGAATAATGAATAGTTGCCGAATATTCGTGGCATGAATATGTTATAGACTTTTTACATAAAAGTGACCGCCTTGTTCCAATTCCTTTGAGTAGAAATAAACTTTCATTTGTAAAACAAGTTGAAGAAGATATCTGAGGTACTTCTAAAAAGTAATAAAATCTGTAGGCTCTAATTTTATTATAACAAATTCCAGGCAGGTCACATTATTTCTTATCCTGCACGTCTAGCTATATCTTCACCCATCAAGCGTGATATGATACCTTATGGAGTCGCGCCTGTCGCGGCATAATATGCTAGATTGTTTGGACTTTTTGTATGATATCTGTAGTGTTGAAATTTAGTTATTTTTAATTTATTTGTCTCATATTTCGTGTATCTATATAATGTATACCTATACTCTTATTCTGTCTCCAGATTGAAGCCTCTGGACATCGAGTTCATGAAGCAACTGCACAACAAAGTGAACATTGTGCCGGTGATCGCGAAGGCCGACTGCCTCACCAAGAAGGAAGTCCAGCGGCTCAAGTCCAGGGTACCATTTGAACCTATCTTTTACTTTACGTACCTACCTAATATATCAAAATCAGGGACCATCTAATGTACTGCGGGCGTATGGTGATCGCGTTAATTGGCATAGATGTATAACATCTTCTTTCTTCTCCATGTGCTGCCATGCCCCAGCGGGTGTCTGTGGCCACTTTTGCAAAGTCTTTTTTATTCTTGGCCAGTCTTGTTAGCGTGGCCGCGTCCTTGATGTTTGTCAAATTTTTGATGAGCCAATTCATCCTCTTTCTTCCCCTTCCCCAAGTCTAACATGGTGGGTTCAAAAAGTAACGTTTGCCTACTTTGGAAACCGTAATTTCATGATTCATGATGGAAGCTTAAGTTGTTCTCTGGCTCATTGTCATTCATCTACATTATAAAAAATAATAATTAGTAATGAACACTGTCTTAAATCTGATCAAATCATTTGACCGCACAAAATCATATAAATATAATAAGCGATTTTTCCAAAATATTGGAAAACGGTCTTAAACTATAACTATTGTCGGCTATTGCCGACTGTGGAGTCCAAAACATGAATGAATAGTAATAGGTTTATGAACTTTTGTCAGGTAATGGAAGAGATCGAGCGTGAAGGCATCAAGATATACCCTCTTCCGGACTGCGACAGTGATGAAGATGAGGATTATAAAGAACAGGTGGGAATTCTGTATAATAAGTATATGGTTAAATATATTTTTTTAACCACACAAAACATTTTAACCATAAAAAAACCAAAAAGGTACATCTCTTATATGTATTACAATCGGTGCCATTCTAGAAAATACATTTCTCGCTGTGATTCGGTACTTATACTTGCTCCGATAAGGTTTGCGCGTCGCTGTTCCAAATTTCAAACTATAGCCAGCCATATCGCCATACTGATCCCTTCGGGCATTCTCGGCTCCGTTCGGCTCAACATTTCTACGAGCACTTCTTAGTTAGCATAACTTGACGTCCCTTTGCGTGCACCACAGATAATGACTTGAATTTTGACAACCCTAAATAGCCTATAGGAATAATGTAATTAGAATGGGACAGCATGACTCGTCCCTGAATCACTGTCAAACTTCGGTTTTGTAGGAGTGTCATTTCTGTACGGTACTATTCTTTATTCTGTGCCATAGTTTTTATTTTTTTACTTTGAACATTGTAACATCGCGATGTAACTCTTCACACCTTCGACTTTAAACCAGGTCCGGCAACTGAAAGAGGCGGTCCCGTTCGCCGTGTGCGGCGCGGGGCAGCAGCTGGAGGTGCGCGGGCGGCGCGTGCGCGGCCGCCTGTACCCGTGGGGCGTCGTGGAGGTCGAGAACCCCGACCACTGCGACTTCATCAAGCTGCGCACCATGCTCATGTCAGTCACTAAACACTTCACTCAATTATTCAAGAAAACTTAGCTGAGATATGAACAGCAAATTTCTATTTGGCTTATATTGAGACATAGGAATCCGTGGGGCAAAATTGTTTGACAAGTAGGGAGTTCCTGTATCGATAAACTCAACTATCGATGCTAGTTCTATAAACTAGTAATCACTCAAGGGTTTGCTAAGTAGCAACTCTCTATATTTGCTGGATATAAAACATGCATTGGAATAGTTCACCCCCATTACTTCTCTACCCTCGTCGTCTTTTGTTTTCATTTAACCGACTTTCAAAATTGATCAGTGGCACAGCTCAGTTGTTCAATATTTTAATAGTCAGAATTTTCCAAAAATAACTTGTCACTAGGGTTTGCTTGTACAAATATGTTTTTATTAAGAGTAAAAAATAATAATTAAATAATAACTCAATGTACTCTTCTTCGTTTTTAAGACATGGCTCATGGGAGCCTGGGGTCCGCTTGACAACTAATCCCAAGATTTGGCGTAGGCACTAGTTTTTTTTATGAAAGCGAATGCCATCTGATCTTCCAACCCAGAGGGTAAACTAGGCCTTATTGGGATTAGTCCGGTTTCCTCACGATGTTTTCCTTCACCGAAAAGCGACTGGTAAATATCAAATGATATTTCGTACATAAGTTCCGAAAAACTCATTGGTACGAGGGTTTGAACCCGCGACCTCCGGATTGCATGTCGCACGTTCTTACCGCTAGGCCACGAGCGCTATATATATTTATATTTAATATATTTAAATGGCTATTTAATATATGTTATTGCAGCACGCACATGCAAGACCTGCAGGAGGTTACACAGGAGGTACATTACGAGAACTACCGCTCGGAGCGGCTCGCGCGCAACGGGCAAGTGCCTAAGCGACACACGTACGTATACATATACCCCCTTATTCATAAACGTGTACTAAAGTTACGATGCCGCTAATAATCGATTGTCCCTTTCCATCATACCAATACGTCGGAAACGACTATTAGCGGCATCGTAACTTTAGTACACGTTTATGAATAAGGGGGATAATATTCACTTCTCATGGTCCTAAAATTGACATTTAAGTCGCGTGTAAGCGACATAAAATTGCATATTACGACCCTTAAGCTAGACTTTCGTGGCTAGCGGCCGATGCGACAGCCGCGTGTGGCCGACCCTCGCGACAGTCGCGCGCGGCTGACGGGCGCGGCCGATGCAGAGCTCCAGACTTTCATGGGTCGCGGCCGATGCGTCAGTCGCGCGCGGCCACTGGCATTGGTGTATGTCCGTCCAGTGCAGTTTTGTGAGATCTTTAATAGCTTCTAAAAAAGATATTTTGCTAGCGATGCTGGAAGAAGAAGAGGATGACGATTTGCTATTGTTACATTATTTCAAGCAAAGAAGTCAAATTGATCCAATTTTCAGGAACAGAAATGATGAAGGATTTTATCGTATTTTGATAGAGAGACTTTAAATCTGATGAAGAGAAATTCAGGAAGTTTTGTGGATTAAATAAAATGCAATTTAATTTTGTTTTGTCTTTAATAGATGACGAAATCAAACCAAAAACATCAACAAAAAAAAAACTGTCCCGAAGAGAAGTTATAATCCTTTGAAGAAAGGCCGTATAAAAAAGTGTGCTGCGCTACCAAATTGATAAGAATTTCTTCTTCTTGCAAAGAAAATGATGCAATGTTCGCCATTTTTGTCCGCGCGTCACGCGTCACACACAGACCAACCGAACACGACCGCGCGCGGCTCGCGACTGTCGCTACTGACGCGAGCCGCGCGCGACTCGATCCGCTACCCTCGAAAGTGGCTCCATTAGTTTCATACTGATTATTACTGACGCGCGGCAGATACGACTGTCGCGAGCGTCAGCCGCGCGCGACTGACGCATCGGCCGCTAGCCATGAAAGTCTAGCTTAATTAACTTAAAAATAAAATTCAAAATCTGCCATACAAACTGCCAGCGCTGCCGGCGCGCCCCGACCGGCCCGACCGGCCCGAGTATGATTTTCTTTAATCTTGAACAAATACGGTAAAATTACCTTAAGTATTGGAAATTTTTGAAAATTTTCCTCGCTTTCGAGGTGAAAAGCAGAGTTAACTCGGGCATAAATGTCCATTTTTATTCTCAACTATATTAAGGTGTCCGAATATGTCTTTAAACTATGTAAATATAATTCCTACAATTGTTTGACGATCCTTTTGTGAAATTCTTATTATTAAGTTTACCATATCTATAATAGTTCAATGTTTTTTTTAGAACAATAATAACTGCATCAATAAACTGCTCTGATATTTAGATTAAGATGATATTTGTAAAATTTGACTATTTAAAATTGCTTGTTGCTAGGCCTATTTGAATAAAGAATATTTTGACTTTGAATTCTGATACCTAAAAAAAAAAAACAAACTATACAACTCTTTATCGACATTGGGCATAATATTTTTACTTACTGACTCCTCTGGCGCAGCTTTCCAAAGTGTGTCTTGGTCTCGAACACGACTGCTCGCCACTGATCTATTACATACCATTTTGCTCAAATGATTTACCTATTTGATATTGAATTTTTACCGTCACGACTATATTTTACGTTGTAATTACTTATATTTCGCAAAAGTAGTCCTTATTGTGATGTATGAAGGTTAATTATAAACTGTAAAACGCCGTTGTCGGCTATTGTCGACTGTGGCGGTCAAAAGGTTGCAAGTTTACGTTTGGTGAAGTGGAACTGCTGAGGAAAACTGAAGCATTTTAAACTGTTTTGTGAAGGCGGTTATTTGTTGTTAACAATTTGATAATAATCATAATTCGGCCTATATACGTCCCTACCAGGGCCGGGCCCGGGAAACCTGGCAATGTTTTGAGATGGAGAAGGGGGCCCCGATAAAATTAGGGGGCCCCCTTGATTCAATTCCAAGTTCCAAGGAGCATTCCAAGAGTCACAGCAAGTGCCTAGGGACCCTAGGTCTCTAAATCCGGGCCTGCCCACTGCTGGGCACAGGCCTCTCATGCACGAGAGGGCTTAGGCTATAGTTCCAATGGTGGCCTAATTTGAATAGTTCTAATATTTTTGCGGAAACGTCCTAAGGCTGACCTTACATGCAGGTCAACGGAGAGTGGGTTGAGCGAGTCGGACTCCAACGGACTGAGCAACGGCTCCACTGAGGACCCCGCCGAGCGGGAACGCGCGCTCCGTGAAAAGGTACGTTCGTGACTGTGTGTAAAGCCTGACCAGTAATATATGATCACGCGCCACATTGGTGACGACCGGTCTGGCCCAGTGGGTAGTGACCCTGCCTATGAAGCCGATGGTTCTGGATTCGAATCCCGGTAAGGGCATTTTTTTGTGTGTTGAGCACAGATATTGGTTCCTGAGTCATGGATGTTTTCTACGTATTTAAGTATTTGTATATTATATATGTCGTTGTCTAAGTGCCCACAACACAAGCATTCTTGGCTTACGGTTAGTCAATTTGTGTAAAAATGTCCCTATAGTATTTATTCATATTTATTTATTGCGGAATTTCAATGAAAGTAAATTTTTCATGCTAAACTTAACTATCACCCACATGAGAATGACAGTGCGCTCTTGACAATGGTCATATATTTCTGGTCGGGCCTTATTTAAACATCGGAGAACTCCAAATTGCTGACTAATTTCCGGCTTGTTTTTTTTTTCTTTAAGGAAAGTTTGTCTATGCTCACCATCTGTGTTCAACTTTTAGATTTTACCATTGTCAACGTCAATGACGTGATGTTATTTATGCAGAATGGTATCCGTGAATAACAAGATAAACCTGTATTTGTGCAGGAGGCAGAGCTGCGGCGCATGCAGGAGATGCTGGAGCAGATGCAGCGGCAGATGCAGCTGCAGGCCGGAAGCACCACCACCGCATAGTGCCAGACTAACGCCCTGGTAAGATACCTCCTTATAGGCTAGCCACGAGGGTCTCAACCTTCAGGTCGACTAGCGCGGTCGCATTTTTATCGCCTGTCTCCATGCCTGTCACGTTCTAACAAGTATGTAAGTGCAATAGTGACGGGCATTGTGACAAGCGATAAAAATGGAACCATGCTGCCACCGCAGGACTCTTGAGATAAATAATCAAAACCTCTATAGGAAGACGAATGTGTAAAGGAAGGAAATTTGCAAAGCGTGTTGTTTATTATAATAGACCAAATCAATCAAGTTTTAATTTAGAGATGGTCAAAGGCTGTTTGCTATCGAGAAATTTGTTCAGTTGAGAAAATTAGTTTTAAGCTGTCATTTCTGTTTATAAATGCCAGGTAAGGTTTTTTTACACTACTCGCTGGCAAGTGTATACGTATGTTTTGTTACCGTTCGTGACTGTATTTAAATAACATAATATGTTAAACCTACACGAGTAGAAAAATATGTAAATAAAATATCCCTTTTTTCAGTTGGTGGCGAAGTCCACCGTTCGCCTTCCGGGCGCTTGTAACGTGGTCGACTCCATCTTACGCGCGATCCCGTATTGCGTCAACTCCCTCTAATCCCATATATGCAGTTTAGTCGAAAGGTACCGTCAATCTCATTAATGTCACGTCAATCACATATCGTGTGCGGTGTGTCGTGAACCTTGTTGCCCGAAGGTTGGTTTTGGTCTGTAACCGCGGGCGTCAGTTGTCATTTTTGGCGGTCATAAATTTGACATTAGGAATGGTCGTTGCTACGAATTGTCAGTACCTTTTGGCTCTCTAATCTCTAAAATTATATGTTGAATATTGTAATGTTACCACTGCAGAATTATTTGATAAATTATTACTAGTTATTATTACTGATCTGATTGACTAGGCGTGCTCTGACGCATTTAAAACGACGAAGAATAATAGTTAGTGGATATTTGTCATTATCGGGCAAAAGGTACCAACGTCAATAAAGCATTTTTCTAACTACATGGCTATGTGCTTAACTTTAACTTTAATAAATAACGTGTTGGTTAAAAAAACGACGATATTACCTTATTGACTTGACAACCGACAAAGCGGTACCTTTTATCTGGGACTGACTCATTTATATTTAACAATCTCTCTAATCCTAGATTATAAGACGCAATATTCCTATTGTGATACAGGCTGTTCCAGATTACGTAAAATCTTCCGAATGAAATGTCATTATTTTGTTTACAGTTTAATACGGAATGAGCTGTATCTGTGCTGAGATCTAAATTTGTTAAATTTGAAGCTTTGTATTTATATGTACATGCTGGGCTAGCACATTACCATCCTGTGCCATATTCTCTACTATATTTTCATGTATTCGATTCTATTACGATTCTCAAATTTTATAGTATTTTTTTTAATGACTGATTTTATGTATTCCATTTTACGTATACTCGAATTGTAATCGATTTAGGTTAGCAATTATATTATTCTACTAACATTTTTTTATATTTTTTTACTATTTAGCGGAATGAATTTATGACAACTAGTGTCAAATGTAAGGCTGAGAAAGCATATGTGAAACGAATAAAATAATTATAGAGACAGACCAAGATAAGTTGGCAGCGATTTTGACAACAGACAGTGCAAGTGTTATTTTAGGTACATATTTCTCATAAGAATACTAAAATATTCACTTACATGATAATTTTTCTTTTTTTTTTCATGCAAAATACACTTTAGCGGTGAGCGCACACTTATATCAAAAAACGTAGGTACATGTATGACTTAAACTAAAAATCTAAAAGTTAAACTAAACACAATAAAATAAAATAAAAACATTTTTGGTGGGTAAGTGAAATAACAAATCAAAACAATTTGCAATAGAATGCGAGCGTAGTTGCTACGGCCCGGACCGGCTGCCTCATAGTAACAAAGATAAGATAAGGCTACTACGTATTTACACGGATATAAAGAGCGTGGAGGTGACACAGCGCTTTCTCTAGTTTGGTTTTAATGTTCCGATAAATGGTAATATTTATTTTATTAAATTTTTGGTATTTTTGCGTAATATGGGACTTAGTCAATTTGTGTAAGAATGTCCCTATAATATTTATTTATTAAGTTTAAGAAGCAATTATAAATATTAGTTATATATTATATATATATGTTTTTATATTAATATTAAAATGAATATGGGAGCTATTTATTAGTGATATGATGTTTCAGCAATCTTTTAAATGTAACAAAGGACTTGGCGTCTTTTATGTCTTTCGGTAATTTATTATATAAATTTGCACCTTCATAAAGTATGAATGAATTTTAAACGTCAAAATTGTATGAAATTATGACGTTTATTTAACACTTGCACACGCTATCAAAATCGATTCCAACTTAGCTTGACCTGGCTCTAGTTACATGCTAATGTGAAAATTTCTATTTATAAATTAATATTACTATCAGTTAAAATTAATGATTAATTATAACTAATATCATAATTCCTCACAGGCCTAATAAACGAATACGAATATATTTTAGTAGAACATTATAGATCTATCTATCTAGTACTTAAGATAAGTTCAAATGTATTGCATTTGAAATTTAATTCCATATAGGTGCATTTATTTTCTATTACATTTTCAATTTCAACTTCATTAGAGAATCCTTCTTAGCTAAGTAAAAATTTAGAAATTGGCTAGATTTATCTGAATAATTCCTAAACGATTATCGGTGCCAAAGGTTAAAATGACTACAAAAAAAGTCATATTTATATATTTAAAGATAAAATAGCACAAAATTGAGTGAGACAGGAAGCAAAGCAGTAGAAATTTAATGTCCAGGCTGTCCTGTCATTTAGTGATTAAAATCTGATTTCTGTATGTAACCATTATATTTTTTCTAATAAAATACATGAAGTATACCTTTTTACAAGCTTTTATTTGACATCATTGACATGCCCTGTTAGTCTGTCGTTTTGTGTTGGTTTTGTGCGACTGAATACTACATACGCTATCACTACAAAACAACACCACTGTATTCTAGAATTCACGCAAATAAAAAATCTTTATCTTATCTTTATGTATGTTTGTTTGGGTCAAATCTTGGAAGCTTAATTTTACCCACTTTTCAGGTGAGCTGTAATTTTGCATACGTCAGTCGGGTGACAATGCAATATTAGGGTACCATCGAGCTGACATGATGGAGAAGTTGGCTGCGGTTTTGTTAGCCCAGACTGTGCAAGTATTATTTAAACATGATAATTTCATATAATAACACCTGCATAGTCTGGAATATCAAAATCGCTGCTAACTTAGCTTGAATTCTAATTAGCATGAATTTCAACATTCAAAATTATATCCATAATTCCAATCAAAACGTGATTCCCATAATGCGCAATCGGCTGAAAAATTAGACCGTCTGTTAACGTTTTTTTTATTCAACTGGCAACATTTTCGTGTTGTACTCAAAATTTTGATTTGACAGATCCGCCATGCCATAAAGCGCTTGTGTGTAAATTTTACTGTGCAAAAATAAATAAACTGCTTACGGTTATTCGTTGATTAGTTTTGCCGTAAATAGCAATGGCTATTGTAGAGGACGAAGTACGGAACGAGTCGGAGGAGGAGAATGAGATAGAGGTCGTGGTGGAAGAGGACGACGCAGACCAAGACTCGGATGAGTCCGACGTAAGTATTCCCAATTTTCATTCTTTCTCGACAAGTAAAACAATGGGATAGTTGAAATCAGAATACCAGTTAACCTAGCGTGGTATATCAACATTGTAGGTACTTGATAAATTGTTGGAAATGTTAACCTTCACTGGCGTAAAATTATGATCGTAGTTGGTTAGAATGTTAGGACAGACGGGCAGCTTAAAAGCTAACAAAGAAATTTCTGATAAGTAAGAAATGCGTATTGGAAATATAAATAACCATGAATAGTATTCTAATAACTGTATAGCTTAGCTTTCCACCATGAATGTTTGTAATGAATTTTATGCTATACCAATGAATTTAAATAACAATTGTTATCATGCTTTCTGAGATTCATTACCAATTACAAGTCTCTGAAACATTTTTTTTGTTGGTAATAGTTAAGAAATGCCAGGACCAAGAAAAGTAAAAACTAAAAAACACAGATATTATTAAGCTAGCAGATTGCAACATAGCTGCATGCAGTAACTTGGTATAAATGAAATACCATTGCAATGTCATGTCAGAAGAAAAGTTACCTTGCCTCCCACAAAGATCATGTGATTAGCCGGGTCCACACAGAGCGAGTATACGCTTGAGGCAATTTCCTCACACACAAACCGGCCAAGGCACATCTACACTGGCCGGTTTGTGTGTGAGGAAATTGCCTCGCGCACACATAGAAAACACCCATGACTCAGGAACAAATATTTGTGTTCATCACATGAATAAATGCCCTTATTGGGATTCGAACCCGGGACTATTGGCTTCTTTGGCAGGGTCACTACCTTACTAGGCCAGACTGGTTGTCAAATTGAGATGCGTGAAGCGCTTAAACACTTTAAGCTATGTAACTATTAGAATAAATGTGTTATTAATGTTGGACAGGATGACGATGATGAGGAAGTGTTGGAGAGAAAAGTTGCAGAATTGGAGCAAAGGATTTCCGAGGATCCCTACAACTATGATGAGCATATTGAGCTCATCCAGGCTTTATGGTAAGTGCTAGTTAGGATGCAAACTGAATGGATGCTTGAGCGCAGCAACAAGTAGGGTGTTGGGTGTGGCACCTATGTTAAATGTTAATGCAAACTTACATGGGTGGCCTCGGAAAGCTTGATACAATGCTCCCCTGAGGCTGTTAGATGATGATGGTATCCTGTTATCCCTCATTAGGGACATATGACTCTCATAAGGGATTTCCATTTTTCACGGTCCATTGCAGCCTTCTCCAGCTCCGCCCAGCCGAGGCCAACTGATGCAGGCTCCTTTTCCACTGTGTGCCTCCAGGTGGTACGTGGGCGACCTTGTCCCCTTATTCGGGGAATTTTCCAAGTCAGCCCTTGCTTGGATAGGTGGTTGTTGGGCCTTCGTAGAATATGTCCTATCCAGCGCCATTTCCGCATTTTTCCTTAGGCTGTTTAGTTACACATATTTGTTAGTAGTGTTGGCCAAAACCTTAAATGCAATTGACCATTAACCATTACAAATTGAACTGTAAACTGTAACCATCTGTTATGGTTTACGGTTCGCTTTGTGATGGTTAATGTTCAATTGCAATTAACATTCGGCCAACTGAGAAAATATTATTGTTTTTCTTTTAGAACTGGGTGTTTACACGTAATAATTTGTACACTTACATGTGAAATTGTACTGAAGTTCAGCCACCTGGGAAAATAATACTGTATAAATAATTACTGTTAAATTCAACTTTAAATTAAAAATATCCAATAATTGTACTTTTTTTCAGAGCAAAGGAATTTTGTATTAGCTATAAATGGAAACTGTTTTGGCTTATGTTCTGACTTGTACCTTATTGTATTATTATGTGCTGTATGTTGCCCAAATAAATAAATAATGAGCTACAGTTAAACACTGTAAGTTGCAACCATCAAGGAGCAACAAAGTACCTATTAGGAATCCAATTGGAAGTAAACTATTTATTACTCGCGTTACCAGCACAAGCAATCCTAGAAAGCACTTTCTATCAAACCGCGTCGTGCGCGAGTGGAATAAACTACCAGAAGCAGTGATAAATGCTCCTTCAGTGAATAGTTTTAAAAACAGACTTGACAAACATTTCAAATTATCAAAATGAACATTAATCGTACAAAAAAAACAAGTGCAGTGATATACACGCATCAGCTCTCAGCTGCTAGTGTATTAAATAATATAATATAATAATATTCTACGTGATTTGGCTTGTTGCACTTACATAATTGTGAAATTAACTAATTTATTTTGTGCATATGTGCATCAAAAGCTCATGAAAGTATTGTATCAATTGATGCATTACCAGTAATTGAGAAAGATATTAAAATTAACAAGGGATATAGAATATGTATGGATAGAGTGTGTCTAAGCTAACTTTGCACCAACATGAATGGAACAAAGTGAGGCGGTGTCATTATAAGCATCATATTTTATTTATTGCTACATTTTATAGTCAATAGTCAAAGTGTTTATTTGTATCACATAGGTGAAAGTGTTACAGTGGTGTATAAAATTATCAATTTGGTATCACTATGTTTTGCCTTTTGGCGTACAAAAACATGTCCTTAAAATAATTTATACATTTACTTAACCAGGTAATTTATAAAACATGTAATAAAATATTGATATTATTAAATAATAACAGTAAAATCATTCATTATATAACTTAAAAACATTTCCAATACATTTAGAAAAATAATATAGATATGCTCAGATCTAATAACATGTCAAGGAAAAATATTTATTTCATAAATTTCAAACATTTTCCATGCATCACAGTAAAAATAAAAACATTCAAATCTAATTACATGTCAAGGTAATTCTTTTAAATATAAATTAAATCTAAATTACAATGTTTCGCATGTCAAGAAATCTGAGATTGTCATGCAGAGTTAGCTTGGTCCGACTCTATATCCCATCCTTGTGTTGAAGAGCACTTATACTTTACGCTTTTTTTCCTTCTTATACTTTTACGAAAAGATGACTACCTGAACTTACCATTATTCTATTTTCACAGGGGACTCTCAGAGCTGGACCGCTGGCGTGCGGCGTTCGACCGACTCCAACAGATGTTTGTTCTGAAGGACGTTCATTGGCTGCTTCGGATCCAGACTGAGGAGACTTTAGCACACTCACCTGAAGCTAAAGAGCAGTTAGTTGAGATGTTCAGGCAGGCTTCGTTGGATTGCTATTGTGAGTTTTTGTTTTTTGCACCTTTACTTTCCTGTCCTTCCATTGCTAACTAACCTTCCAGCTTCCATTGGTAAAAGACTATAGAATGACAAGCAAACGGAGCTATTCTTGTAAATTCCTAAAGCTAGTAATAATATTTGATCGATTTGCCGCAACTCGACGACTGGCGTCTACTTTGTGTGACATTCTAGTCCTGCAAGCTCAGCTCTTTAAAGAATCCTATTAAACGTTAGATGTTGAGTGAAACCTTGGGGACGTATCTCGGGGATCCGAGATGTGTAGCCCTATATCGAGCAACTCTGTACCAAGCGAGAGGCTGTTTCTTTTCTCTCCATGCACATATGCATCCTTGGCATAGGGACTGTCTGTGACACCTGTTATAAAGAGAGGTTTCTTAAATAGTCCATGACCCACCTTACAAGGAGAATAGAAGGAAATTCCTGCGCGAAGTAGCTCGGTCTGTACAGACACGCTCCATTGAGAGATGACACATTTTTAAGTGTATTATCTGTGTTGCTTGTTTCAGACATCCCAATCCTAACAGAGTGGTGCTCGTGGTCGCTCGGAGCTGGCGCGGACTCGGCTCGGGCGCACCTCGAGGAGGTCCTGCGGCTGGCTGGTCCTGATCCTCTCTCTGGGAAGCTGTTCTGGGACGCTAAGAGAGAATTGGAAAAGGCACAGCTTGAATCTATGAGGTTACCCCAATTAAACGTTTTTGCAGAGATACAATAGATTTGTATTCTGTATAAAGAAAGGGATTGTTAACCATCCAATAACTACTTGAAGTATATGAGTCTAAGGAACAGAGTATTAAAACCAAAATACATATGTATGTACAATCAACATCAATAGTAGGGGATAGGTCAACGCGCCAAAAGTATCTACCAGCCTTAAAAAAATTACACAACATTAATGTCTATAGCCCACGTTCAAAAGCATCTTTATTCTTAGACTTCACAACTATTTAACTTCAGTATTTTTTGCTATAAGATACCATTGTTCTGCAGTGCTGATGACCCCGATTACAAGAAACAGCGCGAGCGAACCCTATTCTGCCTCGAGGAGACGGTCTCCCGACCCTTACTGAATGGTGAAGAAGCCTGGCCGCAGTTCCAAGAACTAGCTTCCGCTATGCATGGACAGGACTACGTGGACAAGGTAACTACTTTTTGCCACTACATAAAGTTCATTATTTTGAGGAGACCGTCTCCCGACCCTACTGAACGGCGGAAAAGCCTGGCCGCAATTCCAAGAGCTAGCCTCTGCTAAGCATAGACAGGACTACGCGGACAAGGTAACTACTTATTGCCACTACATGAAGTTCATTATTGTGAGGAGATCGACTCCCGTACCCTACTGAACGGCGGAAAAGCCTGGCCGCAATTCCAAGAGCTAGCCTCTGCTAAGCATAGACAGGACTACGCGGACAAGGTAACTACTTATTGCCACTACATGAAGTTCATTATTGTGAGGAGATCGACTCTCGTACCCTACTGAACGGCGGAAAAGCCTGGCCGCAATTCCAAGAGCTAGCCTCTGCTAAGCATAGACAGGACTACGCGGACAAGGTAACTACTTATTGCCACTACATGAAGTTCATTATTGTGAGGAGATCGACTCTCGTACCCTACTGAACGGCGAAAAAGCCTGGCCGCAATTCCAAGAGCTAGCCTCTGCTAAGCATAGACAGGACTACGCGGACAAGGTAACTACTTATTGCCACTACATGAAGTTCATTATTGTGAGGAGATCGACTCCCGTACCCTACTGAACGGCGGAAAAGCCTGGCCGCAATTCCAAGAGCTAGCCTCTGCTATGCTAAGACAGGACTTGACAAGGTACCTTTACCACCATGTAAGCTTCATTATTGTGAGGAGACCGTATCCCGACCCCTACTGAACGGCGAAGAGGCTTGGCCGTATTTCTAAGAGCTAGACTCCGCAATCACATAAAACTCATTCTCCCACAGCGAGGAGAGCGTCTCTACACCCTTACTGGACGGCGAGGATTTTAAGATAATTCTTATTACAACGATATAATATAAGGTTTACCATCTGTCACAGCACGATAAAATCTGATGGTGGTCACTCATTTAATGTTGATACTTTTTGTTGCAGGTCAAGAAGCAACATGATGCTGCTACAGAGTACTTACAGAAGATCACACCTTATGAGGACAAACTTTTGACCGTGGAGTAAGCAAAGAACAATATACTTGTTTAATAAAAAATAAACAGCAGTACTGATTGCAGAAAACCGCAACAAAATCGGTCAATCAGTTTTGGATAAAATAATTATATTTCATTATTTCAAACACATTCATTTCTTGGTGTGCATAAACAAAATACATAAACAGTTTCTCAGCAGCAAGCTCGGTTCTCCATACAAACGTAGTTACGCTCTCATTTTAAATCTAGCTAAGATTGCTATATCTAGTCCTGTAATTAGTTTATGTAGCTTCAGATACCATAGTTAAAAAAATACTGTGTTTTTTTTTCATACAAAACTTGCTCTATTTTATTTGTTTTATAAACTAATTGTTACAGGACTAGACTAGATATACCTCATGTCATTGTATGTGCAAAGTTTCACTACGATCCAACACGTAGTTTTGAAATGAGAACGAAACTCCGTTTGTATGGGAAGGTGAAATATGGAAGATCTTGCCGGGGAATCTTATAAAATAAAAAATACAAATTCTCAATTTTGTTACAAAACTCCAAATGGTTAATTATATTTGTGTATTATAGGAATCCTGAAGAAAAGTGCAAAGTGTATGAAGAGTACATAGACAAAGTGAAAGAGTTGTCACACGAGGAGAAGTACGCGGACTGTGACAGCAATGGAATACTTAAGGTACTACTATTTTCGCTTGTACTTGTAAATGTTTCAAGGTAAAAAATGCAAAATAGAGCAAATCTTATTCCTTCCTTTTGTCTTACAATTAGTTTGAAATAAAAGAACAAGTAATTATTAACGAATATATTGTATTTCAGTGCTTTTCAATCTTCTTTAATTGCGTGACTCCTTTGCATAGAGAAATTTCGTAACTACCTACGCTTTGCTGTTTGTAAATAAATAAAATAAAAAAATAATAAATATTATAGGACATTAATTACACAAATTGACTGAGCCCCACAGTCAGCTCAAGAAGGCTTGTGTTGTGGGTACTCAGACAACGATATATATAATATATAATACTCATAGAAAACACCCAAGACTCAGGAACAAATATCCGTGATCATCACACAAATAAATGCCAACATTGTAACTTGTATTGTTTTTGTAAAGAGCTCCAGCGACCCACAGGTCATAAAACTTTGCTTCACTAAATAGGTATTAATAACCTTGGGTATTCCTCAGGTGCTATACGACCGTGCTACATCCGAATGCATCAACTGCGAGGGCGCTTACAATTTACTGGTCGCATGGGCGCGACACTCGGCGCGACACTCCAGTCGTGCGACTCAGTCGCGCGTTCTGTCGGCGTGCACGCGCCGCCGGCCGCGCCGAGCTACGTTCTGGCTGCTTACTATGCAGCACGCGGAACACGAGGGCAAGGGAGTTGATGAGGTGAGTACTGAAGAAATACCAAGTTTTTTGAGTTTTTAGTCGAAATGTTCAAAAATGATGCGTTTATTTGCCTGTTGTTTTTTAGGGTTCCGTACCCAAAGGGTCAAACGGGACCCTGTTACTGAGACTTCGCTGTCTGTCCGTCCGTCCGTCTGTCACCAGGCTGTATCTCAAGAACCGTGATGGCTAAACAGTTGAAATTTTCACAGATGATGTATTTCTGTTGCCGCTATAACAACAAACTAGAGTTTTGCTTGGTGCGCGGGGCCCGAGGGCCCCGCGGTAGTCGTGTAGTTTGTTGTTTGTGTTGTTGTTAGTGTTGTTGTTGATGAGTTGTTGTTGTAGGTGTCGTTTTTTGAGTGAAAAAGTTTGTTTTCCAAAGGGAAGAAGTGGTGCAGTTGTACTTTTGCTGCGCGTGCGAGCATGCACTCGGCCTCGCGTATGTTGTTATTAATGTTGTTGTATATGTTGTTGTTGTAGTGTTTGTTGTTGTTGCTGTTGTTTAGGTGTAAAAGTTTGTGTTTTCCAAAGGGAAATTGTAAAGCAGTTGTACTTTTGCTTGCAAGGAATGGTCCGCGTGCGAGCACGCACTCCCGCAGCTCGGCCTTCGGCCTCGCGTGCTTGGGCGATCCAATGGGACGCTCCGGGCCTTCGGCCCTACGCGGAGCTCGGCCTTCGGCCTTCGCTGGGTTTCGAAGCTCAGCGTCGGGCCTTCGGCCCGCCGCTTCGCTTATTAAGACAGTTAACTTGTAACCGGTTCGCTCTATAAATGCACTTTTCCCGTTATTTTTAGTATAAAGAATATTTGTTTTCCAAAGGGGAAAAGTAATGCGGTTGTACTTCCGATTTGGGCCGCACTCTCGCAGCTCGGCCTTCGGCCTCGCGTGCTTGGGCGGTCCAATGGGACGCTCCGGGCCTTCGGCCCTACGCGGACCTCGGCCTTCGGCCTTTGCTGGGTTTCGAAGCTCAGCGTCGGGCCTTCGGCCCGCCGCTTCGCTTATTAAGACAGTTAACTTGTAACCAGTTCGCTCTATAAATGCACTTTTCCCGTTATTTTTAGTATAAAGAATATTTGTTTTCCAAAGGGGAAAGGTAATGCGGTTGTACTTCCGCTTTGGGCCGCACTCTCGCAGCTCGGCCTTCGGCCTCGCGTGCTTGGGCGATCCAATGGGACGCTCCGGGCCTTCGGCCCTACGCGGAGCTCGGCCTTCGGCCTTCGCTGGGTTTCGAAGCTCAGCGTCGGGCCTTCGGCCCGCCGCTTCGCTTATTAAGATACTCGGGGAGGGTTGGTTTCGCTTCGGGAGTAGTGCGGGAAGTTGAAGCTTAAACACGGCCCAATAGTAAAAGTGTCTTGACAAGCTCACGTCGGGCCTTCGGCCCGCCGTTTCGCTTGTCTAAGACACTTTTCCTATTGGGTCGTGTTTAAGCTCCAACTTCCCCCTCTCAGGTGACGCTTCGGGCCTTCGGCCCTACGCGGAGCTCGGCCTTCGGCCTTCGCTAGCCTCGATGCGTCGCCGTCGGGCCTTCGGCCCGCCGGCTCCGCTTATCAAGACAGTTGACTTGGTAGAACGCTTGGGAGCACCTTGTGCACGCAGCTCGGCCTTCGGCCTCGCTTTAAATTACTGGGAGTTGCACGCTTGGGGGTCAGGGAGAAGGCTCCGGGCCTTCGGCCCTCCGCCGGGGTCGGCCTTCGGCCTCCCAGCCTGAAGCTCGCCCTTCGGGCTCGCTTAACCTACTTGGAAGTTTTACTTTGCCCCTGTCCGCCGCTATTTTGGATTTTTCCAAAAAACTTTTTTTCATATGGTAATCTTGGCCCCCCAGGCTCGCCGCATGCAAAATCTCAGCGCGCTCGGACCAACATTAAAAAATGAAAAAAAAAAAGTCGGCCATTTTGAAATTTTTTTTGATGCAGTTTTATTTGTCTTGGGGCCCTCTATGACATTTGGTCGAGCACCCCCCACCTA